>NC_135638.1:9465000-10090000 GCF_053574225.1 Canis aureus
GGAACTTTGACTTCCTCTCTAGCCAAAGCAGGTTTAGAATAGGTCTGAGAAGGTGTATTGTTTCTAGGGTTGGTTAATATAGCAAATCATAAATTTGGTGGCTTAAAAACCCAGAAATTTATTCTCTCACAGTTTTGGAGTCCAGAAGTCCAAAATCAAGGTGTTGTAAGGATTGGTTCTTTTTGGAGGCCCTCAGGGAGGATCTGGTCGATGACTATCTTCTAGCTCCTAGTGGTGGCCGGAATCCTTGGCATTCCTTGGCTTCTAGCTGCTTCTACCTCTGTTTTCTCCCTTGTGTCTCTGTATGTCAGATCTCCTCCTTTCACTTGTAAGGACACTCACCCTAAATTCAGGATGATTTCATCTTGAGACCCTTAATTACATCAAAAAGACTCTTATTCCAAATAAAAGCCCATTCTGATGTTCCAAATGGGTATTTTTTAGGGAAACTACTATTCAACCCACTAAGCTAGGTCTTCCTACTCATCAAATTCAATTCCCAATTTGCAGGGTATTCTCTGACAGCCACACAGGCTGATTCATATAGGCTACCCCATTTTTACTTCTTTCTGTGGGTGCCAACTCATCTGCATGCTAGAGTTGGAGTTAAAATATGCAATCTGGAAGGATCTCAAACTCCATCCCAGGATGTAATACTGTGAGCCTCCATATTAGCAATGTGTCCTGAAAGGACAGGATCAGTATTTCAAAAGAGACCATAAAGTAGATTTGAGGATCATAGCCAGGTAATCTCTAGAGCTGGATTATTATGATCCTGATGTCAGAGACTCCAGCAAAGAGAGCACCCTGGGAATTCTTGAGAAGCCAGAATCTTGATGTTGCTATTTATGCCATGCTTTGTTGTCTAGGCTAATGATGTGGTTGTGAAGAAAATAATTGTGCTTCAGTGACTCTGTTCATGTCTTTCCATTAAGCCGGGAAGATAGGGTTCTTGAGATGACATCCCTCTGAATTGCTGCAGACTGCAGCTTTATTCAATTTGCCTCAGTGTCAGCTCTGTGCCAATGGATTGGGCATGTTGGGATATTTCCCAGCATATAGCTATGTGCTTATTTAGAAGCATGGGTAACAATGTCCTAAATATAGAGAAGTCACACAGTAAATTTGTAGAGAATAAAGCTTCAACCTTATATTTCTAAATAAGGCACTTCTGTAACTTTAAGATGAAGGGGAAAATCAAGCTTTTCTTTATTTTAACCTATGGTGTTGGATCTTCAGAGAGCCTTTTCAATACAGAAAATATTCTCTTTTGGTTTTTGGAAATTTTCTTGAATCATTAATAAGTGCCTCCTCTCTCTTTCTATTGTTTTCTTTTTCCAGAATTTTCATTATTTTGATATTGGACTTCCTGGACTGGTCTTCTGATTTTGTCTTTTCTTTCCTATTTTTAATCTTTATTTGTTTGTTTTTATTCCTATTCTCTGGATATTTCCTCATGCTTCTCACGAGAAAATCTCTTCTCTCTTCTTCATTTTACTCTTCTCTCATTTTACTTATTATATTTTTAATTTTCACTGTCTCACTTATATTTCTTTTTAATAACATGTTGTTTTGGCTCATAGATTCAATATCTACACTTGTATTCCCTTTTCTTTTTTAAAAAAGACTTTATTTATATATTCATGAGAGGCACAGAGAAAGAGGCAGAAACATAGGAAGAGGGAGAAGCAAGCTCCCTGCGGGGAGCCTGATGTAGGACTCCATCCCAGGACCCCAGGATCACTCCCTGAGCTGAAGGCAGATGCTCAACCACTGAGCCACCCAGGCATTCCTGCATTTGTATTTCTATTGTCAATGTTGAATTAGGGCTTTTCTCAAATGTCTTGTGCCTTAACTGTCCGAATGTATGCATGAGGTTTATGAGATTGAAAACTGACTATAGTAGTCCCTCTTAATCCATAGTTCCATTTTCCACAGTTTCAGTTAACCTGCAGTCAACTGTGGTCTGGAAGCAGATGATTCTCCTACTTCTTGTCACAAGGTCAGTAGTAGTCTAACACCAAGTCACAATGCCTATGTCACTGACTTCACTTCATCTCATCACATAGGCATTTTACCTTCTTAATCACAAGAAGGGTGAGTATAGTACAATAAGGTATTTTAAGAGAGAGAAAGAAGGACCACATTCACATAACTTTTATTATGGTTTGTGGTTGAAATCATTCCATTTTATTATTAGTTACTGTTGTTAATCTCTTACTGTGCCTAATTTACAAATTAAACATTATCATAGGTATGTATATAGGGAAAAAAAAACTATATGTAGGGTTTGGTAGTATCTTTGGTTTCAAGCAGCCAATGGGAGTCTTGAAATGAAGAACCCATGGATTAGGGGTAACTGTCTATGGTGATATGGATGGACTAATTGCTAATGACCCCCCAAAGATAAAATCTGTATATCTATCAGTTTGAGCTAGTCAGGTTCCCCAGAAAAATCTTCAAATCTTCTCCTTGAAGGGCAAGACTGACTGCTATAATGCCACTGGGAGCTGTGCTGGAACAGGACTAGAGAGCAGAGCCTCAACACTTCGTAATCAGTATATATAATCACATTTAAATCTCTTATTTTTACATGGTACCTAGAACACCAACTGTGCTGAAGACTCCCGGAAATACGTCCCCAGTTCTTCGTTGTGGTAGCACAGGATAAGAGCAGTTACTAGGGGTGAAGAGTAGAGTGGGGAATCTAGAAGTTATTTCCACTTAATCCTCCTTATTTAGGGGCTGCCATCTCCAGTCATGATAATTGCGTGGCTCTATATGATACACTGAGCATTCTGTAGTACACCTCACATTGCATTTCAGCTTCTCTTACTTTTAGTTTAGAGACCCACCATCTTGAGTCTGCTAATCAGTTGCCTTTTATGAACACACTTTCCAGTTTCCTATATTTTATTGCTCTCCTCTTTTTCTCCTTCCTTATGGGGCTATTTATTTCAAAGTTTCCACTACCATAATTTTTGTTGGATTCCAGAAGAGAGACTGAAATAGATGGTTTTTCAGTCTGCCATCGTAATTTAGATTACTACTCATGATTTGACCTAATGAGACTATGCTAATTGGAGTCAGGCCCAGCCTTATATATAAATATTTTCATGTTCACTATATGGTACATGGTAAATGTTCCATAAAATGTATAAAACAAGTGAACACAGTAGGTATGTAATACATTTTTACCAGAGGAACAAATAAATAAATGAGTGAGTGAGTGAATATCAGTATCAATAGAAAAATATTAACCCTCCACAGAAGATTGTGTTGTGCCACTTACTGCTAATAAAGTAGTCTATTGCATCATGGGAAATTATCCTGGAGCTGCTCATGAGAAATCTCTTTGAACTGTGTTAAGGACAGACTTTGTCTCTCACCCTATCTGGAATTTTATCTGAAAATCTTACAGGCTTATGTAGTATCAAATTTCAATTTATATAATATGCATTTAGCATTTTGCCATAAACAGAACTCATTAAAACAAATTGAGTGCATCAGAGAGATTTCTACAGAACAAGGTGTTCCTTATAAAAGCCTGTAGCCTCTATAATTCTCTTCCTCTTCTGAATTGATGGGCTCATTCTGGGCAGCAATCAGAGTTCCAACTTGAATTTCATCATCTTTTGGTCTCAATCTTATCACAGCAGTTTGTACTTTTAAAAGACATACATAAAATTGAAAGATAATATTATTTTCTTTTGCTTACAGGAAACATACTTTGTGTTTCTCACTGAAAAATTCTGGCTCACATAACTCTTGATGTCACAACTAAACTCAAAGCCCCTTCTTGTTTTGGAATTTTATAAAAGCCTGATTGCAAGTTCTGCAGAAATCATAATTTAAAACGTAAGAGCTCAAAACTTTGTGATGTTTTGTTGCTGGTTCAACAGCATCCAAGTTACCTCAGGTCAATATAAAGGAAATGACTTAAACCAATGATTATATTTGTGTGAAGTCCTCTGGAAACAAGTAAATGATTTATGTCTAAATATTTTATGAGCCTAAAGGCAGAATCTGAGACATGCAGTTTTGAAAAGCCAAAGCCATCGAAGAATTAATGCTGTCATTTCTTTGGTTGCCCTTCTGGAAAGCCATTGAAAGATTATGGGCACACATCTGTGGTTGAGGGGAAAAAGCCACTAATGGGGTAGCACCATATGCTTTCTTCATCTTGTGTATATGAGCTGAAAAATGGCCTTTGTTGAGTCTCATGGGATGAGTAGTCTTCAAACGCCAGTCACTGGAAGACTCAACTTGTGGTCTGATGAGGGAAAATATTCATTCACAAACTTGTGAATCAGTAATGACAGGAGGGACAGTGTGGCAGATTTAGTTAGACCCTGACTACGTTGAGGAGATTTTAGCTTTGGTAAAGCTAGTAGAATGAGGCTTCAGACTCCAGTGTGAGAGAATATTCAGCCAGAGTTTCTAAATTAGGGTATAGAAAAAGTTTGAGAACGACAATTACCAGTCTTCATTTTGGAGGTGGAGATTTTGTTTGCAGATTCACATCGACAATGGAGGTGTGTAAAACCATATCCCATCCTCATGGGATTGTTGTGAGGCTTAAGAAAATTTTGCATACAAGTTGCACAGCTTCTAATAAGTACCCAGAAATTGTTACATATGTGTAGTAAAAATAGCCATTCTATAGAGGCAAATTATTTAGATTATTTTTAGACACTACTCTAAATCAAGCAACTATGAAATGAGCAAGTCAGTCATTTGATCTTAGACATCCATGCCCTATTGATTTCTCATTTTTATAACAAGATAGAATGGATGAAAGAATTTCTGATACTTTAGAAGAGAATTACCTTTCATTCTACAAGTGTCAAGGCTCCTTAAACAAGCGCAGGTAACGTTCAGCAAAGTTGGAAACGATAATGCCGATTACTAGAGCCAGAGCTCATTGCCAAATAGTGTGTCTGAGAGCCTGCAGAAGTTACCTGCCAGCCTCATCTGCCTCAAAACCTCTCTCTTCACCTCTCCTCTCTCCCCCTTCCCACTACATCTTGCCAACTTCCTATTGCCAACTTTCTATTTCTATTAGAAATGGTTGTCAACTCGAGAAAAAGTTAAGTATGTTAAAGAACATGGCCCACCCATGTGTTCTTTTCAAATTTTGAAGGGGTACATTCAGAATACAGAAAATCAGAAAGAAGAGAAAACCTCACAAAGCTGCATGAAGGGGCAAAGGAAGATATGAACTGATCTTCAGAAATACAACCATAATTAGCATACACACACACAAAAGCATTCTCTAGCCATTTAGGTCAATGAAAGACATTTTCTGGAAAGTGTCTGAACTTCGGTCTTTTAAGGATTCATTTGTAATTGATATTTTCTTCTTATTTTGGGGATACCTATTTCTCAACTTACTTTCTTAGCAGTGAAAATTATTGCCAAATGTGTGAGTTTCTTTCAAAAGTTGTAGGTGGAGAGTATAAAATGTCAACATGTCCCAAAGTTTTACGTGGGTTGATCCAATCTCAAAGGAGCAGTTCTTTCAATATAATGTAAAATTGTTATCTAACTGTATCCTAGTATTTTCACGTCCCTACTTGAGCTGTTGCACTAGAATCTTTTACTGATATTTCAAACTCCGCAAATATAAAATTGAACATCTTCCCTACCAAATCTATTCTACCTTTACTTCTCAGTAGGCAGCATCAATATCTTCCCAGCAATGTAGACTCACACTGAAGGGTCATCTTTGAGTCCTCCTTTCCCTCACTTCCCCATATTTAGTTGACCATCTGCATTATAGTGAATCTACTGTGACAGTGTTTCTCACATTATTGCTCTACTCCTTGCCATTGCTGCATCTACTTTCCTAACACAAGTCCTTAACTTCTGACCATCAATTCTGGGGTGTTTTCCAACACCAATAACCAATGCCTTTTTTTTTTTTTTAATTCCCTAGCAGTTTCTGCAACACTCCTCTGTGATATCATAGAAAGATACCTGGTCTTTGTCCCCCATTCTTGGCATTCTTCCTAAACACTTGGAATTTCTTGAGTGATAGGGTGATAGGAGCTTCTTTTGTTCTAACAAAGTGACTCTTGGTAGGACCCTAGGTAGCTTCAGGATGGGGGCTGGTCATCAGAAATAACAAGCTTTAATTAGAATCCTAGACCTTTCAACCTCACCTTCCCAATCTCTGGTGAGCAGAGAGGGGCTGGAGATTAAGCTAATCACTAATGGCCAATGATTTACTCAATTGTGCCTATGTAATAAAACCTCCATAGGAACCGCTACGTGATGGATTTCAGAGAGCTTCTAGGTTGATGAACACAACCACATGCCGGGAGGGTGGTACACTGCATCTCTAGGGTGACAGAGGCTCCTGGGAGCAGGACCCTTCCAGACCTTGAGCTATGTGACTCTTTATCTGGCTATTCATTTGTATAATTTAAAATGTCCTTAATAATACACCAGTAAATAAAGTATGTTTCTGAGTTCTGCATGCTGTTCTAGTGAATTATCAAACCCGAAGAGGGGTAGTGGGACCCTTAGTTTTGTAGCCCGTTGGTCAAAGTGTAGGGGGAGGTTCAGGATTTGTGATTAGCATCTGAAGTAGGGGATAGTCTTGTGGGACTGAGCCCTTAATCTGTGGAGTTTGCACTAACTTTAGTTAAGTATCAGTATTGAATTGAATTGTTGAACACCCAGTTGGTATTCAGAGAATCAGAAAAGTGACTGCTTCATGTTTTAGAAAACACTCTAGAGTTGATGTCAGCAGTGTTACATGAAAATCCCTTCATCATTTAATTAATTTTTCAGCATCTAGTTGCATTTTTTTTCAATCTATCTTCCTCATTGGTGCTAATTTCATCTTCCTGACGGAGAGCTATGAATGTGTCATTCCCTTGTTCAAAAATCGTACAGTGTCCATACTAAACAGATTTGGGTAATGTTTAAAGTTCTTCTGTGATACTTGCATATGGTTCTGATCTTTAAAATGAGCATCATTTATTGAGCTTCCATGTCAAGAATAGGTGGAGGCTTCATCTGTGTTATCTTTTGTCCTCATTATTAGGTCAGTGTGGTAAGACTCTACCAACAGATCCCCCACTCCTTGACTTGGGTGGGGTGGGTGGGTGTATTCTAGTTATTGGGAAGGTGCAGTTGGTGATGGAGGCCTCCCACGCTGAATCAACGGAGGAGAGTTTTGAAATGCAACCAAGGAGAGAAGAAACTTAACACAAGGACTTGAAGTTATGCTAGTAGGAGAGATATAAATCTCTTAGGTAGCTGCAGAGAGGCTATCTAACTTGTTTCATGTTCTTGAGGACAACCAAAGAAAAACAAACGGAAGACCCAAACTGCAGCTCACACTGGAGGATTATCTTCCTTTCCTCCCCCATCCTGAGGCTTGAAGCTTCCTCTTCTTCCCTACCCAGCAGTGAAAACCACGGGGAAGAAGGAAATGACTGTGATTTACAACTTACACTGGAAGAAAACAAAATTTCTCAGGTGCTAAAGAAAGCTTATGAATAACTAGCTGCTGAGAAAATTGCAGTGCCCAGGAAGTGGAGAAGGAAGAAGAGTAACATGATGAAGAAAGTGGAGACTCTGGGGGTGAGAAAGTGATAGGAGTATAAGAAATAGAGAGAAAGGTCAGTACAGGACAATCTCCTAACTTAGAAAGTGTTCATTTGAGGACATCCTGAGAGCTGGGCGGCTCAATTCTATATTGTTTTCTGTTTACTGTGGTAAAATAGACATAACATAAAATTTACCATTTTAACCATTTAAAAAATGTATAGTTCTGAGGCATTAAGTACATTTCATATTGTTTGCAACCATTACCACCATCATCTCCAGATTTTTTTTAATCTCCAGATTTTTTTTCCATCTTTCCCAGTTGAAACTCTGTACCTATTAAATAAACATTAACTCTCAATCCCCAGCTCCTGAAATCACCATTCTTCTTTGTGTTTCTATGAATTTGATTTCTCTAGTTACCTCATGTAGGGGGAATCCCACAATATTTGTCCTCTTATGACTGGCTTATTTCATTTAGCATAATGTCTTCAAGGTTCATCCTTGTTGTAGCCTATGTCAGAATTTCTTTCCTTTTTAGGACTGAATAATATTCTATTGTATGAATATACCATATTCTGTTTATCCATTCACCTGTGGATGGATATTTGGTCAACTCTTTATTTCTTTATAGGATAATGAGAATAGAGTACGAAATGCCACCCCTCTCCCTATGTCTGTAACATTTGGGTTTTATCCCTGGAAACTTGAGCATAGATAGACAGGACTTCTTGAACCTGGCTTGGAATTTTCTTTGTGGGGTAATAGAAACTCCTTATTATGCCTAGGAGCCAATTCAATAGCAGGTTACTGGGACTCTTCCATCTTTGGGTGAGAGAGCTCAGCTAGACAAAAAATAATGCCAAATCTCTTACCTGTCGTCTCCTTCCCCAGCCTCCCTGCCCCTTAGACTGGCTGCCTTGAGGCCAGAAGTAAGGATTTAAAGATTCAGATGCAGCTATTTTACAGAAGATTGGGAAGCTCTCAACATCAGTTAGTAAGTGGCAGTGTCAATAGTTGAACCTAAATCTGTCTGTGTCAACACTCATAATATTTTCATCGTGGCATTACTTTGTACCTTGAAATGGCCAGTCTCTAACACTAGAGAGGGAGCGTCTGGGCCAGGAAAGAAAAGTTGCCCTGATGGCAGAGAGGAGGTGAAGTGCGTAAGTAAAGGGAGGTGTTGTATATAAAAATGGCAACACTTTTGACTTTTAAGTGTTCCAGGCTGCTGCTGCTTTGACATTTCTCCCTCTAATGTATTTTTATCTTAATCTTAAAAGTCATTATGTGACCATGTTACCTTAAAAACTGTAAAATAGGATGAATTATGGAGGGACGCCCAACAAAAGCAATTGCTCTTTCTCTCCTGCCTCTTCTCCTTTACTAGCTTTCATTTTACAATTTCTCTATGTACACCTGTGCTCTGATTAAACTGACCTGGTTGCTGTTCCTTTAACATTCAATTTATTTTCTCCATCCCAACGCATTTGTTTATAATATCCCTACCCGGAATGTTTTCCTTTATTTCTATCTTTGTCATCAGAGTAACATTGGCCTGAATCCTTGCTTGAAATCTCTGTTCTCCAAGTAAAAATAACCTGTCTAATGAACACACAGTTCTTATAGGGAATTTCCCAAATTCTGACATGTATTACAGATATGGCACATATGTCTATTTCCTCACTTCAGATTATAAACTTCTAAAGGGCAGAGACATATTTCATTGTTAAGGTATAATTTTCAAAATATTGAAATCATAACTCTTACACCAATGAAAAATGAACATGCACCAAACGTTATTTAAGTCATTAATGAGAGAACCAGTAAGATGTTAAAACTGTTTCAAGTAAGAATTTAATTTATAGAGATTTATGTTCTTCACATGACAAAACTAATTTGCATTGACAGGAACTGAAATTATTTACATTGCTATCAGTTTTCTACATCTTCTTCTGTCTTTACAGAATTGCAAAACACTAGTCAAACAAAGAGAGTCAAAGGTCTCACCTCTGTACAATCAGATAACCCCTAGATGGCCTTCCTGCTAGGACACCCAGCAGTACCTCCTAACCATCTCCAAGTCTTTGATAAATTTTCCTCATATTATCCATCTTCATTTCTCATAAAATGCCAAGAGCCAGTGCTTTGTAAATACCATACTAGAAAACAATAAATCATTAAATAAATATGATTACTGCTGTGTAGAAAATATAAAACAAATTTGAAATCTGGGAGAAATCTCCACAATTAGATAACTCCTACAAGGATAATTATTATGTTTTCTAATAAACCTAGGTTTATTAATAAACTTTAAGGTTTAACTTATCAGTCCTTCAATTTTAGAATGATTTTTAGTAGTATTTGAAAACTCTTGGTTCGAAAACTGAGAGTGGGAAAACCCAGCTCATCTGGTTTTAATTAGCTTAGCCAGGGCATATTCAATTATGATGGTCAATGAAAATTAACACTGATTTTCAGGGAATAAAATAAATCATGCCCTGGGCATTTGCAAAATACCTTATTTTGATCTTTACAACCTTAAACAACCTAGTTCTCCCAACAGATTCAGTAAGTAAGCTTCCTTAACGTTACCTTTCTTGAGGCTTCTCAAAAAAATTTGATCACAGCAAGCCCTTTAATTGTACTCCTCTTAAAACAAAATGGTACATACCTACCATTTTGGAAAACCTACATATAAAATAATAAATGAAAAAAAATTTTGTCCTATGAAGTATAAAACTAAGATGATTCTTTTATTTAAGAAATACTTATATGCCTACTATTTGCCAAGCAAAAACTTTTAAAGACTTCAAATGTATTCTAAGGGTGGAAATGGGAAATAATCTGATACATAGGAAGCTAAAGTATCATGGCCCATCCAACATGATTATTCCTCTTTACACAGTGTTGTTTTCCTGGTACCTAAGGAGAATGCCATGAGTCAACGTGGAATTTATATGATACAGTTTCAGTTGAGATTAAAGATAGAGGTACCAAAGAGACCAGGTCAGCATTATGCCTTATGTAGGACTAAACTTACTTCTATAATTAGCCCAACCAAAAGTTACTTAATTCATGAAAAGAGACTCTAAGGTTATTGGCTTAGAGCTTAAGAAAAACAAAATTTCAGATTAACTGGTTAAAGTTTCAAGAAACTTCTCACAGCTGACCTCATGCCAAATTGTTGGTGGATACACAGACCTGGTCAGACAAAAAAGTGGTGACTCCTCTGTGCAAGTTGGGTTACATTTCCCTGAATGTTATCAGTGATGGCACTGCAGTGATCTATCCATCTAACTAATCATTTTAGGAGCCAGAGAACTTTCCAAGGTCAAGTGTCACCTTCACAAATGATAGTCTTGGGAGTTGTTTCTAATTGATGTTGATGGTGGGGGTTTGGGGAGGTGCTCCAGCCTGCAGGTAGCTAATCAACTTCCAAACAGCAGTTGAAGAGCTGCAGGCAGGGCCAGAAGTACAACTTACTGAAAGATGCCCTGGAAGAAAGCTTGAAGCAAAAAGAAGAGAAGTGCAGACAAATGAGGGGCAAATTCTGCTGTGGAAGCCTTGAGATTTCATCACTGCCTCTGGAATTCCAGCATTCCTCTGGGAAAAGAAAAAAGAAATCTCTGCTGGATGAGAAGAAAATGTTGAATTTAGCTTATCTTACATCCTAACTTACTATTAGCATGGTCATCATCAATCTGCTGGATAGGTGACCTTTAACTAGGGAATATGAGCCTTTAAAAACCATGGAAAAAAGATCAAGACTTGCTAGGAGATTTAATAGAGAAATGAGTGGTTGTGCATTAAACATAAAAATTGAGTGTAAGTACACACATCCATGTAAAATGAATGCATATTGGTAGCCAAATGGCTATTTTAGCTTTGAATTAGTGTCCAGACTGGAGATGATACATTCAAATTGAGAACTGGTAATAATCAGTTTATATGGAAAGCAATATAATTTCAGAAAGTATTTTATAATCTTTTTTAATGGTTAGTGAACTAATTACTATGACATTATGCTTATGAAATAAATGATATTTAATAAAAATCCACCATGAAATTGTTTCAGGTCCTTAGAGTACTATGTTCTTTAAATGTGGAGCATTATTATGACATCTTGCTTCCTACCAATGATCTCATGAATCTCTGGGACTACTCAATGACAAATATAAATTGCTTAATATCTGTAGACTCCCTGGCTTCTTACTTATAGACAAACTCTTTGGAAATGAAAATATTAAGGACAAAGTGAGCTACAGTCATGGTCCTTTTCAGAATCTGAAATCTCTAAACCTTTTGACAATTTCATCCAAATGAGATTCAAATGAAGGGTAGTTTAGAGGAAAAAAAAATAGCTGCCCTTTGGGGAAGGGGAGCTGCTTTCTCTAATTTCATATCTTGCCTCCCTCTGTGTGCGAGTCGCTACCCTCTGCCCGCCACCACTCCCCTTTCCCCCCGCCAGCATCCTTGCCCTTCTCCTGCTCTATCCCAGGCCTGGGGAAAGGCCATAGGCTTCTGTCCATAGGCACCAAGGTGGGCAAGGTTAACTAAGGGTAGGCCCACTCTTTACTGCCACCATCACTATAGTACACAGAATAACTTTCTCACACTTGATTACACAGCTCAGTGTAAGTCAAGGGAGTTCCTAAACATACACCAAATATGGCCTTATCAAGGTCCAGAGACACAGCACCAAAGAGGCCAAAACATCATAGAGGATCCCTCTTGGACACATCCATGTTTCTAATCTGGTTTCTTATACCCCATGCTTCGTTTTTCTGACTTCTGCCCTGCAAATCTTTACTTTCCTTTTGGGAAATTATGCCTCTTAACTACAGAGGTTGGTCTCCTCCCACAATCCATTCTTCTCTTCAGAAAAGTACATTTTCCCAAATCTGAGTCATTCATTTCAAAGTAACATTCTGGATGGGTAGGTGGGAGGTGGGGAGTCAATGATCCCCGCTGACACTCCCTAAGTAGCTTAGTAACGGCTGGAATAGATAAAAGCACTATAAGTTCATGGAATGGCAGTTTCTTCCCCCAATTGTGCATGGAGGAACACTTAAAACACACACACACCCCACCTCCCAAAGCACATCCTAATTCTGATAGATAGTAAATTCCAATCATATAATAAAGCAGAGAAATATTTTTCTTTTTTTAAAGATTTTATTTATTCATTTGACACACACACACACACACACACACACAGAGCACAAGCAGGGGGAGCAGTAGTCAGAGGGAAAGGGAGAAGCAGACTCCTCACTGAGCAGGAAGCCCCATGTGGGACACGGGCTCCATCCCGGGACCCTGGGATCATGCCCTGTGCTGAAGTCAGATGCTTAACTGACTGAGTCACCCAGTTGCCCTGAGAAACATTTTTCTCATTCATAACTAAATTAATACTTCACAGTTTTTAGGTTAAGCAGAAAAAATAGCATTTTCCTTCTTCCCTTGTTTCCAATTTTTTTTTTTTTTATAGTGGGCAACCCTTTTTCTTCACAAAAGCCCTACTGAAGCTCTGAGATTCCTTCACCTTCTCTTGAAGGAGTGAGGAGGAAATTTTATTCTTCAACTAACCTTCTATTCTTCTGGTAGCACAATGACTCAGGAAACTCATTATTCATTCTTTAATTCCTCATTCATTCACTGATTCATTTAAAAGACATTTGTTGAGTACTATTATGTGCTACTTGGTACTTAGGGGGTTAGATAAATATAAACAAGTTATTCTATCAGTACATAAATATCTCACCGTGTAGTTAACTATAATACCACGTGAAAAGTGTGAAAGAAGATGTGAGGTGGGCATGGAGAAAGTTGCAATTAAATTTTCCTTGGAGAGCCATGGTCTTATTTCTCATCTATTTCCATTGATAATGGAAAGTAACAATTGAGTTGTATAAGAGAAAAATATTTCTATTCCCTCTGCACTATTCTCTCAGAATTAATATTTGGTTTTTGGAGATATGTGTGTCCCTTTCAACAATCCTGTGCATTCAACTGGAAGAAAAAATCGACATGCCTTCAACTTAAGAGTGATGGGTAATGGCACAATGGAAGATGCCCCCACATGGCTAGGTGCTGAAACGTCTTCATTTTACCTTAGGGATTAGTGATTCACACAGCGTCTCAGTTTATCTCATCACTCTTGGAAAAAAAGTTGCTTCCTGAGAGTGCCTGGGTCTCTCAGTGGTTTAAGAGTCTGACTCTTGGTTTCAGCTCAGTTCACGATCTCAGGGCCGAGATGGAGCCCCAGTTGGGGCTCTGCGCTCAGTGGAGAGTCTGCTGTACCTCTCCCTCTGCCCCTACCACCTCCTCTCTCCCTTGCTTCACTCATGCACTCTGTCCCTAAAATAAAATAAAATCTTAAAAAAAAAAAAAAGAAAAAGCTGTTTCCTGGGTTGCTTGTACAGCCACTTTCCCATAACTGTAACTCTCCTGGGCCATTGGCTCTTCTGAGTCCACAGCTGTCAAAGGTTGGGGGGAAGGTCAGCAATGGTATGAAAATGTGAAATCCATTCATCTTTTCATCCTTGAAATATTTACTGAGAGCTTGCTATGGGACAGGCACTGGAGTAGCTTCTGGAGATACAACATGTAGTAATAATAGAGATATTGTGGCAGGCTACTAACTGTCCCCCTAGAGTTAATCTCTTTCTTCCCTAGGATAGGTGATCACCAGCTAAAGACTTCATTTCCCAGATTCTTTTGTAATTAGTTGTGGTCATGTGACTAAGTTATGTTTGATGAGTTGTGAGTAGAAGCAATGTATGCTCCTTTAGGGGGTCCCACCCTTTAAAGTATTGACCTTGTGCTGCTGCTCTGGTCCTTTTCTCTTTTAATTGACAGGGAGATAGTAAGAAACTGTCAGCTCCCTTGACTTAGAGATGGAAGCCATGTGTTTGGAAAAGGGGAGCCATCCCATCAGCTCCATATTGTCCTTATGTGGAATGTTCTATGAGAGAGAAATAGACTTGTAACTTGTATAAGTTCCATTATTTGAGGTTCTCTTTATTCAAGTATTTTAGTCTGTACCTTAATTAATGCAATCCCTGCCTTCGTGGATCTTTACAATCTGCAGAGAAACTGAGATGCTTATCAACTAATCTCAAAATAAACATATGATTACAAACTGAGATAAAAGTTATGTAAGAAAAGAATGTGGTGTTATAAAAGCATAAATGAGGAGATATGACTTAGTCTGGGAGCTTAGGGAAGACTGCAGAAAGAGCAGGAATGAAATGAGCATCAGAGGTGTGTTGGGTATAGTATTTAACAATTCGTAAAACAATGATACTTTTCTGCATAAATTTCCCTGCCTGATGTGTTCCTTGGACCTGAGAGAGCAATTACAAATGTTAGTATATATAGAATAATTGAGCGAAGTAATACAATAAATGGAAAAATACTTCACATCTTATAAGACACTAAATTAAGATAAAGTACCAAACAATATTATCTAGTAAGCTGTGTAAGCCATAAGTCTTATAAAAAGGAAAACATCTTAAATTCTTACCAGACCAACATTATTTGTACTTAAATTATAATGCTCAGCTTAAAAAAAAAAAAAGCAGAGAAAAATGTTTCTATAAGGTAAATCAACATAGACAAACATATGGGGACAGCTGAAGTACATACAAAATCCAAACAAAAACTACAAGCTATTTCTCTTATTAAGGAAAAGAATGAAGTTATTTTTGTCTAAATTGTTGGCTTGTTGTCCACAATGATCAAATATAACTGAAGGACTGTGTGCAACGGTCTGTTCACATACACTTGGAAGCAGAGACTAATTACATCCAATAGAGTGTACCGACAGGGTAAGAGGACATAGAAGTCATAAAATGCTTCACTGAAGAACAGGAGACACTTTTCAAGTGATAGACACATAAGAAACTTTAATAAAGTGATGCAGAAATACGTAATTTTACAAGCAACACTGCATTGCTGGATCATATCCAGATACAAGAATAAGAAAACCAGCAGGGAGAGACCAATGCATGGATTAAGAGTTGAGCACATCTGATTATTCTGGCTTAATTCCTTCATGGTCTGAGAGCAGACTCTGTATGATTTCTATTCCTTTAAATTTGCTAAGATACATTCGAGGCTCAGAATGTGATCCATCCTGCCCAATGTTCCATGTGAGCTTGAGATTATTATTCTACATAGCATATTTATTTCTGTTATGCCTTATTTGGAGATAATTTGAACTTGGAACCACAGAAAATTGGCTAGATCCCCAGCACTAATCTAAAGATGTCTACTCAATCACATCTGGTACCAACATTAAATACAACAAAAACTAGTGATTATGGTAAAGAGTAGCTAATTACTGTATATCACTTTAACTTTTACAATGTTATCACATATTATGCTATGACGGAGCAACTTTTTCTTTCCAAAATTAAGTTGCAATCATGTGGAAGAAATAATGTATAAAACTATGACATTTGTAAAAAGGTATTGCCTTGGCTAATTAGCTCACATGCTAAATAAATCCGATTTGCATTTAGTGCCTTAAGGACAAAAGAAAAATATTCATTGTGAGGGAAAAAGTAGCATGAAAAAATGCATAAATAATTAAAAATATCGATAGGGAAATAGTTATGAACATATTTCTTTTTCATATAGATGGAAAATTCTAATGATGGATATAATCTTAATAATTATGATGATGATGATGCAAGTTTCTCTTCATTAGAAGTTAACTGGAAATGTTTTCCAAGAGAGTTCTGATAATTTAAACAATCTCTTTTGAGAGGAAATAGTTTAACATCATGTTTTAACTACCTCATTGAATAAAGAGGAAGAATATGTGTTTCTGAAAAACTGACTTTTGAAATACGAAAGAAGAAATTTCAAAGAATTCATTGTTAAATATCACCCTCATCTATTCTGATGTAATTTTATTATGATAATAAAAGTCATATCTGATTCAAGCTAATGAATATTAATATCATGGTTCAATTATGATTGTTTTATATAAATAAAAATTCATCATTTAGAAGATAAATTGTGATACTATCCTAAGTGGACAATAGAAAAGCTAGTAAAAATAGGAATATATTTGTTCAAAAAAGCAAAACATCTTTTAAGATGAATAATCTTATTTAAATATTATTTTTATCATTTTCAAATCATTATCATAGGTACTTGTTTTGAGATTTATAAAATCCATGTGAGAACAGGTATTTCATTCAGCAGGTATTTATTGAGCATCTACCAGGTGCCAGGTACTGGTAAGCACTGAGAATATAATGTTGGGCCAACAGATAGATAGTCACTGACCTTTTATGGTTTATAGTTTCCTGGGAAAGAAGGACCAATATACTTGATATTAGGAGGAAGTATGACATATTAGAGGAACTTAAAGGGCCAATAGATTTGACATAGGAGGAAGTATGACATATTAGAGGAACTTAAAAATAACTAGTGCACAGAATGCACAGAATGTTAAAGGGAGTCTGAGGCTGACGAGAGAGATAAGCAGTGTGCTGGTAAACTGGTTCCCCCGGGGGGGGAAACAGCCCTGCTTTGTAGCATTTGCCAATTTCTCCTACCTCATCCAACTTTAAATTACCAACCGTTCAAAAATCAGTTTGCAAAATCCTGGAAAACTAACCAGATTAACTGCCCGTATGCCAGTGCCAGCCTACTTGAGCCCACTCCAACATATCCTTTTTCTCACACAGGGGCCAGGTCATCCAAGCCTTATATGTCATGACAAGGAGTTTATCTTAAGGAACAACACAAAGCCATAGAGCTTTGGATGTAGTATGAAGAAAGGATTGTAGAAAAATATGATAGGAAGTAATGAAATAACTTCTGTTGGAGGGTCCTGTGAAAGATGATGATGGCTTGGACAAGGATGGTGGCAAGGAGAAAGAGCAAAGGAAAAACTGAAGAAATATTTTGATGGGGAAATCGACAGGACTTAGTGATGGACCAGGGCATAAGGAAGAGAACGGTCTGTAGTATGACTTACAGTTTTCCTGTTTGCAAAACTGAATGGGTGGGGTGGGTAGTGGTATTAGATAGAAAACCCTGGGGGAAAACCAGGTTTGGAGGGAAAAGATCATGAGATCAGTTTGGGACTTGCAGATTGTGAGTCGCCTTTCAGATCTCCAAGTAAAATGTTGAGTGAGCAGTGAGATACATAGATTTGGAGATTAAAAGAGGTCTGGGATAAAGATAACTCTTTGGGAGTCAAGGGTTCAATTAGAAGATGATTGACAGCATGCGCTTACATCATTGTCTAGGAAGAAAATGCAGAGTGAGAAAAATGAGGACACCTAAGAGTAAGCCTTGAGGGGTGCCTGGGTGGCTAGGTGGTTGAGCATCTGCCTTCTGCTCAGGTCATGATCCCGGAGTCCCAGGATCGAGTTCCACATTGGGCTTCCTGCAGGGAGCCTGCTTCTCCCTCTGCTTGTGTCTCTGCCTCTCAGTCTGTGTCTCTCATGAATCAATGAATAAAAATTAAAAAAAAAAAAAAAAGAGTGAACCTTGAGGACTACAGCATTTTAGGGGATAAGCAGGAGAGACTGAGCCAGCAAGGGAACACCATAGCCAGAGAAGTAGGAGGGAAGCCAGGAGAGTAGGGTCACAGAAGCCAAGGGCAAGAGTGCTTCAGGATGGACAGAGGGGGCAATATTGCTAAATAATAATTCAGAGAGTAACTTGTCCAAACTCACCCTGGGACTGAGAGCAAAGCATTCTTAACTCCGTGTTAGTGAGGGAAAAAAATCTCAATCTATTCAGGTCAATCAGAAAGAAAGATTATTACAAGGATACATAGATTTCATTGAGAAATGAAGAAAGGATCTGGGATTGATGGGAATTAATCCAACTTAGTACAACTAAGAGGTACTTTTTATTATTTGTGGTTTTGATGATCATATTGTATTTAACATATGATTAACACAAGTTTCCCATGGGTCACACATGGGAAACTCAGTACTTCATAGATATCTTCCTTTTGATTCTACTGACAGCCCAATGGGAATGATGCTACCATCAACTCCCATTTTACAGATGAGAAAATTGAGATTTATAGAGATAAGTCACTTCTGCAAGATTACATTAGTTGATAGGGAGCCAGGGCTCCAACTTAGTTCTGATTCTGAAACTCACGTCCCTGAACATTACAAGGTAGCTACTTCCTCCATCGCCCTCTCTTTCAGGGTCCCACAGTCCCTTCTGCTTCCCTCTGGGAATGCTCCATTCCTTCTCAGTCGCTTGCTCCCTCAGTTTCAGCTTGCACATGGCTCAACATAGTCTCAGCCTCTACTCTTTACGAGCTCAGTGTCTACACATCTCAGTTCCAAACACCACAAAAGAATACAATCAAGACAAGGTCATCCAGGACATACAAGGAAGTCAGGTGTCCCCTCGTGATCCAAACAGCTGTGGACAGGGATTGAGGTCACAAGGACAGGAAGGATTTGGGGCAGGGACATTTAGTTCAAAGGGAGCTATGCAGAAACAGGGATACACTGTCCAATTCTGTCTTTTGTGTCTTCGACCTTTCTCCTGGGTCTCTTTCCTAAACCTAGAAGCATATTCCTCTCAGTATTAATTGAACACTTCTGATGGTAAATGACAGAAGCCCAGCTAGAATTCACTTAAGCAGAAAGAGGGAATTTTATTATAGGGACCCGAATGACATCATACATCTCAAGGGAAAGAATGTTGCTGGATCTCAGGAAAAACCAGACACAAGGATCTAAATGCTGCTAGGACTCTGATCCTTTCTTTTTTCCTGTCATTTTATACCTTTATATTCCTCTTAATCTTGGCTTCATTTGTCTTTCTCATTGCACATTGCTTCTCAACACAAGAGAGAAAACATGGCTATAAAATTATTTTTATAGCTTTTAGTTTCGATTACGGGAATGAAATGACTTGATATTTTCTCTGGTATGAAATCTAAAAATCCCATGGTAGAGTTACTTTCATTTAAGTAACTTAGCCATTCCTCATTTAATTAACTGGTTCATGAAGTTGGGTTCGTGGGATCAATTTTGATTAGATTTACCCTCTACCAATTAACCTAGACCAGGAAATAAGTCATATAAGAATACAACATCTCAAAAAAACATAAAAACTGGGAGAAGGTGGGTAGAAGAATCAGTTTCTAGAAGAAGAAGATTGCTCCATTGTCCTCTTTTTCATGACTGGCTTCAGACTTGCACAGGGGCCATCAAAATCTTAGCCCTGACTCTTTATGAACTCCATTCTCGAGGGTGCTGAGCTAACTATGGTCTTACCTTCCTTTTCATAGGCCAGCTTGTTGAAAGTGGAATCTATATTCCTCTTCATTTTCCTTATCATAATGTCAGGCTTCTATCTACTATAATTTGATTTATTGTTTTCACCAGTTAAGAAACTACTTTTTCAAGGTCATCACTGACTAATCACAATAAACACTTTTAAGTCTTTACCTTACAAGAACTCTCTTCAGTTTATGTCATTATTCATCAATTCCTCTGTGGCCAAGACTTCCAGCTGCTTCCCTGGATCCATTTCCCCCTTCTTCCTTAGCAAATCAAGTAGAACCCCATTTTAAGCTGGACTCATGGTTGCCCAGAATACGATGTGCATTGTCCAGTCTCCTTTAAAGTCAGATGTGGCCATGTGGCTAAATTCTGCCAATGCACTGGAAGTAGAAATTGTACAAAATGTAGAGTCACTATTTTAAAAGGGAGTGGTGCTCCCTTCTTCAATATGTCCTCCTTCACACTGGGCTGAATTTTGGACAACCCACTTGGCCTATCAAGATTCTGTAGACTAGAGAAAGAGCTGCATGATAATGGAGCCCCTGTACCAGCATCTGCTGCCTAACTCCACATCTAGTCGATGTCAGAAAGAATTGTCACCTGCAGCTAAATCTAATCCTAACCAACACATGCTCTTTCTCGAAACTCCCCTCCCTTCTCTCTGTTTATTTTCTGTGATTTCTGCTCCTTACTGGTCTTTCCTATTATTCTTGAATTTCAGTTCAGACTTTTCCTTGATCATCCCCCTTACTTGTCTCCAGGGTTCCATCCTTAGGCTTGTGCTTTTATTCTCAATATTCTATATGCAAAGCCTCATAAATATCCACACCTTGATAGCCAAATAGTATTTTTGACTCAGAAATACAAGTCTCCAGTCTTTCTATCTTCTCTTGGCTACTGACCTAGCGCTTGACCGCTGAACACTTGACCTTCTGAAGGTTCTCTTCATTAGTTGTGTGTCTCCATTAGTGAAGCCACTCTCTAGACTATTGCCTCAGAAAGAAGACTGAATTTCCCTGGACCTCCTTCTCCTGCTCTACTGTAGTGGTCTTTGACAGGGTATTCGTCTCTTAAACTCTCCTCCACCTTACTACTGAACTACTTTTTCTGTTTTAAAGATTTTACTTATTTATTCATGAGAGACATGAGAGAGAGAGAGAGAGAGAGGCAGAGACATAGGCAGAGGGAGACACAGGCTCCCTGAGAGGAGCCTGATGTGGGATTCGATCCCAGGACTCCAGGATCAGGCCCTGGGCCAAAGGCAGATGCTCAACCACTGAGCCACCAGGCATCCCCTGAACTAGTTTTTCTAACCTGATTGTGTTACTTTACCAAATCATAAATCGTTTAGATTATCCATTATTTAAGGCATTTAGTTCATTCACCGTAATGTTTCATAAGAGAAACTTCAGGGACTTGCCTCTCGCCTCAGACCTATTTTTGGCAACTTCTTCTTCAGGTTCTCCTCCAACAATACCAAACTATTCACAGCTCCCAAATGAGCCACGCTGTCCTTTTCTTCTATCCTTTGTAGGTGCTGCATGTTTCAAAAATGCACCTCTTCTATAGGGCATGCCTCTCTTCTCCTGTTATGTAACAAATTCCCATTTATCCTTTAAGACACGCCTCAAATAGTCTTTCCTCTAGGAAGCTTTCCCTGACATCTTCAGGAATATGTACATTGACACTTCCCTTCAAAGCTTCTAGTAACTCCCTAAATACACACAACCTGAATTGTATCTGATATGATTCAAATTACATTACTTACACATCTCTGTCTCTTTCTGGAATATGAGCTTATCTTTTTATGCTTGGCATTTTGTCTTCTCCCTGGTATACTATAGGTACGTACTACAGTGTTGAAATGGCTTATTAATTTTCAAAAAAATATATAGGAAAATCAATGCTCTAACCACATGAATCTAAAGCCTGATTATAAGCTCACTGATAACGGAAGTTGCAAAGTGAGGTTGCTACTGGGTGCACAATGATTCTCCAAGTGGCCCTGACTGTACTGCCTTCCCTTTTATTCTTCTCCTTATTCTTGGCATTGGCTATGCTGTTAATCCAAGGCTAGAGAGATGCTAAATCTAGCTGGGTCCATAGAATAGTCCTTTCTTAGAAATTTGAAAATAAAGCGAGGTATGTAAAAACTGAAAGTTCTCAGAGCTGAGTCATCTAATGTGAGTGTCCTGGAGAGAGGGTTCATGAACAACCAATCCTGATGATTTCCCTGCATCTGCTCCAATGTCTGTCATCTTCAAGGTCGATGATTCCTGCCCTTCCTTTGATTTTGAGGGCAACACTTTTTAACACACCCTCTCCTGTTTCATTTGGATTAGGCGGTCAGTTTCTTTTGCTTGCGAATAAAAGAATCTTAACCAGAGCACCCATTAGAAAAGTACTGAAGGACTGCGAACTATTGGTAGATTCCCTGTTCTGTGGGTTAATGACTAGGTTCTCATAAACCCACACGGTGAAGCTCGTTGAGTCTACAGATTCGATAGCCCTCTAAGGGATTAGATTGAGCAGAAGCAAAGGTAGGCAAACACACAACAGTCTTTCCTACAAACCCTATCAACTCAATTAAAATATTTTCTTCCCTCTTTTCCAGGTGTCCTATTTTGATGTTTTTTATAAAAAGAATATATTTTTCCCCTTCAAGAAACTGAATTTCCACTTCAAACTTAAAATGCCACATCAAGTTAGTGAAGGATTTTGGCTTAAATTGTTCCTAGAGATTAGGTCTACTTTCCCTCAATGCCAATTAAAATGACACGGTCTGACATAATGTAGTATCTGACGTTTCCATAGCAGCTTGGGCTAAGCAGCTTTACTTGTTAATTAGCCTGACAGTGCCCTGTGAAATACCTTCTACCCAAAGATGATATGGCCCCTTGGTAAACATAACCTCATATGACAGGAAACCAGAAAAGCAAAAGTCACCCAGATGAAACAGAAAGGGGAAATGTGCTCAGCCAAAGTGTTAAATCCAAGCTGAGAATTGGCTGTGCCCTGGGAAGAAAATATCCTCTCTTGTTTCGTTATCACACACTCAGTGGAATACTTAATAATCAGAAGGAATTAAAGGCTGATTTTGTCATGCAGTTTGGCAACTGGCATCTCCACTACCCGCTGTCTTTGTGAACCGACGCAGACATGATTTAATACTGAGTTAGAGGACATTTCAGTCTGCTGATTGGGTCCCACCACTTCCTGTCAACAAGAATGTTAATATAAAGACTCTTCATGTACCCAGCAGTTATTTAACAAAGTAATCTTAGCTCTCAGGAAATAGAAAATAATCCATCAAACCAAAGGGTTTACTGAGAATTCCAAGCTGCATCACAATGCCAAGTATTAAAGTTTACACTGAGCTCTATTTACTCTTCTTTTAGACCTAATTGGAACCGATATAAAGGTTTAGTTTTATTGCTCCCAGGTAGGTGAGCAGCAAATCAGATTCAAGGAAAGAAACCAGAGAAAAATGATAAAAAATAATTCTATTACACTGGCACGGAGAGGAGGGAAAAGGAAGTTCTAGGAAAGGTGATCCCCAAACTACAAAACATGTATTTGCTGGGAAACATTTCACAGAAAGGCAGGGGTGCCTGGGTGGCTCAGTTGGTAGAGCATGTGACTCTGGATCTCGGCCCAGGGTTCAAGCCTACGTTGGGTATGGAGCTCACTTAGAAAAACAGTAACAACAAAGGAGGCCAAATGAGTTTATTTATAGTTTAGCAGCCTCTGAGGCAACACTGTGTTATTTTGCTGTTTTATATTCTGAAATAATAATGAAAGATATTTACTAACAGATTTTTTTCTTAAGATTTTATTTATTTATTTATAAGAGACACACAGAGAGAGGCAGAGAGACAGGCAGAGGGAGAAGCAGGCTCCTGGGATCCTGGGATCACGACCTGAGCCAAAGGCAGATGATCAACTACTGGGCCACCCAGGTGTCCCTCTAACAGTAGTTTTTTAGAATGGAAGTATAAATTTAACTTTTAAAAAAATTTTAGCTATTTAATTACTTTTTAAATATAAATGTAATTCTTGAACACATGTTAATACTGTGCACTGAAAATAAGACACACCTATATACAGCCCCCAAAGGGAGGGCTGTGGAGAGGGTGCTGGGGTTTGAGTGGGCTCCGGTAGGGGGACTTGCTTATAAGTGTCAGGCAGAGGGCTCAGGACACAGGGAGGTGACCTACGGCGTGGGGCACGTTCAGGGGGCTGACTGTCTGTGGGCATCTTCACCCCTCCTGGTGCAGGGAGGTACTCCCTGTCCCTAAGGACTAGGCAAGGGGGCAAGACTCCACGTGTCCAGGTTCCCCGGGATCTCTCTTTAACTCAGGCTTTGTGGGTCCACCGATGCTTTCTAAAAAGGCAGATTATCAAAATATAAGTTATGAAAACGAACAAAAAAATGGAGGTTGAGGTAGTAAAAGCAAGTAACTTGAACCATCTAGAAGAGTTTATATCCAGCGGGCAGACTTCTAGTTAAAAAGGTAGGGGCCTATTTGCCCAACTTTCCATTAGGATTGATTGTAGGACCGAGTTGAGGTTGGGGGGGCAGAGGATATTAAAAAAAGAAAAGTGATATAAAAAAAAAGAGAGAGAGAGAGAGAGAGATTGAAGTGATGAGCCCCGACACAAAGTAGGAGACATGAGGAGGGGCAGCAGGGTAGCAGCAGATGGGTCCGATGAATGGGAGGAATGGGAAAGCAGAGGAGCAGGAACTGGGAGGCAGGCCCATGAGCTGCTCTAGGAGTCTGGAGAGGGGATGCCTTGGGTTGGAAGCAGAAGAAGGTACTTACTGAACCAAAGGGACCATCCGGTGTTGTGCAAGTTGATATGGGAGGCAGGGGTCCTCTTTTATTTTAATTAATTAATATTTAGCCAACTGTAATCTGAGAATAAAGTAAAATGATTTTAGTCATATGTCTATATCTATCAACATCAAGCAAATGTTGACTTTATCTAAAAAGCATGTATGAGGGGGTGCCTGGGAGGCTCAGTGGGTTAAGCAGCTGCCCTTGGTTCATGTCATGATTCTAGGGTTCTGGGATCGAGCTCTGCATTGGGGTCCTGGCTCCATGGGGAGTCTGTTTCTTCCTCCGCCCCTCTCTCCACTCATGCTCTCTCTCTCTCTCTCTCTCTCAAATAAAGAAAGAAAGAAAGAAACTCTTTAAAAATAATTAAAAGCACGTATAATTTATTTTAAGCAAACACTGTATTGTGAACTAATAGGAACACAAAGAGATGATCTTCACTTCCCAGGTGTTTTCAGTCCAGTGACTGGGATAGGCAAGTGCCCAAGTCAATCTAGTGCAAGTCTGTCTAAGGAAGTATGAGTAGAGCAATTATTGAGCTCCTGCTTTGTGCCTGGCTGTGTACTAAGCATTAAATAAATTATTTTATCTAAGTCTTATAGCAATCCTAAAAGAAGATATAATTATTTCACTTTCACAGATGGGGAAACTGAGTCTTAGAAGTTCAGTTAACTTGCCGACAGCCACAATGTTCTGGAAGTTAGGGAAGATAGATCCAAATTCCTCTGACTCATACACTCCTCAAGGCTTTTCTCTAATTGCTCTAAGCAATTAATTTTTTAGAGTCAAAGTGTGTTTGTTTGATGTCTGACAAGATTTGAAATATTAATTTTTGAGGCCTTCATCTCCTGAGTTCCGCCTAGCAGAGTAAAGGCAATCTGTTTTGAGGGGTGGATCATTATTCTGAAGGATGACTATGGAAAATGAAGCTCTCCTCTGAAACCATTTTACACTTTGATTTTTTTTTTAACTCCCCATTCCCCCATACTATCAAAGCAAATAATAGTGTTTGAGGTAGACTTGTCTCAAAATATTACTCCCCAACTGTGAAGTAAGTTCTGGAGAAAGGACTTATGACAGAAGGTTTGAAAAACAGCAAAGTCATGACCAGGATATCCAAATGTCTTTGATTGCTTTCCTGCACCGAGGTCTATGCTTCACATCTTCCTAAATTTAAGTAAATTAAAGTATTAAGACTATTGAACTGGTTAACTAGGGGAGTGGTACTTTGAAGCTTTTTTCTCTTGGAATGGATGCAATTGAGAAACATTCAGCAGATTAGACTTATTGTTTAAGTGCCTAGGAAGAGCAGATGTCATTGAAGAAATACAATGTTCGTCCAGAGTGAGTGCATTTTTAGCACTCTTCATCTCAAAAAAGAGTTGTAGAACTATAGAGGTTTCCTAAGACTCCATGCATTTATATGGCTTTTAGTCTGTGTTTGGGCAATGGTATACTTCATCTTCACCTACACCCGAAGGAGTCTAGTGTGGAATAACTCTCCACTCCCTGTCAAGGGTTCCACATTTAAGTAAAGAAAATTGTTTGTTTCGAACAGATATCTAACTGCTGCCTGCTATCAAGAGACCATACTAAGAGTATGTAATGAATGTGAAACCTCCAAAACAATTATTTCAGAAAATCTCTGCTATCCCTCTTAGTTGAAAGTCGAGTGGCCTCTCTAAGTGCCTTTCTGGTCTTGGTACGATGAATGGGGTGTGGCTCGGTGCCTGCTAGACAGGCAGACACTGGTTTCAGCAACATTGGAGACTTTGCAATTAACCTTATGTGCCATTTGCAGTTGTTTGAAATAGTTTCTCTCTCCTTTTCTAAATACCATTTTACCTTTTACTTAATATACTGATTTTCATCACCAGCACGTAATATTCCGTACTTCTGCTTTTACCTACATGAACCCTTTGAAGGAGAGAGGTAACATAATTAGTTGAATAGACAAACAGTGCCATGCAGAGTAAATCCCACTTGATAATTCAGTTGAATTTTTTTTTCTTTTGATACGCTTCAGAACAGGGGACCTAACCAATTCTTTATACATTCTCAGAGTCCTATAAATTTCGGGGTAGATGTTAAGTGTTTGAGCAGGGAGGCAGATTGGATTGGGAATCATTACCCGAGTTTATCCTGGTGTTCAGAGAACACCATGAAACCATTTTAGTGAATTTCCCTGTCCTTTGGGTTTGTCCTTTGTAAACACCTGTGTTTGTAGACCACGGGAAGTAGGCTCCATTTAGTTAAGGAGTTCTTGGCCAAAGTATGTTCCTGTGATCAAATTGGCTTGGCTTCTGACTGTGAGCGCTCCTGCCAGATGTGAGCGCAGGCAGGAGTGGCAATTTGGCTGCTCCACTGTCTCAGCAAATGCTGTGCTTGATGCAGATCCCACGTCACGGTTTCCCTTTTGCTGCAAGGGTCAGATGTGGGTACTGATTCAATACTTGCCTCACATATGGGTTTACTCATTCATTCATTCATTGCAGATCCGTGGGATGCGCCTCGTGTGGGCTGAGTATTGCAGTATGCTCCAGATGCATGTGCAGGGGCCCCAGGGTCTCTACCTTTCAGCGTGTTTCTGTATCTCCACGGAGTGAGACTGTGGCAATCTCTCAGTCTAGTTGTTTTGCTTTTCCTGTCTTCCTGGGTACTGGAAATATCTGTGCCCAAAGGCAATTTATGGGTCCCCTAGCCTAGTTATGTTTTGGTCTTTCCCTCTGTTAGATTTATTAAACAAGGAGGCCGTTAGACTGAGGTGGTTCCAGGATCTAAGTAAGCAAAGCAAAACCTAGGCCCGTAAGTGACTCAAGGTTAAGAAATCAAAACCTAAGGACAAGTCACAAATGGATAAAGAAGATGCGGTCTATGGATACAATGGAATATTCCTCAGCCATTAGGAACGACAAATACCCACCATTTGCTTCGAGGTGGATGGACCTGGAGGGTATTATGCTGAATGAAATAAGTCAATCGGAGAAGGACAAACATTATATGGTCTCATTCATTTGGGGAATATAAAAATTAGTGAGACGGAATAAAGGGGAAAGGAGAAAAAATGAGTGGGAAATATCAGAGAGGGAGACAGAACATGAGAGACTCCTAACTCTGGGAAACGAACTAGGGGTGGTGGAAGGGGAGGTGGGCGGGGGGTGGGGGTGACTGGGTGACGGGCACTGAGGGGGGCACTTGACGGGATGAGCACTGGGTGTTATTCTATATGTTGGCAAATTGAACACCAATAAAAAATAAATTTATTTTAAAAAAAACCAAATAGCCGATAGACTTTTCCAAATAAGGCAAATGCTTAAGCTATAGTCAATGAGTGATTTCCTCACCTTGCCTCAGCTTTGCCTCTGTAAGCCTTTCTCCTCATTCCCTTCGCTGGAGCCCTTCTACCTACTTCCCATGCGGAACTGCCCAATTGGATAGATTTTTGATCAAATAAAGTCTTAAAATTTGTAATATGGTTCTTTTAGTAGTTCTGTGATTTGACTTATAGAATTTTACAGGTAGAGGAATTTGCTCATTCATTTATTAAACAAATATACATTAAATGCTGCCCTATGCCAGTCTCTATGCCAAATACTAAGTATACAGCAGTGATTAAAAAGATAAATTTCCTAGTCTCATAGAACATAGTTGGATGAGGAAGACCGACATTACAAGACAAACATATAAATACATTTATGGGCACGCCTGGGTGGCTCAGTGGTTGAGCGTCTGCCTTTGGCTCCGGTTGTGATCCCAGGGTCTCAGGATTGAGTCCTGCTTCTCCCTCTGCCTATGTCTGTCTCTTTCTCTGTGTCTCTCACGCATAAACAAAATATTTTAAAAAATAAATTTATGGTTACAAATTGTGAGGTGAAAAAAGGCGGGAGGGGAAGAATTATGAGGTGAAGAGACGAATGTGAGATATCTCCTTAAGACTGGAGGACCTCTTTGAGGAGGTGAATATGCATTATTATTGTACTCTGGTGGTTTGCACAATTCCGGAGTTATGAAAGGTGCCCATCAGAGTCGGGCAACATGGTGACATTAAAACCTGAAGGGGGGATCCCTGGGTGGCTCAGCGGTTTGGCACCTACCTTCGGCCCAGGGCGTGATCCTGGAGTCCCAGGATAAATGATGGATGAGGGAGATTGAGGTGTCATTATATAACTTAATTATTAACATTTTAAGTTTAAAACTTTAATAAATCAAAGCTTTGATAACTAGCATTCCAAATAATTTTATGCATTTGGTCCTCAGCATTGAACAATGGCAAAATTATTTCCAACTGGAAGTCTTAAATTACACTGAGTGTGTTAAGGCCTGGTACATATTAAAGGATTAAATAAAGCACAGTGGATCTTCAGGCACATATTAAATGATTAACTAAAGTAGATAGTGTTTCTCCTATTTTACTAATTTATAAAAGTGAATACTCAGGTACATATTAAACAATTAAAGTAGGTGGTGTTTCTACCATTCTAATAGTTTATAAAAGTAAAGTTTTTAATTAGCAATAATCGCACCTCAGATAAACCTCATTGGCTACGATTAATTGTGCAAATCTTAGTTTATAAAAGTAAATTAACAATAATTTTCATAATTCTTCCTGATTTCTCAAATACTGGTAGAATAATAAATATTACAATTGCAAAAGTTTACATGAAACGCTTTGACTGGTAAGAAATGAAAACGGGGATCCCTGGGTGGCGCAGCGGTTTGGCGCCTGCCTTTGGCCCAGGGCGCGATCCTGGAGACCCGGGATCGAATCCCACGTCAGGCTCCCGGTGCATGGAGCCTGCTTCTCCCTCTGCCTGTGTCTCTGCCTCTCTCTCTCTCTCTCTCTCTGTGTGACTATCATTAAAAAAATAATAATAAAAAAATAAAAATAAAAAATAAAAAAAATAAAAACGTATTTCTTAGATGGCTATATTGAATAAGGAAACAAAAGAATATTCAGCCTAATATACTAACTTGGACAGATCAAGAAATGACCATTAAAGTAGAGAAACTTACTGTAAAAAAATCAGTGGATCGTATGTACATATATGTCAATTCTATTTTTTTATATATTTATTTTTTATTGGTGTTCAATTTGCCAACATATAGAATAACACCCAGTGCTCATCTCATCAAGTGCCCCAAATATGTTAATTCTTTATGGTAGTTTGAATTTGTGTTGTAAGACAAAGACTCAGCCGCAGAGAACGTGGGGAATGCTAATCTCTCGGGAACACAGATATCAAATTTGCTGACCAGGGGTTCTCAGATCCATAAAGGGTATCATAAAAATATAAAAATGGACTCTGCTAGTCTTGCTTTTATCTTGTTGGGGGAACCATAGGATACTCATCTGTTACCTTACTTGGTTTCTTTCAACATCATTATGTACGCATAAAATGATAGCATTTGTTTGGCATCTGGCAGCAAGCAGGAAAGACTGCTGAGGGTCAGCGGAGACTGGAGACCATGGGTACCCCAAGGCTACCGGATCAGCATCTTTACCCCATCACCCATGCGAGACACAGCTGTGTGCTTTGACATACTGGTGGATGTATGGTCTAAAAAATATAGGTGACTTGTAAGTCCCTGTTGTTACTACTTCTCTTAGTGACTGTTCAAAAATCTCTTTTCTTAAATTCTTGCTTTGGGTTTACGTGGGGTATAGTATCAGAGGTCTCTAAAACAGTCTAACAGGGATGTTAGTCCTTCACAAGCCTGAAAAGAAAGACCCTCAGTTTGCATCAGCTTTATACAATAAGCAGCCTCTTTTATAATGTCTATTTAATAAAAAGGGAGCTTTTCCTTTTTACCTGCAACCGCATTCATAGGATGCCAGAGGCAGGGGGTCACTTCCTATTAACCACTTGCTGATTTTGAGATAAGCCTCCATAAGCTGTATGCAGAGCGCTTAAGTAGCTCTTAGGGTATGTCCTTTGGATTCTCAACAAAAGATGTCAAATTGCCTAACCTTGGTCTCCAAGAAGTAAAACCCTGTTGTTTCCATAGTACCTAGGAGTTATAATTTGAAATCAGCATGTATTTTCTTGTTCTGAGCCTATTCTTTCCTAATTAATTTAGTGCTTATAATGGTTATATCCTCCTGGGAAGATATGCAGGGAAAACCTAAAAGGACTAAGGGAGGAAAAAGGTGAAAGCACTAATTTGACTTAGAAAGAATACGCTCCTCATTCAACATTCATGACATTTACTTTTACTTATTTTTCTTCGGGTAAGTTATGTCTCAGAGGAGTCTATTCTCGTGGCTTCGACAGAGAGCTAATTTTGAAAGAAGTCATTTTCTCTGAATTAAGTGCTGACGTTTGCTTTATTTTTACAGGCATCCCTTTTCTCCTTGTTGCTGCCCTCCCATATTTTACAATTACTCCAGTCTTAAGTCAATTTATGCTTTCCATGTGGCTCAGGAGGGGGTTAGCCCATGCCCAGCTGTTTTTGATTTAAATACAACCCATCTCTCTCCGAAGTCTTGCCTGAAAATGGCCTCATCAGTGCAGGATAGCACAGGCTACTTCCTGAACATAAAGATATATATTTCCTTCCAGGAAATACACCGATTTAAATTTCCACCTGCACTTTCCGGATTTATAATATTTACCAAGGAGGTTATGCATCTGTCCTGCCCACTCGTTACTATTCCACTTGACTTACTTTTATTTGGCTTTAAGCAATAAAAGGTGACCAAGAAGATAGAAATGATTCATTTCTAGGTGCCATGAAGAAATGTGAGAGTACAGTTTTCTTCTATTTCACCAAAGATGAAGGCTTAAAAGTAATTTTTCCCATTTGATCATTCAATCCTGAAGATAAAACTTCAGGAAATATCAGCTGGTCAGAATTTATTTATTTATTTATTTATTTATTTATTTATTTATTTATTTTTAAAGATTTATTTATTCATGAGAGACACAGAGAGAGAGAGAGGCAGAGACACAGGCAGGAGATGCAGGCTCCATGCAGGGAGCCCGATGCGGGACTCGATCCTAGGACTCCAGGATCAGGCTCTGGGCTGAAAGCGGCGCTAAACCACTGAGCCACCCAGGCTGCCCAGAATTTATTTCTTTAAGATTTTTTTTTTTTTAGAGCAGTTTTAGGTTTACAATAAAATTGAGAGGGAGGCACAGAGATTTCTAACTTACTCCCTGCTCCCACTCATGCATAGATGGCCTCCCCCATTACCAACATCACTCATCAGAGTGGTACATTTTTTTTTCCTTTTTAACCTAGTGTGAACCTATACTAACACATCATAATCCCCCAACATCCATAGTTTACCTTAAAATTCATTCTTGGTGTTGTATATGACCGGTGTGTAGACAAATGCATAATGGCATATATCTGTTACTATAACATATAGAGTATTTCCACTGCCCTGAAAATCCTGTTTTGCCTCTTCATCTCCTCCCTCTCTCCTCTCCACCCCTGGTAACCACTAATTTTTTCTTGTCTCCATATTTTTGTTTTTTTCAAAATGTAATATAGTTGAAATCAGACAATATGTAGACTTTCAGATGCATTAAGGGTTTCTTTGTGTCTTTTCTTTTTTTAAGCTTTTATTTATTTATTCGTGAAAGACACTGAGAGAGAGAGAGAGAGGCAGAGACATAGGCAGAGGGAGAAGCGGGCTCCCTGAGATGAGCCCAATGCAGGACTCGATTCCAGGACCTCGGGATCATGACCTGAGCCAAAGGCAGATGCTCAACCACTGAACCACCCAGGCATTCCCCTCTGTGTCTTTTCATGGCTTGATAGCTCATTTACTTTCAGAGCTAAATTATATTCCGTTGTTTGGATCTACCACTGTTTATCCATTTATCTACTAAAGGGCATTCAGTTTCTTCCAAATTTTGGCAATTATGGATAAAGCTGACATAAGGATTTATGTGCAGGCTTTTGTGTGAACGTAAGTTTCAACTCCTTTTGAAACTTACAAACAGGTGTGATTGCCAGATTATATGGTAAGAGTATGTTTAGCTTTTTAGGAAATCACTAAACTGTCTTCCAAAGTAGCTGTACTATTTTACATTCCTACCAGCAATGAATGAGAGTTCCTGTTGCTTCACACCCTTGCCAGCTTTGGGAGTTGCCCATGTTCTGGACTTTGGCCCTTCTAATAGGTGTGTAATAGTATCTTATTGCTGTTTTAATTTTTATTTCCCTACGACATATGACATGGAACATTTTTTCATGTTTCTTTGCCACCTACATATCTTTATTGTTGAACTGGTCTGTAAAAAGTCTTTGGCTCATGCATTAATCAGGTTGTTTGCTTTCTTATTGTTGAGTTTTAAGAGTTTTTTCTAAATATATTTTGGATAGCAATATTTTACCAGATGTCTCTTTTGCAACTATTTTCTCCTAGTCTATAGCTTGTCTTGCAATTCTCTTGATATTGTCTTTTGCACAGCAGAGTATTTTATTTTATTTTATTTTAAAAAGATTTTATTTATTATTCATGAAAGACACAGAGAGAGAGAGAGGAGAGACACAGGCAGAGGGAGAAGCAGGCTCCGTGCAGGGAGCCCGACGTGGGACTCGATCCCAGGTCTCCAGGATCACACCCTGGGCTAAAGGCAACACTAAACCGCTGGGCCACCGGGGCTGTCCCCAGCAGAATATTTCAATTTTAACAAAGTCTAGCTTATCAATTATTTCTTTCCTGGATTGTGTTTTTGGTGTTATATCAAAAAAGTCATCACCATACCCAAGGTCATAAAGGTTTTCTCCTCTCTTAGCTTCTAGAAGCTTTATAGTTTCATGTTTTATATTTAGGTTATTACATAGGTCATATATTTAAATCATAATCCATTTGGGTTATTTTTGTGAAAGGTATAAGGTCTATGTCTAGTGTCTTTTTTTTTTTTTTTTTGCATATGGATGCCTAGTTGTTCTAGCACCATTTGTTGAAGGAACCATCTTTGGTCTATTGTATTGCTTTTACTTCTTTGTCAAAGATTAGTTGACTGTATTTATGGATCAGAATTTATTTTTAACCAATCTGCAGAGTTTTCATCCACTCTTCTTGCAAAAAATAGTAACATTGGTTAATGCATCAGATGAATATGGACATCATTTCAAAAAGTAGAGTTGGATGCTTTGGAGCATAATTTCAATTTAGTATGACAGCAAACTGATTGTGACCTCTGTCCCTCTGTCATCTCCATGATTGACATGACTGACCTTGCTGGCCAGATGAGGAGCCCTTTCTACCAAAGCTCATGGGCCTCCATCCTGAAAATGCTTGCTCAGCCAAACAGGATGCCCTTTCAAGAGATGGAAGGGTATACAAGTACTTCTATTTTATTTTATTTTTTAATTTTTTAAAAAGATTTTTTAAATTTATTTATGGGAGACAGAGAGAGAGAGAGAGAGAGAGGCAGAGATGCAGGCAGAGGGAGAAGCAGGCTCCATGCAAGGAGCCTGACATGGGACTCGATTCCAGGTCTCCAAGAACACACCCTGGGATGAAGGTGGCGCTAAACCGCTGAGCCACCTGGGCTGCCCCCTTCTATTTTATTTCTTAAATCAAATCCTTTCTCATCCATGACTTTCTAACCTGTTGTATTCTTTTATTCCTTGGCCTGTGCAATGGAGTTTTTTAACCTGGAGTCTTTGGACTTCTAGGTTGCACATGAATGGACTTTAGAGGATCCATAGTCTTTTCAAAAACTATGTAAAATTTGGGATGAATATGCAGATGTCTATTATTCTCAGGGAAAGTATCCATAGAGCTCATCATATTCTTAAAGGGTTATGTGAACTCGAATGATTAAAGCCACTGTTAGCATCTCATGTTAAATTCTATGACTCAGATAATCCTGATATTTCACAGTTATATCTAGCACAAGGGACAATTAATCTGCAAAACAGTAATTCTCTAAAATATGATTTACGTCTATGTATTTGCATTGTGGATATTGCATAACTTTCCTCTGATCTTTCTACTGAAAAGCCTTTGAGGCTTTGAAAATTTTATTCGATATCAATCACTGTCACCACACCAACAAGATGAAGCTTGTGTACAACCACGTGGTCTAGACACTGATAGCTGAGAGTCATGATTATCTACTCTTCCATGTCTCCATAAATCTTAAGAAAAATATTATTGAATTAAAAAATCTAATCATAAAGATTATTAAAATCTTAGCTATACACTTCCTTTTAATTTTCACTTATGTGTGGAATCTAAAAAAAGTAAAAAATTTAACTCCTAGAAATAGTGAGTAGAAAAATGGTTGCCAGAGGCTGGGGGATGGGGAAATATGGAAGAGTTAGTAAAAGAGGACAAGCTTTCAGTTATAGATGAATAAGGTTTGAGGATCTAATGTATAACATGGTGACTATAGTTGATGACATTATAGTATAACTGAAATTTACCAAGACAGTAGAACTTAAATATTCTCACAGGGGGTGGGGGTGGGGGGCTGGAAGACTACTACCTGAAGTGATGGATGTATAACTAACTTGATGAGGGGAATTCTTTCACAATGTATATGTGTATCAAATCATCACACTGTATACTTTAAATTCTTTCAATTTTGGGGTGCCTGGGTGGCTCAGGTGTCTCGGGATTGAGCCTTATATTGGGCTCCATGCTCAGCTGGGAATTTGCTTGAAGATTCTCTCCCTCTGCCCCACCCCCTACTTGCGTGGGACCACACTCTCTCTTTTTCAAAAAAAAAAAAAAGAAATAAAATCAATCTTGAAAAATAAAAAAAAGAAAAAATACAGTATTTTCATCACATGTGATCGATGCTAGCCTCATACAATCCTGGGTTTTTGTGGACCTAGGTGAGGAAAAAATAAAGTAGACAATATTGGGCCTGTGGAGAAGCATGGGAAAGCAAAAGTAAAACATTTTAATTAGATCTGATTGTTAATACAACCAAACAAGAATAGGAAAAGTACCATACAGTTAGTTAGAATTAATGTCTAAAGTCTGGTAAAGAGGAAGACATAAATGTGGAAACAAAATTTAAGGCTACTGGAAAAAAAAAAAAAACCACTTTGTTGGTTTACTATATTTCTGGTGGGTCTGCAGCTTGTGAAGGTGTAGTGTGAATTATTTTTGTGTAACCCAGATAATTGTAACACAATTCTTTTTATTTTCCTCAGAACCTCTTCTTCATATTGAAGATTTTCTACATTTGAGGCCCCACAATGAGTTATAAAATTGGAATGTAGCTGTTAATTTTAGTTCGATGTCTTTGTGAAATGCATTCTGCTATCCATACGATATTTCTCATTTCTTGTTCCTTCAGCTTTGTGTATGCGTAAAACACACCATAGTGGAATTGCCTGTTGAATGCCAGCACATTCATTTGTACCTGAGGAAGGAAAAGAAAAAAAAAAAACAAAAAAACTGACCGTCACTTATTGGGAACATACTACATTTTTGAAATAATATTAAATTGCAGACTGGCTTGCGCTTGTATAGTGATTATTTGTATTTAAATAGGCAATGTCCAAATTTGGTCAAATAAAAGAAAGCGGTGACAACTCATCAAGTTCTAAAGGGAACTTTAGAGTCATTCTACAGATAGACCATAGTAGTTTTAAAAGTAAGTTTATAAAAATATAAAGAAATAAAATAAAGGAGGTTTATAGAATCACAAGACAAACTCCAAATCTTCTCAGCACTGCTAGTGAAAAGATTCCTGGGAAAATCTTGGTGTTTGTATGTGAATGTAAGTGCGGAACTTTGTAGTAATACACAGAGTTGGTTTCTAGCTAGTGGGCACATCTCATTTAGGTAGACTATTCATTCTTGGCCACAACTTTGAAAATTCTAAAAAGTTTGTAGGCTGCCTAACTCTCCTCCAGGGCAATGCCACAGGCCTCTGGAATTTGGAATGAGTGACATTTTGAGCTTTCTTAGGATACTCTACAGCAACTTGACATATGGTTGATTTTTTTTTTTTTTCTGCAGAAGGTATATCAGTAAAAGAAAATTAAAAAAAATCATTCAACTGGGGTAAAGTCTGAACAATGGAACAATTCTTTTATTCTTTTCCATTTTGAAAAAAGTATGAGAGGTACTGAGTCCCTCATGCAGCTCTGAAAACGTCAAGCTAAATATTCAGGAAGTGGAGGTCCTTGCTTTCAGGAACAGATACTTCTTTTTCCTGCCAAGGGCAGCTTTCTTAACAGCCTTCTTTGAAGCAGTTGTGCAATAGTGTGGAATTTTAAAAACATCCCTAATATATGGGAATAACTTGCATTGTTTTTACTCTTTTTGTGACAGGCAGTAGAGAGCTGTTGGAAAATATTTAGAGTAGGACTTACAGGAAGGGGCCCAAACTGCTTTCCGGAGTCAGTCCTACCCTAAAATTTGGATAGATTTCAGGGTTCTCTGTCAATCAATTGAAGGGGAAGGGCCAGTGGTTTTAGAGAAATGAATAGAATATATTAGAAAAATTCTCTAGATTTGAGATACCTTATCTGGTATCCCCATCCACCTCAAAAAAAAAAAGCCCTTTTGTTGAATACTTTGGTAGCCCAGGAATTCACTATAAATGGAATAAGTACTCTTCTGCTTTTTAAGGAAAGAGAATAGTCTAGATGCTCCAGATGGATTTCCATACAAATAATTCCTAAGTGAGATAATTGTATTCCTAAATTATAATTGTAGACAAAGGCTTCTTAAGGAAGGGATGGATTAGAGAGTGAGAGAGGCACCTAATAGAGCATACACCTTGAAGATAGTCAATATATGATCATGAGAATGTCCTAGTTCTGATTCTTCAGTTAACTATGGAATAGCTGCATTCTTTCCAGAGCTTCACTATATGTACTATGGGTTTCTGGGTAGGACAATTCAGCAGAAAGCCATCATATGTGAACCCTGGGCCTCCAAGGCAGAGATATTAATACCCATTTGTTTGTCAAATTCTGTGCTTAATTACTGGAACTGATCAACTGTAAAAAGAAGCCCCCCAAAAGAAACCCCAAAGTAAGAAAACATCTAAAACCTAGAGCAAGAGAAAAAAAACATATATAAGCTAATAACATTTCCATGTATATCATACCTCACGCTCATAAAACACATCCTCCAATGTCTTTCCTCCATTGCCATCACCCACAGCCTCAAACAAAGGCTTGTATACCTAAAAAACAGAGACTATTTTTAAACAAATTCTCATTTCTTATAAACATAAAGATATTTTCCTAGCAATACAGAAATGATGTGTCTGTTCTTTAAAAAAACCTGTCCAAAAAGACTGAATGTTTTTTGTAGGCTCTTGGTCTCCTAAAAAAAATACCCAAAAATCCAGATAAAAGAGTACGGATGGATTTCTAGTCTAGTAGCTTATTCAGGCTTACAGGGCAAGAGGCAAAAGCAATTCTACTCTCAATGTACATTGTATGAGCTAATTTCTACATTAGGTTCTTAGGGCTAGTTGGGCACCTTACTGAGGATAAATGGATGCTCATGGCTTAAGCAGCATGGGTTTATGGGCTCTTTGAAATGACAGTTGGTAAAATTCATATGGAATTTCAAGTATGGAAGAGGTGGAAATTGAGAAGCTCAAAATTTAATATTATGCTAAAAATAGCCTCTTGTGATGACATGAGCTACTGCAAAGGTTTATGCAGATTTCTGATTTCTCTTTCCCCGAAGACTTCAGAAACCCATAAGAAAAGGTAAGAGTGTCACTTCAGTTCTGAAAAAGTTACCTGGAAGGCATATGTTACCATAAATCAGGAGGAATGGAATCAGGGGATGAGCTGAGAAGCTGCAGGCTCTTCAGAGAGCATTTGGATGTGGAATAAGGGAAGGACACAGTAGCCCTCCTTCCATTCCTTATTTCTGGCCACTGATTAAAGGGAATGGTAGAAACCAATATGTTCATATTCTCTCTTGTATTTCAAGTAGACATTCTGTACCTAAGCCGGTTTACCCAATGCGCACTTGAAAAGACTGCTGGGCCAGGCTATTTTATATAACTTTGCCATGAGCTCACATATCCAGAACACTGCACCAGTTCCTTGGGGAACTTGCTTTATCAAGCACTTCAAAAGACGTGCTCAGATGACTGTCCCTTGGAGATTTAAACAAGTACTTGCTTGGCAGGAACGTCCAAAAAAAAAAAAAAAAAAGAAAGAGAGAGAGAGAGAGACAGTTCTAGAATGACATTGCTTTCTACCTTACAAACCTAACTGTTTTAGAGAAGACATGTAAATTTGATGTGTGAACTTCTAAAGTCCATGTGATGAAGTAACGTGAGATGTTCAGGGCCCCTGGTCTAGTCACGTACTCCATAATGGTCTGCTACTCTTCTCATCTGATCAAAGTCTTCTGCTTGAGCCAACAGGCGCAATCCTTCAGGATAGAGCTTGCCACAGGTCGGGTAGAGGGTCTCCCGGTCATCCTTGCTCAGTTCGGTGCCAAAGGAGTTGAGAGTGATGATAAAAGCCCGTCTGTCAGCCTCAAACTGAATTGGCAAGACATAAAATCAGTGAAATCTAACCATGTACTAAATGCTATGAACAGAACATTTATAAGTAGACGAATTCATTTCCAGAGCGATTTGCTTTCCTTTCCGGATTTATGTCTAATTATAATATAAACATGTGTTATTAATGTTCCCTTAGCCTCTTCTTATAATGGAGTAACTTTGTTTGCCAGAGAAGGATCACACAGTGATAATGGCCCATGACTCTTGAAACCCCACTAAACTTCAGTTCCCAGGCACTCTGGGAACTCATGTGACTCTGTCACGTAGGTCCCTAGAGTCTCAAATGTCTCTTCCATAAAAATGGGAATAATACCTACTTGTCGGGGTCTGTTCAGGGATAGGACGAGATAATGTAAGCGGAAGTGCCTGTCAGGGTGTTCAGAATACAGAGTGCATGTCATAGATGTTAAACATCTCTTTCTGGTTATTGATGTTGGTCTGATTTCTTCTACATAATGAGATTTCATACTACTTGCCATTTGTTTGTACTTTGATGGTTGGGGTTTTCTTCTTGAAAGTCCCAGATTGGATATCAATAAATCTAACCCTGTAGCTCAGGATTATATGGCTCAGGACAAATTATCTTGCTTTGAGGACTGTTTCCTCACTTGTAAGATCATAGAGCTTGATCTCATGATCTTTCAAGTGGGTCACATATACTCACGTCCTGTCTTTGTGCTGAGTACCACTAGGCACTGGAGCAAACAGCTCCACGCCAGACCTATTTCCTCTAACCACTCAGTTTTTCTGGAAATTTCTTACTATTCCTTTGGTCTCCATATATATTCTGTCTCTTGGTTCTTCTCCTATCTTTTCTGCTCATTCCTTCTCAGTCTGTCCTTCATGGGATCCTCTCTGCCTTTCGTAGGAGTTTGTCACAGTGTCCTTGAGCTGAGAAACTCTTCTCTATATACCTGATACACCCTGCACTTACATTATTTTCAAATCTGGAAATTTTTTTTTTCCTACACTGTAAAATCTGAGGGAAATCGTGCCATTCTTGTTTTTATTTTTTAATATCTAGTACCTGACATGTAGGAAGATACATAACTGTTTTCTGAATCCAACAGAATGGCCTGTGATTCTACTATTGGAGAATGTTTTTCAATATTCTCTAATATTCTCTACAACGTTGCTACTCAAGGTGTGTTTCAAAGGTCAGTAGCTTTGATGTAACCCAGAAGCTTATTAGAAATGCAGAGTCTCCCAGTGCCTGGGTGGTTCAGTTCATTAAGTGTCCTACTCTTGGTTTCGCCTCAGGTCATGAAAAAAAAAGAAATGCAGAGTTTCAGGCCATAGCCCCGCCCTACTAAACCAGGGCTTGCATTTTAACAGGATTCCAAGATTATTTGTACACACACAATAGCTAAAATAAACTGCTCTGCGATATCCTTTGAGCAGCTTACTTTTGACTAATTAACAAATCCAGACTTGCCACAGATTTTACTGGAACTCTTGTTAGAACAGGTGTTTCCTATCAGGAGGGTGAGAGTTAGTTCCTTCTGATCCTTTTGATTGATCTCATGGAAAGTATGGGTGACCCAGAAGTCCGGAGTGGCCTCATTTGGAAACAAAGGCAGCTGCCTCTGGCTACTGAACGTAACCAGTACTGTCAGGAATTTTAGACTTTCCAGGGACAGAAGAAATGCAAGAGGGAGATTTCCTGGTGATCAGAAACCTTGAAATGAAAATTAGAGTGGGGGAGCAATAATAGAGTTAATTGTCCCACATGCCCTTTTATGTGTTTTCTAGCTCTAAAATGTTTTATTTTTTTCACTGCCCCCACTCCGCCCAGTTTTATTGAGAAATAATTGACATACATTGCTCTATAAGATGTTAGGATTTTCAGGAGAGAAGCAGGGTGGAATCAGCAGCATCACAGATATACCGGGCAGCAGAGGCCGTTCTGGAGGAGGATGATGCATGAAGTTATAAAGCATGATATTTTGGAGGAATGGTCAAGGCTCAAGACTAGGAAAATATATGAAGAAGTAGGCTGGACAGGTAGCTGTGAAGAGCACAGGACAGGCTTCACAGGCCATGCCAGGAGAGGACTTTGATACAATCAGGGATCTGAACATCCCCACACAACAGGTTATCTGAACACTCCAACTTCTTGTTCTTGTAAATACTTCTTCCTTTTGCCTACGTGTGTACTTCATTCCAGAACTCTCCATGTTGATATCTTACCTGCATTGGAGGCTCCATTAAATGCTTTTTTTTTTTTTTTTACAAGTAGCCCCTCTATTTCTTCCCTAGTTGAATATGATTTCCTTTGATTCCCTACTATACCTTAATTTCCCTTTTATTATAATCGTGTGTCTTAGTACTTTTTTCTAGTCTAGATGTTCTTTGTGTATGAGTATGTCTATTTATTTATTTATTTATTTATTTATTTATGAAAGACACAATGAGAGAGAGAGAGAGAGAGAGGCAGAGACATAGGCTAAGGGAGAAGCAGGCTCCCTGCAAGGAGCCCAATGTGGGACTCGATCCCGGATCCAGGGATCACGTCCTGGGTCAAAGGCAGACGCTCGACTTCTGAGCCACCCAGGCATCCCGAGTATGTCTATTCTTAGTGAAAACAGTTATACGGGGAGCTTGGGTGGCTCAGTCTCAAGTGTCTGCCTTCGGCTCAGGTCATGATCCAGGGTCCTGGGATCAAGCCTGGAGTTCGGCTCCCTAGCCTGCTTCTCCCTCTCCCTCTGCCACTCCCCTGCTTGTGCTCATGGTCTTGCTCTCTCTCTCTGTCAAATAAATAAAATCTTAATTAAAAAAAAAAGAACTATAATCTTGAAATTGTGTAAAGGGCTATATTTTGTTTGACCCCCAGGCAGACAGTTTGACATAACAACTGATTATGGAAGATAGTGAATGGGGTGGTATTAGATTTCACTTAAGCTCCCTCTATCATTTATAGAGGGTTGGCATCCTGTGTGGCACAGATGATGCCAAATGTCCCATGTCCTTTCCCTCTTCCTTACACTCATTCATTTTAAAACCATGACTTATTTTTGGGTGTTGTTGCAAAAGGTAATAGTGTACTGTTGACTTACTCAAAATCATTATCAGTTGCACATGATAGAATTGGGCTGATTAGGTCACACATTCTTGCTGGTTCATTATTAGAGGAAAGGAATACCTTGTGGGGGCAGTGTGTGGAGGGGTCAATGGCAGTGCAAGAGAGTGGAGTGAACTGGAATAGAGTCCAGGCTTGCTAGTCAGGAAGATAAAACAACTGTATTCTGTGCTTGTTTTCACTGTTTTTTTTTTTAAATTTTTATTTATTTATGATAGTCACAGAGAGAGAGAGACAGAGAGACAGAGACACAGGCAGAGGGAGAAGCAGGCTCCATGCACTGGGAGCCCGACGTGGGATTCGATCCCGGGTCTCCAGGATCGCGCCCTGGGCCAAAGGCAGGCGCCAAACCGCTGCGCCACCCAGGGATCCCTGTTTTCACTGTTTGATTAAACATATAGATTGTCAGAGGAGCAAAGACAAAACAAATAATACAAGGCATAAAAGCAAACAGTACGCTGCAGTGAACATAAGTCAATTTCTTTTTATTTCCTTATAAAGTCCCAATCTTGTAATTACGTCAAATTTTTGCATGCAAGGCCAGGTCAATGCTCTCTTTTACCATATTAAGTCTTTTGAAGTCAATTGAGATTAAATAAGAACATATATGGAAGAACTTTATGACTGCAAGTGCTCTGTTGCACAAATAAAATGGGGGGGTAATTACATGGTCTGATATATTTACATAAACTTGACAAATCTCTTCTGATCATATCATTAGAATCATTATAATTGCATGCTATGTGTAACTAATACCTCTATATAATGTATAAAGATAATGAAATGGACTTTTATCTTTAACACAGCTTGAATAAAATCTAATCTAATGTGGTAATATCATGGGCATAGGAAAGGGATAATGGGAACACTGGATATATAGCAGTTTGAGCAAACCCTTAGAGTGATAAGGATTCTTTTAATACTATGCTGTCCTTTCTCATTACTGAAGATTACAGATATAATTCTTACCTATTTCTGATTTTTATAGCACACACAATATGATCTTGCTTATAAATTAGCATTTACTTTTTAAAAAAATCTTATTTTTTTGAGAGAGCACAAGCAGGAGCAGCAGCAGAAGGAAAGGGAGGAGAAGGCTCCCTGCTGAGCAAGGAGCCCAAGGCGGGGCTCCATCCCAGGACCCCGGGATCATAACCTGAGCACAAGGTAGACACTTACCCGATTGAGACACCCAGGTGCCCTGAATTAGAACTTGCTTTTGCGAACGGCGAATTTAATGTAGAAGTAATATTGTGGATAAACATTGAGGATCTGGAGCTAGGCTATGTGGGTTCAAATTCTGACATAACCCCTTCTTAGCTGTGTGTCATCAGGTAAGTTACTAGACTCCTTTGTGCCCCAGTTGCCTGTTCTGAAAAATAGATACTAATCTCCCATGTTGTTGTGCTGGTTTTTTATTTTCACTGTGCTGTTTTGAAGTCCAAGTGAATTTAAGTATATAAGCACTTAGGATAGTATCTGGCACATAATAAATGTTAACTATTAATAGTGTCATTGTAGATCTTTTGTAAGGTTATGAGCTTTGCCATAGCTCTTATTTCACATATTTTGTGGGTATAAAGCACACAAGCCATTTCTAAACCACAGGAATTATGCCAGTAGAAATCACACTTTCGAGCCATAGATAATGTGGCTTCTTATAGTGTGGCTAGTAGTTAAAAATTTATGAGAAGGAAGGAGAGGGCTTCATAGGGCCAGCAGGTTACTTATGTTATGTGATCAGAATGAAAGAGACCAGCTCACTTTCTGACGTTTACTATACCATAAAAAATGTTATTTATTTATCAATGCCTACTTCCTGTGTAATAAAGCAAAAATGGTTTTTTTTAGAGTTTTCCAGTGATAAATTTTTACTTCAAGGACTGCTTTTGCTTGAAGAGTTAACAAAGGATAGCAAAGTGTCTTTAATTGTACAATTTTAATGATCAGATGTTTTGAGGGGAACTAATTTTATCATATGCAGTTTCAGAACATTAAAATATGTGCATATAAAAAAGGCTAGGAAAGAATGAAAATAAAATAAAATAAATAAAATAAAATAAAATATATGCATATGAAGTTATCCAGGTTTTTTGTTTTCCTTTTTGCCAAAAGGGCAGTTCTTTTCAGGCTTTTCTTGAAATCAGAAGTCATTGAATTATTTAATCTACCTACCAATGAAGTCACCGTGACAGTCTAATGTTTAAAGATATTCTTTAGACAAAACTTCGTATCACAGGACAAAGCAAAGGGCTTTTCTGTCTAGAATGGTATCTGCCCCTGCCCCCTTTTTAAATTCAAGTTGAAGCCAGCAAAAGAGATCTATATGAAACACAATACAAACTATGCCCAGGATGTCCCTAGGTTCTTCTGAACTCTGGCCTAATCTCTGAGATCGACATGTGCAAGCAAGAGGATCTCTGAGCACAGATGAAATCTGTGATGATAAAGAGGAATTAAAAAGATTACAGCATCATTTAGACAGGTAGAAAGCAGTAGTGGCATTTGATATATAACTAAGTAAGCATGCCAACTGTGAATCATCTCACCCAAAGTCTTCCTACCCAGAGATGGAATGCTCAAGGACTGTTTTGTTTTAGTGTCCTTTATTTTGGGATTATATTAGGAACAAGGCCCATAGTGGACTTTGGTTCCATGTTGTGAGAATTCCCAACTTGCCCCATGTTCCTTGTTGGATGGAAGTTGGGTTATTATTACAAGTACTCATAGTCTACCAATTGCTCATCGTATACCAAATTTTTAACTAATTATACTGTACTTTGTTCATATTATATCAAAATGAATCATGACCAAAATTTTATTTATTTATTTATTCATTTATTTTTAAAGATTTTATTTATTTATTCACGAGAGACAGAGAGACAGAGAGACAGAGAAACAGAGAGAGTGGCAGAGACACAGGCAGAGGGAACCCAACATGGGACCCGATCCCTGGTCCCCAGGATCAGGCCCTGGGCTGAAGGCTGCGCTAAACCACTGAGCCACCCAGGCCACCCAGCATTGTTCTTTTCGAATTCCAAAATAACTCTTTTATGTAGGAAACTTGGAAAATATCACTCTTAACTGAAGGCATCAAATGATATGTATGATTAAATATGTTTTGGTTATTTTTAGATAAAGGAGCTTTTCTCCTGCTATCTTTCTCTCTCAAACAAATAAATATTTTATTTAGACAGGTAGAAAGCAGTAGTGGCATAAAATATAAATAATTATATTATTTATAATAAATATAAAAATATATAAGTAATATAATATAATAATATAATATAAAATAAATTTTATTATAATAAATAATATAAAATAAATATTTTATTTATTTGTGTGAGAGAGACACAGAGCATGAGCAGGGAAGAAGGGGAGAAGGAAATGGAGAAGCAGGCTCCCTGCTAAGCAAGGAGCCTGACTCAGAGCTTGATTCCAGGACCGCAGGATCATGACCTGAGACAAAGGCAGACACTTAAACCACTGAACCACCCAGGCACCCAGCTCCTAGATAAAGGAGCTTCTAACTTAAAGAAATAAAAGTAAGATTATATAAATGAGAAGTATGTAAGCACGTTATTTGACATAAAGAAATTGAAAGACTTTCTTACCTCAAGAATGGGACACATGATTTCTGCAGTGACATCACCATGATTCTTACAAAATTTATAGAATGCCTCGAGGTAAGACTTAAAAAGAAGAAAGATCATAAAACAATAAAATGAAGATATTTTCCTTTGGAAATTTCTAGATCAGCTCTTCATGGCTTATTAAATACTTTAATGGTGGTTGAATTACTTGTCCCGTAGGGCAATATTTTATTAAAAATTTGATACAAACTTTTGCATTGAAGCATGTTGCACAGGTTTAAAAAAGAACAAAATTGTACTTATCATACCTTATGATTCCTTAACAAGCAAGTGCTTTTTGCAAGCACTCTTTGCATGGTTCTTGTGTTTATTTCACATGATTAATTTTTGATATTCTAATAAAAGTGCCAAACTCTTTCATGAACTCAACAAATAATTCTAGATTTGTTCCTGTGCTGACATTTAATTTCTCTTGGTGCCCCGGAGACATGTTTGGGATGGCTTTGAATGCAGAGGACATACTGGGAAGGCAGAGCTTGGGCTGAACAATTGGAATGATTGTGTTTGAATGTCAACTCAGTTACTTACTAGCTAAGTGACTTCTCATCTGAGAAATGAGGATAGCACATAGTTTTGCTGGCTGGATTAAGTGAACTAATGCCTATAATTTGCTTAGAAAGGTGCCTTCTGTTAGCTATACCTCAAGGATGCCTCCTCTAAGTCCATACATCTCTTTATAAAAAGGAAAATTGCCTGCAACACAGTGCTCTTGGAAGGACCATACTTTTAGCATAAATATTTATATATACACATATGGCATGACACTATATTCTCCATATATACAGTATACAGTATGTATTCCTTCAGTTACTCAGTGAGAGTATCAAAGATGCTATGGTTGTATGAGTGAAAATGGGCAGATTTTGCTCAGCCCCCAGGACACAGAGCTACTCAAATGGTGGTGGCATAGTACAGATAGCTGGCCAGGTTATGCAAGATGAAATTTAAGGACAGGGATAGATACTACGTAACACAAGGATCATTATGTATACTGGTTGGTTTTTATTTTTAAATTTTTTTTAAGTTCTTGTTTTTAAGTAATTTCTATACCCAACACAGTTCTCGAAATTACAACCCCGAGATCAAGAGTTCCATGCTCTACTGACTGAACCAGCCAGGCAGTGTTTTAAAAATGGATATGGTTCACCTTATTCATCTGTCCACCCACCATCCATCTATCCAGTTGCAACCTTTTTTGTCCCAGGCACACCAAGGCAAGGAGCTAGAAATGCAGAGAAGAATGAGAAGTGTAACTTCCTCTTAAGGATCTTGCTGCTTCAGGGGAAGCGGACACATATGTATTGAACTAGAAGACTAGGACTGTAAAAGCTGTATTCCAAGTATGCCAACCTTCATAATTGTAGGAGTTGGCTAATGGGCAAAGTAACTTTTTTTTTAATTTTTATTTTTTAAAAGATTTTACTTATTTATTCATGAGAGACACAGAGATAGAGAGGCAGAGACATAGGCAGAGGGAGAAGCAGACTCCCTGAGAGGAGCTTGATGTAGGACTTGATCCTAGGACCCCAGGATCATGACCTGAACCAAAGGCTCAACCACTGAGCCCCCCAGGTTTCCCCAAAGTAACTTTTAACAAAGGACTCTGGTTAGGATGTATTATGTAATAAAGAAAAAAAACATAATGGTTTGGGAAATACTTACTTTGTACAATTTATTGCGCAGTAATTCAATATTCAGTTCATCAAGGGTATTTTCAGACATACAGTCTTGAAAGAATGGAGCTGAAAGCAGAAATTATCACATAAAATAAATAAATGAAAAGCATGATTATAAACTGTAGAAAAGATTTCCTGAACACGTCGCCCTGTGCTCACTCCTGACTAGAGCATTAGAGTGGCAATCCACAGACTGGATAATGACAGAAAGAGTGATTATTTATTGAGCATTTACTGTGTGCAAGCTGTTCACTAAACATTGCTTATATTTCAACTTACTTGATCCTCACAACACCTTGGAACTGTTCACTTTATGGCTTCCTTTTTGAAGACCCTCTACCCCTCATCTAATTGTAGTATTTGTCATTTGCAACCCTACTATGTGCTAAGCATTGAGTTGTACTCAAACTGTGTCTTATTTAGTTTTCAAAGCTCTGTTATACTAAGATGCCATTATTTTTCAAATGAGGAAACTGAGGGGAACTGCACTGGCTCAAGTCACCAGGCTGAGCCTGGAATCAAACATCCATGATTATAAACTTACCCTCTTCCTACCATGCTCCCTTAGCATCACACATTTAATGATGACACAATTTGTTTTTTCTTTTTAAAATTTCTGCTTTCAACGGCAACTATTTTGACATATGATCAACTGCGAATTGCTATGAATTGCTACTACCCAGGTTTCCTGACAATAACGTGGATAAAACTATTCCATTAGCATTTTGAATGCTAGAACTATTATCGGTGCTAAATTATTATGGAATTAGCATTTATTTCATCATTGCTCCAGGTCATTTGACAGGCACCCCTGAGTGTCTCAGAAAAATGGCATTCCTACACTTCCTAAACCAAAATGCTGTCCATATGCAGCCTTATTTAGATAGAAGTTTAAAACAAAAGGATAAGAAATTAATCATATAAAACTGAGCTAGAAAATTAATTTTTTGAAAAATTACAAGTTCTATCATTTATTTACTATGATCTGTACAATGTACCAAGGTTTGGAGGTTGAGAGATGAGCTCCAGCTCCTACCTGGCTACAAATGGTTCTTATGTGACTCTGGGAAGTTTACTTTCATTTGTTGTCATCTGAAAAATGAGGGAGCTGGACTAGATTTCTTAATGTGTCTTCTGCACCTAGGAAGCTGTATAGTATGATGTTGTATCCATGGGGAAAACTATGAATTAAATGTACATTTTCTGATGACTATGATAACAAGCACAGGGAGCTATATGATTGCTTATGCTTTCATACCTAATGGTGTTTCAACCAGAACAGCATTAAAGAGATCAGAAGGTGTCTCCGCAATGTTGACAGCTTCCATTTCTGTGAAACGGCCCAATGGGTGGCACTTGACCAGAATTTCTTTCACCGATTTTTTTTGCAAGGCACCATTCATCAGTAGAATCACATTGTCTATCATGTAACTGCACCTGATTTAGAAGAAGTCTCAATCATTAGGAAATCAACTGTATGAGAATAAGAAGCATACCACAAGTGAAAAAAAGTATGTATAGTTCAGGCACATACACTCTTTCATTAAGGAAATATATGAGTCTTCTTTTAAACTCTGGGATTTGAGAGATGTGAATGGAGTAAAATGTCTCTCTGGGGACATCATAGTTTGAAAATCAATGTTGTAATAACTAGGCTGTAACCTTGGCTGGTGGGATAGGCAGAAGATGACCCCTACATTGTAACTGTCAAATGCCGTAAGGTGAGGATGAGTATGAAGTTGTGTGGTTTCTCAGAATGGACTATGGACTTCAAAAGTTGAGAAACACAGAGCTGGAGCATTTCATGCAATCTTCAAAACTGACTTTTTAAACCTATAATAAAGCTCATCATTGATTCAACATTTAAAATATTTTAAAATAAATATTTATTAAATTTAATATTAAAATATTTACTATTTAATTTATTAAAAAATTAAAATATTCTCTATTCTTTTCCTGCTATGAGCCCAAGTAGTGGACTTCCTAGCAGTTTCCCCCCTCCCCAGGTCCCCAAGAGTCCATAGGTCCATATTATATGTGATTATGTTGCACCCAGGATAGTCCAAGCAATGAGGCTGAAAAGTAAAAGAAACAATCCCTTACTTCACAGAGAATGTAGTTTGAGGGAGAAACTGGACAAAGAATCCATTACAACATAATGTAATGAAGCACCGATGCTAGGCAAATTATAAGATGGTGTGGGGATTCCGAGCTGGGCACCAAAGCAAAGATCGGACTTCCTAGGGGAGTGATATTCAGGCTGAAACTTGCAGAATGAGTAGTAGCTGTTCAGGCAAAGTGGTGGGAAATTGAGGGAAAGAAGGCTTCAAGGCAGAAAGAAGAGCATGCAAAAAGCCCCAGACAAGAGAATACAAGGAATTTTCTGCCAGAGACTGGGCCATGGAGGTGGGGCCCAGGCTAAGCATGCAGGGTTCTGATGGGCAAAATGAGTAATTTGGGCCTGGAGGGTGATGGAAGATATTAGATGCCTTTAAACAGAAAGGCGTGTTACAATCTATGTAGAATAATGATTAAAACAGAAGGAGTAAACAAACAGTGAGGTGCTCTACAGAAGTTTCTTTTTTTTTTAAAGATTTTATTTATTCATGAGAGACACAGAGAGAGAGGCAGAGACACAGGCAGAGGGAGAAGCAGGCTCCCTGTGGGGAGCCTGATGTGGGATGTGATCCCAGGACCAGGACCACAACCTGAGCCAAAGGCAAGCGCTCAACCACTGAGTCACCCAGGTGCCTCTACAGAAGTTATTATTATTATTTAATGAGGATAACAACTCTGTGATGACAATAAATACTGCTTTTATCTCCAGCGGGGCACACAATAACACAGCTAACAAATGAGAGAGCTGAGAAACTCAAGCAGTCTGCCTCTGGAATCTTTCTCTTCGCCTTTATACTATGATGTGTTTAGCTGTCAAGGATGATACATAGGTTTCTAGGTTTAACAGATTGTGAAACCCAAATTTATTGAGATGAGAGCATTGGAAAAAGAGCGGGTTGTCATGGGAGCAGATGCTTGAGACAGGATGAGTTTTGATGCCTGGGAAATATCTAAGAAGAGATGTTAAGTAGGCTTCAGAAGTCTGAGTCCAGAGGACAGCCAGGACCAGACATCTGGGGGGTCTAAAGGGGAAAGTTAATGGTGGAAGCAGAAGTCTTGGGGAATGGTTGGGATCACATTCTAGAGTGCACATAGAGAGTTCTGCCCTGAGAACCCTGGGTTAACCTCACCATTTGAGGACCTTGATGGAACCTGAGAAGGAATGACAAGATAATAGGAAGAAAACCAGGGGAGATAATTGTAGAAGTTCTAGGAAGAAGCGGTCAGAGCATCAAAGGCCACAAGAAAGTCAAGGTAGACAATGAAGTGTCCATAGGATGCAGTAACTAACAGGCCATCTGACAACAGTGAAAACACTTCCAGTGGAGTTTAGTGGAGGAGAAAGGGGAGACGGTGGCAGAAACATGATCTCATGTTTAAAGTGAGAGGGAAGTAAGGAAGTTTAAAAAGAAAAACAGAGTTCAAGCTACAAGCTGACCTTAAAAGAAAGGGAAGACAGTTCTATGGAGACCCAGGGGCCAAGGAGCTTTGGACTTCAGTTTTTTTTTTTTTTTTCAAATGGGAGAGAAGAGAACATGCTCCAGAGCTGAGAGGAAAGAGGGAGCCAGGAAGGTGAGGTTTTGGATCAAGGAGAGCGAAGAGGCAGCCAACTGAAGAGCTGAGGTCCTTCAGGTCTGACTGTGATGGGACTAACTGCTCCACAATTCAGGCTTGAAAAATAACTGGATAAAAATTAGCCCAGCCAGTTAGAAGCCATTATCACTAGAGCCTGGCTGCATGGGTCACAGACTTCGTTTGCAAGAGAACATATCCAGCAGGAAGAGAGTCTCCTTCATTGTGGAGCTTCTACAATTTACTTCAATAAAAGTTCTATCTGAAGAAGTTGAGAAGCAGGCAATTATCCCCTTTTAAAAGGCACATGACTCTAAAGTTTCTTCACCTCCCAAACAGCAGTACCAAATTTAGACATTATAGAATTTTAGACTCCTTTTTATCTCTTGAAAATGATATTAAAATGGAAGTGCTTATTTAACTGTCCCTTTATGGCTCAAAAGCTATTACCTGAGAGGGGAATTGCTAGCACTTAATAATCCTTAGCAGGCTCCAGACATTTAATTGTTCCCCACAGCACCTCGGCAATGTAAAAGCATATGAGCTGCCAACACTCCCAACTCGCAGAAGACTGTTAAGACTAAACGTTGACGGGCAACCAATGTCAATGCTGTGAGGAGTTAGCCCACATGGAACACTCAAGCCTATGTCTCTGCAGTGTGTGCATGTGGGTGTGCACATGCATACATGTGTACGTGTATGTATTGAGTTAAAAATTCTTTTTAGGGGTGCCTGGCTGGCTTAGTCGGTGTGGCAGGAGACTGATCTTGGGGTCATAAGTATGAGCCCATGTTAAGGGTAGAGTTTACTAAAAAAGAAAAGAAAAATTAAACCTTTTTTTTTTTTTTTTTTTTTTTACTATTAGTCTAGACTCTAAATTGTAAAGAGCAAGGACTATAACAACTGGATTCTGTTTTATTTCAACCCACTGTTTAAACGGCCTTGTTTCTACAATGGAGCAGTAACACCAGTTCTCATAGTGTTGTTCAGGAAATGAAATGAAAACCCAGGACAGCCCATGGCAGGAGGCCGAAGGGAGGGGTCTTTTTCCTGCCCCCTTCCTCATCCCCATCACACATATGCACTAGGTATATAATTATCATTGACTATCTTGGGTGCCAAGGGAATGATGTGCCCAGAAAACAGGTTACTTTCTCCAGGCTATAATCTTTATAGATCCTCAGGGCCACACATATAGTAGTTAGGAATAAAATCACTGCTGATATTGCTTGAGTAATTTTTGAGCTTAAAGACACTGGGGTATTCATCTAGTTCAAAGTCCTTATGTTTTAGATAATTGCATTCACATGTAGTGACAGAGCCAGGATGAGTTGGGTTAATTTTTCTCTTACTAGTGGCCTAGACAAACATTTTCATTTAATAGCCCCTTCTAAACATTTTATTCTATAACTCTAATATTGGCACCTGTGAAAATCACTTCAGTCACCTAGAATTTTGAGTGAATAACTCAATTAAAAAATTAGGTTGTAAAAATTATAGTTTTTAAAATGCTAGCCTTCTTTGAGGTTTTTTCTGTCAGGTATTACGTGCGTGTTCTTATTCAAGCCTCATGATTCAAGGCTCTAAGGACCATTATTATCATCACTATTTATTTAAATACCTTGACCGAGGTCACCCTGCTAGAAAGAGGCAGAGTTGGCACCCCAAAGCCAGAAGTCTTGCTCCGATTAGATTCAGAAAAAAAACAAAAACAAAACAAAAAAACAGCTCAAGGCAGATGATATTTTAATATTTCCTTTTGGTCTTAGTGCTATTCTTTCCCTTTTTGTTCCCAAACTTATTTAAGGATCTTGAAGCTAACTAAAACACATTTCTTGTATGCTAACTATCAAATTCTAAGCTGATACAACAGTTGCAGAGGTCAATTAGAGCCCTCACTGGTGAGTTAGAGGCATGATTCTTCAGCTCTAGTCAAAATCTCTCTGCCCAGCCTCAGATCCACTCTTTTACTTCCTTTTTGTGGCTATCACTGCCTGGTTTTCTCATACAACTCAGGCCCATGATCTGAAAGCCTGAATGTCTCCAGTATTTCTCCTTCTTCTGTAATCTCTATCTCTATCAGCAACATCACCACTTTCATTCCTAAAATCCTGTCATTCCTAAAAATCTGTCAATGGCTTCCTTTGGCCTCTGGAATAAAGCACATATTTCTCACCGTTGTATACAAAGCTTTTGATTACCTGGCTTCTGGTTACTTCTCCAGCTATGGATGTGAATAATATCATTTTTAAAAAAAGTATGCATTTTAGACAAGTGAATAGAACAGACCCCCTAAAAGCTCTTAAAAGGCAGGAAGAGACTTTGCAAGTTCGACTGAGGTAGGGCCAGGATGGAAAAAGGAGCACAAAGAGAAAGTGTCATCACAGAATGCATGGGACGAAGACATCGACAACTAAATACCATAGCAAGTTGTGAAAGGGCAGAAAATATATCCGTTAGACCTAGCAATTAGAGTGGGGGGGTACAATGGGGTAGGAAACTTTTTTAAAAAAGAAGTTTAGCATCAAGGTGTGGAAAAGGGTAGAGAATATCACCATCTTCATACAGTCGTTGTGTAAACTGACTCAAATCATACAACATTTTGTCAATTGTTAAATTGTCGCAGTAGAAGGACATCAAGCTTTGAAACAGAGAAACCTAATTCTTTTTTTTTAAAAATTATTTTATTTATTTATTCATGAGAGACACAGAGAGAGAGAGGCAGAGACACAGGCAGAGGGAGAAGCAGGCTCCCCGCAGGGAGCCCGATGTGGGACTCGATCCAAGGACCCTGGGGTCACGACCTGAGCCAAAGGGAGACACTCAACTGCTGAGCCACCCAGGCGTCCTGAGAAACCTAATTCTAAACCCAACTGTGTTACCTAAAAACCAGTTTAACAAGAGCTCCATTTCCTGTGGCTTAACATGGAAATATTTCTTCAACTTTCAATGTTTGGCATTTGGATTAGTAACACATATGAGAGCACTAGTAGAGGGCCTCAGATAAAGAAGGCGTGTGCAATCGTACACTCTTAGAAAAAGATAATAAACCAGACTTTGGAAGAAGGGGAACAGGAAATTATAAGCTACATAATCTTTGATATAAAAAATGTACAGTGTTTAAATTCTTGTATTTTCCAAGATTTCTACACCTCTGTAGTTTTACACCAAGTTCTAGCCAATAGAACCTTTTCTAAATTTACCCATTGCTCTTAGAAGCTAAGAGGCTATCAACTCTTTTGTGGTCTAGAGACAAGGAATTGAATGGTAGTCATGTGGAAGACCGGATCATCCACAAGACCATAAATTATGTTACTTGCTAGGATATTAAATATTAAATCTGACTTATACTTATTTTAGAAAACCTGTTACCATCCTGTTCCGTACATGAACTTTGTGTGGCCATTACTTCATGATGTTTCCTTTAAGATAGCTGGACTTCAAATAGTTTAATGTTTATCTCTTTGGGAATGTAATCCTTAATCTCAAACTATGTCTGTTAACTAGTTGTCATAAATGATAACTTTTTTTTATATATTAAAAGGCCTGAGTCCCTTTGTTTGATGGAGGCTCTTCAAGACTCAGTCTGAACTTCCCCATTGGGTGCGTCTGTATGTCTGGATAGTAGATAACTTGGTGAACTTGGCGATTACAACAGATTCATTATCTGAAAGCATTATGACTTGGATTTGGCTTTATCACAAGACCATATCCTGAGATCAGGACTTGATTGCTATGGGTTCCTATAGCAAGAGGCAACCAAGAGGCTGGGTCAGCATCCTTTCATCTGCAACACATAATATATAGCATTCTTGATACCAACAATTCTGTTTTAGGTGACCAGAACTGTGATATGTTTGCTAGGCCACACTTGTACAGAAGGAAAATACAGGGACAGGGACATGAAATACATAATCAATACAAAAACAATACGTAATTGTTCATGGAAAGGATTGGGCTATGCGTGAAATAGACTTGGTGTATTGGTGTATGCTAAGTTATTTCATTCCTCATGAAAGGAGCTGATCCACCCTTGACAGGCCCAACAGTATTTATTGTGACGAACAATACAGCCATGTTGGAAGTGTTTTCCAAAGTATTAATTTTCAAATGAAAATTTTCCCTGATCACATTGGTAAACATTTCTGTTACTACAGATTTATTTAATCCAATGCTAACTCCATTATCCTCACATGGGCAGTTCTGCTATTTAGTCTGACTTGCTAAATAGACTGTTGAGATTTAGAATATCCCCTATAAACATCTGCTGCCTCTTGAAATTTGGCTTTTTTGGGTAGCATTTCTTACTTCCCTAAAGTTTCCCTTTTTTAAATAGAAGAAGTGAAAATTAAAATAATTTTTAAAAGCAATTAATTTTGCTGTCATGCTCATTTTTCCTTCTCACAAAATAAAATACTGAAAGAAGTCAGCATTGCCTATAATAGCATGTTTTAGAACAAGAAAGCTGATCACTATGCATTTCCCAAAACTTTGGTAGCTCTGGAATCTTTAGAAAACTCTTTTCTCAATATTGTACTTCTCTACAATATTGATTTAACCCATCTATTTGGATTTAAAAATTCCTCAAACTTGTTTATCCTTTTCCAGTGTCTTTGTTTCTATTACTCTCTAGATGTATAAAACCTTCCTTCCCCACCAATTGCTAGAAATGGAATCCTTCCCATCTTTTAATGGTCATATTCAAATATCACATTTTTCATTAAGCTTTTAAAATATCTCCAGCTAGAAGTGATATCTTTTTTTTGTCTAAGTTTTGCATTTATATTTATCCTGGGGTGAAATTAATTATCAATGTATACTGGCAGTATTGATGGTGAACATGAATAGTTAGCTCATTCATTCACCAATATTTATTGCATATTTGAGGAAATAAGACCTGGACTCAAATATTAATTCTGCCTTTATTCAACTGTGTGCTTTTAGGTAAGTCATTTTGCATATTCATTTCAAACGTAGTTATTTACAGATAATTCCTACCAATCTTTATTATTTTTTGTGGCCTTCTAGAAGCCTAACCATACGTGTACAGAATAGGAACACAATGATGATGTTTTTCAATCAATGAATAAATTTTTCTTTATGTTCATTCAAGTACATTGACTCTGATACTGGTAAATAGAAGTGAAGGAGATAACTGGCTACCTCGTGTCTTAGCCTGAGGTCCCTTTCTAGAGGTCATAGCTGCCTATTCCTTGCTTTTTCTGTACTTTTCCATTGAGGAGAATTAGAACATAAGGGAGAGTACTCAACTGTCACCTCCTCTTTAGCCATACATGTAAATATTATGATAATTCCTAGGAAAACATCAGTGGAGTGGTTCTTCTTTCCAGTTACGTGGGTTTAAACAAGCTGTGTCTAGTAGAGCCTGTTCATTTGGTGAAGAACAGTTAACAGGCAGATCTCATCTTTATTAGATTCAAGACACCAGTAACAATAGATATTGGAGAATCTCATATCTTCTGATGAGGAAAGAAAAAAAAAGTGAGAGACTAGGAAAGTAACAAAACTTTCAGATATTGTTGGAATATGAGAGAGCAGTCTGCTAATATCTATCAAAATCTAAGACTGGCATATCTATTGACAATTTCACTTCTGGGAAACCATGCAAAAGAATTTCTGGCATGAGGAAGCAAAGATATATGTACAATGATGTTTGTTGCAGCATTACTTGGGATAGCAAGGAAATGAAATAACCTAGATGGACAAAGGGGAAATGGTTAAATAAATGATGGTAGACACGACACAATGGGATATAATATATGTGCTTCAAATAAAATCTTGTGTGCTTATGTAGAAAATTCTGATGAGATTATGTAAAAAAGACAAAGTGCAGACAATACATACATGATCTTGCTGTTCTAAAACAATAAAACCAGCTATGTGTACTTATATTTGTTTACATATAAACATATGCATACATATAAAACTTTTTTCACATAGAAAAAAATTATGCATCAAGCATGAGAGTTGGAGCACCTGGCTGGCTCAGTCAGCAGAGCATGCAAGTCTTGAACTTAGGGTTGAAAGTTGGAGCCCCACCTTGGGTGTAGAGATTATTTAAATTTGTTTCCTTATTTCTAAAATGCCAATAATATTAGTGCCACTCATACGGTTGTCATGAGAATTAAAAACGAATTTAATACATGTATAGTGATTATGTAAATGCTGGCTCGTAATGAGCACTAAATAAAATTTAATTTAAAAAACTCTTAAGAAACACAGGCATAGGCTTTTTTTTCAATTAAAAAATAGAAAATAAACATGATAAAACAAAATACAAGTAAGGCAGTGAATATCTGGACCAGTAGCACGGTGAATTTCAATCTTTCCAGGTTGGGAGACAGTCTCAAATTTCTTTCACTCAACAGTTGTTGGGGAAGGAACAGTGCTTTGGAAAACAGGCTACTGGGCTCAATCATGACCCCTGGTGGTTGATTATCATCCCCACCTGGAATGTGGACGAAGAACCAGGGAAAAAATGTCTACCATGGCCCTGATATATTTCTCTTCGAGAAGAACTGCTGTAGGGACAGCATCCTAAGCTCTTTTACATCCATTGCCTTGACATCCCTAACTGGCAGACACTAATTTGCTGATGTCCCGTGGCATCGGCAACGCAATAGTAGTGCTGGGTAAGCAGCACCATGTTTCTGCACCGGTTGCTTTGCCTCTTCCCAGCCACATCCACTTACAAACAGGGTCTCATCCTTCAAGTCTTTGGCTTTGGCATCACCTCCTTTATGCAATCTTTTCTTGCTTTCACCAGAGGTTATACTCTAATGCAAAAAAAAAAAAAATAGCAGCATTTTTTGGGAGTATGTGTATGTGGATATGTTCTAAGTGTAGATATATTCATACATTATGTATATATATTCATATATTATATATGTATATCAGCCAATTTCATGGGCCTGCAATCTATATAGTCACACAGGGTCCAACACAGAGAAGGGCCCCACACTTAGTTTAATTCTCTGCTGTTGCTCTCTTGAAATTACTAAACATTTTTTTTTTTTTTTTCTAACAAGGGCCCTGTATTTTCATTTGCACTAGTTCTCGCAACATCCTTAGCCGGCCCTGTTTTCAAATTATGCTCACAATTTTATATTGACTATAATTATTACTATTCTAGATGAGGAAACTAAGGCTTTGAATGATTAAGGAACTTTTGTTTTCAAAATCCCACAACTGATGTATTGTAGACTCAGGTTAGAGTCTACAAATGGTTACAAAAATTTCTCACCTGCAGCAGTGTCCCCTGGAGGGCTTATAAAAAGTGCAGATTCACAGACCACATTCCAGGACCTAATTAAACATAAGTTTTAGAGGCATGGTCTTGGGATCTGCACTTTAAGTAACTCTTCCATTGGCTCAGAGAACAAGTTTATGTTCAGTCACTCTCTAATTTTAGAACCTAGCATAGACCTTCTCTCCTAGCAGTCACTTAGTATATGGTATGCTGATTAAGTGAATGTCATCCAGTTCTAGACAGATCAAGTATTGCTATTGCAGGATAGCACCAGGGTTTTTCAACTCTCAAAGTGCTTGAGGCTTTTAAATGCTGGAGGCTTTATCAGCTTCTACAACTGAGACATTTTTGCTTCCTACTTGCTTTTGCCTTTGAACATCCACATGGAATCTGGCTATAAAACCTTAAAGATGCTGCAGTCCTTAAGATTTCGGAAGGATTTTTCTGGCCAAAGATTTAGAATCACAAATGCAAAGTGGTGTCCAATGGTCGATTATATAATATTATTGGGAATTTTATTGCTAAAATCGAAATTTAATAAATTAAATACTATGGGGACGTTGAGGTCAGGAAGACACAAAACTCGGCCCTTCTAAAATGTTCATGACTTTCCTGGAAGGCTATATAGTCATTTACAAATGTTAGAAACATTTTTGACCTAGAAAAAATTGCTGATATTATATATGGAAAAGTTAAGATTCAAAATTATATTTAGAGTGATTTTTGTTCTTTTAAAATGTATGAAAATAATGCCAAATGATGATGAGATTAAGGGTAATTTGTATACCTGTCTCTAATTTAGTAGGCTTCCTATTCTTTTTGGTTAGAAACAAAACCAAAATCCTTTATCTTACTGGCAGATTCTTTCTGTAGCTTAGAATTTCTAGAAATCATTGCCTATTTTCTCTCACTGATCATAAGTCAAGATGCTAAATTCTGTTAACACCTAATTCCCAAATGTATCTAACCACTGTCCACTCCTTTCTATCTTGGCTGCTCTTTCCAGTCCAGACTTTAAAAATATCTTCCTCTGGTTTCTGTTTCCAGTTCCACTCCATCAACGCACCTTTCACAGTATCAACAGAATCATCTTTCTAAATATGTAAGATCAGTCCCCTCACTTTTCAAGGCAGTGTAAGAGTTGAAAAGAAAAAACAAATGAACAAACAAAAAAGAGAAAGTAACCCCTGTGGCATGCTATCCAGTGATCTGATGTCACATATGAGCTTCTCTGCTTACCAGCTACAAGGCTCTTAAAATATGCTCCAGGAAATGGGCATAATAAAAAAGTTACCAATTATTGAACAAACACTCTGTACACTATAAGAACAGATACTGTCCCATTGGTTAGAGGAGAAACTAATGCCGCATTACATTGCCGTAGGCAGAGGGCCTGTAAGTGTTCAACCACTCTTCCAAATGATTCCCAGCAGAATATGCTCCACCTTATAAGATGGTGACTACTTGGTGAGGAGTATAGTCAACAGCACATAGGAAGCATGTCAGCTGGAAACCTTTCTGAAAAGCCTTGCTTTATTGACTTTAAATCATAGAGACAAAGTCGGAGCCCTAAGAATGTGCCTGGGAATTATATTACTAATTTTGTGACTGTAAGTGACGGGGCAACCAATTCATCCAGTTTTAGTAGTAGAAGACCTGAGAAACCCCTCCAGGTAAACCAAGGTGTACAGTCTCCTAATATATAGTGCAGTGACAAGCCTGTGGAAGGTTTATAATGCATCATCAAGATAGTCAAGAACTTTGATTAGCCTTTCTGAACCAATCTTGGAAGATTTCTTCAATGTGTGGTCCTTAACCAAGTAGTTCTTGGCTACTATTAGTCCAAGTACTTAAAGGCTATGTTTGACCTCGCTCTTGATTTTCCTGTATTCAGAAAATTTACATCCCCTGAGGTGAAATATTTTGAATATTGAAATATTATTTTTAAAAGATGGCTAGCCTCAAAAGGGATGAGAAGTTGAAATGCTGCCAGGAAGTGTTAAGTAGGAGGGAAGAAAAATAAAACAATTCAGTCCTATATTAAATAGTCTCTTCATTAAAATGCTATGGATTCATTCCTTTGTTTCACACAACTGTGTATAATTATAGTATACAAAACCCCCAGATCTTCCTGCTATTAAGCATTTAAAAATATCCATTCCAGATTTTCAAAATAAGTTTCACATATACGGTAATTATATCACACAAATGTGCAATGCTTAGACTGTATTTATTATAACAACTTAAATTTAGACCATCTACTAAGGTTGACTTCACATCTTCATAAGGATGCCTTGGGCAAATTCCTGATAGAATAGTAATCCTATTTGATGGAAGTTTGTGGGTGCTAGACACCTGACTTCACAAAACGTTCCAGAGAAAAATTAGAAAAGTAGTTTTAGAACTGTTTTTCAGGGATCCCTGGGTGGCGCAGCAGTTTGGCGCCTGCCTTTGGCCCAGGGCGCGATCCTGGAGACCCGGGATCGAATCCCACATCGGGCTCCCGGTGTATGGAGCCTGCTTCTCCATCTGCCTGTGTCTCTGCCTCTCTCTATCATAATAAATAAATAAAAAAAAAAGAACTGTTTTTCATATGTATACATCTTGTTAGAGTAACACAACTCTAGGTCCTGCACAGAGTATCTGGATGCTGCCTGGACTGGCAACTCACAGGATATGGTGGGACAAATTATGGACTGACATTTAGAAGACCTTGGTTTTGGTGCAGTTGAGCTATTAGGTCTCTGACAAGGAGGTAATGCTCATGAGAATAATTGTGAAAGCGACTTCCAAGTCATAAAGTTGAGGCACCATGATGAGACATTTTTAATCAGAGGTGCATATCAGAATAACCTGGGTGTCTTCCAAAAGGGTGCCTGCCTCACTCCAAGGCCAATAAGCTCAGAATTTCCTGGAATATGAATCAGGAACATACAAACTTTTTAAATGCCCACAGATGATTCTGAATTACTTGCTTTTTTATAAACTACCAGGGCAGTGCAAGATCTTTAGCTTTCTAGATTGATGGACCTGGAATCAAATCCATTCCAAATCTCTTAATTATAGTGTGACTTTAGAAAATTCATTATTTTATTGACCCTCAGTTTCTCTAATTTAAAAAAAATGGAGATGTAAACATCTTCTTTGCAGGGTTCCTGTGTGGAGATGTAAATAAAACATTCAAGTAAAAGTGAATATCTTTGGGGGTCTAATAAGTAACCTAAGATTGTAAGACAAGACAGATCAGAAGATCATAAAAGACAATAGCGAGTGTTAGAGACCATGGCCACTGAAGAATGCAAGCCTAGACTAAATATATTTTTAAAAATTATTTTAAACGCTGACCTTATTATACAAAATGTATCTGCAGGCATGACATCTAACCAATATTCAAGTGCTATATAAAATATAATATCCTGAGTTGTTTGGAAGTATCTACTCACTCTGTGTAAGGTTCTGCTAAATACAGAATTACATATTGAATCAACAAATATTCAGTGCCCATTACATACTAGCAAGTATAGATAGAGATACTAAAAGAAGTAATTCAAATAATTTATAGCCAAGAGAGTAGATAAATTAAAACATGTCCATGACTAACACCATTAATAGTACCAATACTACCTAGACCATCTTTTCATTTTCAGCTTTGTGTTAATATTCTATGAAAGGCTTTGTGACCACCTGTATTCTTAGTATATAGTTTTTAAACATTGCTAATGACCAAAAATATTTAGAATTTTAAGTAATTATGTTTTATTTTATTTATTTTTTAAAAAATTTTATTTATTTATTCATGAGAGACACAGAGAGAAAGAGAGGCAGAGACACAGGCAGAGGGAGGGAGAAGCAGGCTCCATGCAGAGAGCCTGACGTGGGACTCGATCCCAGGTCTCCAGGATCACACCCGGGGCTGAAGGCAGCGCTAAACCACTCAGCCATCCGGGCTGCCCAATGATTTTGTTTTAGAAACAGAGTACATTTTATCTTTTCAGTCTTATGTAGTTAATTTTTTAAAAGTGGAGCCCCACACGGAGTTTGAACTCAAAACACCACGATCAAGACCAGAGCGGAGACCAAGAGTCAGATGCTTACCTGACTGAGCCACCCAGGCACCCCTAGAAACAGAGTACATTTTATTTAACTAGATCAACATGGTTGTTTGCTGTGGAATAAACATGTTTGCTTAATTAATGCTAAGGCTTCCTCCAAGTTTAAGATTCTTTAGTTAAAACACTAACCGTGGAGTCATCGCATAAGAGGAAACATTGACCAAGTGACTCAGAGTCATTCTTAGAGCTAAAGTACTTCCTAATACATTTTGAGCATGTTTCTGTCCTAGGAGACCTGTCTATCAACCCAAAAAGTATGAAATCTGGCAGCCTTTTGACTCCATTAAAATTCAACTGTCCTCTGTCATTACCATGGGTCAGGTTTTCTGAACTCATCTAAAATCTGAGCAAAATATGTATACAAAGCCTACTGCCAACATTTGCCTTATTTTAATTTTAAAGCATGACTCCTCCATCTGTTGATCTGTGACTCAGGCAAGTTACTGCACTTAACTTTAGTTTCCTCGTTCTTAAAATGGTGATGATAAGAACTAAGATTTGTCAGGTTTAAAGGAGACAATGTTTGTAAAGCACTCAGCAGAGTCCTGGCATATAGTAATATTCCATAAATATTGTCTAGTATTTTGATTGTCATTTCTACTTCCACACAGATAGGGCCATCTTGTCTTCCCACTGAGGAATCTTTAATGATGTTTCCATAACTACCCTTGTCAGGGTAATTTTTTGGCAGGAGGCATCGCTGCTTAGAAAGCCTCTCTCCCAGGCAGCCACTGAAGATCTGATATGAACCTGGAGCTGACCCAGTCCAAGCCCAAGCACTTTGTTCCTCACCTCAGCCATACAGGGAGGTAAGAGTCCTATGAGCAAACCTGGCCTCTTCTTTTGTCTCTTTTACATTTTAGATTTCTGCTTCAGATTTTTATTTAAGAATATATATATTTAAAAAAAAAAGAATATATATATTTTTAAGTTGGCTCCACACCCAACATGGGGCTCTAACTCACAACCCCAAGATCAAGAGTCACATGCTCTACTGACTGAGCCAGTCAGGTGCCCCTTCAGATTTTTATTTTATTTTCTTTTTTTCAGATTTTTATTTTTAAGGAAGGGTCTTGCAGATACTAACACACACATGAAAAATACTCTTCAGTGTGATAAAGCCCAACTTCCTAAGCCTGCCATTGAAGACTGCATTTTCTGGTGGGCACCTACTTTTCTAACCTCCCTTCTCCATTTCTCCCTTCCCCTTTTGGCATGGCTCACTCCCACCAAAACTGACCTGTTATTCATCATGCATGCAGCGTCCTTCCCATCTACATACTTCAACCTCAGATGCTCCACCTTCTCCCTCTCTCCAAATTCTACTATTTTTCCAGGTTCAGCAACAATGTCAGATCTTTGGAAGGCTTCTCAAAGAAACTTCTTCTCAAAGAAAGTGCTTGGGCTTTGGATTGAGTCAGACCCAAACTTTCATCTCTGACTAGCTGTGTATTTGCAAATTCTTTAAGAAATCAGCACCTGGGGTCTTGTCTTTAAATAAAATCCTAACCTATATAGCACTGATGGGAGGTCTGATTGCACAAACAATGTATATCGGCACTAACCACATGTCTCAGGTATACCAACCATTACTTCCTGCCTCAAACCCATGGTCATCTCTTCTACTTGCTTATTTATGGACATGGAATCAGAACAACTGGATAGCTATTGGGGAAAAACAATTTGAGCTGGATCCCTAGTCTCATTCCTTACATTAAAATAAATTCTAGATGAACCAAGGTTTTAAATGTAAAAAACAAAACAAAACAAAAAGAGAAAAGAAAAAAGAAACATCAACAATAACAAATAAATGAAATAAAAGACAGGCAAATTTGCTATAAATTTGGAGTAGAGGGACACCTGGGTGGCTCAGCGATTGGGTGCCTGCCTTTGGCTCAGGTTGTGATCCCGAGATCCGGAATCGAGTCCTGCACGGGGCTCCCTGTGAGGAGCCTGCTTCTCCCTCTGCTTGTGTCTCTGCCTCTCTCTCGCAGTCTGTGTCTCTCATGAATAAATAAATAAATGTTTAAAAAAAATTTGGAGTGGAGGAGGGCTTTCTAAGCAGGATACGACAATCAGAAGCCAACGAATGAAAGGACTGATGATTATAGCTAATTTAAAAATTCCAATGTTTCTACAGGAAAAGAAAAGCTATAAAAATTAAATTATATCACACTGAGAAAATAATTTTGCCACATATATTAGGAAGAGCTAGCTTTCTTACGTTACCAAGAGCCGTTCCATAGCAACAAAAACTGCTGAATACTCCAATAAAAAAATTGGACAAAGTATTTGGTCAGGTAGCAAACACACATGATTAATAAGTGCAAAATGATGTTCAATTCTGCTAACTCAATTCTGCTAACAAAGAAATAGAAGTCAAAGCAAAAGATACAACTTCTAACTTATTGGATGGGCAAAAACTAAAAAGATAATATCCAATGTTGGTGATGGTGTAAGGACACAGGCTTTCTCATGCACTGTTTTGGGGGGTGCAAATTGGTGATACTTATATTAAGTACAACTTAGCAAAATTTATAAAAATTTAAAAAATTCCTTTGATTCACTATTTCTACTGCTAAAAATTTAGCTTAAAAATAAATTCAAGACCTACACAGTAATAAGCTAGTTGCAAAACTTTTTGCAATGGAAAAAAAATAGTTCTTTGTTAATAGATGCCTGGTGAATCGAGTCATGATATATACCAAACATGGAATTCTAGGCAATTATAAAGAGAATGATGCTGACAAGGATATTTCTAAGAAATATTAGGTGGTGGGGCGCCTGGGTGGCTCAGTGGTTGAGCATCTGCCTTCGGCCCAGGGTGTATTCCCAGGGTCTTGGGATCGAGTTCCGCATCAGGCTCTCTGCATGGAGCCTGCTTCTCCCTCTGCCTGTCTCTCTGCCTCTCTCTGTGTGTGTCTCTCATGATAAATAAATAAATATATATTAAAAAAGAAATATTAGGTGGGGTAAAAAGTGCAGAAGGAATATGATCCATTTGCATAAATTTGAATTATGAATTGAGGTCAGTTGAGTGTGTATCAATAAATATACTCAACTGTAAGTATTTTTCTAGAAAATACATATGAAATGGAGAAGCATTTACTTTTGTAGAAAGGAACTGAGTGGGGAAGAAAGGGGCATGTGGAATAGAGGAATATTTTAATTTTATACCTTTCTAAACCAGTCTAAGGCCTGAATCTAATATTCTCGACTTCGTATATTACATTGAAATGGTATATTCATAATAATCAGCTCATCTATTGTGGACATTTGTTCCCAGCTTCTCTGTTAGAACTGGAGAGGCCCAAAGTATTGAACACTGGATAAAATGTATTAACTGGATTACTAAAGGTACAATTTATTATTGTGTAGAAATTCAAACACTGTTTAGAATGAAAAGCCTTCATAGTGAAAAATTGCAACTACTGGTGATGGAAAGGAATAAAAATAAAACATGTGACTATGATGGGAGCTACTTCTGCTTGTTGCAAAGGGAATCAGGAAAGGGTAGTTGTAGCCTTAATAATAATTTGTGATGCTTCAGCTCCACCCTGACAAGTGATCCAAAAATGTCACATAATATTTACCTTCAGTATCAGCAGCCAGAATGTTTTAAATCAGCATGCTTACAATTTTTCTTAAAATGTAAACTGAAAACAGTGCCTTTAAACAAAAAAACAAACAATAAACAACAACAAACTAAACTTTACGCCCAACTTGGGGCTTGAACTCATGACCCTGAGATCAAAAGTTGCGTGCTCTACCGACTGAGCCTTCTAGGCAGCCCTGAAAACATGGCTTTTTGTGGAGGCTACCACCACCTACAAAATTATGTTTATAAATAAATGAAGTCTATCTTCTAACAATGAATATGAGGCTCGGTGAGCTTATCAGTTGCCAAAATTTGAATGTATTCAAATTTACAAACAAGAGAAAAAGGTTTTAAGCCTCATGCCAACCTAATGCCCCCCGACCTATAACTATTACGGGTTGTTTGCACTAATAGGGGATCAATAGGGCTTCCTGCTACCACTTACGTCATGTATGTAAAAAATGTGCTCAGCGGTTCCAGGGAATGATTCCGGAAATATTCAAATTCTCTGCATAGCTTTTTCCTCATCTCCGTGTCAATTTTGGAAACAGTAAGAGGATTTGTTTGATTAGCCAAGAAGTTGCCATAATCAGTGGTCTGGAGATGAATTTTCACATCTGAAATTAAATGAAACCTCAAATCAGATTAAATTTTGAACATGCGTTAAGTAGCTTTTACAACATTAATTGAATTTATTGTGACTTTATGATAATTTGCATATTAATTATCTTATTAGACCTTAACATAAAGTCTACGTATGAGTTAGCTTTGAGTGTTACTATCTAAAGCAATAGAAAATCAATGTTAGTACAGATATTCTAGTACAACAAAAAAATTCAATTAGTCAAGTAATCTAGAATTATTTAACACAGGTGAAAGCATTAACAACCACCTAGTCCTAAGTTTACCTGAGCCAGTTGTAGTCATTTGGAAAGAGCTGCTCAGAAAACTGTTGAGAAGGAGTCTAAAGCTTCATCTTGGTTTGATGGAAAAAAGAAGTTTCTTAGTAATATTCACCATGGGTATGGGAGGTGGAATGGGCAGTCTTCAACAATATCCTTTTATTATAGATGAAGAAATTGAGTCTCAATGAGGCTAAGTGGTGGGGTTTTATAGTAGTAAGGCTTGAATTAGGAGATGGATCTCCTTACTCTTGAAATTGAACATCATTTCCAGAAGACCATGCCAGGCATCCTGTAAATGGCAATGTTTTTGAATGCCAGGTAATTGCTGAAGCATTAAGTGGGAGAGAAGGAGAGGTTAAGAAATGAAGCCAGAGAAACAAGCAGGGGTTGTCTCAAGAAAGGCTTGGTATGACTTCCTTTATCCCGAGGATAACCGGATTTCATTGTTGGCTATGAACTTATTGCTGTGGTAGCTGATGAGAGAGTGGATTTGCAATTAGGCCTCAAGCGACTCTTATGTATCTGAGATTCAGTGGACAGGCATTCTTTCTTACTATCTGGAGGAGATTATGTGCCGGAAATATTCTTTACCTGACTGCAGAATTTATTTGCTCAATTAGCTATTTAGTTAACTTGGTTTTTAAAAATTATACTTTTTTTTTGGCGGGGGGACACGTCTTACTTGGCTTTTATTTTGGCAGCTTGGATTTTTATACAATTTGACAGGTTGCGTTCTCAACACTGAGGAATATTTGCCAACAGAAGAAATACAAATGTTATTTCTTTCAAAACCATGATATTTTGCTCATGTGGCATATGTTTCTTTTAAGCAAAATAACTTCCAAACCTTTTAGCTGCCAATGATATCCTGAAATTCAACATCTCAAGTATTTCAGATCCCACAGGAATCGTGTAATACTGTTGTCAATGGAGAGGCAAATGAAATAAGAGGAACCTTTTTTTCCCCAGCACCAAAACAATCCAAGGGACGCTTGCAGGGAGATTCTAAGAACATCTCAAAATCTGAAATGTTTGCTCTGAGCTGATGATAGACTGCTAACAATATCAGCAACGCTTATCGTTTTATAGTTTTCAAAATGGGTTCACATAATTTTTTTTCTCCATTTCCCCAACTGCTTATTTAAATAGGTACGTGATAAAAAGGACTTTGTGGTCAAATAAATTTGAAATAAACAGGCTTCTCAGCTGTAGGAATGGAAAGCCTTTAACACATTACTTTGAGTGATTTTTGAAAAGAGTATGGTACAGAACCTCCCGAGCCCACTAGAAAACAATGGAGCCACCCACGGAGCTCGCTTTGGAAAATTAGACTGCTTTTTCATCCAGAGAAGTGACGTTTTTTTTTTTTTCTTTTTCATTCAAATGAGGAAATGGAAATGTTTTCCAAACTGGGATCACTACAAACTAAATCAATTTAATAGGTCCCAAATGGCAAAGAATAAAAGTATTGGATTAGGCTTTTATAACAAACATGAGTGTATAACACAGAACAGCATATACATATGTGTGCACACAGGGTCATAGTGTAAAAATGTGTCTTCTGTGGGTTGCAGTCACTGGGTTCAGTGGAGTGATCTACTTGGCTCCTGAGGCAGGATAGTGATCTGGGACGTCATGATCACCTTCCATTAATTTGTTGGTCAGATCAGTTTTTAAAAATGAGAATTTTTTTTTCCCTGTGCAGCTTCCTGTTCGGGGCTCTCTAATAAAGTGAATGTCCAGACCTTTCACACTTCATGTAAGTTTTATGCCAAGGAAGCACCTGCAGAGGTACCTGCAGGGGGTGCTATCCTTGAGGCATCCCCTGCCTTTTCCCTACACTCTGCTGGCATTGAACTTAATAAGACGTAATCTGACCTTTCTGAGCCCAGTTTCTTCACCTACAAAATGGATATAGAACCCATGCTTTGGGGTTGTTGAGGGAATTAAACAAGATGATGTAGGTGAAGAGCCAGCATGTGGAAGCTACTACATAATACTACCTTTTTTTTTTTTCTTCTCATGTGTACCCACCCACTTCAGCAATAATTTATTTCTGTTGGCTAAAGACTTTGGTATTTTTTCTCTAAATCAGAATATTCTCAGCTGATGTATTGGCATTGGCCATCAGATCTTATAATTACTCAGATATTAATATATATACCAGTAACTATAAAACCGGAACTTCTCCCTCCATTTTTGCTAATTTACTGCCATCCTTACAGTGATAAAACTTCAAGTCCTTTTTGGTGCTTTCTTAAGCCAAATCCCCTGCCTTGTTCCTTCATGTCTTCTCTGGTTTCCACTCTTCATGCCCTTGGTTTAGAATGGCCACCTGACATCAAGATTACTGCTGTGAGCTCTAAATTGATTTTCCCAAGCTCATTTCTCCTCAGGTACTTACTCCCTGCCTCCAGTTTCATCTTTCCTAAGAATTCTTTTGAGTTAGTAATGACCCTATATGAATCTTGGAGTCATTGACAGTTGTAGGCAGATCAAAAAGGACTTTCCTAATATTTGTACTGTTTTACCACTGACAGAGTGGTTCTAATGGACATCATCTCTTAACCTTAACAAATATTCCTATTTTATAGATGAAGACACTGAGGCTCAGAAAAATAGCATGTTCATGTTTTCTATGCTTATGAGTATTTGACCAACGATCTAAACAGGTCCCTTGACTTCACTCATTTTCCTAAAGCTCCATAATCAGGTCTCCAAGGTCCTTCAAAGTTTTTCCCAGCTGAAATTCCAGCCTTATCTCCATGTATTCTAGTATTGCAGCCAAACTGGTTTACTCCTCATCCATGTTTTTATTAAGTACAGGAATCTGTAGTTCATTAATTTTCCCTGCTGGCCCAGAATGCCCAGCCACCTCAACCCTGCTTGCCCGCATTTCATTGGCATTTTTCTAGCCTTTAGTCCTGAAGATCTGCTTCCCTTTTGAATATATCTGCCATCTACAGGTTCAACTCATTCTTGTATTTTATTTATTTTTTTAAAGATTTTATTTATTTATTAGAGATACACAGAGAGATAGAGAGAGAGAGAGGCAGAGACCCAGGCAGAGGGAGAAGCAGGCCCCATGCAGGGAGCCTGACGTGGGACTCGATCCCCAGTCTCCAGGATCACAACCTAGGCTGAAGGCGGTGCTAAACCACTGAGCCACCCGGGCTGCCCCTCATTCTTGCATTTTAAAACTTGGATTGTTTTTACTTATTTATGAGATCCTCAACTAGAGAACTGTTTAGAGAGTGAATAATATCTTACTGCTTATCATATTCTCTACTATCACCTAATACGATTTTTATCACATAAACTACAAATATTGGTAGATTTATTTTGTGCTAAAAACTTAGGACCACATAGTACTTCATTATACAATTCCATGCATGTTAACCAGGGTTGAAACTCCTCATTTTGGTTCTTATTCACCAAACAAACTGGTGCTCTCTGAAGAACAGAATCAGCTACATAGAACCATATATATATACACAAAACACCACTAATCATAACCATGAGATGGGAAGAATTATTCCAGGAATTCAAAAGTCCAGCAAAACAGGGGAAACTAGTTCTTGTTGTACACACACTGTAGTTGAGGGAGGTACTTATGGTTTCCTAGGAATTCTTATGATTTAAAGTTTACAAAACATTTTCAGAATTTTCTGATGCTCCTGATCACTGGGAGTTAGGCCAGGGAGATATTATCTAAGTATCAGATAAGAAAGCCTCATGCTAAAAGTTAAGCAACCTGGCTTAATATCCTAGAGCCAGAAAGTAGAAATGCTAGGACTTGAACCCAAACATGCAGGCATTTCTAAGGTGAATTTTCAGATTCTTACCATGTGCAAAACACAGCTGTAGGCTAGGGGAACTAGCACAGTAAAGCATATAGCCTCTGCTCCTTTTAAAAAAATGGATATTTCTTTTTAAAATTTCAGGTTCATCGAAGTACAACTGACAAACAAGACTGTAAGGTATTTAAAGTGTACATTTGATATACATATACATTGTAAAAGTATCCCCCCCACCACCTATCTGGTTCCTTGGTGGCCTCACATATTGATAGTTTCTGTCCTTGAGAAACTTATAGTATAGGAGGCGATAGATTCATTTATTCATTTATGAGTTAAGCCCTTAACTGTTACTTCCAGGGGCTAGATAGTCAAGCGAGACAAGTGTCCTCCCAGCATGACGCATCTATGCATGTCAGAGAATCAGGTCCATTTCAAGGTACAATAGAGTACGAAGGTAAGGCCTGTCGACTGTACCCCAACAGGGCTGCAGTCGAAAGATTTACAGAGGAAGTAACTCGAGTGGAGACTGTAAAGAGGAATGAGTGTTCTCCAGGCAGACAGATTAGAGAATGGAATTTGTCACCGAAGGAATAAACTTCACAAAAGGTAGAAGAGTTTTGAGAAAATGCTTGCAAAGTAGAGATCAGCAAGACTGCTCCAGCCTTTTGAACCAAGGGTAAAGTTTATCCTGCCTGATGAAAGCCACTGAAGTATTTTTGAACAGGGACGTGATGGCATTAGATATGCATTTTTAATACAAGGTGGAAAAACTAAGTGCTATAATTGGAGGTTCAAATAGCATTTAAGGGAGCATGAAGAAAGCCCTTTGAATGAAGTCCTCCTCCTATATATATTTTTTCATTTAAAAATAGATAGTAGGTATAAATATAGATAGAAAGTGAAAGGTTGCCTGTGCTTGTCATCTACCACCACCCCCGCCCACTCATTCCTAGATGCAGGTAACTACTATTTTTAGTTTTGCTGGAACCTTTTAGTTTCTTTGTATCTAGACCAGCATATAGAAAAAATATTTTTAAATTTATCTGCCCTTTTACTAAAGAGTACTATGCCACACATAGTTCTTCCCCTTAATAGAATTTCCATATCAGTCCTCTTAAAGGGGTGTCGTCGTGTTGTTGTTTTTTTTAATAGCTACAGAATATTCTGTTATGTGAATGTTACATAAGTAGTTTAATCAGTTCCCTGCAGATGGACATTTGATTTGCTTCCATCTTTTGCTATTCTAAACAATGCTATATGAGGTCCCAGGCCAAGCATGTATGCATTTGGAATTTTGATAGGTCCTGCCCAACTGCCCACATTAAGAGTTCTTATTTTTTAATATTTTTATTCTTCAGAGTGGGAACCCTTGTAGGGCAGAGACTCTATCTTATTTAGTTTTACTTCCTCGACTCTGGCCAGAAATGATTAATATATTGTTGTTAAAATAATTCCTATTGGAAAGGAAGGAAGGTCATGTCCCCTAAAAGGGACATAATTGTTGGTGAGATATAATTAGATTTCCTCATTCCCTTAAAAGAAAATATATGGCAAGAGAGGACAAAGTGAAGTTTCAATCCACAAGGCCAGTGGACACTTCTCACCATATATTTTAGAAAAGATCAATGACTAAATTCTAGAGCTCTCAAGTATTAGTTTTACCACCTTGTCTTCTTTGAAGAGGAGAGAATATTTACCGCAGTCTTATTTGTAATTTTAAAAATTCTAATGAAAACAGCAATGTTGCCATGAAAAGAAATGAAGAGAACTTAAATGCATGTGATTGAGTGAGAGAAGCCAATCTGAAAGGGCTGCACGCTGTATAATTCTAACTATATCACATTCTGGAAAAGGCAAAACTATGAGACAGCAAAAAGATTGGTGGTCGCCAGAAGTGGGGTTGCGGGCCGGGAATGAACAGGTGCAACAGAGGATTTTTAGGGCAGTGAAAATACTTTGTATGACACCATAATGACGGATACATGTCATTATATATTTGTCCAAGCCCATAATGTATAGCACCGAGAGTGAACCATAACATAAACTATGGACTCTGGGTATTAAGATGCATCAGTGTAGGTTCATCAGTTATAACAAGTGTACTGTGGGCTGCAGTGGGGAATGCTGGCGGTGGCGAGGCTGCGTGTGGAGGCAGGAGCTATATGGGAAATCTCTCTACTTTCTCCTCAATTTTGCTGCTAACAACAGCAACAACAAAAATTGCTGCTAACTTAAAAGCTGCTCTAAGAAACAGAGTCTTAATATTTTTTTTTAAAAAGTGTTAATTCTTTAAAAGAGTATTTCATGTCCCTTTAGCAGTATTATTTTGCTGCAAAATCACTTTTAAAGACTTTAAAGTTTCCATGTGATACAGCCTCCCAGCACTACCAGTGGGACCAGGCCATGTGAACTAGCTTTGCTCCTTTGTTTCTGGGAAAGACTGAGTCACGGAGTGTTCTAGCAACTGATTCAGGTCGCTGTTAGTCAGGGGCAGACCTTGGAACAGATGAGTATTTCTGATCACACTGGCACAATTATATACCCAGTTAAGCAGTTATGAATTCTAGGATTTTTCAAAAAGCTTTTCTAGACAATCTTCATTTTCTCTTCTAAATTTACCTGAAACCTTATGTGTTCTCTCTAAGTAATTCTAAAGCAATTTGTTGGCGTCAGAACCCCTTTGAAGCCCAGAGAACTTGAAAAGACTAAAGGCAAATTTAATATTTGCCAAGTTAGCTTTTCTTTACCTACTCTTCTTCACCCATTGTTGGTACAGTGCACATTTTATGCAAACGGAAACAGAAACCCTGAAGTCCTTACCAGCTAGCCCCCCCAAAAAAATGACCTTGATTTTTTTTTTTTGACCTTGATTTCTTCTCTTCAACTCCTCCCCCCTTTTTTGGTAAGGAATAACTCCTTTTTTTTTTATTTTAAAGATTTTATTTCTTTATTCATGAGAGACACACACACACACAGAGAAAGAGAGAGGGGCAGAGATACAGGCAGAGGGAGGAGCAGACTCCATGCAGGGAGCCCAATGTGGAACTCGATCCCGGGACCCCAGGATCAATCACGCCCTGGGCCGAAGGCAGACGCTCAACCACTGAGCCACCCAGGCGTCCCTCAACTCCTTTTTTTAAAATTTTATTTTTAAGTGATCTCTATACCCAGTATTGGGCTTGAACTTATAACCCCAAGATCAAAGAGTCACATGCTGTACTGACTGAGCCAGCCAGGCTCCCCTCTTCTCAATTGGTAATCCAGCTCAGAAGATAGTTGAGTTTCTCTCCGTACATGTGCAGATGCAAACAGTGCATTGCTTTTCACAAATTATCTCCCAGCAGCCTATGAAATAATCGGGTAGGGCAGGCCTTATTATTTTCTATATCAAAATGGAACTAGCATCAACACAGACAATCATTTAGCTCCAGTTCATGCTCAGGAGGCACAGACATTTTAGTAGGAAAAGAGATGCAGATACGTCTATACTCCCTGACAAGAGTGTCAGACTAGACACAGTCATTCTAAGCCTCAGTATCCTCAACTGTTAACTGCAGACATGAAGTCCTCATTTAGATTTACTTTCTCAGCAGCCATTATAACCCGCAGTTTATTGACTCACACTTGATATTCCTGGGAGTCTCCAAACAGATTGGTACACAGATTCAAACAGGGGTGTGAAATGACTGGCTGAAAAAATATATTATTAGGAGGAAAGAAGGATAGAAACCTGAGGTATGGGGACAATAAACAATTGGTGTATGTGCCAGGGTTTCTTAACCATGACCCCTGATACTCCATGGAAAATTTTGTATGTTATGCATTTGTGTGTATTTTTCTAAAAAGATTCTTGCTTCAGGTCTTCAAAAGGGTCTGAAAACCTTTTTCCACTCCCAAATTGAAGCTGAGGGTGGTTTCTCTGGATTCTTTGGTGAGCAGGCTAAACCAGATTTTGTATCACGTTTTATGTATTGTTTGTGTTAAATTTGCATTCCTAAATTCGTTTAAAAGCTTGTCTGGTGGCGCTAGGCTGGCTCGGTTGGAGGAGAGCTGGCTCTTGACCTTGGGGTCCTGAGTTCGAGCTCCACATTAGGTGTAGAGATTACTTAAATTTAAAAAAATAAAAGCTTGACTGACAACTAAATACAAATCATTCTAGTGGCTTCTGTTAAAAAACACTCATTCTTCCCTGCATTCATTCACTTTTTCTTCTTTAAGCACATTCCCTCTCTCTTTTTTTTTTTACATTCTCTCTTTTTTTATTCAAGTAGAGTTGACATATATTATATTAGTTTCAGGTTATGACAATGATTCAACAACTGTATACATTATGGAATGCTCACCATGATAAGTATTAGTTACGCTCTATCACTCTACAGTTATCGCAATATTTATGTAGATTTTCTGTACATGATTAATATTCTCTAGTCATTAAGCTTCTAATTTAATATGTTGAAATGATTTAGGATTTGGGATTATATTGCAATTATTTGTAGACCACAGAATTATTTATCATCTGAAAGATTTTTTAGCTGTCTCCATTGCTAATGAAAGGAGAGCATCTATCTCCATTTGAACAGCTCCACCTTAATTAACTCTGGCTTTAACAAGTCAAAACCACAAGCAAATGACCCAGGACCTTCAGCCTCAGCAAAGTCACCTTCAGGTTTTTTGTTTTGTTTTTTGCTTTCAACACACTTTCTAGCAGTTTGATCCTTCTTACTTTGTTTCTTCTAGAATAATCTGGAAGTTTTAAAGCACCTTACTATTGACATATATCGATTTTATAAGTACATTTCAAAATGAACTAGTGTAGATATTTTTATAATAAAAATGCTGTATTATAGATGCAAAATGTTTGATAGAGTTTTGAAAAAACCATAGCTTAAAGATCATTTCCAAAGTAAAGGGAGAAATGAGGAGGTTTTAGTCAATGGGTACAAAGTTTTGGAAACACAGATTAATAAGTTCTAGAGATCTACTGTACAGCATAGAGAATGCAGTTGACACACACACACAAATAATAGAGGGCAGGAAGAAACTTTTGGAGGTAGTGGATAGATTTGTGGCATAGATTGTGGTGATGATTTCATGGATGCATACTTACCCCTAATCTCATCAGGTTGTAATACATTAAATATACACAGTTTTATGTATGTCAATCACACCTCAATAAAGTGCTTAAAAAAAGATAATTTCCATTCACATGTGCTTCACATTTTCTAACATATCTCTCAAGTATTACTTCATTTATTTCTCCAAACAAAGCAGGCAAAGCAGGCATCACCACTGCATTCTACAAGTGAGGACTCTGAGGCTCAGAGGTGGTGAGCCTTAGGCCACCTGTCTCCACTTAGCAGAAGTCAAGGTTAGTACTTTTGAATACAGGGCTTGGCCTCACCACCCACCCATCTCTTTTTTCTCAAGCTTCAGTTAGAGATAAACCTCAAATAAATCTTATTATCAATATATACTGAAAAACTACATATAGAATAAAATTCTCTAGACCAAATTTCTTAGCATTTTGAGGGGCAGGGGGAGCATGTGTCGTTGAGCAGTTTGATGAAGTCCTTCTCCAGATATTATTTATAAATATGTAGGATGAAAATACATAGGATTGCAAAGTGAACAAAATGTGTTAACTATAGTGATCAAGATGTTTTAAAATGTGTCACACTCTGTAACGCCTGGGTGGCCCAATTGTTTGAGTGTCCCACTCTTGATTTCAACTCAGGTCATGATCTCAGGGTGGTGAGAGTGAGCTCCACCCAGGGTCAGCTTAAAATTCTCTCCCTTTTGGGACACCTGGGTGGCTCAGTGGTTGAGCGCCTGCCTTTGGCTCAGGTCGTGATCCCGGGGTCCTGGGATCGAGTCCCACATGGGGCTCCCTGCAGCGAGCCTACTTCTCCCTTTTCCTATGTCTCTGCCTCTCTCTCTGCATCTCTCATGAATAAAAAAATAAAATCTTAAAAAAAAATTATCTCTCTCTGCCCCTCCCCCTTCTAGCATGTGTGCTCTCTCTCTAAAAAAAATTAAAAAATAAAACAGGCGTAACACTGTACTTTATTAAGACATTAAATATCAAGATTAAAGAATAAGTGCAATGCCAAGTTTAATTGTGAAATCATGAAAATATAAATATTTCAAAATATCTGTGAGAATCGTAGAGGGATATGAAAATATTGCATTTCTGTTGGTGACAAAGTACTAACTGACCACTGTGACTTGTTGCCTACATTCACAATAAAAGGAAATGCTAAATTTCACTTAGAGAAAATGGAAAAGAAAGATGTGATTTTTTTTTTCCCTTCCTCCAAGTGCATGGGCCGCTGAAATCTGGGCCCTGGGAATAAGAACCTGTTTTGGACTCTCAGGCCATAGGAGCACAGTCCCTTCCCCAGGCTTCCAATGGGCAGCATCATTTCCTTTTTCTCTTTTTTAAATGGTGGGAAGAGCAGGGCTTACCTTCCAGGGTCTCGCACTGGACCAGGTTGATGTAGTCCTGCTGGGTCAGGAGGCTGGCCTTGCACCCACGCACCAGGCCTTCCAGGTAGCCATGGTCCACGTTGAAGTACAGCTCGGCTCCCTCAAGCATGGGGAAAGAGATCACTGCCAAGTGGGGCTGACACAGCTCTGGATCCTGGTCGGCTCCTGAAGATTTGCTCTAGTCTGGAAAAAAGTGTGAGCTGTTATGAGGCGCTATCAGGAAGAGATCTATCAGCTGATAGTCAGTACTCAGGGTTTTTATGACTAGTTTCCTCTGGTTTCTGTGGATCTCAACAGCATGCTCAGCCCTGTTTTCACAGCAACAGTGAATCAGCAAGACAAGCCAAGGAAACCTCGACAGGGAGAAGTAGAGTAGGAGGGAGGGAGGGTCAGGGCTCTGCTCTTTCCCTCCCAGAGCAACTGGCCCCCTCCCAGCTTTGCCACTGGAAGGCCTGAGACACCTCTGTGTTTTGGGAACATTCCTCCCTCCATCTGAGTGCCTGAGCTTTCCATTGTGAATTGCATTTGTCCTAAATTTCTTGAGGATTGTTAATATGAAAGAAGGGAGGGCTTTTCTTCTTTTTTTAAAAATTAAGTTTTGTAAATAGATCGGTTGTGAGCCGGCAATTTGAAGAATCCTGAGAAGCAAATTCAGCAATGCAGTTGTTTGTAAAGCAAATGTTTAGGAGCTCTTAACCCTTGCAAAGGCAGATAGTTGTTTACCCCCCAGCCCACCCCTCCCCCTGCCCCCGCCCCTTGTCCCCTGCCCCCAGCCCCAAGTCTGGGAGCAGAGCCCAGAAAGCAATCCTGAAGGCAAATACACAGAGCTGGGATCCTATAATAAGCCACTACCTTTGCAAAATGGGACCGTTTATAAGACACTCTTTATTTTCTTTTTCCCATTTAAACCTCACAGTCAATGGAACATATATCTGGGCAGATAGTATTATCACCCAAATCACAGATAAGAAATCAGATCTCAACATCCATGAGGCACCTCAAAATGCACAGGTGGTAATACAGTACGTACTTAATTAAGCCAGGACTTAATTATTGAGTTTCATGCTCCAAAAAGTAGTGCTTGTTCTTTTCTATACTTAGCTCAAAAACTGTGTCAAATACCTTGAACACTATTTTACATATATTGTAATTCACTTTCATATATATTGTGTTAAATTCTTAGCTGAATTTAAAGTGCCAGAAATTCTCTAGTCTGTCTCCGTATTTTCTTTTCTTTTTTTAAAAAAAATATTTTATTTATTCATAAGAGACAGAGAGAGAGAGGCAGAGACACAGGCAGAGGGAGAAGCAGGCTCCATGTAGGGAGCCCGACATGAGACTTGATCCCGGGACTCCAGGATCACGCCCTGGTCCAAAGGCAGATAGATGCTCAACCACTGAGCCACCCAGGCGTCCCTCTGTCTCCATATTTTCAAACTGGGATAAGCTACATAAGATTGAATCACAATCACAAATTCTGCTTTAGTTGTTGAAAATCACAGAGAGTCAGACTTGAGTTAGTACAGTGCTCAGCACTTGAGAGCATTTAATAAATAGTAGAAGTCCTTTTGACTACCATCCATCATTATCCAACCCTACCCCCAACATTTCCAGCATCTCCAAGCTCCCTGAGTATGTTTTAGGTTGAATCCTATGAACTTCTAACTCTTGTAGCTCAAAAAAGTGGTTGTCTGTCAGTAATTTTATACAGTTCAGTTTAATACAAACCCACAATTAAATAAATTATAAATCAAACTCATCATCCTCTGATTATTTTATTATTATTTATGCACTTGAGATTAAGTCTACTGTATATATTTGGTAGATAACCTATATAATCGTTTGCTGCTGTGTATTCCTTTTCAAGCAAGGTTTAATGGTGTCATTATTGTAGCTTGAAGTTGACCATGGTGGGAGTGATTAGAACATGGAAATAGGCAAATGGTACAAATCAGGGCTTGGTGATTTGTTGGTTGTGAGTAAAGGAGAGGCAAGGTTAGGTAGGGAGAGATAAATAGGGGGCTATGTGATCAAGCTCATGGAAATCCCCAAAATACTGAGGTGTAAGGAAACCAGAGATAAGGGAACAGAACAGGCTAGACCACCTGCCCTGGGTGGTGGGGTGGGGAGGGTGTCTTTTTTATGACAGTCTTCTGTGACCAACAAAGAATGCCCAGACCTTAAAGAAGTAAGCCATTAGGGATCCCTGGGTGGCTCAGTGGGTTAGCGCCTGCCTTCAGCCCAGGGCGTGATCCTGGAGTTCCGGGATCGAGTCCCACATCAGGCTCCCTGCATGGAGCCTGCTTCTCCCTCTGCCTGTGTCTCTGCCTCTCATGAGTAAATAAATAAATTAATTAATTAAAAAAAAAGAAGTAAGCCATTAAGGACGTTATCATGTGTTCTTAATCAAACCAAGACAACACAAGAATGGTAAGACCACAAGATCTCTAAATAAATAAAAGACTTGTCAGTGGAGGCCCACGTTGCTAACCCTGTCAGGATCTCTCTCACTCCTGAGAACTTTCTCTGTATTCTTGCTTAATAAACTTCTATCACTTTACTTGCTCTGCTTTGTCCTTGAGATTCATTCTTTGACTCCGTGAGACAAGAACCTCGCTCTCCCACTTCATTTGTTTGTCCAGGCTTGAGAAAATGTTAGTAATGCAAACTAAACTTTAAAGTATGTGGTACCTCTAGACATTACATTGTGAATTGTAAAATTTGGAGACATAAGTCTTTCAGTTTTCAAAGATGATTTTCTGATTTAACAAAGATAGCCCTCATGTAATAAGGAACAAGTGTAGTTCGGATACATGTCTTTACTGATTCACTTTCATCCTACTCTTTAATGTAAATAAAAATATCCAGCACCATTCATGTTGGAACTACATTTATTTTGTCAAACCAAAGATTGGCTACAGATACTCGAGTTGAACAAAGATCAAGGAAAGCATTCTGTGAAAATCAATCGATTATATGGAATTTACAACATGCAGCATTATTTCATTGTTATTTGTAGATCGGGTGGTACGCATCCTTTATATTAGTAAAATTTATAATAAACATATACACACATATTTTGGAGGGAGAGCCAATTGTTAAAACATTTATAGTACAACATACAATCCTCATAGTTTTGCCCAGAGCTATCTTTGCATGTCAACATGCTCAAAAAAGACTTTTGTGTATGTGTGTGTGTAAAAAGACTTTTACATTTATATGTAGAGCCAAGTTCCAATGACAGATACCGGGGGCTGTTCGTTGGCTGTAGAGCATGCGACCCTTCATCTCAGGGTTGTGGGTTTGAGCTCCATGTCCGGTATAGAGGTTACTTAAAAAAATATATTTTAAGGACTAAAAAACAATAAAAAAAAATGATATATGTCAACTTCCTTTTCAACTGCAAAATTCATGAATGAGGCAGGCCAAGTACTTCTTCACATTATCCTTCAAACTTGGCACAAACAAAAATGTCTCATTCCTGCTAAAGGTACTTGTCAAAGATGAAATCCAACTTGTGAGAGATGAGAGGGAACCCAGCACAGTGACATGTATCTGGAGTTTCTTTATAAATCTGTCCCCATGGTGCAAACAAAAGAAAAATGTTTATTTCAGTGTTTAAACTACCAACGATGTTGAGGAGACCAGCTTGGACTGTGGCAGAGTAAGGGTGTAAGTAACTTCATCTCTAAGCACCAGTATTTCCATGTGTAAAATGAGCATAATAATACTTGCCTCATAGTTTATTGTAAAAATTAAGTGAGATAAAATCCTTAGAATGCTTAACCCAAGGGCCCCTGGATGGCTCAGTGGTTGAGCGTGTCTGCCTTTGGCTCAGGTCATGATCCCAGCGTCCCAGGATCGAGTTCTGCATCAGGCAGGTTCCCTGCATGGAGCCTGCTTCTCCCTCTGCCTGTGTTTCTGCCTCTCTCTCTCTCTGTCTCCTATGAATAAATTTTTAAAATCTTAAGGAAAAAAAAAAAAAAGAATGCTTAACACATTTAGGCATGTGTACTAAGTAGGTAATAAAAGAAACTCCTGCAATGGCTTCTCCTCTTCCTCCTGTTACTACCAACCACTGTTATCTTAACCCTGTACCACTAGATCCTCAGTCCAGAAACAGTTTTTTACTCACCTTTCTGTCTCTCAACTGCTAAGTAGCATAGCTTGAGGGGGGCTGTTTGCTGGAAGAAGCAGCACTGGACTTCTAGAATGACCTAACTTGCTCGTATAGTCGTTAGCTCTGCCTTTCTCTAGGAAACCCTGTATTTGGTAAGTGTATTATTTGAGGAATGAGGTTATCTTGGGGGGGGGGATGTTTACAGCATGATACATACATGTATATGCTTATCTATAAGATATATAAGATTTATTGTGACTTTCTCTCAATTTTAAGAGCTCTCTCAATCTTAAGAACTTTCTTTGCTTTTCTTTTTGAAGATTTTATTTATTTGAGAGAGAGAGAGAGAAAGAGAGAGCACAAGTGGGGGAGCAGCTGGCAGAGGGAGAAGAAGAAGCAGGCTCCCTGCCAAGCAGGGAGCCCAATGTGAAGCTCACTCCCAGAACTCTGGGGTCTCCACCTGACCCAAAGGCAGATGCTTAACCGACTGAACTACTCAGGTGCTCCATCAATTTTAGGAGCTTTTAAGTGTCATTAGCTTCAGAGCATTTAGAGGATCAACTTATTTTTCCAAGAAATAGAGATACCCCTTGGAGAGGTACAGTGTCTGTTGCCCTGAAAACAAAAACTTTCTTTCTAGATATAGTAGGTTTTTTAAAGGACAGTGAATAAGCAAAGGAGATCCAGGTTGCTTCCCATGAATAGTCTTTTGGATTGTTGTGGTGCAACTGACTAAAGCAGGCCAAGGCCTTGCTAAGCTCTGAGGTAGTTCTCCAAGTGGACAGCCACACCCACTCCTGAGTGGTCCCTGGGAAGGCCTTGAGCGGTAGAGCGTTGGGTAGGATGCACCTTGGGGTGGAGAAAGGATGCCATCCTCAATGATCAAGTCAAAGGCCAAGTCAAAGTCTTTTCCTAAAGCTATAGTACTGGTGGGTTGGTTTAAATTTTAAAACACTAGGTGTTCCATAAGAAGAATTATAACTACCATGTAAGCATCACCCAGCTTCAGTAATAATCCACTCACAGCCAATTTTGATTTAGCTATTCCAGGTATCAGCAAGCTTTTTCTGTATAGGGCAAGATAGGAAGTATTTTAGGCCATTGTGGGCCATACTGTCTGTTGTAACTACTCAACTATGCCATTGTTGCAGAAAAGCAGCCAAAGACTACACATAAATAAACAAGCATGACTGTGATCTAATAAACTTCATTTACAAAAACAGGTGGTGGGCCAGATTCGGCTTCTGGTCCATAGTTAGCCACCACCTGATTTACAACCTTGTCCACTCACTCCTCTCCCTGAATTATTTTCAAGTAAACCCAATATATCATATTTTTTTGATGCACAGATTTCAGTATCTCTAAAAGATAAAGACCCTTTTACAATATAATTATAATTCTATTATAATACTAAGGTTATTTATTAACATTAAATATCCAATGTTCAAATTTTCTCAACATTCTTTTTTGTTTTTTTTTTAATTTGATTTGTTTGAATGAAGAGACATTACACTTGGTTTATATGTCTCTTAACTTTCTTCTAGGTATACTTCCCCTCCCATTAGTGCTATTTTTTGTTTAAGAAGCTGGGTCACATGTTCTATAGACTTTTCCACAGTTTGGAATTTGGTGATTGCACCTGAGGTGTTATTTAACTTGATGCTCTGTCTCCTGTAATTCCTATAAATTGGTAGTTAGATCTGGAAGCTAGGTCTTTTTTATGTTAGATTGTTTTGTAAGAACACTTCACAGTGGTATTGAATATTTCCATCAGCATGCATGTAACATCTGTCTCTCTCCCTCTTTCTGAAAAATTTTTCTTATTTTTAAGTAATCTCTATGTCCAACATGGAGCTTGAATCTATGATCCTTGAGATTAAGAGCTGCATGCTCTACCAGCTGAGCTAGCCAGGCCCCTCATATTTCACTTTTTAAAAATGTCATCCGCTATTTGTGATTATTACCTAGATCCATTATTTCATTTGAAGTAACAAAATGGGTTTTTTTGTTTTGTTTTGTTTTTTTAGTTTATCATTCTGTCTTCATTGATTAGCTGGACTAGTATAAAAAAGAAACTTTTAGTATCAACTACTGGTTACCCTTAGCATTCTTTTTTTCTTAAGATTTTATTTATTTGAGAGAGAGAGAGAGAAAGAGAAAGAAAGAGAGCATGAGTGGGGAGAGGAACAGAGGGAGAGAATCTCAAGCAGACTCCCTGCTGAGTGCAGAGCCTGATGCAGGGCTTGATCTCACGAGATTATGAGATTATGAGATTATGAGATTATGACCTGAGCCGACATCAAGAGTTGGGTTGCTTAGCAGACTGAGTCACCCAGGTACCCCTAATGTATAGTTCTTATATAGGAAAGTAGGATGAAATCTTAATTAACTACTACTTACCACTTTTCCAAATAATGAGTTTGTCACCTAGCCTCCTCCAAAAGTAACTGGTGTTTTATTTTAATAAAAAATAGTATTTAAAAAAATAGTATTTTTAATTTTTATGTATTTTTAAGATTTTATTTATTTGTTTGACAAAGAGAGACAGAGAGAGAGAGAGAGAGATAATGAGCAGAGGGAGAAGCAGGCAGAGAGAGACAGAGAAGCTGGCTCCCCGCTGAGCAGGGAGCCTGACCCGGGGCTCCATCCCAGGATGTTGGGATCATGACCTGAGCCAAAGGCAGATGCTTAAACAACTGAGCCACCCAGGCACCCCCAAAAGAGTATTTTTAATTTATTAATTTATGGATTTAAACATAACATGTTCTTTTGCTATAACCCTGGTAGTCTTTGATAGCTTCCTTGCTTTCTGTAATGACAGGATGTTCCATGCTCATTTTGTACAATTTTTGCCCAGACTTGGAATCAGCCATTCCTCCCAAAGTTCTGGTTTAACATTGCAGTCCTTCCTGTGTGTTCAGAAAAAGGCAAACTCTCTGCAGTGTGGTGGGCAGTGCAGCAGGTGGTGTGATGGCCCCACGCTGCTCACTGGAAGCAAAGGTCAGAAACCAGGGGTGGCCGATTTCTAAGAGCAGATGTGCTCAGTAGAGGCAGTGCTCTTGCAGATGTGTTTGCCATTACCTTTCGTTAACATTCTCCTGCAGTACTTCAGCTTTTCTAATTAGACTTGTCAAAACAAAACAAACCCCCCATGTCAGCCCAAGAAAAACATTATCCTGGGAAAAAAAAAATGAGTTTGAAAGCCACATGAACCGAACTCCTGTGTATGTTCTTCAAGAATCTCAATTTGATTAAAGTGAATTACGGTGAGAAAGAACAGAAAGCCTGTGACTGAATTCAGCACAGGAATGCTACAGGCAAACCAAGATTGCTCCCCTGACGTTGATTCAGAACAGCTATCGTGTTACCCGGCAAGAACACACTTCTGGTTTAACTTACCTCATATAAACAGGAGAATTTGCAAACTGTCATCAGGATCGTTGACTTTTCTGGGCTACTTCAGTGAGAAGGATTTTTTATGTTTGGGATTAGAAGTGGAACCATCTACATTTTGTTGAGTTTGGATAATTCAAAGTTGTAAGGGTATTTTAATATTTTCTTCTTCCTTTTTTTTAAAAAAAAGATTTTATGTATTTATTCATGAGAGATACAGAGAGAGAGGCAGAGACATAGGCAGGGGGAGAAGCAGGCTCCATGCAGGGAGCCCAATGTGGGACTCCATCCTGGGACCCCGGGATCACGCCCTGAGCCAAAGGCAGACGCTCAACCGCTGAGCCACCCAGGTGCCCCTATTTTCTTCTTCCTGAAGAGGAAACTAAAAGTATTTCAGGTGTTGGCTGGCTATGAAGTTTCTTCTGTCAGTGATTTGCAATGTGCTATCTGCTCTAATGATTCACCTTTTGTACTTTAACAAAATAATATTTTTGCTTCCATATATTAATTAAACCTATACCTAATACAGTACATGTCTTCCTTCATAATACCTCACTGTTCCTCAGTGACCCTATTTCATTTCTTATTGCAAAATTTGCTCTATGGCAAAAATTGTTAATCTGATTAGAAAAGAACAAAAATCAATCATCACTCATAGTATCCAGATACAATATTTACACAAGTGTAACTATGCAAAGTTAAAAAGTTCACAATCTTGGAATGGCTATTTGTTTCCAAAGCTTAAGGACACTAGCTAGTACTTTAATCCAAATTCCATATTCTGAGTAATAACCTGAGAAAGATGATCACTTCCTCTTACATTTTGTTCTTTTTTGTTTTCTTTTATGCTCATCAAAGCAATGCGTACTTCTTGTAAAACTTAACCCATTATAGAAATATATAAGATGAAATTTCCTCTAATACCACCCTGAAGAGATAACCCCTGATAATAGTTTGGGTGAACACTGGAAAAAGTTACTTAAGCTCTAAACTATTTGCCGCTATGCTGTCAGAATTAATTTTCCAAGGAGAGGATCATTTTGCTTTGCAACCACAAGAGGTCACCATAACATTATAGTAAGCCTCTTTTCATTTGCTTTCCCTTACCTGTTAATTTTTTTCATTTGAAAAATGTCACATCAAAATTTAGACAAGTGACTTCCAGTTACTTATGTTAAAAGATATCTTTTAGACATCCCACTAATTTCATGAAGTCCAACCATGACCTATCTCTTACTCCTTTCTCCAAGCCATCGTTGGTCTTCACAAATGCAAGCCTTTCTTTCCTTCTTTCTAGACTTTTTTTTTTTTTTTTAACTTTTTCAGCAGTTATTTCACAAACTGGATTGATTTGCCCTTTATATTCACAGCAGCTTATCTTGTCTTCAGCATCCCTGAAAGATGTTCTGGGGGACGCAGGGGAAGAAAATCTCTGTGGACAAACAGGTTTCAGAAATGCAATAGATAAGTATATCCCACCCTGGCCAAAGTGCATATTAACATAAAAATTCTCTGAGATGTCTTTTGGTGATTAAAGTTGTTTTACTTTAAAACAGCATTTTTCAAACAATTGGTTGGACCGTAGCTCACTTTCTTTGGGGAATTCATGCCTTTAACAACCTGAAGTAGCATTCTTCGGAACATTTGGGAAATTCTGATTTATAACATGAAATATTTTTAAATGTTTTAAAATTCATTTTGTACTATTATATGAACAATCTATCTGTAACTTGAAGAAATTTTATATATATATATATATGAATTCACATGTATTTTAAAATGTAGCAACCTTACAATGTTTTCTTCTCTCCTGTAAATATTTGCCATTTTTAAATTTTTTCTATCTTGATAGCAAAGATCCCAGGACCTGTCTTGCTACAGCGGTAAGCTTATGGTAATTACATGAATGATGGAAAATTCACCACTAGATATAATAAATGGTATTATTATGCCAAGAATATATTTCTATGAGAAAGTATGAACTAAGGAAACTAAATTATTATAGGAAGAAAGGTCATTATTTTACATGATTATAAGGCTAGAAAAATGTCACAGAAGAAAGATTTATAGTCAGAAAAAATTTTAACTGATAAACCTTACAATCAGAATAGGATGGGACCTTGGATGTCATTTGATATAATGTCACACCAACTCCAGAAATAAGGAGGAACTCATGGCTTTTTGAAGCTAATCATTAAATTATCAGATATTTCCAAATATTAAAATATCTATTTCTTAGAAAAGAAAAACATGCTCCCATAGAACTCCAATCCACTAGTCTATTTCAGCAGGATAGGTTCCTTTTTTAAATATTTGGTTCACCAAATTCTCTTAAAAATTATTACAAAATGGCTCTTAAAAATATTTGAAATTATTTTTTTTTCTGGAAAAGAAACCTCTTGATGTAAGAGTGCTTCAAATGCCACATGGAATAGAATTATAAAACATATAGGGAAGTGACCGAGAACGTGGGAACATAAGAAACAATCCTTCTCATCTTAAAGAAAGGGAAGCTCAGCTTCTAAAGAGTTAACAATAATAAAAAAAAAAAAAACAGACATGAGAAATCAGTAATGGCAGAACTGGATTTAAAACAAAGCTATTCTGAATTCAGGTTTATGATTCATTCCATTACTTTAAAAGTGATTTATAAAACTGTTCGTAATTTTACACAAATAGGAGTTTATTATTCAGTTGACCTTAGAGCTATAGTCTGCAATGGAGTTATTTGGGGAGGGGGGGGGACACCCTATTTCTCTATTTACACCACTAGATGGCAGGTTACTAAATGACACGCGAAAAGCACAGGACCTCCTATAAGTCTAGAGAGGTAAACAGGGTCAATGAAGAGTGGTGACTTGCAAAGTCACCAAAGAAAGGAAGTGAGAGGATTTAGGTGAATGGGATTTGCTTGCTGAGAGTGAGGTCATCGTTTCCCCCACTTTACTTGGAAAGCAGTGAGAGCCAGTTCCAATGAGTCTTGCACCCCAGGACACAATTTACTTTGGGAATCTCACATCTGTGTGGTGAGTGGAAAGTGAGGAGGTGTTTAATCAAAAGTACTGAGGCTGATTTGCACGGTGCATTTCAACATCAGAATGTTTCCACTGTAGATGGCCTTTTGGAGTACAATGCAAGAGGCAGAAACAATAAAGGAAAAGCGCTGAAAGATTTTTACACAAATATTTTTTTTTTTTTTTTTACACAAATATTTAAAATACCTTTGTGATGGCACGCTTAGCTGGCTCAGTCAGTAGGGCAGGAGACTCTTCATCTCAGGCTTAGTGCTTACCTGAAAAAAAAAAACAAACAAAAAAACAAAACAGCAATCCTGTGTGATGAAGGGGATGATGGAAGCACATTTCAGTGTCCTCCATGCAATGGAACCAAATATTCAATAATAAAGGAATGCTTAATTATGTGATAGAGTACATACATGATAGCATGCTGGTCAGCCATTTAAAATCATCTTTTAGATAAATACATGTTTTTTTGATATAGGAAAATAAGGATAGTGACAAGCAGAAAAAATGTTGCATTGCATTATATACACCATGATATTTTTAATAAATAATAAGATACAAACATGGAAATGAATGACATTTATATACATCTATAAGTTAAAGCTGTTTTCTCTCTCTCTCTCTCTCTCTCCTCTCCATCCCCCTCCTCCTGTGGTTGCTACCTTATACCCTTATTTCCCTGAAGGTAAGGCATTTGGGGGGGAGGAGTCTATGAATTAACTTTTTGTTATGAGTTATAGCACAGAATATCACTATGAATCTTTTTTTTTTTTTTTTGGCTGTGAATCTTTGGTTTACGTTTTAATGACTTTTTAATTTGAATGCCTAAAATAGTATTTTCAAACTGTGCTTTGTAGACCATTTGCATTGGGTGCTTGTTATAAATGCAGATTCTTGGGCTCTTTCTCAGGCTCGATGAATCTGAAATTTGGGGAATGGTATTCTGGACTTTGCATTTTAAACTAGCTCCCTAGGTTATTTTTATGCATATTTAAGTTTGAAAATAAACGGGAATGGCTGGGATCAAGGGTGAGAAAAATGAGAGCAAAAATATTTGAACTAGTGAATGATTTTAAGCTTATTAGACTTCTTGTCTGAACTATTTTTCTGACAAATGGTTATATACTCAACATCTTAAAAAGAACATATGTACAGGGACAAACCAATGATGTAATTTTAATAACCTGAGATCTTCCCACCTGTCCCCCCCCTCCCCAGAAATTGACCACGTTAAAGCACCAGCATGATTTGGAAATTGAAGTGAATAAACCGAGAAAGAACGTCTTGAAAAACAAAACAGCGTTTCAGAAATAAATGCTGGAGGAATAAATGGAGGAATAAAATCTGGATCTAAACATTCTCTGCTATTCCTGAAGCCAAACAGCACCTGACACATTTGGACACCAGAAGAGTTGATAATAGAGTGAAGAAAATTAGTCTTGAAAGCTTTCACAGCTGGCTTCAGCTTGACCACAGGCTTGTCTTGGGCAGAAGGGCTTTGTCTTGCATTCTGGGCCTAATGTTTGGAAGGAAACTGTGACTTCCAATTTCAATCCACAGCAGGTTTCCCCAAAATGTTGGCGTGAAAACACTGGTCACAGACTAACAGTTGGAGAGAAAAGTTTTGCCAAGAATGCAGTGGACGGTGTTCTAGGAAGAGAAAGCTCTTTCCCTGGAGAGAATTGTAGGTAAATGAACAATATCTTGTAAGTGTGGAAATGCCTTGGAGCCACAAGTCAATCACGATCCAGGTTCTTTTCCCTGTTAACTTCTTTTAAAGAGTTTTGTTTGGCTTAAATAGTACAGCAAGGAAACCCAGGGCATGTTTCAGTAAATAGTAACAAAGCGTTGATTTATTTAAATTAGAAATCAGTCCCTAAGCCCCTGGTGTTTGAAATATTTATGAAAACTTTGCAAAAGTTCTTTGAGTATGAGTTTTGATTTATGTTTGTTAAAACGCTCATCTGAAAATGGCTCGTCTAGTGAATTCAAATACTGCTTTCGTTTCATAATGATTGCATTGACACTTGGCATCTGAGGCAGGCATGAGAACTGCACCTTGAGAAGTTCTTACTTCTGGGAACTTGACTGAGGTCCAGCCTCTGAGCTTTGAAATCCACTGCTGCATTTGCACAGAGGCCACTTGCTCCCCCAAGATCGGTGTGAGGGAAATACTAACACCTGTTCCTGAGAGATGGGGAGGGGGGTCTCTTCTCAGCTGACTTTGGCTCAAGGACTTCCCAATGACTTTCTGCATGGCACTTGAGGACTCAACCTTTTTTTGATGGCTCTTTTAGTTTTTTTTTTTTGGCTCCCTCCCTGTTTCCTTTTGCACAATCATTTCACCGAATAAAATTCTTGCACGTTTAGTCCTATTTTGACATCTGCTTCTCCCAGAGTCTGGAATAACACGGTCATCTCTTTGGTGGTTTCTTTCTCAGAATTGCATTCTGATTGGAGGTTAAAGTGGTTGGATTTGAAGTGTAGGAGTAGAGATGCATTGGTGGTTGTTGTTGTTTTTCATAAATAATTCGGAGCTAGGAAAAAAAAAGAAGGGGATCCCTGGGTGGCTCAGCGGTTTGGCGCCCGCCTTTGGCCCAGGGTGTGATCCTGGAGACCTGGGATCAAGTCCCACATTGGGCTCCCTGCATGGAGCCTGCTTCTCCCTCTGCCTGTGTCTCTGCTTCTCTCTGTGTGTTCCTCATGAATAAATAAATAAAATCTTTTAAAAAAAGAAAAAAAAGAATATGGAGCTAGGATCTAGACTGCAGTGATGGAAAGTTACAATATGTCCTACTCTGCTGAGATGCTGCTGGTAGTCGTTTATCCCCTTTGTATTTCCATTCTCCTCTTAAGTATCTTCAATCCTCTTTGAAATTTTCATTCCTCTATCTCCTAGAAACTGCACATTTTCCTTGCAAGGGATTTTATTTGAAATCACGTGAGTTTGTAGTTATCTCAACTTAATTTTGTTTTATTGTTTCTGTAGTTATCTCAGACCTTTGAAAAGTGTATAAGATGAAGTCCCTAGAGAACTGCAACAGAAGTAAATATACAGGGGCATCTAGGTGGCTCGGTTGGTTAAGTGTCTCACTTTGACTAAGGTCATGATCTCAGGAGTCCTGGGATGGAGCCCTCCCCAATTCTGGGGAGAGTGCTTCTCCCTCTTCTTCTGCCCCACCCCCCTCTTATGCTCCCTCTCAAATAAATAAAAGAATTACCTTTTAAAAAGATGAATATAAAAGGCTTACCGTGGCAAAATCAAAGAATTTGATTACAAAGATATGGATATAAATATATATATTTTTTTAATTTTTAAAAAAGATTTTATTTATTTATTCATGAGACACACACACACACACACACACACACACACAAAGGCAGGCAGAGGGAGAAGCAGGCTCCATGCAGGGAGCCTGATGAGGGCTTGGTCCTGGAGTCCCGGGATCGAGCCCCACATCAAGTCCTCTTGATCCCGGGACTCCAGGAACAAGCCCTGGGCCAAAGGCAGGAGCTAAACCACTGAGCCACCCAGGGATCCCTATAAATATATTTTAAAATGTATAAACATACAGATGTACCTAAATTCATATTGATTCAGACTGATAATAGATTTAATTGGCTGCAGACTGAATCAACAAGTATTTATAGAGATCTTCCCTTTTTTTCTAACAGTTGGATGGGCACAGTGGTCTGGGTCCTCAAGAGACTTACTGTCTAGTTATGATGAGACTTGATCACATGAAAGAAGAAGGCGTAGAAGCCCAGGCTTAAAAGAGGTTTGAATATTCATCAAGTGCAATCACTTTGAATATTTTCTTCCCCCGCAAGGCCAGGTGCTTGCAAGACTATTTAACTCCACATAGAGAGAGAGCCTACCATTTCATCCCTAGTTATCTTTGACTTTCTAAGTTCCTCTTTCTAGTGCAGTTTCACCCTCTGGTCTTAGTTCTGCCCCGGAGGAAGCCAGTTTTCAAGACGGCCCCCTCCAATGCCCACCTCCTAGTAGTCATCACACCCTTGCGTGCCTCCTGCACAAATGGTACCAGAGTTGCCGTGTGACCAAGAACAAATGGCAACCGTGATGGGATGTCACTTCTGAGATGAAGCTGTAAGAGACTGCAGCTTCTGTTTTGGGTCCTTTCCTACTCATTCACTGGTGCATGCTCACTTGTTTTCCTTCCCTATTGTGGGGGAAGCTGGCTGTTGTGTAGAGAGGACATTCAGGCAACCTGTGGAGAAGCATGTGTGATGAGGCTGTTTGTCCAACAGCCAGTGGGGAACTGAGACCTGCTGATAGTTCCAGACATAAAGTTGGAAGGGCATGCAGGCTCAGTCGAGCCTTGAGATGCCCGCAGCCTCATTAGACAGCTTGACTGTAACTTCCTGAGACCTTGAGTCAGATGCACCCAGCTAGGGTGTACCCCTCCTAGACACTTGCTCTTCAGAACTGGGAAAACACAGAGGCTTGCTGTTTGAAAGCTGCTAAATTTGGGGGGAATTTGTTATGTAATAAGAGATAACTAATACTACCCCTTAAAGCCATTTACTTACATTCATTTTTAATATAATATATAATAATTATATATAATATATAGCAATAATGATATTTACTGAGTTTCCAAGTACTGTTCTCAGCACTTTACATGAGTTAAGTTATTCACAACAACCCCATGAAATTTATATTTTTATTATTTCAGGTTCCTTTTTAAAAAAATTATTTATTCATAAGAGACACACAGAGAGAGAGAGGAGAGAGAGAAAGACACATGGGCTCCCCTGTGGGGATCCTGACATGGGACCCGATCTCAGGACCCTGGGATCACGACCTGAGCCAAAGGAGATGCTCAACGACCCAGCCACCCAGGCGTCCCTATTTCAGGTTCCTAGATAAGAAAAATTGTGTGTGTGTGTGTGTGGGGGGGGTGCCCAGAGGGTTAAGTAGCCTTCCTAAGGTCATAGAGCAGGTTAAGAGTGTTACTGGGACTTGAAGGTGGGAGTCCGACTTTCTGAGCCAAGCTCTCAGAAGGTTGCATCAAGCTGTAGGCTGGGGCTCTAGCCATCTCAAGCCTCGGTGGGAGCTGGAGAATCCGTTCCCAAGATCGCTCACATAGTTGTCAGCAGGCCTAATTCCTTACTGTTTATTAGCCAGAGGCTTCCTTCCTCGCAACAGGAATATATCTCATTAGCGAGTTTAAAAATGAGATCACACCATATAGGGCTTTCTTTTTTTTCACTCACCAACATATTGTAAAGATTTTTCCATATAACTAAACGTTTCTAACCATCAATTTTTAAAGGCTTTGTATACAAACTCCCACCTTGAAAAGACAGATTTCTTTAGGCAAATCAACTGAAATTGTGAAATACTTTCCCGCTTTAATTTATGCAGTAAAACAGGGAAACTTGATTCACCACGATGGCTGTCAGCTACTATAGAAAAAGTGAAATTTGTGTTTTTGACAGCAGAGCTCTTACGTACAATATAGTACTATATACTAATATTTACCTTCTTTTTTGTAATTACAAGATAAAGAATGTTTAAAACTTGATATTCTACAAAAATTAAGTACTCTTTATTTAGTGCCAAATGCAATGAATAATTCATTATTGTAGCGAAGGAGAAACATTTCAGTCATTGAAAATTTCTTCCTGACTTGCCTGGATTATGGTCTTTCTTCTTCTTCTTCTTCTTTCTTTTTTGGTAAGGTGTCATGAGAGTGAGAAACGTCTGCCAAGGGAAGGGGGGAAGTTTCTCCCATCTCTGACTTTCACACAAAGGCATCCTACTTAGAGACTCTTTTATTATTTGTTCGGGGGAAACAAAGCTCATCCAGCAGGTTTGCGCTGCTGCTTGCTTGCAGTCGCATCGCCGTGTATGTGAAATTGGCTTAAAAGAGCCCCAAGCGAGTTGCCATTACAAACACAAATCCTACACCTTGGGAAAAGGAAGTCAATCAGATGAATACCTTCAAACTGATGTTTCAGGCATGAGATCACTTCAGGGAAAATGGATCCCAGCAGGGAGTTGGGGTGGGGGGGCTCTAAAGAGAAGTTAAGACTTGAAAAACAGCCACAAAAAATTGCAGCTATTCCAAGAGGATTTAACTTGAGATAAAACAAATTCTTCATGTTATCTGTTTAAAAAGTCATTTGATTATAGATGCATATATACATAGACATTTTGTTTTTGAGATACAGGAGGGTATAGACTTATAGGGCTTCCCAGTGCATCACTCCTTGTGATATCTTTAATTTCTTGTTTTGCTCTCCTTTACTGAAGATTGGTAATAGACTGGAATACACAATGTTTATAATTTTTTTCATGTTTTCCACCAACATCACTCACGTAAGAGTTATGTGAATTTTCTCTAAATTCTAATCTAAGTCTTTTATTATTATTATTTTTTCTAATCTAAGTCTTTAATTGGTTTTGATTTGGCATAATTCTTTACATGCTCTCAGTGGAATACTCTTGAAGAGTTGGATTATAACCTGTGGAATATAGCTTTCACAGGTCAAGTTACAGAAATCTATTTTTGAGGTATAAGCCAGAGCGTTATTGTAGGAAGTTTCTGCAGGTCCAGAATCTGTATCGCCCAGAACAATATTTAGGATTTACCCTCTTTTTTTTTTTTTTTTTTTTTTTTAAGATTTGGCTTCTAATTCTGATTTTTATCTATTTTATTTTTATTTTTTTAAATTCTGATTTTTAAAAACTAGTTGTAAGACGGAACCTGGCATTTATTACAGCAATATATTCCATACTGTTATGAATATTATGGCTGACTACTTCATAAGAATTTGTGACTTTTGGGCAACTGGTGGAAGTTAAGAATGAGCTAAGTTTTTTTTTTTTCTTTAGCAGCTGGAGGGTCGATTCATCTAATGCTCTTCAGAAAACACCTCAGGAGTAGAATTTAGCTCAGAACCAGGAGCCAAACACCATTTCCATTTATTCAGCTTGTATGAATGTTACAGGAAGTAACTTATAGGCGCTAAACATTTGATGTAAAAATAAAAATTCATTTAAAACTGGCCTTGAGTCTAAAGTTCATTTTAACAATTTTATTACTTCAACTAGGATAAAATATATAATTAACTATAAATAATGTATAAATAGCATGTAAAAATAACTGTGTTTGAGAAGTCTCCCAAATAATGAAGCAATTATGCACAATACAGGGGCACCTAGGTGGCTCAGTTGGTGAAGCATCTGCCTTCAGATCAGGTCAGGATCCCAGGGTCCTCGGATGGAGCCCTGCTGGGGCTCCCTGCTCAGCGGGGAGTCTGCTTCTCCCTCTCCCTCTGCCCTTCCCCCAAGCTCATGCTCTCATGCTTTCTCTCACTTTCTCTCAAGGGAATAAATAAAAATCTTAAAAAAAGAGAGAAGAATACACATAGAAGGCTGTAGTAGGCTGTTTTTCTGCATATAACTTTAGGTTAACAATCTTTCTCAAGGCTAACTTAGGCTCCAAGAGCATACTTACCCGTGATTTTAACATTTCAGCATTTCAAAACTTGGCACAAGCCTTAAAGTAGAAGTTTTGAATGCATTAAGTAGTTAATCTTTTTTTCCTCCGGGCACAAGATTTATTTTTGCCAATAATACTTCCAGTTACTAGTTGGTGCTTCCCAAAAGAGAACTAATCAATGGTTCTATTACTGTTTTCCTTCTTAAAGACTTTAAGATCAGTGACCCTATTGGCCAATTTTCAAAGAATGTGGTTCAGGCTTAGTGAGAGGCTCTTGACAAATCTCTTCCTGCTGTGCAGCCAGTTGTGGCCAGGACACAGAGCTTGCGCAGCCAGCACAGCACCCAGACCACAGAAGGGCTGCCTCATAGCGACCCGGCGCCTTCCCTGCTGCCCAGGCTCAGCATTTAGAGTAAATGCTTCCTATTTGCTGGGCCACACATATCCAAACACCCCATACACTAGGGCTCTCTGGGTAACGAATACTGCTCTTCTTCTTCTTCTTCTTCTTCTTCTTCTTCTTCTTCTTCTTCTTCTTCTTTTTTCCAATATTATTTATTTATTTATTCATAGAGCCACACAGAGAGAGAGAGAGGCAGAGACACAGGCAGAGGGAGGAGCAGGCTCCACGCAACAAGCCTGATGTGGGACTAGATCCTGGGTTTCCAGGATCACACCCCGGGCTGCAGGCGGCGCTAAACCACTGCGCCACCCGGGCTGCCCCATGGAAAACTGTTCTTTAAACAGCACCTTGACATTTTACTTCTGTCCATTTGTTCCCTTTTTCTTTTCATTTCCATTTTGCTTTATGTTTTTTATTCTGCAACTTAGTTTGAAAGCTTGAGACCCCCGCAGCAGTTTAAAACCTGCTTAAAACCAATCTTCTCTCTTTGTTTCCCAGTACTTGGAAAATCCTGGGGGTTCTTTATCAAGAAAAATTCATTTTTGGGTAGTTTAGCTCCCTTTGCAGGATAGGCTCATTTTTCTCTCAGTTACCCATAAGACATGTCTTAAATTTTCCTTCAAAATAGAGTTCTTCTGGGCAAATTCGCGGCTAACTGACTCATCAGAGATATTCTGTTAAGTCAAACTAAAAATTAAATGAAGTTATAAAGCAAATTGAAAGAGTGCCACATTGGAAGTTTGGGACTGGGCCTCCGGTTCCGCCTCTACAACTTGCTAGGGGTGCCTCATCTTGATTAGCTTGGTCTTGACTGAATCTCAGTTTCCACACATCTTTTACTTAACATTTAGCAATGTAAATTATATATAATCAATATGTTGATAACTAATCAATACATAAACTAACATTTATCAAAAAAGAAATATTTATCAGATATATACAATATGCACACCCATACATGTAGGGATAGTTATGAAAGCAAAGTTGAATTATCTAAAACATAAGATTATATATAGTATAATAACTATATTCATAATATAATTATATTAGATATTATGTGATAATATTACACAGTCTCCACATAATATAAAGAGAGTATATCATTTTCTCCTTCTTCTTCTTTTTATATATTTTGTTCTTGTAGTTGCATTACGTGTTGGGCTGGGTTCTAGACATCTGGTTTTCTCCCAGTTTTTCTCTTTGCAATGCCTCATCCAGAGGGAAGGCCCTTCCCGCTGTAGGAGAGTTAGTGCAGTACCAGAAAGAAACTAGTGTGTTTAATAAATGCAATAGGGCAGCCGGGGTGGCTCAGCTGTTTGGCACCGCCTTCTGCCCGGGGTGTGATCCTGGAGACCCGGGATCAAGTCCTATGTCGGGCTCCCTGCATGGGGCCTGCTTCTCTCTCTGCCTCTCTCTCTCTCTCTCTCTCTGTGTCTCTCATGAATAAATAAATAAAATCTTAAAAAAAAATAAATGCAATAGAGCAGCCTCTTATTACATACTTCAGATGTCACAAGCTCTTAGAGTTTAAACCATATACGCATTCAATGTTCCTGCCATCTGGATATGAGCTCGGCCCTGGAAACAGGAAGATCCTTGAGAGATGATGAGATCCTTCATTGACTCCCATCATTTTGGGGGCTCACATCTCCACTTTGCAGATGAGAAAACAGGCCCAGGCTTCGGCCTCTCCGCGGAGGTAAGGGGTCGCTGACCCCTCCAGGCGGCCTACTGGCAGCCAGACCTTTTGCAAGCTTGTTTTCAGAGGCCCGCGGTGGGGGTTCCTTCCAAGCGGGCCCGGGGGGTGGGGTGGGGCGGATGGAGGTGCCCCCGCCCCCACCCCACCCCACCCCACCCCACCCCGGGGCTCGGGGTTAAGCGCAGCCCCGCCCGCCCGGCCCTTCCCAGCGCGACGGGCATGGGCTGCGGCGCCAGCACCAAGGTGACCCCGGGGGCGCCCGAGCGGGTCCCGGGCGGGCAGGAGCGCGAGGGCCGCGGCAGCTCCGGGGGCCCCGGGCCGGAGGCGGTGGCCGAGGCGGCTCGCAGGATGCAGGTGGCCCGCTTCCGCGCCCACTTCCACCCCCGCGTCCTGGCCAGGTAAGGTGCAGGGCCCCGCGGCGGGGCCCGGGCGGGGAAGGCCCCGAACCCTCCCCCGGAGGCCTGATTAAACCCCAGGCGGGCTGCTTTGGGATGCAAGGCCCCTGAGGGCCCTAAGTTCTTTCTCTAACCCCTTTGAGATGTAAAAGTCTTGCAGGAAGGTCTTTCCCGAGGACCGGAGCACCCTCCCCTTGAAATGCAATCAGGGGGCCGCTTCCTCCCGGTCTCTGCCCACCTTGGGCCAGCACCTGCCGGACCGGCTCCCTCCGCAGGCCCTTCCTCTAGGACTCCTCTTCTACTAGCTCGCCCAGGGCTGAAAACTGGCCTCTGGTCTCAACGGGGCTGAAGCCAGTCCCCCTCCCCTGCTGCCATAGCTTGGACTCCAGTCCTGATAGTCTTGGGACAGAGTCTTCCTCATGGTTTTTAAACAAGTGTTGGGGCAGATTCTGTTTGACCCTCTGAGCAGGGAGGGCAGAGGAGTGGGAGGATTCCAGACTGAAAGTAGAGGAGGGACAGGAGCAAGGAAAGAGGGAAAATCTGGGACTTCAGAGCTGGGGAAGGAAGGAGAGGGCCCCCCAAGCCCTACATGGCTGATGGGGGCCTTGCCACACATACGCTGGGGCTGGGTCCAGACAGGCCTGTTTGTGAACGATCTTGACCACATTCTGGAAAAGGAGATCGTAATTCATAGAATAAAAATAAGGTTTTGAGTCAGCCAGACTTGAGATCCACTCCTGTGTCTTTTATCATATGTCTGGATGACCAGAGTGTTCCTTAGCCTCTCTCCTTCCTCAGTTTTGGTCTCAGTAAAATGGGAATAATCATAATATCTACCCCATATAAATGTTGTGAGGATAATTAAAGTGATACATTCAAATTGTGCTGCTTAGTTCATGAGTCAAGTTTTTTTTTTTTTTGAAGACTTTATTTATTTATTCATGAGAGACACAGAGAGAGAGGCAGAGAGACACAGGCAGAGGGAGAAGCAGGCTCCATGCAGGGAGCCTGATGTGGGACTCGATCCTGGGACCCTAGGATCATGCCCTGAGTCAAAGGCAGATGCTCAACCGCTGAGCCACCCAGGCGTCCCAAATCAAGTCTTTACTGAGCTAAGGTGCACATAAGACCTAGCTGACCCCTATGTACGAAATGAGCAATGATGATAGGTTGGTTGGTCTGAAAAAATAACTTCCACAGAGTGTATCATGGCAAACATACAGAGGAAGAGAATCATGAAATCCTCTTCCACCCTGCAGGGCTTGGTGGGTGGCTCATCTGGCTTCTCAGGGACATTTCCAGCTCTTGAATTGTATGCTCACTTCCCCGCAGTGCTGTGAATAGAGTCTGTGCTGAGCCACTTCTTGGCCTACGGGGGAACTTCTAATACAAGGAGACCTTGTGGATTAGTCCAGTAGCTGCTAAGCATGGAGACAAAGTTGTCTGATCCAATTGTACCTAAATCAGAATGGACATGGGAAGGATCTTATCACTTCTGAATTGGTTAGATGGCATCTCTGGTCATCTGTAGCCAGAGAAATGAGGCTGCTGTGGTCTAGTCTTACCCACTCTCATAACCTCCATGTGCAGGGTAGTCCCAGTTCTTTAGAGTGTGCAGGGGTCATAGACGGGGAAGGTCACAACATTGTAAGGGCTCTAGCGACTGACTCAAGGCTTTTGACCTGATGAAGAGTTAACCCCCAGATGATAAAGTGACTTGTTCAAGTCAGTGGCAGACTTGAGTCTCAAATACTGTTGTCTTTCTTCTCCATTGTGACTCTATTTATAACTCTTGCAGAATAGAGATGATAGAATTTAAATCTGACTATATGTACTTTCTTCTTGGGAGTTCATTATAATTGCTTCTATCAAATAGGTTGTGATATTATTATTGTTTCCGTGTTTCATTTTTGTATGCATGTTCAAAAAATTCCCAGTCTGTAGCAGCTGAAGTTAGAGTCATGATTTCAATTCTGAGGATGATGTAAAATTGCACCACCTACAAAATTAACTTTGAGGGTCGGGCGGTGGGTAGGAGCAGAAGAGTGGAAGGGGAAGGAATGGAATGGCCTTGTAAATGCCTTCTCCAATGCTTGATTTGATCCTTAATGTTTTCGAAATATAAGTGATAATTTGGAAATAATATGTATTTAGTGAGTGATTCTTTCATTCAACATTTATTGCTGTACCCTCTGGGCCAGGTGCTGCACAAGATATAGCCACTCAAGTCATAAAAATAGTCACCATCCACGGCCATCAAGCAAGGCTGCAGTTACAGGAGTTTGTTATGGGACATTTGTTGTTCAGTCTGAAACCATTTATTTCCAGTACTCTACATTTTGGCTTTAAGCCTACGGTTTCCTTCAATGCCAGATGACTAGCATTTTTTCAAGTATTTGGTATATGAGGGCCCCTTAGCAGCATTGAATAAAGCTCCTTTTATTTAAACAAAAGAGTGTAGTTCCTCAGAGATGGTAATGCAGCTGATAATGGATGATTAATTCCATGAACAAATGAATTTGCCTGCAGTTTTGAAGGCGTAGTGAAAAATTAGTACTTGCAAAGTGCTTTCATCCACATTAGAGGTAAATGTAAATTTTGGTCGGTCTGCAAAGCAGTAGCATTTGAAATGCCTGTGATTATCTTCAAAATCAACCTGAGCGTGCACGTGAATGAAAAAGCAAAGTTGGAAAGAGAAGAGGCAACAGAATCTATTTAAGATGAGTAAATTGCTGTCTGTTTTGATAAAGTAATTGGCCAGAAAATTAAATGCATTGCATAGAACAAAGCTGTTTTCTGTAAGCCAGTGCAGCCAAATGCCATTTTTATTCAGGAAGCATAGAAATATAAGGAACAGAGAGGTAGCGGGGAAAATTACTGGAAGAATGAACTCAGCAAAAAAGAAGTAAGGCTATTTACAACACAGATTTATATTTGCATTTGAATCTCTGGTACTGAGTGTGCAGTTGAAAGCATTACCTTTCCCTGCACACTCCCCTCAGCACACTCCACTCCCTGGCCTCCTCTCCCAGGAGAAGTTTTAATAAAGGGGAAGAGCAGCAAATTATGATAAAAATAAGGCGACCTGGGTTCTCATCCTCACTCTAGAACTTAATCAATCTGCTAACCTGATCTTCAGAGTTCCTCATTTGTAAAATGAGGGGTTGGATTCGGTCATTCTCCAATATTCTTTCCAGCTGTAAAAATCATGATTCTAAGTGATGCACTTTCTCAACATCTCTCAGATAGGCAGTTAAACTTGATAAAATTCTTAAATTGGCGTAGACGTTTACACAGATAGTTCAAGTGTAAGATCACCAGCCTTTGAAATACTAGCTGAGAGATAATGACTTTACACGTTAACGTGTATCCCCTGATAAAATTCGGTTTCTTGGGTAGAAAGTGTAAGTGTAGGGAATAAGCTGGGAGGAAACGGTGGCTCAAACACCACCCCCATCAGACGTGTTTATCAGTGATCATCTGTCAAGGTTGCTATCGTGGGCGCAGTAGGGCATGTGTGCTCACAATCAAGTAACCTGAAGAAGACTCTTTGTGCCCTGTCTTTTGATATGATTTCCTACTTCTTATGAGAGAGAGGCTGTAAACAGGACTAGGTTTCTTTTCTGTACTCTTTCCACCTGGGTTGGTTGTTGTTTCAGAATAGTAAAAACAAGGGCTGGAGGGAGGAACGAAAATGGTAGAAGGTTGTCCCAAAGTTCAAGGGAATTTTGGTGAAACACACTTGAAGGGGTTGGATTTAAATCCTATCCATTTCAACTACCATGTACATGGCCTTGGGAAATCACTTAACTTATGTTATTCTTCATTTCCTTATCTGAAAAAGGGGGATAGATAGTATTACATTAGCTGATAGGGACATTGTAAGAAGAATTTTTTTTAAAGATTTTATTTATTTATTCATGAGAGACACACAGAGAGAGGCAGAGACACAGGTAGAGGGAGAAGCAGGCTCCATGCAGGGAACCCGATGTGGGACTTGATCCTGGGATTCCAGGATCACTCCCTGGGCTGAAGGCGGGCGCTAAACCACTGAGCCACCCAGGGATCCCAAGAATTTTTTTTAAAAAGTAAATTTTTAAAAAAAGTAATTAAAAAAATTTTTTTTACTAAGTAAATTTTTTAAAAAATATTTTTTTAAAAGTAAATTTTCTGGCATACAATAAGTATCTAATTAAATGGTAGCTGCTGTTATTAAGATGGTTGCCTTAATAGTTATCTTTCTGCCAACTGATTGCTTTAACATTGCTTACCTCCATTTCAAAGATGAATCTGGGGGGGGCTTTCAAATATAATAAATATAATTAAGCAATAGCGAGCAAAGAATCAGATAGGGAGATGTAAAGATGAAAAGATGATATAAAGCACCAACTCAGATAATTTTTAAGAAACATCACTTCAGAGGATAACAGATTTGGCTTTTCTTCCCAATAGATACGACATCAAGGCTCTTATTGGGACAGGCAATTTCAGCAAGGTTGTCAGGGTGGAGCAGAAGACCACCAAGAAACCTTTTGCAATAAAAGTGGTGGAAACCAGAGTGAGGGAAGGCCGAGAAGCGTGTGATTCAGAGCTCACCATCCTGAGGCGGGTGAGCCACCAGTACATTGTTCAGCTCGTGGAGATCTTTGAGGCCCAGGATCGAGTTTACATGGTGATGGAGTTGGCTACTGGAGGAGAGCTCTTTGACCGACTCATGACTCAGGGATCCTTTACAGAGCACGATGCTGTCAGAATTCTCCAGATGGTTGCTGATGGTATCAGGTATCTGCATGCATTGCGAATAACCCACAGGGACCTAAAACCTGAAAATCTCTTATATTATCATCCGGGTGCCGAGTCAAAGATTTTAATCACAGATTTTGGTTTGGCACATTCTGGGAACAAAAGTGGAGACTGGACAATGAGGACACTCTGTGGGACCCCAGAGTATGTAGCCCCCGAGATTTTGCTAAGGAGACCTTATACCAGTGCAGTGGACATGTGGGCTCTTGGTGTAATCACGTATGTTTTACTTAGCGGAGTCCTGCCTTTTGATGATGAAAGCCATACAAGACTTTACAGGAAGATTCTGAAAGGCAAATATAATTATACGGGAGAGGTAAGAAATAATTTTATTCCTATTGAGTTAACCTAGTGTAGTTTCTCAACCTCAGCACTATTGACATTTAGGGCTGGATGATTCTTTTTTTTTTTTAACTTTGAAAAAAAAACAGGATTTATTAATTTATTACAAGTCCTGGAGGGTGTATGGCATGCCCAGAGCCATGCAGTAAGTTTGTGTGGGGCAGGAGAGATACCAGATGATTCTTTACAGGGAGGGGAGGGGAGAGGATGGGAATGGGGCTGTCCTGTGCATTGCAGGATGTTTAACGGCATACTGGGTGGGTCTCCATGCCAGCCCCCATACGCTACTGTAGATACTGGTATGTACTGGATATCTAGTAAATACACTAGATTCAACACCTTCCTCAAGTTGCAACAACAAAAATTGTCTCCAGACATTGTTAAATGTCCCCTATGGGGGCAAAATCACCCCTGGCTGAGAGCTCTTGGTCTCAAGGTAGCAAAGGCCTGGATTACTGAGTTGTCTGTGGTTAGCATATGACATTGATAATTAAGTAGACAAGTGAGTTTGTAGTTTTTCTTCTATCAGCTGAGTAGGCTGATGTGTACTCAGAAGCTCAGCATGACCCTTGGGTGTTTGGTGAGAGATTTTCTGCCTTGAATCTAGGTGATCCAAGCCCTTTTTGTAATGTAATGTTTCCTCGGTAGGAAATGTTTAATCTCGTAGCTTGTGTAAAATATTTATCTACTCTTTAAACTTGGAACTCCCGGTGTTTATGAATGTGTTCACTTCTTGTTGTTTTGGGGTAGAGAAGGGAAGTTGTGAATGCTTGTGTGTAGGAAGCCTGACAAAAGGGGAAATTCATTTCATCTTCAGCAAGTGACCAAATATAGTGTATGTTGAACTATGAAAGGATTCTTTGTCTCATGAAGGAAATTTTTGACAGTTTGATGATATCTACTTAAGGTATAACATCTATATATTTAACATCTTAAGCAAAATCAAAAGCTAAATAACTTTTAATTTAAATCTATATAAATTAATTTAAATATTATATATTCTGTACTTTGACAAAGCTTTAATATTTTATTGTATATGTATGCATTTTAAAAAACTCCTCCAAATTGGTGATTGAGAACTGAGACTTACATAGGGAAGTGGGAAAGGATGGTGAGGATTCACAGATAATGCAGTACCATTTTATTAAAAGTTGGAAAGATGTCCAGCTTCCCTAATAACCAAAAAATACAAATGAAAACAAAGTCTTGTTTAAAAAAATTTTCAAATTGATAAAGATAAAAAGAAAACCCCTTCAGCTCTGCTTATTGCTGCTGAGTACTAAGAGATGAACCATCTCATTTACTGATGATTGAGGGCAGATTTTACAGATTTCTTAGGATGCAATTTTAAAATATATATCTAGAACTTTTAAAAGTTTATATATTTTGATCTAGTAATTCCACTTGTTTGAGTCTTTTTTTATAAAAGATTTTATTTATTCTTTTGAGAGACAGAGCACAATTCTATTCTTAGAAATATAATTTGTGACTCCCCACTAAGCAGGGAACCCCTTTTTGGACTCAATCCTAGGGCCCACTGAGATCAAGACCTGAACCAATGGTAGCTGTCCATCCCATTGAGCCACCCAGTCACCCTTGCACTTCTAGAATCTAAGGAAATAATTCCAGAGGCGACAAAGGTTTCAGTATAAAGATGCTCATCTGACCTACAGTTACAGAAGTGGAACATTTTAAAAAACCCTAAAAGAACATTTGAGTAAATTATGAAACATCCATATGATCGAGTATGATAGTCCCTAAATTATGCCTGCTTAAAAATTGTAGGGATGTTGGAAAATGTTCACAGTATGCTACCAAGTGTAAAAAAAAAAAAAAAAAAAAGGCAGAACATAAACCATATAGAGAATGTCACAATCATGTGGAAAAATGTATGCATAGGAAAAAAGCTTAAAAGAAATACAGTAAGATGTTAGCAGAACTTCTTTCCTGGTGTGGGGATTATAGATCATTTTGTTTTTTTTTTCTTTATGGTTCGAATATCTTTCTGTTTCTGTTGTTCATTTATTTACAAAGAATTCATATTTCTGTTTTGCTTATAGCTCAGTGACTCTTCCGTCCTATGTGATGTGGGATGGAATTGCAGTCATGGGGCCTTGATTGAGATAATGTCCCTGATGGTCTTTCAAATGTCTGATATCTTGGTGGGGGTGGCTGGAAATTTGGGGTCAACTAGGTCACCAGAACCGTAGGCCTTATTCACCTTCCTGTCTCTTTGCTTCATAGGGCCTTCTCTCCCTGGGGATTCTTCATGGCATCTTTCCAGCGGAGTAGTAGTAGTTTTACATGGTAGTTTAGGCCTTGCAAAAGGGAGTGTTCCAAGAGGAAGACAGTGGATGTTGCCAGTGCTTTTCAAGGCTGTGTTTGGAAATGGCACAGCATTACCTCTGTCTCATTCCATTGTGAGTTCTATGAGCCTTAGGCTAGCCCAGCTTCAATGTGGAAAGAGACCACACACAGTATAAGTACCGGGGGTGTGCTTTATTGGGCCATGTGTGGACTGGATATTGCTATTGCTTTTTTAATGTGCAAAAATAATGAGCAATATATTGTTTAAAAAGTCCTTTCATCAGGTTTAATTCTGAGGGTTTCTTTTTTTTTTTTTTTAATTTATTTATGATAGTCACAGAGAGAGAGAGAGAGAGGCAGAGACACAGGCAGAGGGAGAAGCAGGCTCCATGCACCGGGAACCCGACGTGGGATTCGATCCCGGGTCTCCAGGATCGCGCCCTGGGCCAAAGGCAGGCGCCAAACTGCTGCGCCACCCAGGGATCCCGGTTTCTTTTTTTTTTATAAATTTATTTTTTATTGGTGTTCAATTTTCCAACATATAGAATAACACCCAGTGCTCATCCCATCAAGTGCCCACCTCCCCTTCCACCACCCCTAGTTCGTTTCCCAGAGTTAGGAGTCTCTCATGTTCTGTCTCCCTTTCTGTTATTTCCCACTCATTTTTTCTCCTTTCCCCTTATTCACTTTCACTATTTTTTATATTCCTCAAATGAATGAGACCATATAATGTTTGTCCTTCAATTCTGAGGGTTTCTAGGGTTGGATTCCCCAAAAGGCTGAGAAATCCCTGAGAAGAAGTTTCATGTTCAAGTGACTTATTAAGAGTCAACTCCCAGGGAGACAGGTCAGTGAGTGGGGTAAGCAGGACTGGGAAGGTGAGGAGGACTAAGCCATAAAGGTCTGCCTCATCTTGCAGGGAAGAATTCTTCAACATTCTTCCAACCCAGGTGAGCTGGATTTTCACACCTACCTCTTTCTGTTAGTCAGTGAGGGTGATGGTGGTGGGGAGCTGGTGGTATATTTTTACATTTTCTGAGGATCAAAGGCAAGTAGCTCCAGGAGCCACAGCACGGTCATTGAAAAAAAGCAAGGTGTTGGGTTTTAGAAGCAAAGTACTCCAAAGGAAGGGTGTGTGTGTACATACAGAAAAGAGGAGCTCATAATCCGGATGGAGCATTGACATTGTCTCCACAGTGGCACCCTCTACTACTTGAGGAGATGCCTGTTTGTAGCCTCAGACAACATGCAACACAGATTGCCAGATTGTGAAATACATTACTGGGTTTATATCCCATTGGCTTTCTTTCCTGTGTTTGTCAGGCACCTATGTCCATCATATTCACATTCTTTTACAAGACACAAACTAAGTGTCTTAGCTCAAGCTGCTGTGAAATACCACAGACTGGATGACTTAAACAACAGAAATTTATTTCTCACAGTTCTAGGGGCCTAGAAGTCCAAGATCAAATTTCCAACAAGGTAGGTTTCATGAAGAGGCCTCTTCCCTTGGCTTGTAGGCAGCTGGTATCTCATGGTGTGCTCTCGTGACCTCTGTGTGTGGAGAGAGAGAGGTGGGGTAGGGAGAGGCAGAGAGGGACAGAGAGAGGAAACTCTCTGGTATCTCTTAAAAGGGCACTAATCCTATCAGATCAGGATCCTACCCTTATGACCTCATTTAAAACCTTGATTACTTCTGTGGAGCCTTCTTTAAATATAGTGATACAAGGATTAGAGCTTCAACATACGAATTTCAGAGGGACACAAATATTCAGTCCACAAATATTCAATCCATAAAACAAGATAGTAGACATAGAAACATAGATTAGTAGACATAGAAAAGTATATCATCATGTTTTCTCTGTCATCATATTATTGTATTCCTACCATTTATCAGCAAGCAAAGTAATTTCTAAATGCACCAATTATTTAAATACCAGGGTGACCATTGATTCTGGAAGCATAAGTGTGGTAGACAGAATAATAGCCCCCCAAAGTCCATACACTAATACCCAGAGTCGGTAGATGTGCTACCCTCCGTGGCAAAAAAGAATTTGCAAATGAGACTAAGCATCTTGAGATGGAGAGATTATCCTGGATTATCTGGATGAACCCGAGGTGATCACAAGGATCCTTACAATAGGAAGGCTGGAGTGTCAAAGATAGAAAGAGGAGATGTGATGAAGGGAACATAGATTGGAGCGATGTGCTTTGGAGATGGAAGAAGAGGTCGCGCACCAAGGAATGTGTGCAGTCTCTAGACACAGGAAAGGGAAGGAAAGAACTCTCCTCTGGAACCTCTAGGAGGCAGCTCTGCTGATACCTTGATTTTAGCTTGTCAGACTCCTTTTGACCTGCAGAACTGTAAGATAATAAATGTGGGTTGCTTTTTAAAGTCCCTTTGTTTATAAATAAAATTCCAAGTATGACACATTGCGTGAATCACTTCTTTTCTCTAAAAGTCAGGTGGAAAAGTGCAATAAATAGGACAAAACTTCCTGAGATTTAAGTGCTGTAGCTCCTATGATGATGAAGAAGAAGAATGTGTTTAATATATATATAGCAAATATTTTGCTAGACACTTGGCAAATATATTATATGCATATCTATATCCGTGTATAAGCAAATATAATATATATATATATCCATGTGTAAGCAAAAGATTAGCTATAATAATGTTTAATTCTTCTTGATTTTAGGTGAAATATATTCCTTCATGGAGTTTAGATGACCATTCCACTTGTGTTATTCTTTCTCTTTCCTGAATAGTGTATAGGATTATAACGAATTTCTTTTGCTTTGACATTTATGCAATCTTTCTAAGACATTGTTGGGTCTTTGAAGGCTGGGCCTGTATCATATTTCCTCCTTAGATCCAATAAGATGTCATGAAGAGTTAAGCAGAGAGAATGCATTTAACACAAATAATTGCTTTTAAAAAATTATTAAGAGATTCTGGGAAGCCTGGGTGGCTTAGCGGTTGAGCATCTGCCTTTGGCTCAGTGTGTGATCCCCAGGGTCCTGGATCGAGTCCCACATTGGGCTCCCTGCGAGGAGCCTGCTTCTCCCTCTGCCTATGTCTCTGCCTCTGTCTCTGGGTCTCTCATGAATAAATAAATAAAATCTTTAAAAAATTATTAAGAGATGCTGATTTATAACTACATGAATAAATATATCTCAACTATAACTGCATTGAACATAGAATTCAAATTTTAATTTATAGCAAGGTAGAGTTTAGATAACCAGTATCTTCAATTGCTAAATTTATTAAATTCATTCTGGAATGTTAGGATGGTTTGGAAGGGTACATTTACTCCACTCACTGGGCTTCTCAGGGTAGAGGTAGGAGTTCCCCTTTTCAGTCGCTTCTTGCAATGGCCAGGAGGCAACCAGGGTAGAATGACTGAGCGCCTGGTGAAGAAAAAAGAAATCCTGTCTCCTGTGTGAGGGAGGCCTTTACTTAGCTACTGGATCACCAGTACCATCACGATGGCTTTCAGCTTGGCAGCAGGGCTCATGCTGGAGATAGTAAGTAAAAGACTCATCCATCATTCTCCCAGAGACTGTTGGAAAGCCTTCTTGTGTGCTCTCCACCCTCCTTGTCAGGCCTTCCTCTGGCCACGAGTTGTGGTTAGCTCTGGGAATATCCACATCCACATGAAAATGCTCGGTGTCCCTGTTTCCCTGTTCTTTGGAAGCAAGTGGTCTTGTCTGAGGGACCAAGTACTCTTTTTTTTTTGAAGAGTTATTTATTTATGTGAATGAGAGAGAGAGTGTGAACAGGGTGAGAGGCCGAAGGAGACAGAGAATCTCAAGCAGACTCCTTGCTGAACAGGGAGCCCGGCTCAGGGCTGCATCTAACACCCCTGAGATCATGCTCTGAGCCAAAATCAAGAGTTGGATCCTTAAGCCACCCAGGTGCCTGAGAGACCAAGGATTTTTATGTATCTCTTCAAATGTAAGTGCTCTGCTACATGAAGGAGCAGAGGTGCAAAGTCCATGGAACAAGGGAAGACAGTCTTACTGCTTAGGAAATTTGAGTCAGATTTCTTGAAGGAGGGGACATTTGTGCTGTGTCTTGGAGGAAAGGGAGGAGTTTCTGCAAGGGAGATTGACACATTCCAAGTAGACAGAACGATATATGCAAAAATACGTAAAAGGGAATATGTAGTAAAAATGAACAGTTTTAGAGCATTGTGTGCAGGTGAGTGTATATTTATGTGGGTATTTGTAAAACAGTGTAGTGTTATGGTTAAGGGCTGGAGCAATGCTGGCTGGATCCATTCTCAGCTCCGCCTTTTACTAACTGTGTGACTTTGGGTACATTTCTTAATTTCTCTGTATCTCGGTTTCTTTATTTGTAAAATAGTAATAATGACAGTGTTTACTCACAGCGTTGTTGTGAAGACCAAACGAGCTTAAAAATGTCCAGTGCTTAGAATAGTTTCAGATATTAGTACAGGGCACTATATATGTGTTAGCTATTTCTGTTACTATTACTATTAATGTGGGAAACAGTGGGACTACAAGTTTGAATTTTACTTAACTAAGTTACTAGTTATAAATAAATATAAAAATCTTTATATTTATATATAAATATATATATATAGGCCAGTATATAGGCCTATATATAACCAGTATCTTCATATATATATGAAGGCCTATATATAGGCCAAGTATACCTTTATCACCTTTTAAGTGGAAAGTGTGAAAAGTGAGGTGTTAACATTTTAATGCTAATGATAAATTAATTACACATTCTCGCCAAGGAGTTGGGAATTGTATTATTGTCTAATTATATTGCACTATATCACAGTAATCTTTTTTGATGTGAAAAAAAAATTGATAATAAAATGAGTCTCGTAACCATATTAGCCAGCTGGCAAAGATAAACACTGGTATTAAAAACATTTTTAAGAAATCCTACATAGATATTAATAGAAAATGGTCCCCATGTACTTAGATTCACCTATGATTGCCCTACTGGTAGGAAAAGGTTTATTGATGCCCTGACTTAAAAGTAACATATCTGATGGATTTTGCTCACCAGCCATGACCCCAATTTTCTTTCTATATCCTCATCCCCATTAATTTCTTTTATTTTTTCTCTGCTGTATTTCTTTTCCATTGAGATTATTAAGTAGGAAAAAGGGAAAGGAGAACAGAAGATTTGGCTCTTTGATTCTCTTTTATCCTCTTTCCATCATGACTAGAATTTCAATAATGAAATGAACCACATTTCAGTTAGGCCATAATTCTTGTAATTTGGTTACCATTCCTGTGGTTTAGTTCTTAAAAACTTATACTCACAAAAATGTGGTGCTCAACTTTTTAAGTGAAATTTTTACTTTGAAAGTTGAAAGTTGTTTTACAGAAAATAATTTTAATGGTTATAAAATCTTTCATTTCACATCTTTCACATACATCAAATGCACCTCATTTTCTTTTGATCACTTTCTTCATCTCTTCTCTGACTTAAATTGTACAAGTATATTTTCTTCCCTTAAACACAATCTGAGTGAGTGTTTCTTGGCATTGAAACCATGTGCATTTCATTTTGGCTGTGTAGATGTTACCCTTGGTATAACGGGTAGTTTATAAGAGTGTAAAGTACTTATCTGTTTCCTTGATTATGTTGCACTTTTTGACCTTGATATCATCAACGGAATTCATGGAGTTGAAGAGAAAATAACTATTTGCATGACGTTTTTGCCAACCTACAAATATCAAAATTTAATGTTATGTTTGTGTTCTGGTTTATGAGATGTATAATAGGAACTGGGTTCTAATATATATTATATATGGGGCAACAAATCAACTATTGATTTAGATTTCAAAGACTAGTTCAGTTTCTCGTCTTATGTTCTATTATTTATTTATTTATCCATTTATCCATTTATTTATTTAAAAAGTGAACACATCTCTTTTTAACCTTGAGTGTTTCAAAATGTGATAATACTCAAGCAAATTACAATCCTCTCTAAATTCCACTGTTTTCCTTATAAGAAAAACTGGAAGCATCACTTCTCTCCTGTCAGGAACTCCTTAACTCACAAAAATATTCTTTTTGTGAGCCTGGTATAGGATTGATTCTTTTTCCATTTTTAATTAGATGTTACTTGTAATAACTTGCATATATCTCCTGACTTTTTCTAGGGTTTACAAATGCCACGATAGATAAAGCATTCTGACGCAATTAGCTCTGTCTTTGAACAGTTTTAACTTTGGCAAAGATAAAACAATTTAAGGTCTGCTTTTAGATTGGGGAGAAAACATTTTAAATTTTAAGTATTTATAATATAAAGATGATAGAATCTCCTGCTTTCTGACATGAGGAAGAGTGATTTTTTTCTGGTCTACGACTAATAAAATCATGGAGAGTTAATTGGTACTTTTGGGCACATTTATATAAAATTTAATTGCAAAGCTTAAGTGAAATCCTACCAAGGTTGGTCACTGAAGTTTAAGGAAGGAAAATGCTAGTTAGAGAATTGTCATCAGTAGAAGTGTTTTTTTTTCCTTAAGGATTTGATTATTTATTTTAGAGAAAGAGGGTGATCAGGGGAGGAGCAGAGGGAGAGGGAGAGTGTGATAATCTCTAGCAGACTATGTGCTGAGTGCAAAGCCTGACACAGGGCTTGATCCCAGGACCTGAGATCATGACCTGAGCTGAAACCAAGAATTGGATGCTTAACTGACTGAACTACCCACGTGCCCTCAGTAGAAGTTTTGAATAAATATTCTATAAAACAAATTTTTAAAAAGTATGTATGTATGTATGTATGTATGTATGTATTTATTTTAGTGATCTTTATACCCAATGGGGGGCTCGAATTCACAAGGCCAAGAGCAAGAGGCATGTGCTTTTCTGACAGAGCTAGCCAGGCACCACTAAGTGCTACTATTTTTAAGGAGATAAATTCTACTTTGAGTGCTCTTAGTCCAGGGATTTGAATGGTAGCTTATCTGTCTACTTAAAAACAGATATTTGTAGTTTTCTGAAAACTATAATTAAATCCATCAATAATTATTACCCTGTACTTCATTAAGCTCTTATTTAGCAAATTTTAATGTTAATTACAATACTTAAATTATGAGATGTTGCATTTAGAATTTTAGGAGCTGTGTGTGTGTGTGTGTGTGTGTGTGTGTGTGTGTTAGTATCTAGCTTCTTAATAATGATTTACTACTGATTCTCTACAATCATTTCTGCAATCGAACTACATTAGGAGGAATTATTCATCAAGAAATTAGAACGCAAAAAACTAACATCATTCCTTACTTCTCTGCTTAAAGGTGAAAGAATCAAGGCCAATAGAATATAAAATACCATTCCTCTAAGTTCCCTTTATTCTTCCAAAGTGAATAGATAGTGCAACTGCTAGTATTAAATTTCAGTTTGTACCTTCTTTTTGTTATTGTGTTTTATACAGTTTAATCAATTTCTATTGGAGAGGATAGACAAATAGACAAAGAACCAGATGAGGAAAGGAAGAAAGAGCAAAGGGAATAAAGAAGGACTGAATTGTTCATAAATATTACAGTTTGCTTGTCACTAAATTAATTGAATGACCTCAGAATAAAAGCAAGTGCTACCTTTCTTTCTTTCTTTCTTTCTTTCTTTCTTTCTTTCTTTCTTTCTTTCTTTCTTCTTTCTTTCTTTCTTTCTTTCTTTCTTTCTTTCTTTCTTTCTTTCTTCTTTCTTTCTTTCTTTCTTCTTTCTTTCTTTCTTTCTTTCTTTCTTTCTTTCTTTCTTTCTTTCTCTTTCTTTCTTCTTTCTCTTTCTTTCTTTTTTTTATAGTTTTAAGTTTTGATTTAAATTCCAGTTAGTTAAAATATAGTATAATATTAGTTTCAGGAATAGAATTAGTGATTCATCATTTACATATTACACTCAGTGCTCATCCTGTCGAGTGCCCTCCTTAATTCCCATCACTTATTTAACCCATTCCCTGCCCCCCCATAATCCTCAGTTGCTTCTCTATAGTTAAGAGTCTCTTATTATTTGTCCCTTCCCCCCCTGACATTCATCTGTTTTGTTTCTTAAATTCCACATATGAGTGGAATCATATGGTAATTGTGGTTCTATAACTGACTTATTTCACTTAGCACAATACACTCTGGCTCCATCCATGTTGTTGCAAATGGCAAGATACATTCTTTTCGATGACTGAGTAATATTCTTTGTCCATTCATCAGTCAATGGACACTTTGCTTCTTGCCATAATTTGGCTATTGTTGATAATGCTGCTATAAATATTGGGATGCATATATCCCTTTGGATCAGTAATTTTGTATCCTTTGGGCAAATACCTAGTAGTGAGCCTGCCAGGTTGTAGGGTAGTTCTGTTTTTAACTTTCTGGGGAACCCCAATACTGTTTCCTAGAGTGGCCATACCAGTTTGTGTTCCCCCCAACAGTGTAAGAGGGTTCACATCCTCACCAATATCTGTTGTTTCCTGTGTTGTTCATTTTAGCCATTCTCACAGATATCTCATTGTAGTTTTGATTTGTATTCTCCTGATGATGAGTGATGTTGAGCATCTTTTCATGTGCCTGTTAGCCATCTGGATGTCTTGCTACCTTTCTTTCCACTTGGTTCATTACCTCTTAACGCAGAACTTGTTTTTGAGGACACACATTTATCATGATAACAGTAAGTAGAATCAGTATGAGAAGTTTTGGATAGTTTTCTTCTTCCAGTTCTCTGAACATAGTAGGTGGATGTGTCCACAAAAGAACTGAAGAAAGAACTATATTTTGATTTAATAGTAACAAGAACATGATATTTTATATTTTGAAAACCATTTGTCACATACTTGATCTAATTTGGTTGTAATAGCAATCTAGTGAGAGAGATATGGTCTCCATTTTTTTTGATGAGGAGGCTGAGACCCTATGTTAGAGCTGTATAGGGCTGGACAGCCTGTGTAGTCCAAATCCACTTGCCTCATCCCAGACTTTTTCCGCCTTAAGATGGGTCGACAGGCTGACTAATGGTTGATAGGCTGATTGATGGCAATGTCTCTTTGAGATTCCTGAGCAAAGCAAAACAGAGGAATTTTCTAGGCAAAAAGTGGAAATGGCAAGGTGGATGTCCAGGCTGGTAAAGGGACTGAATGATGTCATCAAGTGAGAGTCCAAGATATGAATTTAATTCAATGTTTGATCTCCAAATCATTTTTTAAAAAAGTAATCTCTATGCTCGGTGTGGGGCTCAACTTCACAACCCCAAGATCAAGAGTCACATACTCTACTGACTGAGCCAGTCAGGCGCCCCTCTAAATCATTTCTCGTCATACAGCACTATTAGTCAAAAAATTATGAGCATGCACACTCAATTTTTATTCATTTATAAAATAGATATGTATGTTAATTTATTTTATACTTTATATAACATAAACAAAAATAAATTTTAGATCAAGAAGCTAAAAATAGATAGTTCTGACATTTTTTTCTATACCTGTCATTTTCTACTGTGTAATATGGAATTGACTCTCAGGTGCTCTCTAGCTGTTCATTATGGCTCAGGAATCCTGTAATTTATAACTTTGAAAAATCCACTTTGGCTAAAGAACTTTTCAATGTTGCCTTATTTTCTGCAACTGCATTTTAAGTATATATTCATTTGGGGTCATCTTAATGAGCTCTTCATAAATCTCACTACACATATTTTATATTTTCCAGAAATATTCAGTTGCTTGTCTTATAATGTTCCATTGGGGACATCTAATTTAACCTTGAGCCTAGATAAATGTGTCTGGATCCAGAGCCAAATAGATGTCTAGCCAAAGCAGAGGATATGCCATTGTGAGTGTCAGCCACTGACGTACTTTGTCTAGACATGTAGTGTTTACATTTTATTTTTCCTGTGTTTGAGTATTTGGCAAATGTGTCCATTTATTTCATGCCTTTTATTTTGGAGATAAATATTTCTCATATCTCATTTACCTAAATAAGATAAAGGAAAAAAAAAGGAGCAATTGCTTTACTGGTTTCTTTTGATTCAAATTCCAGGCCAATAGAGTGTTAAGAGATCGAGAGTGTGACATCTGAATTGAGTCTGATTTTTTTCTTACATGAGGGCAAAGACAATAGGTTGTAAGGATTTCCTTATCCTTCTTGGGAGATGCAATTTTTAAAAAAAACACCTGTCAACCAGAAATTATTGTTTGAAATACAGTGACTGTACTGGCAATTTTCTCAATGTTTCTCTGTGGTAGATGACAACGGATACAAAACTACAGTTTTCTTTTTTCCTCCTAGGTCTATGGTATGTGTTGATAGATAATGCAGAAAACAAGTGTAAAACAACAGCTCTATTGTCTCCATCCTCACAAAAGTCACTATGAATTGCTGCTATTGTAAAGTATGTGCAAACTCTGTAAATATTGCCAGAATGAATCCCCGAAACATCAAGTAGCTGGTTGTACACGTGGCACCCTGCAGTCTCTCTCCCACATGACCAGTCCCACTTGTATTGTATTGTATTGTAGCTAAGTGATTGGGAGTAATGAGGGCTCTGAGTGTGTGTTGAGGAAATGCACTGCAGGAAGGTTCTTCACTCAAGTGCCCTTTATGTTTTACTCTTTCTCTCTGGTGGCCGTGGAGATGGAGGTGTCCTAAGTCTGGAATAAGTTTTTAAAGGGAGAGAAAAAGTTGACGATTTCTCTATCCATTCCACTTCCCACTCTAGCTCGTTCTCAGAGTCCTGGGAACTCTCTGAGATGACCAGAGAGATAAATACAAACCCGATTCTGCTGTACTGTCTGGACCACAGCTGCTTTGCCTCGTCCAGCCCACGTCAATGTGATGTGGGAACTCACACTGCTAATTAAAGCACGCTGGACAGATTTCTGGAAAGGAATTCTCATTCGGGAACAGAGAGTTTGGAAGACAATTTGTGTTTGTTTTTTCCTTTTGCCAAATAGAGTGTTTTTTGTTTTTTTGTTTTTTTGTTTTTTTTTGGCTCTCAAAAGTAGATTTTCCGATTCCCTGTATATTTAATGCTACAGTATTTAACTTACTTTTTAAAAAAGAGTCTTTTGGATTTGATATGCATTGATCTATGTAATTAAGAAGATGATTCTCTATGTGTGTTTGTGCATTTTTACTTTATATATTTATTTTATTCTATTTTATTTATTTTTCCTTCCTAGCCTTGGCCAAATATTTCCCACTTGGCGAAGGACTTTATAGACAAACTACTTATTTTGGAGGCTAGTCATCGCATGTCAGCCGGGCAGGTCCTGGATCATCCCTGGGTGATCACCAGGGCTGCAGGGTCTTCCATGAAGAATCTTCAGAGGGTCATATCCAGGAACCTCATGCGGAGGGCATCTCCCCACTCTCAGAGTCCTGGATCTGCACAGTCTTCTAAGTCACGTTCTTATCACAAATCAAAGCATATGTGGAACATGAGAAACGTAAGAGTAGAAGAATCACAACTGTCTGCACTTTTGTGAGCAGATAACCTCCAAAACCACTTTAACCAATTTTAAGGCAAATCTGTTAACTTTATTAATAGCATTAGGTCAACAGGGACCATTTCATCACGATTAAAGCACCTAAAACTGGGGACATGGGACATGGGAACATGGGGTTTTTGTTGGATAATGTTGACCTTAACTTAACCATGTTTCGGTCTGTATTGCTTCCTATGTCTATATTTATTCCCCAAAATACACTTCTGTAAAAAATAATTAATATAGTAAATACTAAATCTGTTTATACGATTAGAAATAGTTGAAGAAAAACTCTTAGGAATTGATGGATTAAATAAAATATGAGATAATAGGGATATGAATGTGAAGAAATGATAAATCAGAGACCTAGCAGACATAGTTAGAAATGGGGAATAAGTGTATTTATAATGACATTATTGATTTATACTTAAAACTACTGTATGGTGTTAATAACCACTATGTAAAAATTACAAATTTGTTACGCTCATATTTAGTCTGCCTATATTAATGGAAATTGTTAATTATGGGGCATATAAAGAAACTTAGTTGGCAACAAAACCAAAAATGAAACAGTGGAACTATCTCAAACTAAAAATCTTCTGCATAGCAAAGGAAACAATTAACAAAATGAAAAGGCAACCTATGGAATGGGAGGAAATATTTGCAAACCACATATCTGATAAGAGGTTATCTCCAAAGTATGTCAAAAACCCCTAAGACTCATTAGTAAAAAAACCAAAAAACAAACTAACAGCCTGATTTGAAAAAATAGCCTAAAAATTTGAATAGACATTTTTCCAAAGAAGAGATCAAATGGCTAATGATATCTCTTTGCACCTGTCAGGGTGGCTATTATAAAAATAAATAAATAAATAAATAAATAAATAAATAAATAAATAAATAAATAAAAGACAGCAATTGTTGGTGAGAATGCGGTTAAAAGGAAACCCTTGTACACTCTGAGTAGGAGCACAAAATGGTGCAGCCACTGTGGAAAACAATATACAGGATACTCAAAAAACTAAAAATAGAAATACCACATAATCTAGCAATCCCATTCCTGGATATTTGTCCAAAATAATTGAAATCATGATCTGGAAGAGATATCAGCAAGGCTGTGTTCACTGTTTCACTATTCACAAAAAACCAACGTGTGGAAATATGCTAAATGTCTGTCAACAGATGAATAAAGGCAATGTGGCACCTACATGTGATGGGATACTGTTCAACCTTAAAAAATAAGGAAACTCTGCCGTATGTGACAACCATGAATGAACTGGAGGATATTATGCTAATATATCTGCCAGTCACAGAAAGATGAGCACTACATGATTCCCCCCGTGTGAGGTGTCTAAAATAATCAAACTCAGAATCAAAGGGTGGCTTGGTGATTGCCAGGGGCTGAAGAGAGAGGAAATAGGGAATTACTAATTAATGAGTACAAAGTTTTGTTAAACAAGATGAATGAATAAGCTCTAGAGCTTTGGCATATGACCTAGTACTCAGAGTCCATGAAAATGTATTATACACTTAAAATTTTGTTAAGAAGGTAGGTTTCATCTTACCACAATATAAGTTTTTTAAAAAGAATCTGAAAATACATTTTCTATTCCTAAGACACTCATAGTTTAATTGGGGCATGACTCACTGGAAATGGGAATTTTGTGGAGTCAGACAATAGTGATTTTTTTTCTAGTGTTAGCCTTTGTCACCCACTATGGTTCACAAAACAGTATGTGATCCTCTTGCTTCATTCTTCTCCTGTCAACTCTTTCTGATTATCACAGGTTCCTTCTAGAATCATCTCATCAAATATCTTGATAACTCTAAATACCTACCCTGGAATAATTATAAAAGGCATATTAAGAGAAGTAAGCTCTAAAACTCAGTTCTCCAGGCAAGGCAAATATGGTCTGATCTTTAGTACAGCAAATTTTTGTAAAGTGGTACATAGACTGAAATATTACTAATAAATATATCTGCGGGACACTTGGATGAATGGATATAGTACATAATGGTTCATCAGTTGGTATCACTTAATTTGTTTAATGACACACAATAATAAAATGCTAGAGTAGGGCATCCCGGGTGGCTCAGGGGTTTAGCGCCGCCTTCAGCCCAGGGCGTGATCCTGGAGACCCGGGATTGAGTCCCACATCGGGTTCCCTGCATGGAGCCTGATTCTTCCTCTGCCTGTGTCTCTGCCTTTCTCTCTCTGTCTCTAATGAATAAATAAATAAAATCTTTACAAAAATAAAAAAATAAAAAAATAAAATGCTAAAGTAGACATTTCCTACAACTATAAAATCAGTCTCAATTTTCTACTTTAGGTTGCATAAATGGAATAATTTTGTGTGATATATAAATATGAATGTGAATGTATAATTAGTGACAGCAATATTTTCACTATAAATTATAATGCTGCACCACATACAACAAACAGTGGGTTATTTACTAAGAATTTAGAGTCATAAAAAAAAAAAACAGGAAAATGGGCAAATGTTTTGACAAGTAGTTTATAAAAACACAAATGTCCAATGAGTAGGTGAAAAATGCTCAATTTCACTCCTAATTAAAAAGATGAAAATTCAAACAACAAAGAGATAAAAATTTTTCATCTATCAGATTAATGCAGTTCAAAACGTGGATAATACATTTGGTGAAAGGTTACAGGAGAGCAGATAGTGTCATGCTCCACTGAGAGATCAGAGTGCAATCTGGTTCTACCCCATAGGGGAACAGTTTGGCAGCAATATCTATTCAAATTAAAAATGCATCGACCCTTTGGCCTAATAGCAGGCATTTCTAGAAATTTGTCTTACCCATATTCTTGCCAAAGGGTGTCAAGACATGTGTACCAAAGCATAGAAAACACTGCTATTTATGTAAACAAGAATCACAAATAAATATCCATCAATCGGGGAACTCAAATAAAGCATGTCACATTTAAGCAAAGGACTAAAAAAGCCATGGTGGATCTGTATCTTTTGTTATATGACATACTATTGTGTTAAATGAAAAGGCAAGGTGCAGGGGGTATTGTAGTATGACCTTATTTGTATGGAATATATATTCGGAAGCTTGAAGATTCGTAAGAATTTGATAGAGATAGTGATTATCTCAGGGGAAAAAAAGAATAGGAAGTCAGTGATGGAAGAGAAAAGTTCATTTTTCATTTTATACCTCTTTCTACCTTAAAAGTTTTAAAACGGATGCATTGTCTTTATAGTAAAAGAAAACCCGGTTACAAAATGCAAGTGGCAGGAGGGAAAAAATAACAAAAGGGAGAAGCCTGAGTAGGTAGCCCTAGAGGAATTGGGGATGGACTAACCGGATGTGAAAATTGGTTCTTTATATAATTGGATAGTTTGCCTATTTTCCACTTGAACCTTTCAGAATAAAAATACAAGCAATAAAAAATCTAATGTGAGTGCTTTCAGATTTTTTTAAAGAGCTAGAAAATAGCTTTAACATGTAGCCAGGTTATTCTCCCCTAACGTTGATTGAACACTCACTCTGTGCCGAGTGCTATGCCCAATACCCTTAACGTATATTATTTCGTTTAGTCCTCACAACAACCTCACAACAACCCTATATGAAGTATTATCCTTAATTTGATTTTCCAGGTGAGGAAGCCTAGGCTCAGAGATGCGCGGTAACTGTTGTATGGTCGCACAGCAGGTGAATTAGCAGATCTGGAGTTAAAAACTCAGAACTCCTCCTTCCATCTCTATGTTGGATCAATTCCAGAAGGTCAGAATGCAAAAGGCAGGCCCTTTTGTCCAAGTCCACGCGAAGAGATAGTAAGATTCAATATTGCCTGAAGTTATGATGTAAATATTTGTCATTTCTAGGAGTAATTTACTTTTGTGTTCTTTGCTTATGCCAATTACCCTGAGGTGCCTTTCTATCAAAAGCCAGGCTTAAAGAGCCCGCCTGCAGGTATCCTCTGGGCCAAAGTCAGGAAGGACTAGTTATTGCAGCCAACAGAGGTTACTGATTGCGGGGTGCAGAGCGAGGTTGTGGGGGAGATAGGGCCGACCTGGGAAGATGGGTTGAGTCTCAGAGATGAGCACAGGCAGGAGGTTATCCAGGGAAGTTATCCCTGTCTGGGGCAGCAGGGACCAGAGAAGAAGGGTCAGGAATGTGGTACCTGAATTGGGTGTCTCTTGATGGGATGGGGGCCCCCCAAATGTGAGGTGACAATCGTGGAAGCTGGTGGCACAGGAGGTGAAAGAATTCACTGGAGGCAGAACAAAGGAGATGGAAGTTTATGGAAGCCACCAGAAGGTGGGCAGGCTGTCTGCCTCCAGGCAGTGGATGGGGGCTGTTTTTATTTATATTTATATTTATATTTATATTTATATTTATATTTATATTTATTTGTATCATTTTTTTATTAGTGCTTCAGTTTAAAAATTAAGATTTTTAAGGACAGTGACTGAGGATTTAAATCATCAACCTATATCTGGAATTTGATTTCTGTGGACTATTTTATGGTTAAAATCCCCCAATTATTTTTTTAACTTAAAATTGACATGATGTCATAGCATATTTCTAATATAACATCTATTAACAATGAAACCAATTACAAGAGCTTTTAGTTCAATAAATCTTTGCATTTCAACTTAAATGTTTATTCATTTTGTTTATTGAATTAGTTATATATTGTTAGGGCTTACATAGTAGATGTTGCAATTTTTATTGATTTATTTCTTATTGCATATGGTTCTTTGACACATCTGTTTACTAATTACTTATTGTTCTTCTAAACACTGACATCAGTGAGGTTTCTGTTTCACTTGACAGGTTTCAAAATTTTTCACTAGGCCAGTCAGTCGATTGATTGATTGATGTATGCATCATCCATCCCTTCATCCATTCATCCATTCATTTTTCCCTATTTATCCCTAGTTTGTGTTTCTTAAGAAGGAGAAAATTTTCCTATAGAATCACAGTGCAATTAAAAAATTAGGAAATTTAACTGTGATGGAATACTACCATTTAGCTCACAGTCAATGTTCAAATTTCATCTGTTGTCCTAGTAGTCTCCATCATAGCCACCCTCCACCGCCACCCCCACCAGCCCTATTCAACATCAGTTGAAGGATTATGCCCTTCACTTGTTTTTTATTTTTTTATTCCGTCTCTAGACAGAATAGTTCTTCTTTTTTTTTTTTTATTGGAGTTCAATTTGCCAACATATAGCATAACACCCAGTGCTCATCCCATCAAGTGCCCCCCTCAGTGCCCGTCACCCAGTCACCCCCACCCCCGCCCACCTCCCTTTCCACCACCCCTTGGTCGTTTCCCAGAGTTAGGAGTCTGTTTTTAAAGGGGGAAGATGAGGAAGTAAGGTGACTAAGGAATCCTCCCTATTTGGGTGGACTGTGCCTGGCTGTAAGTAGCCCATTGGCCAGGAAGGACCTATGCATGTTTTGAGGTGGGTCCCCTGCTGGGCCTGTCTGTATGCAGCCTGGTTGGGGGTCGCCTGGGCCCCTTATGCATCCCATTGCTCAAGCCTGTTTGCCTAAAAGCCTGGATCCCAGGTAGAGGGATGACAGTGACTCAGAGCCTCTGGGGGGCTAGTGGGGGAGCTTGACACCGAGCCCCATGGTTTCTCAGGGTAACTACAGCATTATTGAGAGAACCCGCAGGCCAGAGGGCCGATGGCTGACAGTGCTTAGCTCAACATCTTTCACTTCTCAGGCTTAGGGACCAGACCTTATTTACCTTTGGAACCCCAGAATGCGGTAGTCGGCACCTACCAGGAACTCAGTGACTGTTTGAGAATAAAATGGGGACAATTCAAGGCCTACCCTTGCCCTCAAGCATTCTCCCACCAGCAGCTCCAGTTCCTGTTGAAGACCAAAATCTCTCCATCTTTTCCTAGAAGTTGGGTGCATTAGATGGGAAGAGCGTAAGATGCCTAGTGGAGTGCACATGGGGCATTTTCATGAGTAGGAAGAGACACCTTTCTGTTTTTTGCTGGCTGCTCCTGGACCTTCCCAAGGTGTCCCCCAACCCTTTAAGGGTTTTTTTTTTTTTTTTAAGATTTTATTTATTTATTCATGATAGTTACACAGAGAGAGACAGAGAGGCAGAGACACAGGCAGAGGGAGAAGCAGGCTCCATGCACCGGGAGCCTGACGTGGGATTCGATCCCGGGTCTCCAGGGCCAAAGGCAGGCACCAAACCGCTGCGCCACCCAGGGATCCCCCTTTAAGGGTTTTGAACGGAAGATTGTGGTTGGGTCACAAGTGCCCTTCTCTCCAACTTTTGCAAAGTTCTTAAGAATCAACCCAGTTTGTTTATAAATGTCTCTTTGAAAAATGTTCTTTCACAGGCTGAACTTCTTGTTATGTCGGTCTGATGGGACAAGGAACTTGTAGGATGTATGTTAATGTCCCAGGATGGGAGTGTTCCCCACCCTTCTCCCCCTGCCCCAGATGACACACTAACAGGGATGCCTGGGTGCCTCAGTGGTTGAGCATCTGCCTTCGGCTCAGGTCATGATCCCAGGGTCCTGGGATCGAGTCCTGCATTGGGGTCCCTGTGGGGGGCCTGCTTCTCCCTCTGCCTATGTCTTTGCATCTCTCTCTGTGTGTCTTGTGAAAAAAATAAAATAAAATAAAATAAAGAAACACACTAACAAGCAAATCAACCGTACTAACAAGCAACAGTATGCATGTATCACCTTCCTATTTTGTTTTTTATTTTAAAGATTTTATTTTTTTAAACTAATCTTTACACCCAATGTGGGGCTCAAACTCACAGCCCCAAGATCAAGAGTTGCACACTCAAAAAAAAAAAAAAAAAAGAGTTGCACACTCCACCAACTGAGCCAGCCAGGCACCCTGCGCTAGTATTTGCTTTTGAATAAACAGATTTTGACAGTTCCACAAGTTAGAGATAACCTATGCCTTTGTTGTGTGAACTCCTGGGAGAAAAAGAGAAAGTAGCTCTTTGAGCATATGTTTTGACCCAATCCTACCATCCTCTGGTGAAATTAGGTATTGCAAACGAATTTCAAAATACTTATTTGGATGTTCTTTTCTTTCCTTCACCAAGCTTAATAGGAATAGAAAGAACACCCAGATTATTTTGTAAAAAAAATTAAAAAAATAAAAATACAAGAAGCCTTGTGTTTCCTTTTTTCTTATTACTTTCATGAAATGATTTCTATTTTTTTCTAAAATAGGAAAAACAAATTTATCCTTAACAATAGTATTAGCTTATCTTTCATCACCATCTTATATGCATTTGGATTTTGTCTTGTATTATTATGTCTGGAATATTCTCATCTTAGTAAAGTCTCTCTTACCCTTTCTCCTTGTCTCCTGGCAGTTGTGCAATGACTTACTATTATCTTTGCTTGCATATGTAAAAAATGTTTGTCAAGGAGGTGTACATTCTGTGATATAAGCACAAGGTTGATAACTATATTTTGGGGAATTCTATGTCTGGTTGACATAATCTGAATAATAGGAATCATGCACATACAAGTTGTATTTTTTTCATTCTATTGCTTATCATACCATTGTCTATTAAAATATGTCGTATACAAATATGATGGTGAATAGCCTCTAAGTGTATAAACTTCTGGAACGTTAAAATACGTAGGCTAATGTCTAAACATCTTCAACTTAATATGACAAATAGTTACTGATTTGTATTTGGGATATTTGTTACAAATATTTAATATTTAAGCTTCTTCACTTTGAAAAAGTCACTTTAACCTAGAGTTTAATTCACAGGTAAAGTTTTTAAAATCTAAAACAGGAATTAGTGTGATGTTTATTTATTGAGAGAGTGCACGCGGCCATAGGGAGCAGCAGAGGGAGCAGTAAAGAATCTTAAGCAGGCTCCAAGTTCAGCTCAGAGCCCAATGCATGCACGTTGGGGGGGCTCGACCCCCGGATCCTGAGATCATGACTTGAGCTGAAATCAAGAGTTGGACGCTTAACCAACTGAGCCACCCAGGCGCCCTAAATTAGTGTGAATTTTAATCTGGAGACTTAAGATGGTGCATTAGTTTCCCAGGGCTGCTGTAATAAATGATCACAAACAGCATAGCTTAAAACACCAGAAATTGGGGTGCCTGGGTGGCTCAGTCGGTTAAGCGTCTGCCTTCGGCTGAGATCATGATCCTGGAGTCCTGGGATGGAACCCCATGTCAAGCCCCTTGGTCAGTGGGGAGCCTGCTTCTCCCTCTCCCTCTGCCCACCCCCCACTCAGGCTCTCTCTCTCTCTCTCTTGCTCTATCTCAAATGAATGAATAAAATCTTAAAAAAAAAAAAAAAAGGAAAAAACCTGCGTTCTGCTTCTCTCCTATCTTCTGGTGGTTGCTGGCAATCCTTGGCTCTCCTTAGCAGGTGGCTGCCCTCCAGTTGCTGCTGCTATTTTCACGCAGCTTTCCCCTCTGTGTCTTCTCCTTCTGGCTTTTACGGGGCTTCTTGCTGTTGCCTGTAGAGCCCACCTTGATTTAGGATGATCTTCTCATTAGGTCCTGTCCTTCATTACGTTTTAAAATACCCTTATTCCAGAAGTTCAGAAAAAAAGAAAAAAAAAACAGGTGTAAAACCAATGAATCACAGTAATAGTAATTAGTAAAAGTTTATCGTGTGTACACCAAGAAGACAAGTTTGCAGACCAGGAGCACCTGAAGCAAAACACGGAATGATGCGTGGAGGTGGGTGTCATACAGCAGTTCACACAGTAGGGAGGCAGTAACTGTTTATTCTTCACAGTGACCGGTTACAATATTAGAGTTTTCTTAAATGAAAGGGACTTGATTAGTGGTTCTGTCCTATCAAAGTTGGGGAGCAATTTAAGTTTCACTTACGATCTTCCCAGGGACAAGCAAGAGTGACAAGGTTAAGTTAGCCTCCCTAGTCTTGCAAAATAAGCTAAATTAAGCTTTGCTTGTATGACTAAGCTGGTTTGGTCTGCTCAGGGAATTTTCAAGCCTGGTTTCCCTTTGCATTTCATTTGGATACGGACCAGGTCACACTCTGGGGTTCTGCTCAGATATGTCTTTTAGGGGTCACTGTTCAACCCACTACAGAAAGGAATTAACACATTGGTTTGTGACTCTGGAGGGAACGCCGGGTGTCTTCCCTTAGATCTGGCTTCCTAAACCATTGTCTTCCTCTTTCTGTTGTATTTGCTTCTGGCTTTGGGTCCATGTTCAATCTTTCAAGAAATGGTGCTTTGAATATTAACTAGTGGATTTGTTTGGAACAATATTCTATCTAATTATTCTAACTTGATAAAATTCTATAATTGTGTTCTGTTTCCTGGTATATCAATTCATGAAAAAAAAGATACTATATTTGCCTCTGAGAAATAACTAAATCAAGGTACTGGACATTCCTGGCTTTATTTATTCTTTTCCCTATTTCAAAGATTTTTAGTTATCTTATATAAATAGATAAAGCTGAGGAAAAATTCATTTGAATTGAATGGAAGAGAAAAGCAGGACAAAAATTAAAATGAGAGTAGAAGGTATAGGGAAAAGCTAGAAGGTAAGATTATTATATAAAAATTATAAATAAAATATTAATATTTTAATTTTATTTTCATCAGGATAAGTGTTCTCTTTAATCCTCATTGGCCACTTTATCCATCCTGCATCCACCTCCACTCCAGTAACCATCAGTTTGTTCTCTGTTAGTTAAGAGTCTGTTTCTTGGTTAGTCTCTCTCTCTCTCTCTCTCTCTCTTTTTTTCCCTTTGCTTGTTTGTTATGTTTCTTAAATTCCACACATGAGTGAGACGATAAGGTATTTGTCTTCCTCTGACTGACTTATTTCACTTAGCAGTATACACTCTGGCCCAATCCATGTGGTTGCAAATGGCAAGATTTCATTCTTCTTTGTAGCTGACCATCTATCTACTATCTATCTATCTATCTATCTATCTATCTATCTATCTATCGTCTATCTATATCTATCATCTATCTACCTTTCCTGTTCTTAATCCATTCATCTATCAGCAGACACTTGGGCTACTTCCATAGTTTGGCTCTTATAAATAATGCTGCAATAAACATAGGCGTGTATGTATCACTTTGAATTAGTGTCTTTGTATTTTTGGGGTAAATACTCAGTAGTATGATTATTGGATCATAGGGTCATTCTATTTTAAAGTTTTTGAGGAACCTCCAAACTGTTTCCGCAGTGACTTCACTAGTTTACGTTCCCACTAACAGTGCGAGAGAGTTCCTTTTTCTCCACATCCTCACTACCACTTGTTTCTTGTGTTTTTAACTTTAGCTATTCTGACAGATGTGAGGTGATATCTCACTGAGGTTTTTTTTTTTTCATTGTAGTTTTTAAAAATTTATTTATTTATTTATTTATTTATTTATTTATTTATTTATTTATTTTCATTGTAGTTTTGATTTGCATTTCCCTGATGATGAGTGATGTTGAACATTTTTTCATGTGTCTGTTGGCTATCTGGATGTCTTTGGACAATGACTGTTCATGTCTTCTGCCTTTTTAAAAAATTGGATTATTTGCTTTTTGGGCATTGATTTGTATCAGTTCCTTATATATTTTTGATGCTAACCTTTTATTGGATATACCAGTTGCAAATATCATCTCCTATTCAGCCTTTTAGTTTGGTTGATTGTTTCCTTCAGTGAGGAGAGAATATTTAAAAATTTTAAACCATATATTGTAGAAGATGGCTTGCTAAGGATAAACTTCAGATTTGACTCTCAGCTTTTCAGCAGTCCATTCAAAGAAGAAAGAGAACATGCTTCAAAATGACAATAAAATTAAAACAAATTAATTTTAATTAGTTACGTAGAGGAAACAAATTCATTCCTGACTCTGCAGGATCTCCTGGAGAGGATGTGCCATGTAATTAGCAAGTGCAATGCAATTAGCAACCTCTTTCCAGTAAATACACTGAGAGATTCAACAAGTTTCTTGTTCATAATATCCCTCAAAGTTGGTCAATGAGTAATTTGTTAAAATAGCTTCAGCGAGCTCAAAAACCTATGGTCCAGGTACAGACACGTAAGTCCGAATTGCTGCAGAGCGGGATTTTTAGAAAATCTAAAGGAACAGGTGTACCAAAATATTGTTTCTCAACACGATTTTGATTTATATTGCACAGCAGTGATTCCAGGATGTACTGGTGACAAGAACCTAGAGGGTGGCTGTCCTGAAGTGCTAGCTCAGGGCACAGTCATTTACTCCATCTGGCAGCCAGTGGGTCTGGACCCACAGGCTGTGGCGCACACATGCTGAAGAGAAGCTGCTCCCCGTATGGAGACAGGATGAAGGCACATCTTTGGGGGCCCCCAGGGCTTCCTCCAGAAACTGGAGCCCGCTACCCTGCCCTGAGGAAAGGGCAACAGGACCACCAAGACTCTACAACAAATGATGTGGATAATTTTCTATTTGAAAAATCTTTGAACGCCTATGGAAAAATACTTCAGATATAAAAAAAAAATGTCAACATGTTTCATAGAACCTTTACTTCGTCTCTCTACTAAGAAGGAGTGATAGTATCCCCTTTTTAGTGTCCCTTCTTCTGAAATAAAATGGCATCGAGAACTATTTCTTAAGGTAACAAAAAATTAGCATGTTGTATAGAATGAATGCCTTTATGCTAGTTAAAAGTTGAGGATCAGCTGACAAAAATGATGACTTTGATCTTAAAAGATCACTAACTCTTCTTTCAGCAGGTATTAGGTAGTAGAGTCATTTATCTATTAAAATCATACCTGGCAGGACACCTGGGTGGCTCAGCGGTTGAGCATCTGCCTTTGGCCCAGGGCATGATCCCAGGATGCTGGATCGAGTCCCACATTGGGCTCCTTGTGGGGAGCCTGCTTCTCCATCTGCCTGTGTCTCTGCCTCTCTTTCTCTGTGTCTCTCGTGAATAAATGAATAAAATATTTTTTAAAAACTAGAAAAAAATCATACCTGGCTTGTGACAATAGAGCCTTGTAAGCTACATTTAAATAAGCAACTACCTATGACTTTATTTATTTTTAAGATTTTTATCTTTAAGTACACTCTACATCCAACATGGGGCTTAAATTCACAACCCTAAGTTCAAGAGGCACATGCTCTACTGACTGAGCCAGCCAGGCAGGCGTCCCTGATTTTATTTTATATTGGATTCCTATCCAATTATTAACACATTTTCTTAATAAAATAAGTGATCTAACTACAGATAGAATTGTCTTCACTGACAAAGGAAAATCCTTGTTTTAGCCAAAGAGTGAGGACATTTTTCTTGGCTACGTTATGCCATAGCAGGTCCACAGAAGCCAATTCCATTTTCTTGCCATGATACTGGAAAAGTTTGAGATGAGTAAAAGGATCATAGGCTTTGATGTTGGGTCCTCGACCACTCACATCTCCTCCCTACTTCAATACCAGGACATCTTGTATTTAAAAAAATGGAGCAGAAAGCCTGGAACAGATGGGAGGAGATGCTGTGCCATATTCGTGGAGCTGCCCAGGGGATTAGCTTGCAGGGTTCTGTTGGGTAGCTCTCCCCTGGATCTAAAGGCAGAGTTCTGTTTGTTCTCACAAACCATCTGAAGTTAGATTCATGCCCCAGGTAGTTCCCATGGTATGAGCTTTGAGCGGCGGCTCTGGCCACAGTTTAAAGTAACTTCAGAAGAGCCTTGCTTCACTCCGTGCCAGAGCTGACCTCACTTTTATAGGGATTAGTGAAGCTCAGTGCTAGATGCTTTGCATTATCATCACTTCAGTGCTAAGAGCATTCCCTGCCATAATAAGTACCATCTATCCATACCCATCAGTGTGGGCTAGGGACAAGCAGAATAATGAGAATGGTGTGGATGGTATGTGAGAGTGATTTTCACTCCTTTTAGGAGAGTGAAAAGGCCTTTTAGGCCTTTTAGGAGACATTTATGTTCAGAATGGAAACAGAAAATAAAAGGGAAGAAAGTCATGGTCCCTTCTTAGCATGTACTCCAATGTTGTTAAAGAAACCAAGGGACTTGGGGCACCTGGGTGGCTCAGTAGGTTAAGCGTCTGCCTTTGGTTCACATCGTGATCCCAGAGTCCTGGGATTGAGCCCCGTATCAGGCTTCTCACTCTCCCTCTGCTCCTCACCCCACCCCACCCCTGCTCATGCTCTCTCTGTCTCTCTCTCAAAGAAATAAAATCTCAGAAGGAAAGGAAGAAGAAAGAAAGAAACCAACCAACCAACCAACCAACCAACCAAGGGACTCTTGTTTCCCAGCTAGACTCAAGCTGAAGCAAAGCTTTCCCCCAAAGTGGAGAACAAATCCTAGAGGGATCTGTGAATTCCAGCCTGGGTTGGAGGTTTTCACGAATCCAGCGTCCTGTCAAGACAAAGGACCAGGGACTGGCATCTTTCCAAGGGCCTATCTCAATTGGTGTTCGCAGGCAAAGCAGGAGATGCTAACAGCTGAGGGGCCATGCTCGTGGCTCTTTGGTGGGAAAGCCAGGGAGGAAGGTGGCAGTGTGGAAACATGACTGTGCACAAGTGCCAGCTGCTAAGTGTTGGAACCCACAAGCCAGTGCAGAGAGCTGTCTTCTTGGTGGAAAGTGGGTTGCCCCAGTGGGAACTGTTTTCCATGGAAGACAGTATTACAGAAGCAACTCTTGTTCTATGTTTAAATATGGGTGATTCCAAAAATAGGGCTTTCCTTAGCGTCTTTAAAGACTACTTGATGTCTGATGGATGAAAAAAGAAAGGAAAATAGACAAAAATCAGTTCCAAACTGAGTCCTCAAAATTTCTACTCAGTCAAGTCTTCAAAGAAGGGAGAGACCTATGAACACAACTTTATTAACACTTATCAAGAAGAGAAAATAGAGAATGGCATTCTTTTTTTGGTAGCATATAATAAGCTAATAGTTTTCTACTTGGGAAATGGATTGCTTTCTTAAAAATGGGGAAGACCACCTCTGGTTGTGGAGAGATGGAACCAACTTGTAGATATTCTAGAAATAATGAGAGAAAAGAAGGTAGAGGCCCAAATTTCCTCCCGTAGTTCTGGGGGCAGACCATCACCTCGTTAAGTCACTCAGAATCACTTTTTTTAGCCTTCAATATATACAAAGCACTAGTATTTTAAGACTTTTTCTTAAAAAGTTTTGTTTTGCTAAAACCAACTTTAAATCTTTAAGAATGATATAACTGTTGGCTTACCAGTTCTATTTTAAGTCTTCATTGGATCGCAGTAACATTTCCAAGTAATGATGGATATGATACTTTCAAAAAATATGCCAGTTCTTTTTTTTTTTTGAGATATAATTGGCATATAACATCACATTAGTTTCAGGTGTACAACATAATGAGCTAAGATGTATATATATTGAGCAATGATCACCACAGTAAGTCTAGTTAATGTCCATCATCACAAAAAGTTGTAAAATTTTTTTTTTGTATGGTATAGACTTTTAAGAGCTACTCTCTTAGCAACTTTCAAATATGCATTACAGTATTAGTAAATATAGTCACCATCTCTGGGACTTATTTTATTTTATAACTGAAAGTTTGTACCTTTCGACCACCTTCTCCCATTTCTCATATTCCCTGCCCGCTACCTCTGGCAACCGCCAATCGGTGTTCCAAAAGATATGCTAATTTTGAAATTTGTTTGGGCCGATGAACATTTTCATTGTAAACATACAAGAGGAACATGAGAAGCGAGGTGTGGTCTGTAAAAGTCAATGACCAGAAAATACACACTTTGCTTAGAAGTTTGATTGCCCTTTGTACGAGAAGCCAGCAAGGCGATACATGACCCTTGGTCACTTGTGGCCTATCTACCGGATGGTGACCACCCAGCACCCCCCCTCCATCAGCTCCCTTCCATCTGGCGCATCCAGGCTCTGTGCCTGAGTGAGAGGTGATGTGTGACGCGGGGAAGAGCTGAGAGGGTCCGCCTCTCACACTGCTTAACAGTAAAACAACAGCAGCAGTAGAAACAACAACAAAATACTACATATAAATTTAACGAAAAAATTTTTTTTTGGCTAGGTCAAAATTTGTTTCTTTATAAATGTAGCTGTATTCGAAAACTGTATTTTAAAAAGATCCCTTTTTAAATTATCCATACCTCTGCTCATCTAACCTTGTGCTTGATGCAGAGGTAGCTGGACTACAGAGTACATACATGTATAGTAGCACATATTATAACATAGATAGTAACATATATAATAATAACAAATATCTAAACAAAAAAAGAAGAAATAAAAAAAAATAATAATAACAAATATCATGTCCCCCAAGGTTGGAAGGGGCTCTATGTAGCTATAATAAACTAGGAGTCGAGTGGCACGTGATCACTTGTTAAAGGGGAACAGACTAGTGGAAGTTGTCTAGTCAGATGGACAGTAATAATAAAAATAATAAATAATAAAAATAATAAAATAATAATAATAAAAATAATAATTAATAAAAAATTCCAAGGTTTGTGCAAACTGCACCATCACAGCCTGAGCAGCCACCTTCTAAGTGTCTCCTCTGTCTCCTTCTGCTTCCACTTGATCACCAAGCCCTGGGCCCTCTACATCTACAACACCTCTCTAATGTTCCCTGCATTGCATTTCTGTGGTCTTAGCACTGCTTCAGGAATTTTCATTTATTTTTCTAAGTTCTGGGCTACTACGGTAGCTTTCGTACTGATAGCTTGGCCTCTGGTTTCTTTGCCTTCATTCATCTTCCATACTACACACACACACATGCATGCACGCACATTCCTAAAAACACAGATTTGAACTGTGGCATCAGTGTGCTTAAAATGCTTGCTGACAAACTCCTGCCAATAACCTACTGAACGTATCCAAACGCTAAAGTCCTCGCACACCATCTTTCTAGTCATCCAGAACATTTTAAGTCGTCTTTCCAATCTCGTCCCCCTTCCCTGCTTGTACATCTTACCAATTGTCATGGTCATGCTGTAGCTTTTGGGTAATTGAAACACGCGGGAAGCTTTGCCACACTTGTGTGAGCCCCGTTCTCGTCTCAGCATATATCTTACACATGTGCATGGCTTAATATAATCCTGCTATAGGACCATACTAGTGTAAGTTATGAAAATGAAGTCTGAAGTAGATTCATGTAATCTCATCACATCAGTTACGAACAGCAGTGACACTTGGCTGGCCTCTGCGACGGTTGCTGAATTGCAGTTTACAGAGTCCTGATTATTTGGGAAGAACAATGGGTATTTTTGTTTCTTCATTCAGGCCTGTGACTCTATCCAACACATGACTCTTCTTCTTTAGAGTTTTTTTTTTTTAATATCTAACTTATTGTTTATTTTTCAGAATACTGCAGGCATCATGCTCATTGGACAAATCTGTAAACTCCAGAAAGAAAACCAAGTGACCCATACCAACACCTAGAGATATCTACTGCTCACGTTACCGTATTTTATACATCTGGACACACTGTTTGCTAGTATGTCTTTTCCTTTCCATTTTTATGCTGTGAAATTTTTCTATCTCCTTAAATAATCTTCCATATACTTTTTAAATGGTTACATGGGGCTTTATCATGTGAATATATCATAATTTAGTTAAGCATTATCCTACTTTTGAGGATTCAGGTTGTTTTCCATCGTAAACAAATGGTATAATAAATATTCTGATGGTGTTCTTTCTGTATTTTGTATGTGAGGATAATGTGTCATTTTGAGCTTTTTAAATTGGATCTCTGCACCCTTTAGCCTACCAGGAATAAGACAAACAAATATAGACCTATAACTGCTTGTTCTATCATTTATTGATAAATTGTACAAAACTGTTTATTTTCATGAAGTATTCTTGGTAACGCCCTGCCCTGCCCTTTGCTGCCCACCTCAGAGTCTGGAGAAGGCTTCCAGAGGCACTTCCTAGTCAAGGTGGTGGCCTGCTAACCCCTGGCCTGGAGGAACATTAGCAGTGATGGTTTATGACTTTCAATTTGAGGGGCACCTGGGTGGCTCTGTGGTTGAGCATCTGCCTTTGGCTCAGGTCATGATCCTGGGGTCCTGCATTGGACTCCCCACAGGGAGCCTGCTTCTCCCTCTGCCTGTGTCTCTGCCTCTCTCTCTGTGTCTCTCATAAATAAATAAATAAAATCTTAAAAAAAAAAAGTCTTTCCATTTGAGGCAGGGGCAGGATTAGCCTGTTCATTTGCTCCTACATTTCCATGAGCTGAAAGGAATTGGACTTATTGTTTACTCTGGAGTATTTGCCACTGTCCTCACCACGTTTTGTGGATATGACAGTTTGTTTATACTTTCAGTTAAGCTTCAGTCAAGTGGCTTTACACAATTTTGGGAAGTTATCGTTCTTTAACAGGCACTTGCCTTTGAAAGAAATGGGAACTGTAAAAACCCTTATTACCAGTAGCTGGCAACTTCTCACAAGAGATGAAAACACCAATTTTTAAACTCTATTTTGTTGAAATATCTGAGACAGTAGTTCAATTTACAATTAGGAAACTGACTCCTACCCCTGAAAAACAAATAAGCAAAAACACAGACGAACAAACCGAATGGGTTGACTCTTCCTCACTGAACCTGGGCATGCCATCCCAATGGGCGCAGACCAAGAGAGCTGAGGGGACACCTGGGTGGCTCAATGGTTGAGCATCTTCCTTCGGCCCAGGGCGTGATCCCAGAGTCCTGGGATCGAGTCCCACATCAGGCTCCCTGCATGGAGCCTGCTTCTCCCTCTGCCTGTGTCTCTGCCTTTCTCTTTCTGTGTCTCTCATGAATAAATAAATAAAACCTTAGAAGAGAGAGAGCGAGCGAGAGAGAGAGAGCACTGAGACTTGCATGTGCTTCTGATTTGGCAAATGCCATCATTGACCTCAGTTTGTCCTTCTAGAATGCCCTATAAATGTAGGGCACAGAGGCATTTTCTGTGGATAAAGAAGAACCCTTGATAACACAGTCAGGCTATCAAGCTCAAGATGCTGAAAGCCTCGATTACGCAATTTACAGAAGAAATTCCTGTATAGAATTTTACCGCAAGAGACTATTGCCATTCTTTGTAGAGACAGAACTTTTTCTTATAAGGCAATTGCTTTGGGCATCCAAATTTTTCCTTTGAAATGGCAGCGTCATTCTACCAAGTTATTGATGCCTCTACTCTCATCCATCTGGATACACTTGGCTCCAGTTTGTTTCAGGGCCTGTATGCAGCTCAGCAGCCCCAGACAGGAGTGAGAATGGATTCGGCTAGGTCCTCACAGTGGAAACGGGCATGGGGAGCAGAAAACACATGGACTCCACAGGTCGTATGTCCAGAAGGTGATTTTAACAGAGATAAAGAACCGCCAACCTACTATTGCAGGCATTCATAGCCCTTCCAAACGGTGGTACATGGAATCTCTGGATACCTATGATAGAGATGCTTACTGTTTTCTTTTTTTAACATTTTTATTTAAATTCTAGTTAGTTGACAGACAATGCAATATTGGTTTCAGGAGTAGAATTCAGTGTTGCATCACTTAGGTGCTTATTCTTAGTAGAGCACATTGGCTATATAACCCTGAGACACTAGATGGTGCCCTTAGATCCTCATTCGTTAGTATTTTGGCACTCTGCAGAGATACTCCTTCAAACCCAAACTTGAGGTTGAAACCATCAAGGAAAAAGGCACAGTTTATAAAGTCAACATTTAAAAAAATTTTTTCCTAAAGTCTTCATATATTCTTCAGAACAAATGGAGTAGAGACATACATGTTACATAGGCATTTTAGATGTCCCACAAAAGTGCCCTGGGCTGTGGGAGTGTCTGGAAGCGATGGATTCCCATTTGCCTGCACAAGTCTATGGCCCCTCCCATCCTACACTCATGCAGGGTGGGGGCTTGATGTCCAAGTCCTTAGAAGTGAGTCTTCTTTCACCCAAGCCCCTTCACACCGTGTCCCTGAGCCCCAAAAGGTGATTGGGCCAGTGACTAGTCTTAGCTCTTGGGACTCGGTGGCCTCACATGGCTCCCGGGTTTGCAGGGGAAGATCTCTCAGTCGAGCACCCCATCCCTTCCATGCTCAGGGGACTATCAGCTCACAGAAGCTCACAGCTCACATCCAACCTGAGGCTTTCTTTTAGCTCAAAGACCCAGTGGCCTCTCTGCCTTGGCTTCTGCTCACAGCCCCAGCACCCACGTTTGGCTTTGATCCAAATGTGCCTGGGACGTGTTTCACACTCAGGCATGCATTCTGAACACTCTTTTGTTACATAGTAAGTATCCAGAATTTTCATGTTTTCAGAGGAGTGATTCCCCCCCCCCCCGCTATTTCTATTTCAGTCCACTGGAAGTCCATTTTTACCATTTGAAAAAGACACTCTCCCTTGAGAAAGATAAATGAGAAATTGGTGAAAAGGACCTGATGGTGTTCTCAGGTGGTGTGAGCTTTGCTTTCCAGGGCCTCCCCAGCCTGGCCTATCACGATCGTCGGAAGGCTGTCCGCTGTGAGGGATGGGCCCGCAGCTACGTTGTACTTTCTTTTTTTCCAGGTGAAGCAGTTTCTCTGAAATTCCCATCCTCTCTAAGGATACATGTTGGTCGAAAATGTGGGATTTGTGCTTTCCTCAAACACTCTCCTCCTATCATTCTGCCCCCCATCCTTAGTGATATGACCACTTAGTTGAGTCAACGTTTTATTTGTGAGTCCCTGGAGTATGGTCCTTGTGGCTGCCAAGCCTGCAAGAGGCTTACATAGAATGTGTTCCAGACAATTCCAACATATTCCCCATGATTGCCACCCACTCAGGGACCCATGGCAGAAGGGGCCAGCAGCACCCCCTCTTCAATAGTCTGTCTTCTCCCCAACCCCAGGCCCCACATCCCACCTCACAGCACTCTTATCCCCATGTCCTGACCTCCTGGTCTCCAAAAGTTATGCATCTAAGATGGAAATACTTTTACGAAAAAAGAGAAAGGAAAATAAATTTTTAGAGATGATGGTTATGTTTATGGTCTTGTCTCTGGTGGTGGTTTCACAGATGTATACTTACGCTCAAACTCATCAAGATGTAGGTGTTAAATGTGAACAACTTCCTTTGCCTGTCAGTGACAACCTCAATTAAAAAAAAAAAAAAAGAGTATTGGGACACCTGGGTGGTTCAGCTGTTGAATGTCTGTCTTGGGCTCAGGTTGTGATCCTGGGGTCCTGGGATCGAGTTCCGCATCGGACTCCCCGCAGGGAGCCTGCTTCTCCCTCTGCCTATGTCTCTGCCTTTCTCTCTGTGTGTCTCTCATGAATAAATAAATAAAATCTTAAAAAGCAAAAAGTGTATTCTTTGGGAATTCACGAGTAGGAGAATCTTTTTAATGAAGAGTTTTTTTTTTTAATGAAGACATTTTTTAATCCAATGACATAAATTCGTATTTTAAAACTTCCCCTTAGAAATCCATATTTTTAAAATCAAAATTTTAAAATTAAAAAAATTAAAAATTTTAATATCGTATTTTACAAATACCCCTCCCAATTCATGTAGACATTTCACAGGATGCTATAGGCAGCATCATATTAACCAAAGCATCGAAGGCTGCTGGGAACATGTACTGCTGATAATTCAGCTGTAGAGTCTTTCCGCTCACATGTGCCGTATCTGTTTTTGTATTGAACTTGCTCCTCTTCCTGCTTTTTAAAATCTTCTTTCTTTATTTGTTAAAAGATTTTATTTATTTGTTCATGCACAGAGTGAGAGAGAAGCAGAGACATACGCAGAGGGAGAAGCAGGATCCCTGCGAGACTCGATCCCAGGACCCCGGGATCATGACCTGAGCCAAAGGCAGATGCTCAGCCACTGAGCCACCGAGGTGCCCTCTTCCTGCTTTTTTAAAACTGAAGTACAATTGACACACCATGTTGCCTTAGTATCGGGTGTACAATGTGGTTGTTGGACAAGTCTAGACATCAAACTACAGACTTGCTGCTTTCTTCATGTCTCCACGGTCCTCCAGTTTTCCAAGCTAGAAACCCCAGAGCCAGCCTCAGTATCTTCTCTATTGTCCCCTACATTGAAGTGTTCACCAAGCTCTGTCTCTAACCCCCAAATGCCCCTCAACATTATTCCCCCGTGGTATTGCTTCTCCTTCGGCTCAGGCTGTTTCAGTCTCCCCTGGATTACTCAGTACCTCCTACCTAGTCTCCTTGGGTGCAGCCTTGTCCCCCTCAAGTCCACGTTCCATACCTAGCTGCTTTCTAAACACAGATCTGATAGCGGTCCTCCCCTGCAGTGTTGGTGGCCCCAAACCTAAAGGCTCCAGGCTAACCTCCTTTGCAGGTTAGGCCCTCCATAGTCACATAGCAGCCCATCTGTGCCTCCCCACCCCTGCTGGCCCATCCTGCAGGTCTGAGAAGGCATTGTTCCAGGGAGCCAGAGAGTGCTCAGGCCTGTGGGCTTTCTCCTCTCAGCTCCCCTGTATGCAGACCAGGGGCAATTGTTAAAAAGAACAACCCCAACAGACTGGGGCAGAACCAAATGGACCAAAGTTGGGTCCTCAGTGTAAACAGACAAGGAGAATTGCCAACATGTGGACCCAGAGGAAACTGAAAAGATGGGAACTCCTAGGCAAGGAGGCTGGGGTGGAGGGAGGGCAATAAACTTCATATCAATAAAGTGGGGATTGAGTCTGATGGTTCTTCATGGGGGAGGCTATGAGTTCTCGTTTTATTTCAGTTTTGAGGGGAGTTTTTTTAAAAGCCCTCCAAGGAACTACTTGCTTTCGTGCACCTGCTTTGGTTGCTGTTCCTCTCACTCTGCGTTGGCTCCCCCCATTCCCTCTGCTGAAGACTCCAGTCTCTCCCTCGGCTTCTTGGTTTCCCACCTCCTTGGCTTCACTACCCAGTCTTCCATGGATCAATTGACCACTGGTAATCTGAGAAACTGAGATTCTGTGTGGTTGGCCCAGCTTTTATTGAGCCGAGACCTGATTAGGATCACTCCTCTTAGTCTGTTGGGAAATGTTGATGCAAAATGAACAAACGTTTTACAAAATTTTAAAGAAAATGGAATAGAATTTTTATTTGAGCCCAAGTTAGGACAGCTGCCTGGATACACAATATTCACAAAGAAGAGGGTGTTCAGGGGAAGGAACATTTGGTGCAGGATGATATGCATTTTTTTACATTGAGTCACATATTGTCATAACACAGGATGCTCCAGAAAACTACAGCCTAAAGCACATCTCACGTTTATAGAGTGCACAAGGTTGTGTGACTTCAATCTTATGGAAACTGGGGGGAGGGGTCTTTTTCTTTTCTTTATATTTGGAATGCTCCTTCTTGGTTATTATTATTATTATTTTTAATAAAGCAGGTGTGTACAAGGTATGCTCAGGGCAGAAATAGAGCCCATGCTTAGTTAGACTCTTTGGCAAGTCATTTTGACCTTGGTAAATGGGCTCCTTGGGAGCCCGGGAGCAAGGTCCACAAATATGAATGGTTGAAAATTGGGGTGCCTGGATGGCTCAGGCAGTTAGGCATCTGGCTCTTGATTTCGGCTCAGGTCATGATGTCAGGGTTGTGAGATCGAGTCCCATGTGAGACTCTGCACCGGGTGTGGAGCCCGCTCTCTCCCCGCCACTCACTCTCTCTCTTTTAAAAAAACAAAAAGAAAAAAAAGTTGAAAATTTATTTTATTTTATCACCTCTGCAGTCACTTTTCCTACATTTCTTTCTCACGTTCCTTTTATGGGTAACTATCTTTTACCTTGAATAATAATCACCTAGTCAAGGAGTAATTAAATGTAGCCAACATTTTCTTTAAATAAAAATAAAGACAAATTATGTTCAGTATCTTTGAAATACCTCTTTGCCTTTAGTGGCCATGTCTATATGCAGAACTAAATGTATATATGAGCCATGGACAGTCAGCATCTTTGAGCAACTGCTGACCCCTTTCTGCTGGGACATTCTCTGCATTCTTGACTGGTTAACTACGGCTCACTTTTCCTGTCTCAATTCAAGTGTCCATTTATTTATTTATTATTTATTTTATTTTATTTATTTTTTTTCAAGTGTCCTTTTTTGAGAGAGACTTGATGAGAATCCCTGTTATTGTTTCTCAGAGAACCTATATTACTTGTTATTGTGCTTGCACAATTGGAAATACATGCTTATTTGAGTGATTCTTTATTACATCTTTCTTTTCCTCTAGACTGTAAACTATAAAGCTTTTGTTTCCCCAGGATCTCACACAGTGCTTGGCACATGGCAGACATCCTAAATATTTATTACATGAAGGCATTAATGAGTCTTGTTCCTTTAAAGAGGTTATTCTGCTAGCTAACAGCTGTGGTTACATTCAAAAAGCAGTGCTTCTTTGGCAATAGGGGAATATTTGAAAATATTGACTCCACTCAAACCCACACAGCTCAGGACAAATTTTCTTGTTGGCCAAGAGAATGGCTTTCTGAGTTCTAATTATTAAGTTGTAAGTGAACTGTTCACCCCTTACAAGATTGGTGATGAACTTGAAGGTGAAAAATAAATTGACTTTTGAAAGCAATAGACTGAACCTGGGATAAGAAAAAAAGGCATTTGTTTTCTTGTGGATACAAGAATTATGTTTCATAAGCATAGAAATAGAGAGGCATGTGTTGGCGAGAGGGAAACTGAAGTGCAGAGCACAACCCTTGCAATCACGGTTTGCCTTTGTGAGGCGTACAATATTGTCCGTATTTACGGACAAGCTTTTGGGACAAGGGATAACTGAAAAGATAGTTATAATAAAGCAAATGAGGGCAATGATTGTGATATTCGTAGAAATGCGTGACAGTCAAAGGAGTGATGAATTCTGCACTGGAAAGTTGAGGAAGGTTGTACAGAGGAGGTGATATAATACCAGGTCCTGAAGATGAGTAGGGGGCTTGCACCCTGGCAGAAAGAAGGAAGGGGATTCCTGGAAGAAGAAACATACACATGATGGCACGAAGGTGTTAGGGATCGCGGCCTATCTGAATACGAGAGAGGCATGGGACGTGGATGGGACAGAGGCAGCCAGTGGGTAATGAGAAGTGAGCCTGGGAGGCAAGGCTGTCGTTGAATTGTGCAGAGCCCTCTGCACCAGAATAAGAAATGTGTGAATCATCTTTCAGGGTTGGCAATGGGAAAAATAATTCATTTGTTCATTTAAAAATAGCGTGGCAATTACTGACTTCCAGGGAGATACATTTCTTGGCTGGCATATCTCTGGTCGAGTCTTCCCTTCTGAGGTTCTCACATTAGAAAATACAGCAGGAAAACTATTCAGCATACATGTGACTGTTACTTTGGCAATTAAAAGTGTCTCAAGTGCAGTAGCAAGCTTTCTGATCCCTCAACGGCCTTCCGCTAGGAAGAGACCGGTAGCAGTAGAGGATGGTGGCTCAGAGCAAAAAGTGCGGATTTCAGTTGTCTAGGTGGGAATCCTGGCTCCACTTGAGTAAGCTACTAACCCCGTAAAACCTCAGTTTTCTCCTCTGTGAAATGGATCGAAAAATAATATTACATTACTTCATGAAGCTGCATAAGGATTAAGATAATGCTTGTAAAGCTTAGTTCGGTATCTACAGCACCGGGGAGATAATATTTGCTAACCAAAGATCCCACTATTATCCAAGATGTATTCAGTGCGCATCAGAACCCAGTGTCTTATCCATGGAGCCTGAATTAATCATTGTTCGCCTCCAGAACTACCACATGAGAAATTTGTTAAAGTTAGAAATGAGTCCTGTTTTTCAGGGCCTTGTTCAACAGTCCTTCCCAGGTTCTACATGAAATCCCAATGGATGATGAACAACGGCCATTCTGCACATCTGTCAACTCTGAGACTTTGCACTCATTAAGACCATGAATCGGAATACGAGTAGTTTTGTCTCAATTATTTTGGGGGACAATTAAGAGCTTTGAAAATCGTGTTTTTGGTCACTGGAAAACAGAAAAATTGAAGTTACTTGGGAGCAGTCATTACTCTTGTTGTCATGATAATGAAAGATTAAAATGAGCTGAGGCATGCGAATTAACAGAGAATTATTCATAAATCCTTATACAACGTGGCTTAGAAAATTCAAGGAAAAGTTGCAGCTAGGTGAGGGGAAGGCCAAGGATAAGAAAGTCTGAAATAGAAGAGCTTAATTAAAAGAATGACGGAAGAACGTATTAATCTCTGTCTCCTCCTCCCTTGGAAGGAGTGGGGGGTGAGCTAGAGTCAGGAGAAATTGGTTAAGAGGCTTCCAAAGACAATGATAACTCTAGGAAGATGTCCTGGACATCCTGAATGATTAGCAAAAAGAGAAAACAAAACTAAATATGCAGAAAGGATTTTTTTTTTTTTTTTTTTTTGCAAAAAGAGTGAAAGGCATTTCCTCCCATTTTATCATGAGGGAGAGAATTTTCTTCACAGAGCACATCTGCACTCACTGCCAGGGTGAGCACAACATGGGAGGGAGAGAGTCACGTGCCGAATCCACAAAGAACTGAGGACTTTCGAGAAAGGAATGTATGTTAATTTAGAAAATCACCTCAAACCAGAACTTTGATGTGACTCTGGGGATTAAGAAAATGAATTCTTCTCTGATGTGATGATTTTGTGAGGACCCGATAGGCTTGTACTTATATTTCTTAGGTCTGCTGAGGATTGCATTGCCCCCACTACACGTTCTCTGTCTCTTTTTCTCTCTCTCTCTCAATCCTCCCTTGGATCATTTGAGTTAATATTTCAAGGGGAAAGCAAATTAGAAACAAAACCAACAAGTGACCGAGTCAACCTGTATATGTATCAGCTTTTACCTAGGAGATTTTAAAGTTGTTAAGAGCAAGAAATGCCATAGTGTCCCCACAACACCCTATATTTACTGCTAATGTGACCTTGGCTATGAACTGTCTGTGCACGATTTTATTAGCTACTTCATCTGGTTGTTGTGACAATATTATGAAATGATACCAGTGTGTCTCATGGTGCCTGACATTGTGCTTTATTTGTTAAAATATTGCTCACTGTTTCTAAATGTGCTGCTAGACCCTCGACTCAGAGGGATCCATCTCTCAGCATGGTTATCATTCTAGTTCTAAAGTTTCTGTGGTGAAACACCACAAACTGGGTGGCTTGAAACAACACAAATTCATTGTCTCACAGTTCTAGAGGCTGGAAGTCCAACCCACAGGAGAGACTCCTTCCTTGCCCCTTCTTAGCTTTTAGTGGTCTCTTGTCAATCCTTGGCACTCCTTGGCTTGTAGCTGTGGCCCCTCAATCTCTGCCTCCGTCATCACATGGTGTTCTCCGTGTGTGTCTGTTTCTCATCCTGCTACAAGGACACCAGCTGTATTGCAGTAAGGGTCCACCCTATGCCAGCATGAAGCCAGCACAATTAATTACATCTCCAATGATCCTATTTCAAAATAAGGTCACATTCTCAGGTACAAGGGGTTAGGATTTGAACGTACCTTGTTGGGGGACCATGCAATTCAACTTACCACACTCCTTCATTTTATGTTCATTACAACTGTGACTATCAAGCACTGGTTTACAATCAAAATGAAGTATGAACGGGGTGGTTGTTTAAATTACCCAAGATTATAACAAACTGGAAATCACAGCTCTTTCCCTAATACAAAAACTTACCTGTAGTCACATGGCTGTACATTAATGGATAGCAAATGAAATATCAGCTTTTTTTGGGTAACTGATTGCCTGACTTACATGTATTTACATGTATCGTGGTGATTTTAATCTTGAACCAATTAGGATTGTGCTTTCATTCTTGGTTCTGTTGTAACATTACAGAAGGTGACCACAAAGCAAACAATCCAGAAGCAGAGTAAACAGTATTGTGAACGCAGCCTGGTATGGACGAGGGAGACCCACATGAGGTTGAAGGCCTTTGCTGTTTTGTTTGTTCGAGAATTTTTGGCTTGTTTATTCACTCAATAAAAAAGAAAGATGGTTTCCTAAGAAAAAGACTACATAGGGAATCCAACAAGAAGAGTACTTTTGGGGATTAAAAAATATATAGAGAGATAGATATAGATTTATTTTAAGAATTTGGCTCATGCAATTGTGGGGGCTGGCAAATCCTAAATCTGCAGGGCAGGCTGTGAGCTGGAAGCTGAAGCAAATGTCGATGCTGCAGTTTTGAGTTGGGGGTGTGTAGGGCTGGCCCCCAGGCTGCAAAGCCAGGCAAGATCTCTCTTGAGGGAGAATTTCCTTCTTTTCTGGGAAACCTCAGATTTTGCTCAAAAAGTCTTCAACTGATTGGATGAGTCCCACCCACATTCTCAAGAGCAATCTCTCTCTCTCTCTCTCTCTTTTTTTTTTTTTTTAACTTTTTGGGATCTCAATGAAGTCAGAACCAAGTTGCAATGTTGTCCAAAGTTCAAGGAGCATATGTGTAGGAGAGCAATATAAATGTTTGGTTTATAAAGGACCTGAGCAGTCCAAACAGCTCATTAAGGATGAAGAGACAGAAATGCATGAGGTCACTTTCCTGAGGTTATGAGACAGGGAATAGCTAGAAAGCGGGCTCCAGACCCCTTGCTCAATTCACTGTCTGCTGCAGCTCCAGTCTCAGCTTCTGCAATAGCCTCCTGCCTGGGCTCCCTGCCTCTATATCCAGCCTCATGAAGTGCTCTTGGATCAGGGCTTATACTTGGGTCTCTCGATACCTATCTCCTCAGTGAAAATGTCATTGAGCAACAATTGTGCTCATTGCATTACCCCTGTTTTATGTTTTCATCATATTTATTAAAGGATATCTAATTTTGATTGATTACATTTTCTAGGCTTGAGCTTGAGTATTTGAAATTCAGTTTAAAAACCTGCATAACAGCAAGAAAAACTATGGAACTTCAGAACTCCCAGAGGTTAGAAAACAGAGTCAGTGAGGTTGGTGCTCTGACAACAGCCTCTGAGAAGGAAATAATTCAGTCAGAAGTGACCTTAGGATCATCATGGTTCTTAAATCCTCTCTTCTCTTCTGGAAGCTGGCTAGGCCCAAGCCTCATGCTAATTATGATTTTTGTACTTAAGCCCACCACATGGCCATCACTCTGGAATGTGTCTTAGCTAATTTAAAATATATCTCAGGTGCAATTAAAGTGCGGGTCACCCTCAGAGTCACATATTATAGTTCTGCAAGGCTGTTCCCATGGAAGTGTCACATCTGCAGACAATCAGCTCTGCAGTGCACCGTGCTGGCTGTTTTAATCTCTGCATCTTCTAGCAGCATAATATAGAAATGTGCTAAGAAAACACAATGCGTACAGAGTGTTTTGGAAAAGCAAACATTTTTGCAAAAATGATATTTTTCAGTTTTTTTTTTTTTTTTTAATGTGTGTGTGTCCCTGGCTGTGATTCTTTGGAAGGTAATTTTTATGCTGATTGATGGTTAGCACAAAACATCAAGGCTCTCATAATCTCATCTCCTCCCTCAAGTCCATGTTTCTATTGAATTACAAATACGGCACGCACATTCTCAAATGATTTTTGTCTTTTTGGCATTTGCCTGAAAGAGTAAGTCCCATTGCTCATTTTAATCATCTCTCTTTCTCTTCGGCATATTATTATTCAGATTTTCATTTGTATGTAAAGAAGAATAGTTTTCCGGTGATGAGCTGGTCATGGCCATTTCTGAGGTTGAAGGAAGGCAATTGCAACGTAGGGATTAAGTGTGTGAACTTGGGCCAAACAGAAAAGAGAATCCTAGCTCTGCTTCTTTATGGAAAATTACTTGCTTTGGTCTTACTTCACTCATCAGTAAAATAAGGATGATAGTCACTGTATCTAGTTCTTAGGGTTTTAGTGGAGATCAAACTGCTTAGCACGATGACTGGCACACAGTAAATCTAGAATAAATATTATGTAAAATTATTTCCCCAGCCATTTGTATCAATTGAGAAGCCAGAGGGTGTGCACCTTAAACATTTTATAATTATTTACTGAGAACTTGCACACATACAGATGTCTTGAGAAATAAAGACGATTTTGTGAATTCGTGTCTAATGTGAATCAGTGAACGCTTGGTGGCTGTTACTAGGACACCAGGCACTCCACCTGGCACTGAGAGTACCAAGGTGACTAATCACAAACCCCATTCTCAGGTAGCTCACAGCCCACAGGGAGACAGTTATAGGAACACATGGTTGCCGGGTGCCTGTGCAGGGATGCAAGGGTGTGGCAGGTGCATGGGGAGCTCAGAGGAGGCACCAGGGAGCTCTGAGCAGCCTCCCAAGGAGAGGTCACACACTCAGAGAAGGCGCCCAGGCAACAAGCAGGCTCTTCCTTCTTTCGAGAAGCATCTAGAATTTAGTTTGTCTAGAGCACCAACAGTTTCCACTGGGTTCACCTTGAAAATGTTTCTTGCTGCACTTCAGTGTCCTCATTTGGATGCTACAACTCTGATCTGGACTGTTGCAATGGTCCCATGTGCTCTCCAGGCTTGTTCCGGTCTAGTCCATTGAAAAATAAAACACAACTCCGGACTTAGGAAGGAGAGACTTTATTTAAAAGGATTATAGTGAGGTGGGGGTGTGAGATGGATTACTGCAACAGGGAGAAGGCTCTGACCACAAGATCCCAAGCATCGAAAGAGTTTTTCTTCACCAGAGGAGTAAATAAGGCTAGAGAGAACTGGATGTGGGCAGGTTGGATGAGCAGGAGTGGCATGATTGGAAAGTATGCTCGAGAATGGTCTGAGGCTACTCTGCTCTCAGGAGGGGCTGCGTGCAGCATCAAGCTGATAAGGGCCCAAGTTCACCTTACCAAAATTTGATTAACAAGCATTTTGTTCTCATTCATCAGTGGGGGACCAAACAGTTTAGCTAATTATTTACAAAGCAAAAAATGGGAATTTGGAGAGTCTGTGCCTGGCCTTGTAGATAAACAATGGGGCCTCCATGAATCTTACCTAAGGACTTGAGGACTTACTTCTTTGTAAGTGTCGACAGAGCACAAGGGACTTCTAAAACTCCACCATTCTCTAGGAGTGCAGAGCTCAGGTAAAACTCAACATTGTCTCCATTCTCTCCTCAGCTTTCTTTCTGAATGACAGATGTGGCCAAGTGGCTACTGGCTTAACGTAGCTTCATGGCTCCCATCTTGATGACCCTTGCTTGCTTCTTCTGCTGTATCTTCAGTTTTGGACTCCAGAAACCCCAAAGAGCATTGGCTTCCTGTCTATGCCATGTAGTTTCTAATCTATGTGCCTTTGTTCAGACTGTCCCTGATGCCTGCAATGCCATCTCACCACTTTCCTCGATGACACCAAAACTCCTAATTATCCTCAAAGTCTTAGATGAGGTGACATCTTCAGGAGAACTTCCTCAGCCTTGAAGCAGATTCAGATTGGTTATTTATTTAATTTACTTATTTGAGAGAGAACAAGCATGAGAGAGAGAAAGCAAGCATGAGAGAGAGAGAGAAAGAGAGGGAGCAAGCATGAGCAGTGGGGAAGGGGGAGAGGGAGAAGCAGACTCTTCAATGACCAGGGACCCCAATGGAGGACTGGATCTGAGATTATGACGTGAGCTGAAGGCAGAGATGGAGCTACTCAGGTGCCCAAGGTTGGTTATTTTCTTTGTGTTTCTGTAACATTGTGAACTTGTGGCTCTTATTGCACTTAGCACACTTAGCACTTTGTGTGTTTAGCATCAGGGACTGTGTTATAAACCCTATCAGTCAATATTTATTTAGAGTGTGTCTGGTTCTCTGGCAAATGCGATAAATAAATAATTTTTTTAAAAGATTTTATTTATTTATTCATAGGCACAGAAAGAGAGGGGCAGAGACACCGACAGAGGGAGAAGCAGGCTCCATGCAGGGAGCCCAATGTGGAACTCGATCCCGGGTCTCCAGGATCACACCCCAGGCTGCAGGCGGCGCCAAACTGCTGCGCCACTGGGGCTGCCCAAATAAATAAATTAATTTATAAAAACAACTGTGTTTGAGAGAGAGAGAGAAAGTGCATGAGGAGGAGGGGCAGAGAGAGAGAGAGAGAAAGAGAGAGAGAGAATCCTGAACAGACTTTCCACTGAGTGCAGAGCCCACATAGGGCACAGTCCCACAACCCTGAGATTGTGACCTGAGCTGAAATCAAGAGTCAGACCTTAACCCACTGAGCCATCCAGGTGCCCCAAAATCACTTATTTGTTGGTCTCCATTTTTCAGATGCGAACACTGAGACTAGGAAGCTAAGCAATGTACCAGTTATCATGCAGGGACCGAATTGAATAGACCGGATACGCTGATATTAAGAGTACTTTAGAATCGTATTTCCAGAGTTCTCTTCTCATTTGTTCTGGTGGTGATAGAATATTTGAGCTTAGTGTGATTGTGGTGCTCACCCTGTTCATTGCCACCAACGTACACGTTATTAACCTCTAGGAGGTAAGAGACACAGAACTCCTTGTGCTTGAACAATATTGGCTCCTCTTAATTCGTGTTGAGGTTTGGAACAGTGAGCATGTCTTCTTCAGGGGTGTCTAAGTGGGAGCGCGAGGTTCTTGTCTCACAGAGTCGAAGAATGAATCTCACCAACAACAGAGAGTGAGTAAAGGGATAGGAGTTTAAGTGAGGATACAGAGAAAGCTCTCAGGAGCCAGAGGGGTCTCGACAGGATTGCCACCAGGGGCTTGTAGGGTTGGTCTTTTATTGAAGGCTAACCAGGGAACTTAAATCCTTTGAACCTCTTTATTGATAGCACTCTTGAATAAGGACCTAGTGATGACATCTTTAATGGCCCATTTCCCTTTTAGGGTCCAGTAATTCTCTGTCAGTCACCAGTAGGGGCTATAACGAGATCCTACCTCTGACACCTGGGACAGGATGGTCTCATTTATTTATCTTCGGTTTCCCTTCATCTCCACTTTTTGGGCATTTTTGTGAGCCCGATTCCATGGCGCCCTACCCATCTCTCCCTACCTAGCCCCTCCTGTCCCTTACTGAGTGTAACAGTCAAGTTATCTAGTGCATGCGTCAACACAGCCCTTGAAGGTTGGTATCTTTCTTCAGAATGCTGAATAGAGTGTTCAGAAGCTGCTCAGCTTTCAGTTCCTGAGAAGGTTTTCTGACATTTCAGAGACTCCTCCCTTGTCTCATTCTCTGATACTCTAATGGTGGCAAAATTTGGGCTCTGTGGCCTTATTTAATGGCAGACAAAGACCTGCTGAGAAATCCAGTGGTTGTCTATTCTTCCTTTCATGCAATTAGCTATCTACTCACTCATTAGATAACTTGACCAGTATTTCTTAAACACTTCATTTGCATCAGACACTCTCCTAGGCTCTGGGGATAAAGAGAAAAACAGGGCGGAGCTCCTATCTTTAAGGAATTTATAAGCTGCTGAAAGAAGCAGTCAGGTAAGCAAATAAGGAATAAAAAGATATCAGTGCAGAGTCAGAAATACTGGTGGGTGAGAGAAAAGAAAAATAGAGCTGGGATCCTTTAAGTATTATTTATGGTAATTGCAGTTTCTCTGATTATGTCAGGTCTTATGTCACTCAAGTAGTAGTAAAGCCAAATTACTGACCAGATTCCATCGAGAAGCAACTAGATCCCATCAACACAGTATTATGATTTTGAAGGCTTAAATCTGTGTGTACAGATTGCATAGATGACAAAAACTAAATTCTACCTCTGAAACTAATAAAAAAAAACCCACTTATGAGTACACTTTGAATCAGTAATAAACCATGAGACCTTGGGATGGACAGAGGACGTGGGTGTCAATCCCTGAGTCTGAAAAATAGTAAATGTCAGAGTATTTGCAATGAAATTGCCAGTCACACTCTTGATAAAAATACCATCTAGAAATCTAGAAATAAAAAGGCTGTTTGTTTGTTTCTCTGTCTCCTATAGGTGATTGATAGGATAAAACTCTGAAAGACATTCTTAGGAGATTTTTGTTTCTCATGTTTGTTTGTTTTATTTTTAATCCTGTCTCTCCACACTCTTGTCCGAGCTCTGTGGACCTGGTCCCACCTGCCTCATATCCAAGAGCACACAGGAAGGCTGATCTTTTTGCTAGAAGGCCTCTGGGGCCTCTGGGGCATATTGATTTACAAAGAAAATAGCTTATGAAACAAAAGCGCATGCAAGGCCAGGAAATGTCTCTCTTTCCTCATGTTGTTCCTATTCAAATGAGAACTAAATATGATAACTTATTCTGACTGCCAGTTGGTCTTTGTAAAATGGCCTTATCTTCTTTGCTGAGCTAGTGAATCTCTGCAGGACCCCTCCTGAGACCGGGCTGAGGTCCCAACACCACTTATTGGAGCCTCTTCCTCTTCTCACCAAGTGAGGACAGTAATTTTCTTCCCCTGGGGAGGCTGCTTCTGTTTACAAAACTTAGGAGAACCAGAAATGGTACAATTTTGGGAAAATGAAAAAAAGGATAATATACAATACCAACACTTTGAGTTGATTTTTTACTTTTTTTTTTTTTTTTCAGAAGGGCACCACAGTGGAAAGTGGATGGTATCTAAAAGCCAGATAGAGCTGGGAATGATACTTATTCACTGAGTGACTTGGATTAATTTCTTTTTCTTTTATACAAATTCAATTTGCCAGCATATAACACCCAGGGTCATCACATCACATGCTCTCCTAAATGTACATCACTCAATTACCTCATTCCCAGCAACCCTTTGTTTTCCAGAGTTAGGAGTCTCTCATGGTTTGTCTTCCTCTCTAATTTTTCTCACTCAGTTTCCCCTCCTTATCTCACGGTCCCTTTCACTATTCCTTATATTCCATGTATGAGTGAAACCATATGATGATTGTCTTTCTCTGATTGACTTATTTCACTTAGCATAATACCCTCCAGTTCCATCCATGTTTATGTAAATGGTAGGTATTCATCCTTTCTGATGGCTGAGTATTATTCCATTGTGTATCTATATACACAATGGAATATTATATATACATACAATGGAATATTACTCAGCCATCAGAAAGGATATATATATATATATATGTATATACATATATATATACATATATATATATATCCCACATATTCTTTATGCATTCATCTGTTGAAAGACATCGTGGCTCCTTCCACAGTTTGGTTATTGTGGACGCTGCTGCTATGTACAATGGGGTGCAGGTGCCCCATCGTTTCACTACATTTATATCTTTGGGGTAAATACCCAGTAGTGCAATTGCTGGGTCATAGGGTAGCTCTATTTTTAACTTCTTGAGGAACCTCCACACTATTTTCCAGAGTGGCTATATCAGCTTGCGTTCCCACCAACAGTGCAAGAGGGTTCCCCTTTTTTGTATGAATTTCTTAACTTCATTTTCCTTCTACATGAAAGGACATGTTATCCGGTTAAATGTAGGTTGAGGCCAAGGATGCTGCTAAGCATCACTAGATGCCAGTAGCATATCCCTCCCACATCCAGTTGTGATAATGAAAAATGTTCTTCCACCATTGCCTGGGTGTCAATATCATCTTGGACTAAGAATCATAGCAAGAGAAAAAGGTGCTTTGGATTCAGAGATGGAAGACTGGGTTGTACTTCTGGTTATTCTACTTACTAATTCTAGATTTCACTTTTTTCACCTTCAAATGTAGGGGTTGGCAAGATGATCTTTAAGGTGCCTTCTTCTACCCCTTACAAGCTGTGATTCTATGGAAGAAAGGAATAAAGATAATGAAGATTTAGGAAGATATGGAAGTGACGACTAGGGAAATTGACTAAAATGTGGAGTGGTCTTGGAAATTCTGTGTTTATGAACAAAGTTGAGTCTGTGCCACTAATTAGAAAGAGTTGCTAATCTAAGCTAACTAGCTAGGGAGCAAAGGATCAGAAATCCAGACAAGGAATTGGGACTTTTACAGATGATGATGATGATGATGATGATGATGATGATGATGATGGTGGTGGTGGTGGCAGTGGTGGTGGTAATACAGAAAAGGTAACATTTATTAAGCAACAACTATGGATCTGGCTCTCAGTTTTGTGGATGACAAAACCTCAGCATTTAGGCTTGAATGGGGTGTAATGGTAGGAGTTACAAAGAAAAGCTGCAAGAGCCAGACTGCTCTCAGATTTAGGGTAAATCAGAGCCAAATGAAGTGAAGAAACTTGGGATGTTAGCACACATTTTATAGAAGGAAACAATGCAACAAGGTCAGCTGAGAATACATACTTGCTGATGAAAGTATTAGTGCTTCACTATTAAGATCCAAGTTGGGGTCATTTCTAAAGGAAATAGAAGGAAGGGAACAGTGGGGCACCTGGATTGCTCAGTTGGCTCTGACTCTTGGTTTTGACCTAGATCATGATCTCATGGTCTGTGGGATGGAGTCTAGGAGTTGGGCTCCTTGCTTATGCTTGAAAGATTCTCTCCCTTTGCCCTTCCCCTCACTCACCTGTGCTTGCTCTTTCTCTCTCTCTAAGTAAATAAATAAATCTTTAAAAAAAGGAAAAGGAACAGTAAGAGGAAGGGAAATGTAAAGGTGCTAAGATAAAATGAAAGTGGCTAAATAGCAAATTAGCCTCAATAATGAAAATATTTTGGGGGCACCTGGGTGGCTCAGTGGTTGAGCGTCTGCTTTTGGCTCAGGTCATGATCCTGGGGTCCTAGGATCCACTACCACATCAGGCTCCCCACAGGAAGCCTGCTTCTCCCTCTGCCTTTGCCTCTATCTCTTTCTGTGTCTCTCATGAATAAATAAATAAAATCTTAAAAAAAAAAAGAAAATATTTCTTAACTCTTCTTCTCTTTCTCTTAAGTATATTGTTTGGTTTATTGCATTTTACTTACTTATTTAGATTAGAACTTAATAGGTTGGGGCAGTTTTTTGTTATTGTTGTTTTGGTTTTAGGATTAGTCTATGGTTATTAGCCAGAGATTTAATATGCTCTTGGAGATGTGTACACATTTTACACCATCCTTTGTGAAGCCATTCCAGTTTCTCTTGGATGTTTGGTGCTGAGCAAATTAATTCTATTCTTAACTTCTTCCTTCATCAGATCCTCTTTGTTTGACTTTTAAGAGGATCAGTGTGTTAGGCTGAATTTGTACTCAGTTACTGAGGAGGAATTTGAGATGTTAAATTCTCAGTGTACCAAAACTTGTCCTTCGGATAATGGCCCATTCTTTGCATCCTTAGCCCAATGACTTAAATACAATAGTAGCCTAATTTAAGTAAGTAAAGGGGTGGGGGGAACAAAAATTCAACAGGATGAGGTAAGAGTGGCTTTTTTTTCCTGTACTAGAGAGAAATTGGAATATTTCCAAGGGCAATGGCAAGGGTGTATACAGAAGTGTTACTTGAGATAATAATATTGTGTGGATGGGTGGGGAATTAGGAATTAGAGTTTTGGGAAAATAATTAAAGCTAAAGTGAGTTAAGAACAATAAAGTTCAACATGGTTCTTGTTTTTCTCCCTGAGAAGGATATTGGTTATTTTTAGTATCAGAATTCCCTTCTATTCTTTTATTCTATATTACCAGAATAATAGACAAGATGCCCAATTTTGAGGGGTGAGTGTGGCAGGGGTAATGGGGGAAATTATGTCTCTGGCTATGCTGAGCTTATTGTAATTGAGAAAAAAGACTATTATCTCTCACTCTTTTTTCCTGTCTCTATCTCTATCATCTTTATCCCTCTAAAATATTGATAATTTCAATTCTTATGGCAACTTATTTTTACAAATTAAGGATTTTGAAATCAATTTTAGTTTCGGAAATGAGAATAATCTTGGATAAAATTTTGCTGTGAGGCGTCATTTCTCCATAAATGAAGCATGAAAATACTCAGCTGAAACTCACCTGATGCAGTTATAATTCTTCCAATCATGATGCAGGAACTCAGGCAGAAAAAGGAGTTCTATTGTGAATCTTATGCTAGGATGTGCTTGTAAATGCTATTCCATCAGTACTACTTTTATGAAGAAATAATAATGAGTTAGTTTTGCAAGTGGTAGTGAAAAGAAACCATCACTATTAATGGTATAATCCAAAACAAACAAATAGGACGTATGCACATTTCTCACATTTAAAAAAATGTAATATAAAAAAACCAATTATGCTAGTTAAACATATGTGGGCATGCATTTTGATTTGACAATGTGATCAACCAAAGGAAAACACACACTAAATGCATAGATAAAATTAGATTGTTCTAAATACATTCCAATGACCTTAACATTTCTCCTATAATTCACTGACCAGACTAAAAAATAGATCGGGAAAAAGTTGGCTTTCTTATAGGAATACTAGGGAGCTGAAAATAACATTAGTGTTTTACTATCAATATTTACAAAGTGCCTTATATCTTCAGGGCAATTTACTAAATGTATGCTTTCACTTGTCACCTACCAGCAACAAAAGTCATTTCCAATAAAAAGAGGAAAAAGAGTATTTGCCTAGACCTAGTTGGATAATGGCATCTGCAGAGGATTTCAGTATTTTCTCAATGTCTAATATCAGATTCAAGCCTATTTAGGGCTGTCCATACTTTGTCCCAGACCTGTCATTCTGGTCTGCTGCTTTTCCAAAAATGGGGTCCAACTATCTGTTTTTTTTTTTTTTTTATCTTCCATTTTCTCTTCCTTCCCATCATGCTCTAGCCAAGCTGAGGAATTTCTTGCCTCTGTCTCTTTGCTCAAGTGCTCCCTCTTGCTTAGAATTTCCATCTCTTTATCTCCATCTGTGAAAATCTTTCCAGCCGCAAGGCCCTATCCAACATTACATCTTTTTAGGGACTCTCCTGATCCCTCCTGTTTTCATATCTTCTCTGAGCCAGCAAGGCTGGTATCAATTCCTGCACAATACCTTGCCCAGAGGGTTGTACAAGACATGCACATATCAAATATTGATTGAATGGGCTGTATGTGGAATGGCTTGTAGCAGAGGCCAGCAGAGAGGTTTTTCCTTCCCGCATCCACAGGGTGTCCGAATCCCCTGTGGGATAATGTGGGAGGAGAAGGGGTAAAGCTGTCTTGGCTCAGAGAAGCAGAGTAAAGGCTAAGTTGCCAGAGCAGAATGACCCAAATATACAATATACAGTGGCTTGCAACAGACCGGAACTTCTCCCTTCTTACACAGCGGTCTACCTGGTTGAGGCTGTGGGGTAGCTGTGCTCTGTATGGTCATTCAGCGACACGTTGTGTCCATGATTTTTCTTCTTTTCCTAAGGCACTGGCTTGTGTGGAAGGCTGAAGCTGCATCTCAGGCATATTTATGACTAGTTAGCATAGGAATAATAGAGCAAGCCAAGGGAAAGTAATTTCCTACCAACCAAAGGAAGCAGAATTTGCATACATCACTTCTACTTGCATCCCACTGGTGGAAAATTTAGTCACATGGCCACCCTTAGCTGCAAGTGGAGGTGCCTGGGAAGAAGAGGAGAATGCTTCTAATGAGGGCAGCTACAAAGCTATTGGGTGTCTAGCCCAGCAAGGATCTGATTGGGCTTATGTGGATCCATATTCTCTCAGGGCCTGGATATTCTCCAAATCGGAAATCCCCAAGTGGAATCAGGAACCCCTGAGAAGAAAGAAAAAATGCCACAATGTGATGCTTGCATTTAATTAAAGGGAACAAAGCATTTATATAAAAAAAAAACATTGAGATATATACTGACACAAAGATAAGATTATGTGATAGTCTTCGTCATTTGGAGGTCAGAGTAGGGAAGGGTAGAGGACAAAGCAAGGAACAGCACCAAATGCATTTCTTCTACTGCCTAGTGCAATGTGGAGCCACTTGGTAGAAGCAGAGGATTAATTTAAATAAATCAAAATTTATTGAATCCCCAAATGGATTGATTGAAGCCTAACACCAACCCATGAAAGCTGCTGATGTGGAGAAAATAGGAGACTGGTTCATATTGTTCTGGGGAGCCATACAAAATTTAAAAACATTAAAATTCTGACGGCTTACACAGACAGTTGCAGTAATAGAGAGAAAGGAAAATTTCAAAGCATTGTGAAGGAGCAAGAGAATCCAAATTAACCAGGAACAACCCATTTGGAGGTGTCATTTCCACTGAGTGAGTTAGGATCTGCCATGAAGCTAACAGTAGTTTCCCCCATGGACGTTTACTGCCTATGGTGGAAGATGAGAGCATGTTCAGAGTGCTATTTCACTAACCTTTTTATAAATTGCAAAAGCAATACCAGCAAATGTTAAGAGCCTTATTTTTTTTTTCTACTGAGTATAATAAAATCTGTAATAGCTGTGCCCACATTGTGGCAGCTCGGAGAACATAAAGTGCTTCTTCTTATTGTGTCTGCTGGAAACCGAGTGAGGAACAGGTGCCCACGGATGAAATTTGGAAAAAAGAAGTCATATTTCCAGAATAGAAAATAAGAGTTTGTATTCCTCCTGAAAAAAACCAAGGCTCTATAACAAATACAATACTTTTAAATCATAACTAATTTTCTTATCCCCAAAATGACTGTAGACATGGACCAGAAATTCTGAGAGACCAGAAGTGTCAGTAATGTGCATCCTTAAAGCAAGTCGAGACTGAAGCTCAAGGATTTGAGACTTTGTTTTCGATATAAAGGAGAAATTCCTCTAATGACAGATTGGAAAGGCTGAGTTTAAGACCATGGGAAGATACCACTTTTTCAGAAATTGGTGTACTCTCTCATGGACAAAGAAGTGTACATTTTCTGACCTAAATTAACAGTGTGAGAGGCAGCAGTTTTATGAAGCAGAAACCTTGGGAGACACGGTGGTTTTGGGAATCACTCGAAGCTTCCAGGTTCTGGATTTTCTCTACCATTGTTTCTGTATTCTGAAATGGTCCCTTCACGTCCTGTTCATCTCTCATTCTATTCTTTCTTTCATCTCCTGTAAATTTACCACAACTTTGCCCATAGAAATCCCAATTTCCCCTGAACTCAGAGCATTTATTATCTGTGACATCTGCTTGGCAGCTAGGATTGGCTTTATTGCATTTTTATTTAGTCTTAGAACTCTTTGTCCAGTCTCCCCTGACTTATGGTACCTCGCCCCTGCCCGTCATAAAGTCAGGAGCCAGACAGAAGCCATGTCAGTGATGCAAGTGAGAAATCATGAGAGTTAAATAAGATAAGGAGTGTGTGGAAGGAGGAACATGATGGAGTTGAGACATGGAGTCTGTCCACTGAGTATAGATTATCCATTTATTTCATTTAACGAACACTGACACAGAGCTTACTGTGTGTCAGGCCCTGTCCTGGGCACTTCACAAAGGAGATAGACACTGTGTTTCTGTATAGTCACTTCCTCTCTAAGCCCAATTTATGGGATCCATTTAGTCTTACTATTTCCCAGTTGACATTTGAACTTTGGGGTGTCTTTGATCCCATCGTCAACCACCTAACATTCTCAAGATTGAATTGCATATACTCAGAGGTGGTCAGGGAACTTTGTGCCTCTTTCTGGCTCTGGTCATCTGAACCAACCTCTGGCTTCTAGGGAAGAAAGAACCAGAACTATTATTTTCTCTGCTGAATCTCTCCCTAATGTGCATATGTCCCCTCCCCCCCATTCCCTCCAATGCTGTCAGAATGGAGGTGGTGCAGGGAGCTTAATTCTTAACATGATCAAGTTCTCTTGTGCTGGGTAGACAATCCTCTTCTGACCCATTAGATCTTCTTTTTACAGATTCCTCCTACAAAGCCTTTCAACCCATAGTGGGTAGGACTATGGGCTTTGGAGTCAGGCTGCTTGGGTTCAAATCCCAGCTTGGCCGCTTAATAGCTGTTTGACATTCATCTATAAAGTGGGAATAATGACTACCACCCAGTTGGCTATGGTAAGGATTAAGTGAATAATTACTTGTAAAGAGTTTAGAATGGTGCCTGACATAAAATATCTAGAAGATTTTAGCGATTACAGTTTCATTACAATTCTCTTGCTGTCAAAACAAAGTTTAAAACTTGTTCAAGAGACTGATAATCCTTTATATTTCTTTTTTTTTTAATATTTTATTTATTTATTCACGACACACACACACACACACACACACAGAGGCAGAGACACAGGCAGAGGGAGAAGCAGGCTCCATGCATGGAGCCCGATGTGGGACTCGATCCCAGGTCTCCAGGATCACGCACTGGGTTGAAGGCAGTGCTGAACTGCTGAGCCATCCTGGCTGCCCCTATTTCTTTTAAATCTTTCACCAACTCTAGCCCATTGCTGAGCCTAGAAAAAGTATAGTGAGGAGTGCTGAAAGAAAATGGGGAAGTCTAGATTTTGGAACTAACCTAACCAGATCTTGGTTTCAGATCCGCCATTTACTAAGTCTTAATTTCTTCATCTGAGAATTAAGATAATGGTTGATTCCTACACAATAGAGTTGTTGAGAAAATTAAATTACAGATATATTTATGTGTGTGTATCTATATGTGTCTGTACAGATTCATATTTGTATATAAATGTGTGTATGTTTATATATATCTATATATACAGTAGTCAATAAATAGCAGTTACTTCATGATACAGGGAGGTTGCATTTATTTCTCCATAGCCTGAGGTCAAGAGAGAGTCAATATAAAAAAAAAAAGGCCCCGCATTTAGCTCTATAAATATGGCTTTTAGCTAAACAGAGCATTACTTAGTTTTGTCAGAAATGTCCAATAAGCAATTTGGACTGTGGAAAAGTTTTAATTATAGTATCATGGAAGCAGATACTCTTGTTTAAAGTGCTTGGTGGTATAACCAAGCTCTCATTGCAGATTATGGGTAAATTTTTTGATAAAAATCTTATAGAACAAACTGTGTCTTAACTTTTGAAAGCCTATTTGGTACAAAGGATTTAATTTTCTACTCTTGGAGCCTCATTAAATTATGTTATTTACCAAGAAGTTTGCTTTTAACTAGAATTTATTGTTGGGACAAATCTCAGGAAGTGAAATTTACTAATTTGGCTTTTGTGCATCTTCCCAATGGTAAAGCTGTGTTCTTTTTTTGTAAAGTTTTTTGGTAATAATAATTTTTCTAAATTATTAGGAAAATGGAATTTAAATTAATCAAAGCATTATTGTATTTATTGATGAGACTGTGTTAGTTTATAGCAATCTACCATTGTATAAAATATTTAAAATTAAACTTCTGATGACTGGGAAATAAAATGTCTTGAAATGAAAATAGAAAAGTGTACTTATCTATTTATTGATCAATTTTGCCCTGAGGCAGAGAGGTCTTGAGCAATCAGAGGTTATATTTGGCTGTTGGTTTGCTCATTGACTGCAAGTTTAAATGCCAGTGAGGTACCCACAGTTTCTCCCTTATTGGATCTTTCTTTCTGACTTTAATTTCTTTGATTTAGCAGAAATAAATGCAGGAGAGGGTGCCCGTTCTTAGGCTGATATTAGTGTTCTTTATATTAGGAATTAATACCCTTGAGATGATTGCTATTTGCTAATAACAAAAATACTTTGTCCTAGTTTGTCATCATCCCCACCTCCTAGCATTTTAGATGTTAAATAAGTTCATTGCCATGACATATTTAGCAAGAGTCACAAGAATGCAACATTAGATTCAAGGGACGGTGAAGACATGAGGAAAGTTCTAAGGATTGCACTGTCCTCATAATTCCTATGTTGAAGCCCAACTCCTAGTGTGACTATACTTAGATGTAATTGAGGTTAAATGTAGTCTTAAGGATGGGGCTCTAATTAGGTAGAATTGATGGCCTTTTAAGAAGAGGTAGAGAGTATTTTCAGGCCAGTGGTTACATGGGATGACCACAGCTAACTCCCAGGGAAGATATCCTCGTATCCTTGATATGCAATCTGAGACACGATGACTAAGTCAGCAGTGGCAAATCCTCCATCATCATAGCAGTGATGAAGAAGCAGGTGGAGTCATTCTCTATGAGGCAACAGGAGCACCAACAGATGCTCCAGCCCTCCTGCTCCAGGGGACTCCAAAGACATGTGTGGCACCAAAAGTAGCTTTTGAAAAGCTGCTCCAACCCTCCCGATCTGGACTAGACTTCAAAGACATGTGTGGCCCTCCAAGTAACAGTCATCCACAGCTGATGAAGATTCCTGGCTGTAAAGAACCACGCTAGATTTTGGTCAAACAAATGGTGAGAGCTACCAAAACGAACTGAAGAGACATCTTGGAATCATGGAAGTAGAAATTCTGAGAAGAGAAGGGTAGTTCAGGGATAAGTGGGAAAACAGTTGGAGACTATTTCAATTTGAATAGTAAAGGGCACCTGATTTTATTTTGTAGATAATTTAGGTTTTACAGACTGTTGATAATTAATTTTATGTGCCAACTTTGCGAGGCTACGGTGCCTGGTTTTTTGGTTAAACACTAGTCTACGTGTAGTTGTGTAGATATTTTGTAGATATCATTAACATTTACAACCAACTGACTTTAAGTAAAGGAGTTTGCTTCAAAAATGTAGGTGGGACTCACTCAAACAGTAAGGTCTTACACACAAACAGTAAGGCCTTAAGACCAAACCCTGAGGCTTTCTAGAGAAGGAATTCTCAAGACTGTAACATAGAAATCCCGCTTACATTTTCACCCTTCCTGTCTGCTTCACAGGTTTTGGACGTCCAAGCCTTCACATCACGTGGGAGAAACCCTTAAAATCTCTCTCTCTCTCTGCATATATCCAATTGGTTGTGTTTCTCTAAAGAACCCTGACTGAGGGATCCCTGGGTGGTGCAGCGGTTTGGCGCCTGCCTTTGGCCCAGGGCGCGATCCTGGAGACCCGGGATCGAATCCCACATCGGGCTCCCGGTGCATAGAGCCTGCATCTCCCTCTGCCTGTGTCTCTGCCTCTCCCTCTAAATAAATAAAAAAAATTAAAAAAAAAAGAACCCTGACTGATATAGATATCACTAAGAAAAATCTGTAGATTTATAAGTGTTTTAGAAACACAGCAACTAATTAATTAAAATATTTTTAAAAATAGTTGCCAAATTCTGTGATTTTGATATGATAGACCACATTAATTTAGTGAATAAAGATTTCACATATGAAATTATTGGTTGACCAACATGTCTGTTCCAACTCTAGCACACAATGATGCAAAAACACATTATTGTAACATGGCAGGGATCATGAAAATAGGTAGGAAAGTAGAAGACCTTTACTCTTTTCTGCATATATATCAATAGCTAAGCCATATGTAAAATTCCACAAAATGCAGAATTGCAAGACATTAATTGGTATTAAAGGGAGGATGTAGGGATGAGGACACTAAGGAAATGAAAGTAGAATGTGGTATTTGAAAAGTTGTAACAACATTTGCACTTGATATTATAATTTTATCAAGAAAAACTATGCTTGTAGCCATATGTTAATTATCCCTGTCTCCAGATTTGGAGATATTCTGAATAGTTGCATCATTTATTTGTACATTCCAACCCTGATTTTGGGTAAATATTTATCAAAGGGAAAATCAGCATCATTTATTCCTAATTTAAATGTGCCAACGTATTGTCAAACTGAGTGATATATGAAAGTAATTTCTTTGTATAATGATAAGATCAAGGCATCTATTATTTGGCAGGCATTGGCAGGTGCAGTTCTCACTATAAGTCATGTACACTGAGGCTCACATGGTAACAAAAGTCTCCTAGTGAAGACTATGGTTGGGATCAGCAAGGCATGGGTATTTCTTCTACAAGGAGATTTTTGAAGAGGGTATTATTCAGATATTTAAATGTCTTTAAACATAATTCCCTTAAAAAATAACTCTCTTTAGAAGACTAAGATGCTATGATGCTGTGTTATTTATAGAAACATCAGGAAAATCATTTTATGGGACCAATGTCTATCCATTCTCATAGCATTTTGCTTTCTCCACTCTATGGCAGATCCATGCTGGGGAATCATCTCTACAACTTTCTTTCTTTCTTTCTTTTTCTTTCTTTCTCTTTCTTTCTTTCTTTCTTTCTTTCTTTCTTTCTTTCTTTCTTCTTTCTTCTTTTTATATTTTTAATTTTATTTATTTATTCATGAGAGACAGAAAGAGAGAGGCAGAGGGAGAAGCAGAGAGAGAAACAGAGGCAGAAGCAGAGGGAGAAGCAGGCACTCCATGCATGGAGCCTGATGTGGGACTTGATCCCAGGTCTCCAGGATCAGGCCCTGGGCTGCAGGCAGCGCTAAACTGCTGAGCCACTTGGTCTGCCCATTCTTTCTTTTTTTTTTTAATAAAAAATTTATACATTTGTTAGAGAGAGAGTGTGCATGGGCAGTAGGGAGGGATAGAGGGAGAAGCAGACTCCCTGCCGAGCAGGAAGCCCAATGTGGGGCTCCATCCCAGGACCCTGGGATCATGATCTGAGCTGAAGGCAGACACTTAACCAACTGAGCCACCCAGCTGTCCCTTTACAACTTTCTAATAACGTATAATCAACTCCTTGTTTCTAGGCAAGTTACACATTAACATTTTCTATGGTCACCTGCCCAGACTGAAGGGCTATATGCTTATTTTCCAGGACACTTCAGTGTTTTAGCGGAGTAAGAATTAACTCTTGGTTGGTGACACTGTCAGATTCTCTGAATAGAGGAGACCCGGAACATGTGACCTCAGCAATGAGATGGGAATGAGACTGACAGGGTGGATCCAAGCAGCCTTTTCTTCCTCTCCTCTCTGTTTCTTTCTATCCTCTCCTCTGGTTCTACCTGCCTTATTTTTGGAGTAGGTTGATTGTGGGGGGAAGCAGGCATGTTATCTGGAGAAGCTGCTGTCTCATGCCCAGGGGATCCACAGTCATGGCTGTTGTGGGCTCTTATCCAAGCTAGTGCTGTCTTCAGAGTTCAAAGGCAGGTGACTGGGAATTTCCACTACTTTATATCACCCTCGTTGGGAGGATCAGAAACTAAAATGATCCCTGAGGTGAGGGATACTGAGAGAAAACAAATGTCATTTTTCTCAGGACTAGACCTACATAGGTGGGACATGAGTAGATGACAGAGGCAAACTCATCCTCTGAAGTCTCTTGTCTGTGGTGAGAGACTGGTCCACTGATTTAGCTCTTTAGTGACATAGATCTCTATATTTATCTCTATTTTTAAAAAGATTTTATTTATTTATTTATTTATTTATTTATTTATTTATTTGAGAGGGAGAGAGTGAGCGTGGTGCGGAGGAGCAGAGGGAGAAGGATGAGCAGACTCTGCACTGAGAACCACGCCCAACTCAAGGCTCGATCTCACCACCCTGAGATCATGACCTGAGCAGAAATCAACAGTTTGTCACTTAACCAACTGAGCCACCCAGGCTCCCCTACATTCATCTCTTAATCAACAAATACCTCTTGCATGACTACTATGCTCCAGGAAATGTGGTGTTGCCCCATTTCAAAGGCTTTATGGAAGTCGCTCTGAATTTAGTTTCCTGCTTGGATAGGATACATTGAAAATAATGTTACTTGTCTTCTTTTTTACGTGACTGCTTCTGGGTTTTGGTTTTTTGTTTTGTTTTGTTTTGTTTTGTTTTTTAGTTTTTTTTTTCTATATCCAGTTTTCAGAAATTTGTTTTTGCTTTTTTTTTTTAGATGTTTTTTTAATTTATTTTTTCATGAGAGACACAGAGAAAGAGAGAGAGAGGCAGAGACACAGGCAGAGGGAAAAGCAGGCTCCATGCAGGGAGCCCAACGTGGGACTCAATCCCGGGACTCTGGGATTATCCCATGGGCCAAAGGCAGGGGCCAAACCTCTGAGCCACCCAGGGATCCTGCTTCTGGGTTCTATGGAAAACCATTCCTGTATCTACTCTAGATATTTCAAGAACATATTAATGTATAAAATGCTGAAGAAGCTGATAAAATCCCAATTTCAGATTTATATTTAATAATTTTTTGTTGTTGTTCCCTTTCAATATTGAAGCACATCAGAGGCGGCAAGTCACCTTGGAGCTGCCTGCTTGTGTTTTGGGAAGGTTGGTACAAGTTATGAGGACATAAAGCAAGGCAGCATTCAATATCCTTGAGGAAGGGTGGAATAGGACATGGTTGTAAAAACTGATAGACAGGCCTATTTGCTTCTTAATTAGTATTCCTAGGATTGTGAAACTGGAATTCTGAAGGAGTAGATCATGTACATACTAAGGGAAAACTTAGGTTCCCAAGGAGAAAGAGGATGGAAACCTCAAACCCTTCCTTCTGGGAGTAAAATTTTATTAGATTATTTGGATGCATTATGAAGTCCCCAGCTATATTCTACTTGCAGAAAAGAACACCAAACCTTCTGGACTATAAATGCTCACATTTTGTCCTTGTCAGATGAACTGAATTCATGCCGCTGGATGAGAAATTACATTGGTCAAATCCCATGCTAATCGATCTGCTTCTAAGTGTTGATTTCATGTAATCCATAGTTGCCATATATACTAAAGTGACAGAAAAGTGAGGGAGAGCGGAGGAGGGGGCTAAGAATGAAGATAAGTGAGGCATTTAAAACTTTTCAAAGTGTTAGCAATTGCACTTGCTAATTTAATATTTATTAAGAAAAACCCTACTCAAAGCCATATGTTACTTATTTCTGCCCTCAGAACTAGAAATATCCCATATAACTATCCCAATTGTTCATGCAATTCTGATGTTTTATGAACATTTTTATCAAAAGGAATTGTGTCCTCTATGCCTAATTTAAATGCATTGATGTGCTGTCAAACTTGAGTGATTCATGAAGGCCAATTTATTTGGAATATAATGATGACAATAAGATATGTATTTGGCAACCATTCTCAGATGCAGTACCCATTAGGAAGCATGCACACAGACCATCTGGTCATGTAGTGACAAAAATCTCCTTTTAAGATGTGTAAGGCTTAGGCATTTCATGCTTGATTGCTTTTCTCCAGAAAAGTCTGAAGAGGGTATTAGTCATTTAAGTGTTTTTAGAAATAACTCCCTGTAGGAGGAATAACATGGTACAAAATATTGTGGTCACTCACATCAGCTTCTGTAAAATAGTGTCACATGATCAAAGTCTACTCTGCTCGTGGGATTTTCCTTCTCCCAGTCCCACCAAAACTCCTTCTTTGGAATTATCTATACAACTCTAATGATATGTGGACAACTCCTCATTTCTAGGTGAAATGACATGTTAGCATTTTCTGTGATCTTCTGCTTAGATTGAAAGGCATGGAGCTATGTATCTTCTCGTCAGGATGGCTCAGTGCTTATGAGGAGTTAAGAGTCATTGTGGGGAGATGGCGTCCTCCAATTCACTGAACAGAACATGAGACCCCAACTGGACCTGAGATAGGAATGTGAGTGCCATAGTAAGACCAACCAGCAACCCTTTCTTACTTTATTCTCTGATTTTTCTTCCCCTCGTTTTGCAGTGTATTGATTGGGAGGTTGACATGGCATCCTATGGAGAGCTGCTACTTCATGGCCATCAAGGTTGGTGTGTGCTCTTTCAAGCCAGTAATCTTACCAAAGACTGAGAAAATAGTTTGCAAAGGATCTTGTCATGATATCACTTTCTGCTCTGGAGGAAATTAGAGCTGAAATGACCCCCGAAAAGAGGTTGTCAAGAGAAAAATGGAGACAAATGCCATCTTGTCAACAGAGTTAGATTTTGTGTAGCCTTTTAGAAGGCACAGTTGATTCTTCATAAGACACTTTACATACAAGAACCTGAGCCCACTGAGTTAGCTCTGCAGTGATTCATTCATTCAATATACAAATGTTTTTGATTGCCTACTCTGTATAGGTACCATATCTGCCCATGTTTTTTTTTTAAGATATTTAATTTATTTATTCATGAAAGATACACAGAGAGAGGCAGAGACACAGGCAGAGGGAGAAGCAGGCTCCATGCAGAGAGCCTGATGCAGGGCTTGATCCCAGGACCCCGGACTCACACTCTGAGCCAAAGGCAGGCACTCAACCGCTGAGCCACCCAGGTGTCCCAGTATATGCCCATGTTTAAAAAGCTTTCATTGTAACCTGTCTACCTTCATTTTCTTGCTTAGATGGCGAGATGGTTTGGAATATAGGGTGTCTTTTTATGTACTTAATTTTTGGTTTTGAATTCCATGAATGATCACTTCTTCCTTCATTCGAAATATTAAATTGGATTTTAATACACAAACTGGCAAAATCTCAACTTCTTATTTTATGCAAGTCTTCTTCTTATTTTATGCATAGTCACATGCAAATGCAGCTACTGACCCAATCAGGAGGACATTTTTAAAAGACTTACTTGCCAGTAAAGGAGAAGAGTTTATGTGAATCATTCATATTCCTAGACCCAATTTTCAGTTCACACACTTTGCTAGAAAACTGGGCAACCAGCCAGGGTAGGGAGAGAGAGAGAGGAGAGAAACTTCTCACAATGGAAGCCTCATGATCCAAAATGGAACTAAACTCTTAACTTCAAGAACTCCAGGTTATAGCCAATGGAGATGACTAGATTGGCCCTTGCACTATTGAGTTGGCCTATGTGGAATGAGGTACTTTTGAATGGGAATATTTATCAGCCACAGTGGACCATTTTCTAGGTCATGAGTTGATCCTCTCCTGTCCAAGTTAAATCACGATTTCATATGTTTCCCCCATGTATAAAATTCAAGAGTCTGATGATTACCTATTAAATGTGGTTTCCATGATTGACTGTGAACTCCAAGAAGGCAGACCCCCACACATGCTTCACAGAAAGCCGTACTCCCAGCATCTAGCACAAGCACTCAAAATTATACAGAATTAAATTCTATTTAATGAATGATGTTAAATAATTAACATTATTTAGTTAAAATATGTTTTGTAGTTTTCTTTATAGAAATGGGTGGCTCAAATGTATTTAATATTAATAAAATAATTTAAATACTGAATTTATTTTACTATTTATTTATTTTAAAGATTCTTATTTATTTATTTTCTTAAGATGGAGACAGAGAGAGAGAGAAAAAGAGTACAATCAGTGGGGGGAGGAACAGAGGAAGAGGGATAAGCAGACTCCATGCTGATCACAGAGCCCAACATGGGGCTTGATTCCAGGACCCTGAGTTCATGACCTGAGTCTAATCCAAGAGTCAGATGTTTAGCCAACTGAGCCACCCAGGCACCCCCATTTTACTATTTATATATTTATAAAACTTAGTTTGGTTCATCAGGATTTTACTTACCACACTGAAAATTAAGAAGATTGTCCACAGAGTATCCTCAGAAATGACCCTTTTATATAAATTCTTGACATGCAAGGCAAATTATCTTTCAGATAGAGATGTACTCTTTTACAAAAAGGGAATGGTTTCATTTCCAGAGGTAATTCAAGGACATATTTGCCCATAGTCTCCTGCCCTCTATTAGCATTAGCTACAGAACATGAGCTGTCTAGTAACATTTGTGATATTGTACATGCCCTTCAAGGTGAAAAATCAAAGGTTTATGAGTCTTTAATGATTGCCTTATTATTTTATATAAAGAGAAGGCAGTAAGTGATAATTAGGTTTTTAGATTTAGATTCTCAGTGTCACACAGAATGAAGTATGTAATTCTCACTAATAATTACATAATTTCTGTGTTGAATTACCTACACACAACCTGCATATTTACCCATTAATACATGGTCTGTAAAACACGAGAATATATGCAATGTATTGCTTTGGCTGCTTAATAGCAGTATGTCCAGAATAGAAATGATTTAGCAACCATCAAGATTATGCATTCTGAGGCAGAAGAGCACCTTGAAGATTGTTCCAGAGAATTTTTCCTGAGGCTATCAACATAGCATCAGCTTTTTACTGATGCCTATTACTTTAGCAATGATTATAATGAGTTAAATATGTTCTAAGAGGGTTTTAATATAGCCATATTAATGCAATAATCTGCAAGTTAATTAAAATTCTGAATGTTACGGTCATAGCTGCTACCGATGATGCTGGATTCTGTAGTGAACACAGCGTTATTTACCTTCTTTGTCCATGGGGCTTACAATCAAAGTGGGACACAGGTAAGGCATAGAGAAAGGATGGGGATCACTCCAGAGCAAGGGGCTGTTACTAGACCAGAAGACAGAAAAGTAGTATTGGTGGATGCTGGAAATCTTAAGGTGACCAAAACTGACTCAAAAGAAAGGTGAGGTCTGAGAAGGAATTTATATGGGAAAAGGAAAGGAAACAAGCTTGTGAGCTCACTTCACCCACATGCACGTAAAAAACAAAGGAAAATAAGACAATGAGAAAAAATAAAGACCTAATACAAAGTTGCATTTATCTAGGTTGAACAAAATGTATGCAGTTAAAGGAAACAAAAAACAAAATGCATGGGCCAGGGAAGAGGCATGAATTGTCTTGAAGAAGATGGGGTGCTCATTTTTGATCTAAATGTCAGGGGAGGCTGGGCTAAAAACATAATCAAAGTAATATGATCACAGAAGGTGAAATTATAGACTCACATTCTAGATATAAATAAATTTCCATTTAATAATGGTAAGACACAATAACCATAGTGGTTTACAAAATGACATGAACATCTGGCTCAACCTCTGGCTCTGGATATTTGAAAATTAGAGGAAGAACTTGACAGTGACCAGATACCAAAATAAATTGATCTTAAGATCAATTATCTGACCTTAAGATCAGAAAGTCTTTTTGCTGTTATAATCTTTTTTTGGAAAAGTTATTATTTACTTCAGAATAAAAGATGATATTAAGGCTTTCAGTTTCAAATCCTAGAAATTGCCAAAAATGAAAAAAATCCAGTGCAAAGCCAATAGAAGAAACTTAGAAACCTGGTGGGAAATCATTCCCGTTTTCCAATTTTGAGTCTTTCCCACGTATTTTTCACTATTTGATTATATAAGCTCATATTCAAATAGGTTTTTTAAAAAAATTCTTATCCATGGTAGGAAATCAATTAGGACTATATTACCTCACAGCTGGGGAATATAATCTCTGTTCAAAAATTTACCGAGATACCAAGGAGCCTTAAAACTTGGTTAAACATCTTCTAATCTGCCACTCTGCCCTCCAACATAGAGAATATAAGCTGAAATCGTTGTAGGAGGTTCGTTTTTACACATTGATGCTTTTGTAAACAACCTGTACTCTGAAGTTGGGGAATCTTGAATTCATGTCAGATTGAGTTCAGAGCAGTGTCAAGTATTTGGCAAGTTCTGATTTGCTCAGGTCCAGGAGAGATGTAAAGCAAGTACAAGGAGTCACTTGGGCAGAGACAGTCCCTACTCCCTCTTTGTATTCTGAGTCAATGGCTCCCTTGTAGTCAAGGCTACAGTGACGCACTCTGAGGCCAGGGAGAAATACAATCCAAGCCCTGAAGTTGGTGGAAAGAATACAGATGCGTAGAACACAAATTAGTTTCTCGGATGTTTTCGGTCACTTGTTTTCACAGATAGCTTTTCAGTTTGGGTTAATTATTGGGTTGCTTAACTGAAATCAAAATCACCCTATGGTAATGTTAACAGGTCAGTTATTCATGTAAGGGCAGCTTTCTAAATATTCACATAGAGTTTAAGTAGTTTTCAGGGAAGAGTGCAAGGGGGGAAAATGTGGTTTAAAGAATTTAAAAAGCTACTGATATATTTTTACCATTTTAAATCTCACTGTGAAGTTATTTCTTTAATGGGCTGCTAAATGAGTTGAGACAAGACCAGAAGGAATAGTAGCTGGGAGACCTTTAAGTATTTTGTTTCTATTGACTAAACAGAAGAACAGTGAGGAATATTCCTATAGGAATATCTGGTTTAGAACTTGCAAATGCTCCTTTTAATTAGTTAAGAGATATCACCCTAAATTCATCTTAGTTAACATTATTTATCTCCACATACTAACTAGAAATATTCTTTTTTTTTTAAAGGTACTATGGCTTCAGTCAGGGAAATCCACAAAAGTATTCCAGACTACTTAATTTCTCATTTTTAAAAAATTAAACACACACACACACACAGACACACACACACACACACACACACACACACACACCACACAACTCAAGAAGTCTTTAGGAAACTGATTGACCATAGTCATCTTGTCTGGGGTTTGGGGGAGGTGGAAGACACTGAAACGGGAAGGGAATCAACCAGCATGAATCTGAGGAAAAAGGAAGAACAAATGAGCACTGTTCACAAAGCATGGAAACAAATTAGCTAATTAACTAGCAAATTTGCAGTTTCTACCCAAGGGGGAAAAGGTCTTTGGCTACTAAACACATGAGCAGACTAAAGGGCTTCTGGAAACACAGATGTGAATCAGGACTACAAAGATGGTCGAGTTTTATCAGTAAACAATCTTTTATGTGAACATGATTAATTAGTCTCCACTGATAGAGTCGATGTGTGACTTTCTGGTAAACACCAAGTGTTTCATGATGAAAAAAATGTACATATAATCCTTTTACTTAAAAAAGGTTTTATTTATTTATTCATGAGAGACAGAGAGACAGAGGCAGAGACACAGGCAGAGGGAGAAGCAGGCTCCCTGCGGGGAGCTCGAAGTGGGACTTGATCCCAGGACCCTGAGATCATGACCTGAGCCAAAGAGGCAGATGCTCAACTACTGAGCCACCCAGGTGTCCCTACTTAACAACTTCTTAGCTGAGAAAGGTCTAGTAAGACAAAGGTAGAGGTGGTTTTATGAGGATTAGGAGTTATGTTTAAGGTGTTCTATGAACATGGAGCAAGGCTGTCATTGTACTGAACTTTGCTATTCTTTATGCGCCATAATATATTATTCATTTTTTAGGAAAAAGATCAAAAATTATTTTAATAATGGTAATATAGAAACAAACGATTTTCCCAGAAGTTATGAGAAAAATAGGAGATGAATCCTATTTCAACTGTCTTGTAATTTCAACTATTTTTTTCCAAATTTTATCCCTGACAGAAAACAATTTAATAGAACTCAGTGCACTTTCTTTTTAAATTTACATGTGGAAGATTTCACTTTTTGGAGTGTGCAGTTTTATGAGTTTTGACAAATGCATTGAGCCTTATGACTACCACCATAACCAAGCTCCATCTTCTCAAATTTCATCCTGGTGGCAGTTTATGGTCACCTTCTCCCTCCATCCTTAATCCTTGGCAACCACTGATCTTTTTTGTTGTTGTTGTTCCCCCCATAGTTTTGCCTTTTCCAGAATGTCATATAAAGGCAACCAATTATATACTATTTTTATCAATATCTTTAAAATCTCAAGGAGATTTATGTACTTTCTAATTGATTTTAATTTTTATTATTTTTAAAGATTTTACTTATTTATTTGAGAGAGAGCATGAGCAGGAGGAGGGACAAAGAAAAAGGGAGAGGGACAAGCAGATTCTCCACTAAGTGGGGAGCCTGATACGGGGCTCGATTCGAGAACCCTGAGATCATGACCTGAGCTGAAGTCAAATGCTTAACCAACTGAGCTACCCAGGCACCCCTCTATGTGCTTTTTTAAAAAAAGAAAAGAATAACTTAAAAATATCATAGCTTCCAAGTAGAGTAGACTTATTATATTAGCATTTAATTATTTCAAAAAATATATATGAGAAGAGTGGAAGTTATGATTCACAGACTATGAATCTCCTGTTAGCCTCTGAAAGATTAGGCAAGTTCAAGGAGACTGAATGGAAATAACAGAAGCTTTACTCAAAAGAGGCGTTGAGCTGGAGCTACTTCTGGAACAAGAAGGGACAGTTATTCCATGAAGGGCAAGATACCACTTCCTGTTGGCTTCCGGATGAGCTTATTGTAGAGACAGTACTTGATGAATGAATGGTCTTTGAAACGTTTGGACGTGTGTGTAAGGGTACATCTGTAGATGAAATAATAGGTCACTCTACTAAACCTTCGAGCTGAATCTGCCCATTTAGCTATCTTGATAGGTTTCCAGGACTTGCAAACCTTTGCCAGTGCGGTCTCAGTGAAACACGGGATCTCCCAGGTGGAGGGGAACTCTTCACTAGTCAGGGGCACAAGGGAAGCTGCATTCCTTTTGGAAAACCTTGAAATGTGTTTGGTTTAAAGTCTCACAGTAAGGGTGCCTGGCTGGCTCAGTTGGTAGAGCACACAACCCTTGATCTCAGGGCTGTAAGTTCAAGCCCCATGTTGGGTGTAGAGATTACTTAAAATTTAAAAATCTTGAAAAAAAATGTCTCATAGCAAGCTATTTCTTTACACAAAATGGCTTTATCCTGTTCTTTGTCATTCCTCTCGTTTGTTGAGGGATCAAAAGTGGTCCCATCAAACAAAACTAAGAAAATTAAAGTGGTCCTTAGGACCTCATGCAGCTTCAGCCCACGTTGGCCGCCCTTGCTGAGAATAGCACAGTGCTACCTTTATTTGAGATCTGGTTTTGGATAACAATGATACTGATTTTTTCTTTTGGTAATTTCAAGTTTTATTCTTCTAAAAGGCTGCAAAACAATCTTTTGGTTAAGTAGGCTCCCTGGGGTCAAAAGCCATATCTTAAAGGGTAAATATTACTGTTACATTGTAGGCACGTCTTAGTCTTGGAAATATTTTACTGAATTCCATTTAAAAATGTCTCTAAATACATTAATATTAAGGAGTTGCAAGTACATATAAATTATTTAAATACCTGTAGTAAGATAATATCTTGAAATATTAGTGTTTGTATTTTACTGTCCCCTACTTACTTATGCGTGACCTTTCTTCCACATTAGTTCAAAAAGTAAGATTGTTTTCCTGGGAACAAAAGATGAAGTAACAGTTTGCCCCTCCTTATTTACTAATTTTTTTAAGTTATTTAGGTCATACTCTTGATGATCATCAGGAAGAAAGACCTGAGTAAACAAACCCCAGATGTTATGAATTAACAATGGATTTGGAAAGAAATACAAGGACAGATTGCTCTATCCACATTGTCTTCCCATCCCTTTCAATCAGAAGCTGGATTTCTAGGAAAAAGAGAGGTTATGGAAGGGTGGCAGGAGTTAGGAACTTTCCTTACTGGCGACTGGGGGGGATGGAAGATGAGTGAATGGGAGCTGACTGGACCCCTGTGAGGACCTGGGGGCAGCAGGGAGGCTGCTGAGGGCCACAGGCACAAAGCAAGGTGGGCAAACCCTGAGAAACAGAGCTTGTTGCTTTGGAAAGGGTGCCATTTGTCTCCTCAGTGTAGGTGACTCTGATGATACCAGCTGATCCCAGGGGCCGGGGGTTGTCTCAGCAGTCCAGGACATACCTAAGCCTCTCTGCATCAGAAGGTGGGCATCCTCGATACCCAGAAAGGAGTGAGAATGGGGAAGGGAAAGCTCTAACCCTGGCTCTCAGTGAAACCAACAAAGAAGTGAAAGATAATTATTCAGCTACTGAAAACAGGCATCCACATGAGATGGGGTGCGTGTGGTCATCACAGAAGCAACAAAAATTCAAAATTTATTATCCACTGCTTGCTGCTGCCCCAATGTTCATACTCTTCCCTTGGAGCCTGCCCCCTTCCTTCCATGTATATCAGACTCATAGCTAAGCTGTCACACAAACCCCTAACAAAGCTGTCAGCTGACACCTTTTGGGGAGACACCTGCATTTTTAGAAGTGACAAGTTAAAGATCAAAAAGTTTTCTTGACTCAAAAGGATATCTCACAGTGGAATTAAAAGTTTTAGGAGGTTGGATGGGAGAATTTGATGAAGTCATAAAAAAGGAATGAGCTATTACAACACGTAACCACATGGGTAATAATTATTATCCAAAATAAATTATAAGGTTGCGTGAAAGGAGTTAGACAAAAAAGAGTATATGCTATCTACTACTATTTACATAAAACTTTAGAAAATGAGAATAAACTATAGTCACAGTGGCTTAGGGATGGATGCAGGGGGTGGGGAAGGACAGCAGGGAGAGATTATAAAGGGGAACAAGGAGACTTTTAGGGGTGATGGATTTCTTCGGTATCTTGTTTGTGATGATGGTCTCACAGTTGTTTGCATATGTCAAAACATATCAAAATGCACCCTTTAAATATGTGTAGTTTGTTGTATTTAAGTTACACTTCAATAAAGTCCTTAAACAAGCCAATCAACAAGCAAAGCTTGATGCATAAGAAACAGGTTCCGTATTCTTTGAATCAGAGCAGACAGTTGCCTGTTCCACAAACTCAGAAAGTCACGTTTGAGAACAGTTACTACTTTTCCTTGGAGCAGAGGAAGCTAAGGGTGGGACCAAGAGGGACTGACTTGAGTTTGAGTTGCCTCCTCTGTTGTGTTACCCACGGGGCAGCATCCTGGGAACTACTCAGGTTTGAAGTGTCTCAAAGTAGCAAGGTCTTCCAAGCTGTCCTTCCCATCTCCCGAGAAGCATTACCTAGCTTTAATTAGCAGCCAATAGATGTCTCTGATCTGTCACATGTGTCTTGGGAAAACATACATTTTCATCTAAATTAGGACATGAGACGTGACCTCAGTAGCTAAATTAGTAAGTCCTTGTGATTTGTCATTCGCCTTCTTTCTCTTTGTACTATTTTCCCCGAGTTGCTTAATGAACCGCCCTAATTTAGCCTTGAAGACAGTTTCCTAACTACTCTTTTATGTGTTTTTGGGACCTAGTTTAAAGTTGCTAAGTTTCTTCACAGAAGGGGAACTTTCTTTAAAGGTGTTTGAGGTGGGGACTCCTGGGTGGCTCAGAGGTTGAGCGTCTGCCTTCAGCTCAGGGTGTGATCCTGGGGTCTGGGGATCGAGTCCCACATCGGGGTCCCTGCATGGAGCCTGCTTCTCCCTCTGCCTATGTCTCTGCCTTTATGTGTCTCTCATGAATAAATAAATAAATCTTAAAAAAAAATAAAGGTGTTTGGGGTGGTGGTAATACCACTTAGCTTTAGCCTGTTTGGATTTCAGAGCCCTTTACCCCCATGGCCCCTACCTCCTCCTGCAGCACTTCTGGAAATGGACTCAATTCCTGTGATGAAGGTCACAGGGTGTTCAGGGACCAGTAAAGGACAGGACTTAAGGCTGCCAGTTCCCCTACCCTGGGCTCTTTGTACTCTGCACTTCCCAGGGAGCCAGCTTCCTACTTGGACTTATGTTAGGCATCTGGGAGGAGGAAACCCCTTCACCATCATGCCCACCTTTTCCCAAGCCCCTCACAGATATGGGAGTTTACTTTATTTATAAGCAAACACTCATTTCAATTATTCAATATTTTAATATTTCCCCCTAATTTAATACCTTCTCATTCCATGTGTAAATCGTAAAATTGGCCTGCTTAGAATATTTTCTAATGGTGATGCTTTAAATAAACATTTAGTGGTTAGACATTCTATTATCTTTAAGGAATTAATTATTGAGACCCTGAACTGAAATCATACCAAATATTAGCTTCTTTCTGACAATGAGCTCAAAATGTATAGTCTGTGCCAAGAGTATTACATGGAAACAGGATTTAAATAACTAAAATAAACTCCTATAGTTTTTCTTTTCCAAAAGAGATAATGAGTTGGTTTTCTGCTCATCTTTATATATCCATCCAAAAAAAAAAAAAAGTCAAACTTCAGCATCTGATATGCTTCATGGATTTCAGCCCCTAAACAATCCCCTCCTCTCTCCCAGAAAATTAAATTAATCCATGCCTGAAAGCATAGCCCTGTTTCCTTTGCTTATTTTTGTCCCAGAGCACATCTAATCTCTCCCCGCCTGTCTCTACTCTAATCCTGCTTATGGACCTTAACTCTCTGAGGTCAGGAAAGGATGCAGGGCAGAAATTAATTTAAAGTGTCCTAAGATAGCACAACTACTTAACGTTCTTAATGTTTTTTTTAATATAATTTGAGATATGTCCTCAGTTTTGTTGATTTTTTTTAAACACCTCTCTTCTTGGACTAGAGCAAAGCAAACCATCAAGAAATCAATGAATAACTTCCCAGAAGCCAAAAAGTACTAGGGCTTGGGGAGGGGATCTTCAAGGGCTTGGAGGCTTATCTAAGGGCTCTACCATAGGAGGGAGGGGATTAATAAATCATCCTCCTGAAATGGGGGAAGAGAAGAAACCAACTATCTTGGTTTTGGTTGAAAGTAGATATCTGAGACATCTTTCCTGCCTTCATAGGAGAGGGTGTGGGGGAAGCAGAGGAGGATCTGTGAGTGGGGGGGAGGGGAGCAATAGGAGATTATTTAGCTGGTAGTCTACGATCCTGGTTACTACCAAGTCCATCCAATCCTGTGGGTTTTTTGTTTTGTTTTGTTTTTTACTTTTTATTCAGATCCATAAGGTCGCTGGTTTGATAGTCTCAAAGTAAATAGATCATTTTTCATCTACTCAAGGATGTAAAGTTATGCTTACTGTTTATACTAAATATATATTTCACGGGTAAAGCAAATACCCTCTTTATGTTGTCTGCCAAAGGAAGCAATCTGGCCAAGCAGTCAGCTGAGGGGATTGCCTTTCACAGTGCTAATGACCAGCCAGGTCACTCTAATATTTCAAAAGCATAATGAACCCCACACTCCACCACCAATATCCAAAATCAAACCAGTTCCCAAACCAGCACAATTTGACATTGGTAACAAGGCCCTTACAAAACAATTGCTTTACTGAGAGTCCTGAAAAATAATAATGAAAAAGGAAAACAAAGTCATTTGAGAGACAAAGCAGCACAGAAGGCATTTCTTAAACAGTTTATAATTTTAAAAAGCAAGCATTTCTTAAACAAGTTATTATTTTAAAAAGTGAGCCAGGAAAGAAGAAAGAGTAGTTTCTTACTGTTTGTGAAAGTTACCTAACAGTTTTATATACTCTACAGTTTCTAGTGATATTAACTCCAAACATAAGCAAAGGTGTTAAATATATGAAATTGGTTTATAGGATTTTCTTAATTCTGCTTTTGATAATGAACCTTAGAGAATTTCAGACATATTTGATTTCTATAGCTTTTTCTCAGCCTCTAGTCCATGGACATTCCCTAAAATATGTGGCAAAATAATTCTTTTGGGAGATTTGGTGGTATTGGACTTAGAAAACCAGAAAAATCTTTAAGATCTAGAAGAGTAAGTGGTGACATTTCAGGCCTGGTGTGAGGAATGTGGGGAAGCTCATTTGGGACCAAGGACCATCCCCAAGGCAGTCACATAGACATGGAATAAGTGGTCAGGTTGATCCTAATTTATTATCTTTTTATACATTGTATAAGAAACAAACCAGAAGGCAGTAACAAGATTATCCAGGCACTCTCTGGGAAAGGAAACAACCAGAAATGGTGTATAAACATGAAAAGGTGACTTGAAATTTGGACACCTCTCCCAACTAAGAAAACAGAGACCACCTTCAGGGCTGGACTGCCCTTTGAATGGAAACTTGACCAATTTGGTTAGAACTCAGCCTGTTGACTCTCTAGGCCCACAGTCAGCTCTTAATTGCTTGTGTGACCCTGGCTTTATCACCAACCTACATGGGGGCCTAATTTTTCATAATTTATATTGTGAATATTGGACGAGTTGGACCTCCCAATCCCTTTTCCGATCCCACCTATTTCTTTTTTTAAAGGATTTTATTTATTTATTCATGAGAGACACACATGGGGGGGAGGGGTGTGGTGGCAGAGACACAGGCAGAGGGAGAAGCAGGCTCCATGCAGGGAACCTGACGTGGGACTCGATCCTGGGACTCCAGGATCACGCCCTGGGCCGAAGGCAGGCACCACACCGCTGAGCCACTCAGGGATTCCCAAATCCCACCCATTAATCATGGAGACAAGACCTTAATGAATCTCTCCCATATATAGGATGTCAGAACATGTGGTGTGCTCCAGCTGACTTGTATGACTCCCAAGAGCCAAGGCTGCTTTTTCTTTTTCTTCCTTCCTTCCTTCCTTCCTTCCTTCCTTCCTTCCTTCCTTCCTTCCTTCCTTCCTTCCTTCCTTCCTTCCTTTTCTCTTTCTTTCTTTCTTTCTTTCTTTCTTTCTTTCTTTCTTTCTTTCTTCCTTCCTTCCTTCCTTCCTTCCTTCCTTCCTTCCTTCCTTCCTTCTTCCCTCCCTCCCTCCTTCCCCCCTCTCTTTCTTTCTTTTCTTTCTTTCTTTTTCTTTCTTTTCCTTCCTTCCTTCCTTCCTTCCTTCCTTCCTTCCTTCCTTCCTTCCTTCCTCCTTTCCTTCCTTCCTTTCTTTTCTCAGACTGCTCATCTTTCTAATTCTACCTTCTGCAGCAACACAAATGTAGAGTAAAATCTGGGCGAGTGCAGAGGTTCATACCGCAGAAATGGACAGACTCTGCAAATCAGCATTCCACTTTCTCCCTACCCAGGGAAGGCTGCTTAACATTGATCAGCATACATTGAATGAGTTAACATATGTAAAGTATAGTATATATGTAAAGTTAATATATATGTAAATTACAGTGCTGGTATATCGCAACTTCTATATAAGAGTCAGCTATTTTTGAAATACATCTTCATGGGAGATTATTACTTCTAAGAATTGAAATTTTAAGAAACCTACTCTTTCTGTTCATGTTGTCTCTTGCTAGAGGATAAAAATAAATGCAAATTCTATTATTGGGGTGTGTGTGTGTGTGTATGTGTGTGTATTTTGAACACACAAGTAGGCCAATTTATTCTTCTTAATTAAGCCTGATTCAGGTTACAGATATCCATAATACCAAATGCAATAAGATTTTTAAGATGTAAGCCAGAGGATTTAATTTTTGGTCTATATAATGCCAAGAAATAGATTATTTTCATTGAATTGGAGAAATTTAAAGGCTGTTCTGAATTCATTGATGCCCCAGCTTCTCTCTAACATCTGCTCTTAAAAAAAAAAAAAAATAACATCTGCTCTTACTGCTGTCCCTTCTCTCTTCTTTGAAGTCCTATAGCACTTGAAGTTAACATAACCAAGTCCAACACTGAGCTCTGTCCTCTTTTGTATGACTTTCTCATTTTTTTAGTGTATGACACACACTTCAACTAGATGTGACCTCCTCTGAGGGGAGCAGCCACATTTTCTCTTCTTCCATCTCCATGATCCAGCCTCTGTGGACACCTGACAATCAATGCTGTCTATCAATTAATTGAACAAAATCAAGGAATGAAGATGGTGAAGAGGAGGATTCCCTACCCCAAACTCCTGACTACCAAGGTCTCTCAGACTCTCACCTTATGTTTCCATCCCACATTTGCTCATTTTCTGCCTCCTTCCTATATTCTCGCTTATGTTTCTCTCTCTTCACCTAAGGCTGTTCAGTCACTGATGACAAAGGTAGTACTGTTTGTAATTCCAGGATCTTACGTCAAACATAGTCCCAATTCTTCAGTGCAATCCACAGAAGCTAACCACGTTTAACTGCAACTAAAATTACATTCATTAAAAAGTAACACAAGAGCTTAAATGCTTGATGAGAGAGCTGCAGATCCAAGCCTGGGTATAAACAGTCAGGGGTAGGGAGACCTGCAGGAAGTGTTTTGAGGATCTTCCATAGGCACAGCCACTGCAATATGTCAGCCCCATCTGCCTCTTCCATGCTTGTGTCACATTGCCCAGTATTCAAAAATGCTTAGATAAAGAGTAATAGAACAAGATAAGCTATATGCTCATCCTCCACTATGTGTGGACAGTGAGAAAGGTCTGACAGCAATCCTTGAAGTTTTTTAGAGCTAGGGAAGGGTTTGCATTTTTTCAGCAAGGCTGCACACATCTCTTAAGAATTCTGGGAAGCTTTGACTACAACTTCTCATTGAAGGATTCAATAATTATTTGATGTTTTGTTGATAATCAATGAATGGATAGGAGAGTTAAGATTTATTTCCCAAATTTATTTCATGGAAAAGCATATCTTTTTATAAATTTTGATGCTAATTTTTAGTACTTTTCTGCACTCATAAAAAAAAAATCATAGAAGAATGTTTACCCAAAATAACAGAATGGGAAGATAAAAAATATTTTCAATAGAATTTTATTTTAGCATAAGATAATGATTAAAAAGTAACCTCTTATAAATCAGTCATTTCTGTATCCAAATTAGGGATGGCTGCATAGAAAGCACTGAGACAATCAGCCTATGTTCTGGAACCACGATCCTCATTACGTAGGGAGTTTTGATGTACTTTCTATGTGTATTAATGAGATTATGCTCTCAATAATACCCACAGTTGACTACCACAAAGCCCTGGGCTAACTGAACCACTGCTAATAGTTCCAGGGCAATCTAGGTCATGTGGCTTCCATGATACCGGCAACTCTTCTCTACATAGCGCAAGGCCATTGAGTTCAAAGGAGCTTCTAAGAGGGATAGCAGCATAATCCTGGAAGAACTGGGTTTTGGTGGCATAGCCTGCTTGTGGCATTTGTGCACTTATTCTTTCCTTTACCCACACATTTACCACCGAACATTTATTTAGCATCCAGCATTTTCCCAGGCACCATGCTAGGCACTGGAAATAAGCTAGGTCTAATATTTAACCAGCACACAGCTATGGCCACATTGGTAGTTTACAGTCAGCATCTGTTCTGATTGGTCAGAGTCTCTCCTATATTGGTCGCTAAATATTTTGAGTATCATCCCTGGGTATGAAGATAAGTGGCTTACAGTTCCTTCCCTCAAGAAGCTTACCATTTGATAGAACGGACAGACACCTCAACAAATAAAAGCAAATGTTAAAACAAGTGCTACCCTTTTCGTGATAACTTATTTTTTAGTTTGGTCTATCTCAATCTTCTGGGTTTTCTTTATATGTTTCATTTTCATTGTAAAAATTAAATCCACCCAGAAATCAAGTAAAAGTAAACTAGATTAACATCCAACACATTGCTGGAACTCTCTGACCTCTTTCAAAGCAAAGTCTCTCTAATAAATTCTTGGAAATCATTTATTTTCCCATTCATACAAGCTTAACTAATCGCGTAATGAGAGACAGAGGCCGAAAACAGCAAATGATCAGCTGTGTCCCTTCTTTTTTCTCAATTATTTGTATGGTGGAATTTCCTTCACCTCTAAAAACAAATATCCACCAAGAAACCCTCCACAAGTCAGGCAATAGATGTGGGGGCTGGAAATAGAAACGTTTGACAAACGTGGCTTCTTTGAGAAACTGCAAATAATTTAGTATAGCTAAATGCAAAGGTATGTGCGTTAAGAAATACGAGCCCCAGAGAAGTTAATTTAATCAGATTTGCTGAATCTCTGCCTCTTTAAATAATCATCTAACAATCAATTTATAGAGTATTGTAAGTAAAACATAATCAGGACAAGCCATATCTTTATTTTTGTTTTCTGCACTTAATTTTATCGGCACATCTGCCACTCTGGATTTCTTTGGAGGAATAGGCAAAGGCTGAATCAAGTGCAATCCCACGCAAGCTAGCATCTTTAAGAGTGACTGTAGCTCAGTTAACGAATGAATGAAGAAAATAAAAGGCTACGTCTTTTTAGGGGGCTTTGTTGGAGGGATATGATCAGTAAGATTTTGGCTTCCAACTTTGACTTTTCACCTGGGGCTGATACCAACCCACCAGCACACATGCTGTTTTGTATCCTGTTCATTTCTGCCCATGTTCATTTTACAGCCACCTAGAGCCCATGGAGTCGGCCAGGGGACACTTCATGAACATGTGATGTACATTTTTAAGGAGTTGCTGGTACAGAGAGAGCATATACATCTGGGGCAAAAAGAATCTGCCCACCAGTCCCAGAAGCAACCTGACAACCCCAAATTCTGCGTGGTGATGCCCAGAAATGAGTCACTTGGGGACCTTGCATTTCCAGATCTTTTTTTTTTGATTTCCAGATCTTTAAAGCAGAATCGGCCTCTACCTTTAGCAGATCATTGGTCAGAGGTAATGAAACAGTTGCCAATAAATTCTGGGTTAATATGTTAAATTTCAAACCCCAGTGAAAACGAATTACCCCAGGATGCTTTCTTCTATTTCATACTTCAGCCTACAAAATGTGTATCCTCTCCACGCTTCCAAGTGAAGACTGTTGGCAAGAGTCCCTGCTCTAAACACCTAGAGACTTGTTCGTTTGCTGTGAAAAAAATAATGAAGATCGTTGAAAGCACTCTTTGTAAGTTAATATTTTGGAGTTTACTCCAACTCAACTTTCTCGTATAATACAGACAACTGACATTCAGTTAAACAAGTAGAAATATTGTGTTAGGTAAAAATTCATATTTTAAGTAAGAGTGATTCAAGATCTTTCACAATTACCCCCATGTCTGGTGCTAGAGATGTTCCGGGCCTGTTTCTTTTCTGTACAAATGCAAATCTAACAAGTATTTCTTTAATGCTTATCATTTGCTAGGAACTCTTTGCTAGGAACTTATCATTTGCTAGGAACTAGAAAGGAGGAAAGGGAGAAGGAGAGGGTGGGGGCAAGCAGAGCCGGGGCCCATGGCACCCACTCTGGAGCTAGGTTTTTGTTGTCCAAATTCTAGCTCTGCCACTTTCAAGCTGTGTGCTCCTGTAATAGCTCTTAAATTTCTCTGTGTCCTCAAATATAAAACTGAGACAATAATAATAACCACCACGCTTTATAAGGAATGAGTAAATTAGTATTTGCCGAGCACTAGGGCAGTGCCTGGCATTCAGTAAATGCTATGTGTTTGTCAAGTGAAGTCGTGGGGATTACAATAATAGCTCACATTGGCTGAACCCATATTTTACACTGTGCTACACATTTTGTGTTTATTAGCTCCTTTCTCCTCACCACAATCCGATGAAGCTGATATTATCATTATCCCCAGTTCCTAGATGTGGGAACTGAGGATTGAGGTGACCAGGTAGCTTGTTCACAAGCGATAGAAGTGATATAAGTTCATGGTGATGTGAGTCAGCAGCAATCCGGAATCTATGCCACCTGAGTCTAAAGAGCCTGTACTCTCACTCGGCTTATGGTGTAGTTTAAAGTAAGTAAAATAAAGGTAAGCCAACAGTAAATAGTTTTATGAGTATAGGATGCGGTACACGTAACTGGAAAAAAAAAAAACCATGATGGTCCAGATATACTTTATTCCAACCGAGAATTCAGTTAATACATATATAATTTATATAACTAGGCTCTGCTCTGTTTTCCGTGCTTCTCTTTTTAATGAGGAGAAATTAGATTGTGGCACACCCTTTAACACATTTAACATTTTTGGGGAAAAGGTGGCATTATTTTTTAAAAAGGGGGTGCTTTGGGACATCTGGGTGGCTCAGTCAGTTAAGCGTCAGCCTTTGGCTCGTGTCATGATCCCAAGTTCCTGGGATTGAGCCCTGTGTGGGGCTCCCTGATAAGTGGGGACCTGTGTTCTCCTCTCCCTCTGCCTGCTGCTCCCCCTGCTTGTGTTCTCTTGCTCTTGCTCTCTCTGTCAAATAAATAAATACAAATTTTTAAAAGATTTTATTTATTTATTCATGAGAGAGACAGAGAGAGGCAGAGACATAGGCAGAGGGAGAAGCAGGCTCCCTGCTTATCATTACCTGAGCCAAAGGCAGATGCTCAACCACTGAGCCCCCCAGGCACCCCCTCCAAAAAATTTTTTTTAAAAGGAGGTGCTTTGTGAGTACTTAGTTGGCATTGTTTTTAAATTTTAAAAAAGATGTATTCATTTATTTGAGGGAGAGAGAGAGAGAAAGAGAGACCAGGGGAGGGATAGATGGAGAGGGAGAGAGGGAACCCTCAAGCAGACCCCCCTGTTGAGTGGGGAGCCTGAAGCAGGGCTCAATCCCAAGACCCTGAGATCATGACCTGAACTGAAATCAAGAGTCAGTCACTCAGCCGACTGAGCCACCCAGACACCCCAATTCTTTTAAATTTTTATGAAAATTTGTATCCTCAGGTTTTCTTGGTATATGTAAAAAATAAACACAAAAGAAACCTAAAGCATCACTGTTTGGGTTAAAAATGTGTTTGATTCCTCAACTCTGTCATCAGAGATCCAGGCTCACTTTTTCTTCTTTTCATTCCACTATTCTTAGCCTGTTAGCTTGACTCAGTGGTCTCAACACAACTACTCCTGTGGGGGCCTCCATTTTCACTGAAGGCAGGAAGAGAGCAGATATTTTATTGTTTGTTTTCTTCTTTACAATTCTTCCAGTAATTCTGTTCTAGTCTATACTGGTTGCTTTCTTGGCCTACTCTAAAGCTATTACCCTGAAACTTTTTTTTTGTCATCAAGGGAATTCCCTTTGATGTTGTTGTTGTTGTTGTTCTTCTTCTTCTTCTTAAGATTTTATTTATTTATTCATGAGAAACACACAGAGAGAGACAGAGACATAGGCAGAGGGAAAAGTAGGCTCCCTGCGGGGAGTCCAATGTGGGACACCATCCCAGGATCCCAGGATCAGCCCTGAACTGAAGGCAGACGCTCAACCGCTGAGCCCCCCAGGTTACCCTCTCTGATGTTCTTCTATGTTAGATCACCTTCTCTTCCCTTGAGATACTCTGTCTTCCTCTTTCTTGATTTGTTAAGCCTTAGTTTGGTAGAGAATATGCTCCAGAAACTCCCAAGGAAACTTACAGAACTGCAGTTCCAAATACCATGGAGAAGTTTGAAAGACCTTGGGTGTCTAAAAAGGTGTTCATTCTATGATCGCCCTTGATTAGTAACTGGACTGGATATAAAGTAGAGACTGAAAATTCTTTTCACAAAGAACATGATGAGGTTGCCCCATCTCCCTCTAGTTTTTAGTGTTGTCTCAGGACTACAATATTATTCTTATACCTCATCCTTCATAGATGACTTTTTGTTTTCTCCAGAAGTTTTGGGATCTTCTCTTTATTCCTGGTATTGTGAAATCTCACGACAATTATCCCTGTGTACCTCATTTTTTTGGGGGGTTGCTCGTTAAGGTGAGGTACATAGTAAGTCTTTTAATTTGGAGTTCAAGTTCTTCAGTTCTAGGAAGCATTCTTGACTTATGCCTTTTATAATTTCTTCTCATCTGCCTTCCTTCTTCTTTTGGGAACTTCAATTATTAGATATTTGACCTCTCAATCAGAGCTCTTCAAGTTCATTTTTAAGTCCTTTTGTTGACTATTCTTCCGCTATAATACATATATTTTTATTTTCTAAGAGCATCTACTTGTAGTGTTCTTTATTTTAAAACTGGAATCTTTGGGATCCCTGGGTGGCTTAGCGGTTGAGTGCCCGCCTTTGGCCCAGGGCGTGATCCTGGAGTCCCGGGATCGAGTCCCACGTCAGGCTCCCTGCCTGGAGCCTTCTTCTCTCTCTGCCTATGTCTCTGCCCCTCTCTTTCTCTGTGTCTCTCATGAATAAATAAATTAAAAAATCTTAAAAAATAATAAAATAAAATAGAAACTTCTTGCTCCTTAATTCAATATCCAATATTTCCTGAAGATACCTAAATATATACATTTGAATAATGTATCACTTACATGGTTTCTCTACATAACCATGTGGTATACGTCTGATGAATAGAGTTTACACAAGATTATTTAAGTGTTAGTGATATTTAAACCAATATTGTCAAGCATATCTGATTTGGAGGAAGAAAACTCTTCCAAAGCTAACAAAATTGGTAGTTTATATAGGAAAGGATTTGCTATCTATGGAAGAAGCTTTGTGGTTTTAGTAAGTCATGGTTCGAAAGAGCAATTATAAAAGTGGCAATGCCATGTCCTATTATAGTTTCTCTTTTGAAGAAGAAGTGGTTGATGCATAACATAGGGCAGTGATCCATGGATTCCCTGCTTGATTACACAGGTATGGTGAAGCCCTGCAGCGAATCAGTATGTATTGTTACTGACAGGCTTTAATCTGGAGATTTGTGATACAATACAGTCTCCCAGCTCTCTGTAAATTAATCAAGGGGTTCACATCAAAGAGAAGGTTATGGTTATGGTTATGATAATTTTAAAATTTCTACCAGTTTATATTTAACAAATAATAGAAGGAACCGTTTGCCATTGTATGATTGTTTTCTTTTAAATCACTTTTATTTCAGTCTCCTAGGACATCGGGATGCTTCCTTTACTCAAAGAACTACTCTTGTGTCCACAATACACTTGATATTCTAGATTTAGCTGCATACAAAATGGCAGATTAGATTTAAAAATTTCAGTGAAAGTTAGCAAATGAACCACTCTATACAAATAAAATAAAGGTCTCTATTCATGGGCATCGTTCAGTGTCTTGTACTCTGGATTTTCTCAGCTACCTCTTCCAACAGGTAAATCCTCATCTCAGACAATTTCTTATGTGAACAAATACAGTTCCTTATACTTAACTTACTCTGTGTTTAGATGACAAACTTCTTGAGAGATTATATTTGGCTTTTAAAAAAAAAGGAAATGCAAAAAAAAAAAAAAAGGAAATGCTATTTCCTACAAAATACCAAATCTAAGTGATAATTTTCTTAGCTTATTTTTTACATCCTAAAATATTTTCCTCTTTTTTTGCATACATTTTCCTTAACTTCTGAGCCCCTGTTTTCTAGACAAAACAACTGTTCTCTATATAGTAATGCTGGTGTTCCTTGCCATCATGTTGGAATATCACCTATCAAAAATAGGGACGGTTTAGGTTGCTGGAGTTTTCTATGCCTGTGTGTGTGAGTGTGTGTGTGTGTTGGTCACTGACACACAGCTGGAGATCCCCGCTGATCTTTCACCTGTATTGTACCCAGAGATGGGACCTATGGCTTCTTTGCTTCTATATATTAAGAGGCCCCAGAGAAATCTGAATTTGAATCTTAAATTTGCCACTTAATAGCTGTGTATTTTAGTTTTCTCATCTATAAAATAGAGATAATTTTTTCCTCATCATGAGAGTGATGTGAGGGCCAAATGAGGTCATGTGTATAGTGTCTAGCATAGCAATGGGAAATTGGTAAACCCCCAAAGGTCGACTAAAAAAACTATATGCTTTTTATAAGCTATTTTTCTGTGGAGAGAGCAATGTTAGGAAAGGACCTACTTCATTTCTTTTTAGTGGCATTTTCAGAATAGGGCAGGAAATAACCCAAGTTTCCAGAGACTCCTAGCTACAAATAGTCTCTTCTTATGGAGAACAAGTAGAGAATCTGGAAAGAGCAATGGAGAACATTTTCAACTGGAGAAAGCTGTCTCTTGAGCATGCCAAGCTTATTTCTATCTTTTTTACTGGCCCTTCTTCTGGAAAGATGTTTATAGGACTGGCCTCTGTTGCTCTGATCTTAGATTAAATTTAAATTTCTCAGAAAGAGTTCCTGACCACTCTCCTCAAAGTAGCCCCAATCACAATCTTTTGTCCTTGTTTATTTATTTCACATGTCAACATATCTGTCTCTCCACAGAACGTAAGCTTCTTGAGAGCTGGCGCTTTGCCCATCTTGGTCATACACATAAGTCATAGACACATGTATTTGCTACATGGCAGATGATTCAAAAATATTTGTTGAAGAAATGTTTAAAGGGCAGACTTTGTTTCAACACTAAGAAAGCCAAGTACAGAAAGGCAGTCATTGACCTACTAGTAATTCACTAGTCTGTGTATGAAGAGACCACTTACCGATGATTGTGAAGCAGATGCTCAGTAAATGTTTGTCAAATAAATCAAAGAACAAGTTTCAGGTTTTTTTTTTTTTAAGATTTTATTTACTTATTCATGAGAGACACAGAGAGAGGCAGCGACACAGGCAGAGGGAGAACCACGCTCCATGCAGGGAGCCCGATGTGGGACTCTATCCCAGGACTCCAGGATCACACCCTGGGCCAAAGGCAGATGCTCAACCGCTGAGCCACCCAGGCGTACCCTTTCAGTTTTGTTTGTAGTTGATGGTAGAGCCAAAGACACTGAGAATGTATTTTAGAAGCAATTTATCAATGGCCAGCCCCAGGCTGAAGTAAAACATTGTAAAGAGAGGATGTTAAGGTCTTTCATACCCAAGGAATCAGTACTCACGTGTGGCCTAGTCATTACCCAGGCACCTTCCCCTGGGACATCTATCATGGGCTCAATGTTTTTAGTAGCATCTTCATTCTGTTCTTTCCTTCCATCGATCAAAACTCATCTACCATATGTTTCTTTCCTGTAGAGCCTTGTTCAACATACAGTGCTTTCAACCGTGATGGATATTTCCCCCTCTCTGACTCTCATGCAACCAGCATAATAAAACAAATTAGAATGTATTTTAGTCTCACTCCCTTGTTTTTTGGTCCAGTAATGAACAGACTGACTGACTGACTGACTGACAGTAGAAAGCAGACAAACAGTTTAGTAAAAAACTCAAGAATGGGTCAATATCCATTAAAATACTGAAAGAGGAGCATGTGTTGGGCCCATCTCCACTGAGAGAAAAATTCCATTTTGCCAGTATCCCCTCTATATCCGTTGTCTGAAGGATGCACTGCTGTTGAGTTACTAAGAGGGCTGGAGTGACTATTGGGCCTTTGAAGTTCCTATGAGAGCAGCTAATCATAGCTAACAAATAGGGCTATGGTATTAGTGGAGGAAAAAAGCTTTCGTATTCCTTATTGGCTTGACTGAAGAACTGGGTAAATATGAAAGTATTACACATTTTTCTGATTTGCTTAATAATAATAACACCGAACATTTATTGAGTAGTTAATATGCACTGAGCATTTTTGTAAGTGCTTAGCATGTGTATTTTTAATTTTAATCTCTGTTTTACAGGAAAAGTTTACAGGAGGCCAGAAAGGTCAGGTTAATATTGCCAAAGGTCATTCAGCTAATAGAAAGCAGAGCCAGAAACCTGATCCCAGCTCATTTGACCCCATAGTCTGAGCACTTAATCCCTAACTATTCTCACTCTGGCAAGGGTGTGAATGAAAATTGACTGCTAGCCAACCAAAAACATAATAGGAATTGTCTCCAAAGAATTTCTCCAGAAACACTCCTTCCCCTTGCCATAGGTAATCCACTTGATAAGCACAGTTCAAAAATGATCAAAAATAATTATCAAAAAAGAATTGTTTAATTCTTTATAAGAAATGGTATATCTTATTAAGTATAACTTCAAAAGAGGAAGTACTGTACTTTGTCAATTGTTCACTTTCTGAAGAACTCCCATGTTTTAATTTTCTAGGTGGATTTTTTCCATCTCTTACCACTAGATGGTGTGTGGATTATGCAAACACCTGAAATCTGGGGAGAGGAATTAGTCCAAAGGAAAAAGAAAAAAAATTCAGCAGAGAAAGATAAATGTGGAATTTGGACTCAGTTGAGGACAGTAATGCCCGACACAGTGGCTTTCCAATTGTGGGAGCCTGGTTTCTAGTTCCATCATTTTCCTTTCAGAGGAAACAGTAGTAGTTACTTAAGGGTAACAAGGAAGTTAAGGAAGATTTAAATAATAGTCAAAAGGTGTCTAAGAGTTCATTTTCTCAGGAAGCTCTATGTCCGTAGTTACAGCCAGGGTTGGCATTTTGGATAAGATTTTGAGGAACAAAGTCTATTACAGCAAGTAACTGCTTCCTGTAACTGAGTTTTCTGGAACCTACCACAATCTGAAAATAGTTGTTTCTTCTTGATTTTTTTCAATTAGTCTGTAATAAAAAGGGTCGTGAATAGCCAGTTAACCACTTTCTAGCCACCATGTGACCAACCAAAATTATGTTATTTTAAAATTCAGAGTTGTTTAAAGAATAGGACCAGAAAATTATTGGAAATTTTGTGAGAATAAATTTTAAAACTAAAAGGAAGTCATTTGTGTGTGTATGTGTGTGTGTGTGTTTTGAACTTTCACTTCTACAAAATGAAAATGTAGATCACCAAAGGTCTTTGCAGGCAACTCTATGACATCTAAAGAAAAAAGAATAGTATGAGTGCTTGTGCTCACAAACACACATATATACAGATGCACCCTAATTTTGGTTCTAAAATAGATTTATGTTCTGTTTCCACATTAAGGGTATATGACAACATATTTGCTGAAGGAATAAGGAGAACTAAACCTCATTTATGAAGGTGTGGTGGTGTTTGGAATTGGGTATTGTGCAAGGGAGTGCGATTATATGACCTATTTTTCACAAGTCATTGCAGATCCTGTTTGTTTGTGAAGAATTGATATTGATGAGACTGTAGGCAGTGATGTATACTTTTAGGTTAATGGATTACGTGTCACCATATGAAGAGTTCTTTTCTCTAATTTTTTTCCTTTTTTTTTTTTTTAAAGATTTTATTTATTTATTCATGAGAGACACAGAGACACAGGCCGAGGGAGAAGCAGGCTCCCTGCAAGGAGCCCGATGTGGGACTCGATCCTGTAACTCCAGGATCACACCCTGAGCCAAAGGCAAACACCCAACAGCTGAGCCACTCAGGCATCCCTGTAATTTTTTTTCCTTGAGTAAACCCTAACTCTTGGGTGTTAAACTCTAAAAATACCCAGTTGTCATTTTTATTCTGGACTAGGTTTAGGTTTTGGGATTAAAATCAAAATTGAAAATGACCCAAGAATGACAAACACAAGGAGGAAATAAATAACAGCCATGAAACAGTCCTGTTATCCGTGATGCTTATTTCCACACCGAGATGAAGCTACAGTACTTGGTTTGCTCACCTCTTCACTTGGGCTGCTATTCTCTGGCCTGAGCTGGAAGGGGGCGCCAACACTGCATAGAGGAAAAACAGCAAGGTTGCTGTGGGAAAGGCGCTTCTCTTCCTTTTCTAGAGGTATTGAAATTCAGGATCCTCTGTGAAAGACACACCATTCTTCTTTGGTAACCTGCAAAACCAAATTTGGCTTCATGTTAACCGCATTCAGTCTGCTGAATTTTATAGGCAACCGTTGCATTCATATTTTATTGTAACATTGGTCCTATATTCTCAAGGTTATCAGCCAATTGCCAAGGTATACAGGCACTCATTGGGTATCTAGGGTGCCTTTTGCTTTCTTTCTCTTTTCTTTTTTCATTCTTTCTTTCTTTTTTTTTTTTTAAAGCAGCTTTCTAAGCAGTGTAGACTGGGGAGGGATGTGAAACATAGTATATGAGTAGAAATGAGATAAGAGATCAAAGAGCCACCTGTGTTTCTTTTCTCTGAAGATTTCTGATGCTTATAGTCAGTCCATTCTTTGCATTCAGTATCTCTAAGGGTCTAGTAGAGCCAACCTCTACCTACTTAATCATCAGTCTAACTTCAGTGTATTCATAAATAGGTCAAGACATGCTCCAGTTGAAGTTGTGCTGGATAACCTGTTTAGTACAGAACATGGATAGTATTCAGTAAAGTTTTTAGGATTCATTAATGGATGCATAAATGGTTATTCACTTATTTGATGAGAGTTTTTCTCCTAGAAAGGAATCAATCCTTAACCCAAAATATTAAGAACATTTGTTTGAATTTTCATTGGTCATTTCATATCAGAATATGATGCTTCATTTTCAGCAAAAGTGATCAATATTAAGGCTCTGTGGTTCTCTTTAAAACTTGAGGGTAATTAATTTTTCAGAAGAAAAGAATTAACATATAATTTCAGGGTTGGCAGTAGTTTGGCAAAAGGTACTTGGGTGTTGTAGATAGAAGATAAGGAAAAAAGAGACTTTTTAAAATGTCTTTTAGACAGCCACATTGGTAGCTCAAATCTTTGACAGAATAAATTTAGTTTATACATGAAAACTAGTGTTCAAAGGATCTATGTCTATCACCTAGCATAATCTGGCTGTGTTGAAAATGCCCTCTTTTCTGAGGAAAAAGAAGTGCTGGATCTATGATCTGAGTAAAAACAGCAGGACTATCTTTTATTTGTGATCTCTTGGGACCACACACTGTAACTTTAGTGGCCATTTACCAAGTGGGTCCCTCAGGGCTTCCAAAATGCACAAGATTGATTGCTACAGTGCTGTGTAATAAGCCAGGTGATAGATAACACTATTGCCATTATCACACTTTTATAAGACTTGATTAGGGTTAACAAAAAACAATGACAATTTAAAATTATTTGCATAAGGAAAACATTAGTAAGAAAACCAACCTACCAACCAACCAACAAAAACAGTAGCTAGTCCAGGAAAATTCTCAAGTTACCAAGTCTGGGAATGATCTGTCCATAAAGGACTAAGGAAATTCTTGCAAGCATTTTGTAAAATACTCTTTAGGGTGTGTCCATGTAGGATTATTTTCTCCCACCTACCTCACTCTCTGCTATGGCATGGCCTTATTTGGGAGTGGGGAGAGAGGGGAAGTGGTCAGCCCCAGTTGAACACGAAATTAGATGAGATAGTGAGCTCTCTTGCTTACAGTTGGTTAAATAGAAGATACACAGCTGTGTATAACCTTTGAATTCTAAAGGATATAGATGATATATTGATGGGAATAAACAACCTGGCTGTCTTAACTTCTAAGGTCTGAATGACTTCTTTTTAATTTCTACTGCGTATTTCATTGACTTCATACATAGTAAGAGTGAGATGAGGCCTATAAAGAAAGTGCTTCACACAATCTAATGAGGGGTTTTGGACTTAGCATCTACAATTTGATCTCAGTTATCTCAAAAACATCACTTATTTTAATAGAGTTTTAGATCCTCTAAGTTTAAAACAAACAAAAACAAAAAAGAAATGTACCACTCAAATGCATGGAAACCAAATGAATGTACCAGAGGGACCACAAGGTTACAATTGTTTTTCACTCCAATAATGTGATTTTAAAAATAGGAACTTATTGGGATGCTTGGGTGGCTCAGTGGTTGAGCATCTGCCTTCGGCTCAGGTCATGATCCTGGAGTCCTGGGATGGAGTCCCAGGATCGAGTCCCACATCGGGCTCCCCACAGGGAGCCTCTTCTCCTTCTGCCTGTGTCTCTGCCTCTCTCTCTCTCTGTCTCCCATGAATAGATAAATAAATAAATCTTTAAAAAATAGGAACTTATTTTGTAGATGATAGTCACTTTAAACATATTAATTTCATAGTTTTTTCATTCTTTACATTTCTTCTGTATTTTTGGCAGTGTATATAAATATTTTTGTGCTTTACTTTCTAATTGGAATCAAGATATCTTAAATGGATTGTATTTTGAGTTGTAACATATTTTCTTGGCAAAATCATACATCTCCTCAGCACTGTAATCTCTGGAGATATTGATAGCATTGCCACGATCATGATAAAAGAACATGTAGGATCTTCACCACATGTGAGAGCACTGTACAAATCATGTAAATGAATTTTTCCTCCTTTCAGAAATTCCTTCTCTGAGAGACATGGGGGGGGGGTATGTTTTCACTGATGGCTTGTTATCATCACTAGCATGATTATATTCATATGAGCATAATGCTTGGTTATATATGTATATATATATATATATAATTAATATGCTTTGCATCATATTTGGTAATTTATTTAGGCTTACAGAGCATTGCTTAAATTTATTACCTAATTATTGCTCAAAAAATATTATTCTCTCTTTTATACATGAGCAAGCTGAAGCTTAGAGCAGGAAAGGAAGTTTACTTAAGATACACAGATGGCAAGCAGCAGAGCCAAGTGCAGAATTATTTTGTCCACATTTCATGTGCAGCATATTGGGATTTGCAGAATAAATATAAGACATGGTTTCTGCCTTTAGGGAACTTGTAGTTTAGTTGGGACAATGACTGATGCCATGAAAACAGAGTGTATAGATAGTAGATAGAGCATGGTCCTCAGACCATGTAGCCTTTGAAGCTCATAGAAACCTGTTTTTTGAATTGCATAAAGTTATACGTAAAGTATAAACCAAGCATACTTTTGACTGACAAAAGGTGCTGTCACAGGCATCTGTTGTCTAAGGATCTTGGAGAGGATTTGAGATAGTCTGCTAACCTAGATTTACCTCCACCCAAACATATATCATGTGTCTTCCCAACAGCAGTGTAGCGCACAATGTAACTACACAGGGGAAGCCACGGTGTGTCCTTGAGAAACACATCCAGTTTTACCTACTAACCAGGCCTGTGGAAGGACCAATAGCATGATGCGTGTCGGGTACGTTGATTGCACACACTACTCCAAGTGACCTCAGGCTCCTGACTTCTGTAAAACCACCAGTTGGTGGTTAATATTCAGCTGAGCTATTAAGTGGAGTCCGAAAGTAGGGACAAGATTTGCAATCTGTTAATGTTTTCTTAAGATCTTGTTAAGTAAGAGCTAAATCCATCGTTAATGGAAGTAATAATAAATTAGGGGCTGCAATTAGTAGTCCAAATGTGTACCTTTGTAAAAGGTTATCTTTAATGTCTTTTTCTTTTTTTTTATTAACGTAATTGTGTGTTTTGGATAATCATAGCCAAGGGGGAGAACTGGGAACTACAACAGTACTATTGCTTAGTCAAACAGAAATGAATGTATTCCAAATACGCCACCATGTCATTAATTAGAATATTGTTGGAGTAGTTAAGATATTTTGGATGGAAAGGAGACAGACAATTTAAAAGTAATTTTTAGTGTTTTGCCCTTATGGAGATTGGGTACATAAAGCACATCCACAGATTTTGGCAAATAGTAGGTATTCAAGAAACATGCTAGCTCTTATGAAGTTAGTGCTTGTGATGATCAGAGAATGTAAAGCCTCTGCCATTGGCCTACTTAAAGCTGTTCTGTTCCCAGAGCCTTTCATGCTTAGCAGGACTCTTATCTCATTGTATGCTAAGGTTGACTTGATTTGTCTACTTTTCAGACTTGGAGCTTTCTTTCATTTTGTTTAGAGAGTGAGAGAAAGACAGCTCAAGGGCATGCAAGTGAGGGTTGAGTGTGCAGTGGGAGAGAGAGAATCCTGAGCAGGTTCCACTCTTAGCACAGAAACCCAGTGCAGGACTCAATCTCCCAACCCTGAGATCATGACCTGAGACAAAATCAAGAGCCGGATGCTCAACCAGCTGAACTTCCCAGGCACCCCAGAATGGAGCTTTCTTAAGAAAAGGACCACGTGTTACTCATCTCTCTCCCTCTGGCGACTATCACATCATTTGGCAGGTAATATGTACCAACAAATGGGTATTTGTTAAAGTAATGCCTTGATTTCTAGTTTTTCTTTGTTCTTTATTTCATAATGACCATCTGATTTCAGCTAATTAGAGTGAAAACTGAATTGTTTAGATGAGAACTGCATTGTCTCCTACCTACGTTGTCTCCACAGCCTGCCTTCTTTCCTTACCTCTCTGGCTATCTTTGGCTTCCCCGCAGCACTCCTCTGTTATCAGAAATTCAATCCTCATGATGCTGTCCTTCCAATGAAATCTGATTCTATCATTTTCTTGCTCAGAAATTTCTCATGCTTTCCCATTCTCTTTGGGTTAAACATATCAACTCCTTTTCCTGAAACACAAGGCCTTTCTATGAGTAGATCTTATTTTCCTCTCTAGTTTCTTTTGCCACTTCTCACTTTTACTTTACACTCCAACTCCACTCATCTATGTTGCATTTCCATCTCTCTGAACTTTTTTGACTGCCTGGAACATCCCTCTGGCTCCCAACACACGCACCTTGCTTTTCTGCTCAGCTTGCAACCTAATACTTATCTCTCTAATGAGTCTTTTCCTGCTTCTCAAGGCAGACTTAGGCTCCTTTCCTTTGCTCCCCCCATGACTCCCCCCGGCCCAGGCTTACACATATCTTTATTAAATTAAATATCTTATTGTACTAAAATTGTGGGTTTGCCTATCTTCCCTCCAGGCTCCTTGAGAGTAGGGTAATATTTGGCCTGTACAAGTAACTCAAGACATATTTGTTGAATGAATGGATGCATGGAAGAGTGAATGCATTTGATAGATGGGACTATAAAACTGTCTTCATGAAATCAGAAATTCAAAAAGAAAAATAAAGATCCTGTAATCTGGGTATTTGTTGAAATGACTAATATTCCATGTCATGGTGGTGAAGGCAACAATAAAAGGAACAAAAAAGTATCAAGAATTCAGTCCTTTCCCAGAAGCACATAAACCAGATGTCCTAATACCTTTTTTTCCCCTCTTACTTTCTGCTTCAAGAAAGAAAGAGACAGGACAACACAACCCACAGGAAATTTTCCATGACATTAAAGAATATCACGAGGGCCGCTCTGCAGCTGGTGAGATCAGTGAAAATAAACTCAGTGATTTAATGTAAACTGTCACTTGCTTTCACAGAAAAGAAACATGGTACAGGTGTTCACGGAAAATGGTGCAGCCTGGTGGGCTCCATATTGGTTTCTGAGGGCTGAGTCTATAATCTCTGAGTCATCTTCGCTTTCCTGACTGTGCCTAACACCGGCTGTCTCTGTAGTGGGTGTTTGTGAAATGCAGGAGGAAAGGAATAATCTGACCTGTTATCTTAGAGGCATTGGATAAGTAATCTAAACAGTACTGGATATTGTTTTAGTCTCTGGATTCTGGTATCTAAGTGATAAGAATGCTGGTAGGAGCTTTTCACTAAAAACAAGAAAAATTTTAGTGGTTACTAAAAATGTAAAGATAATGTCTACCAATACTATAAGCAGGAGAAGGAAAATGACTCTGGCCGAAGGTATTTTGAAAATGAAGCTTGTGTGGTTAGAAACATCATGTGTCTGCTCCTTTGCTCTGTCTTACTAACTCTGGGCTTAAAAAAAATGACACTTGAGTTGGAGGGTGGGAAACCACTGAAGGTTTATTGAAGAGTTTGTCTCTTTCAGTCCTGGAAGCAGGTGGTTTTCACCAAAATCTTTCTCTCATCCAACTAGCCCTTTTCAATTCTTCTTAAAGTTTGTTCTTATTAATTTAGCTTATTTAACAAATATTCATTGAATATCTACTCTGTGCCAGTCTCTGTTTTAGGCTCTGGGGACAGAGTAGGTTCCCTGTTATTTCTGACTTCAAGGAGTAATGTTATCTAGTCCTACAAGACCATTGATAAACAATTAGTACCTCGCGTGTCAGGGTGTGTGTGTGTGTGTGTATCTGTAAAACTTATAAGGGGCAGGAGGCAGGGGGGTTGTGGGGCTGGAGGGACAAAGAATCTTTCGGACTGGATTGTCAAGAAAGGTTCTCCAAGGAGGTAACATGTTCCCTCATTTTATCCCATTTTTCACTTCTATCCATGTGACTGACACAAAGACTAGCTTAGGTGAATCTGATGCTCACAGCAGTTCTGCTGGGCTTGGTCCTGCTGTATGATTTTCTGCTTTCCTTATCCTCCCATTGGCTTTTTTCTGTAGAAAAAAATGATTCTCTTCCCATACCTTTAGTGCTTCATGAAGCCACAAAGAAAATCAAACAGCAATAGCCAAGAACCTGAGGGCCCCAGTACACACACACACACACACACACACACACACACGCATGCGCGCACACACACACACACTTCAGAGCTATTTTTATGCCAGTTAAGTGAATATCATGAAGAGTAAATTTGATAATGCTTTCAAATATTTTGTGCAGTGCTTGATACTTAGTCAATAGCCAATAAATATTCAACGTTATTGTTATTATTATGATAATCAAGGCCTTTATTATTATCTTACAGACATTTGTAAAGATCTTGCGGATGTCTAATTGTTTGAAATACTCCCATTCAGGCATCACATTCTCTAGGTGTTTCCTCGGTGCAGAGCTACAGTAGGTGTTGTGGGGAGTAGCAGGATACTAGAGAAGACAAAGTTCCTCTCTCTTCATTGCTAATGAGACAAAACACACACCACCAATGTCCAGTAGACAAATGCCGAAGAACACTTCTATTTACACAGCAGCTTAATTGGAAGCACCAAAGAATACATTCAAATGATAAACACACAACCCTTTAAGGAAGGATAATTTAAAAGTTGCCTCCTAGACCATTTCATCTCTTAATCATAGCTCTCCTTCCCATGGAGAAACATAAAATCTTGGAAATATAGTAGGAGGTCATTCTGTTATTTACCACTTTGAAAATGGGGAGAGAAGTGGCTGAGTGGCTCAAATGGTTAAGCATCTGACTCTGGATTTTGGTTTAAGTCATGACCTCAGGGTTGTGAGGTCAGGCTCTGTACTGGGGTGGAGACTGCTGAAAGAAAGAAAGAAAGAAAGAAAGAAAGAAAGAAAGAAAGAAAGAAAGAAAGAAAGAAAGAAAGAAAGAAGAAGGAAGAAATGGGGTGAGAACTTACCTACTAGACAAGAGAAAAGTACTCAACACAAATTTTGGTTGATTCAAAGTGACTCTAACCTATTTGGCATATAACCACTTTCTTTCTGGGTTTGACTCATTTGCAATTTGGGATAGTTTGTTACAGACAGAAGAAAACAAGGTCTATGATTCAAATGTTTCAATCCCTATGCCAACTGGGATCTAGAATTTTCAACATATTAACGAGAAAAAAATGGAGCTTACCAAACAGAGTGGCTATATTCAAATACACCTGCTTCAGAAATTCTCCCAAGAATCTTCTGAATTTCTGAAACTGAAATACTGCTTTGTTTTATAATTTATTTCTTCTCAGTACTTATGTTTAAGTTATTATTTCCATGTAACAAATCACCCCTAAACTAAGTAAATTAAGAGAGAAATATTTTTTTATGTCTACCATTTCTGTGGGCCAATTGTTTGGGAAGAAGGGCTTGGCTTCAGGGTGGTCCTGACTCAGGGTGCTCGTGAGCTTGTGGAGAACAGGACAAGGAGGGACTGGAGCCACCAGTTGTCTTGAAGATGTCATCCCAGGACGCTCTAGGTGGTCTTTCCCCATAGGTTAACTTGGGCTTCCTCATAGCATGACTGCCCTGGGGCAATTGGACTGCTTGCAGGGCAGCTCAGGGCTCTGGCATGAATATTCCAGCTCATAAGGGGAAGTTGACAGAGGCGGGGAGGTCACACACCATCCATGACTTTTACTTCGTTCTCGTGCTCACCAGTACATCACAAACCTGCCCATGTTCAGGATTGAAGGGGGAGTTGCAAGGGCCTAGAGGAGCATTTGGGATGGGGGTTGTCCTTGGAGAACCGGCTGTAGCTCACTAAGAGCAGTTTGGAGGAGCAGGCTTATCCTTGGAGACTGCCAACTTCCTGATTGAATGAAAATGTACCTTCCAGCATTTGTAATTGGAAACTAAAAATAAGAGGTCAAGAAGACCAAGCTGTCAGGTCACTAAACACTTAAAAGGGAAAAACAACTTTTTTCTACTTCTTTTTTCTTCACATGGTGATAAAAATATTTTAGTTATTGAAAAAAAACTGTGATTTTTTCCTTTAGTACTGCCATATATTATTCTATAATGAAAGATAATGATCTCAGATCTTTATAATAATGTCACTGTTTCAAACATTGACAATAGGTCTAAAAAATAAAAAAGTTGAATTAAAAAAAAAGTTTTATCTTGCTGCCTGAAAGAAGAAGCAAGAAACGGAGACATCTTATCTCACAGTCCCAGAAGGAAGGTGAGAAAACTGTGCATACATTATGGGACACCATAGAGGGCTGAAATGGGGCTCGAGTCCCTGCTTTATACTTCATGTGTTACTATTTTCAAAATGGCTTTGTCCTGGTGGGGTTGACTGGAAACATGATGGAAACCACACATTCCTGAATTATAAATTAATATAAGTCAACGTTCAGATGTGGGACTCTGTCAGCTGAGAAATGAATTATAATTGGAGAATTATGCATTTCTTTTTCATCCTATGTAAGTATTTTAGCCTCTAACTGTTTGCAAGATGACTTGGAATATATGATGTTGTGGAATTCAGCTTTATTAATAGATAACCACTAATATACTTTTGATCTTGACTTGTGAGGAATCAGTATTTGTCATCTAGTTCATTCCATTATGGTTTTGAACATGAGCCCTCCTTCATGTGTACTCAGGAGAAGGCGTGCCCTCCCACAACGTGGTCCACTTAGATTTGTCTCTGGCCCCAATTTGCTACCAATGTTAGCCGGGTATTTACTTCGAATTTTCAAACCATCTTTCTAATATGGCCTTAAAATCTCTCTCTCTCTGCTTCTCCTACTCTCTCTCTTACTCTGTGTGTGTGTGTTTTGAAAGAAAGAAAATATCTCAAGTGGGTGCAAAAATATGTGGAAGGGATTGCCTCTAGCTTTTCATTCTACTTGCTGCAATTTTAGCCCTTGTGCTTTGCATCTTTAGAAAGACATTTGGGGGCAGATCCAAAGAAAGGCTACCCTCCAAATGAGTGAACTGAGTCCGTCCCTTATCTGTGGGATAAATGCCTTGGGAAGCAAACACTGCCTGGCGTAGGGTAGCGTGATGGTCCCCAGAGTCCCCTTCTCCGGCAGCAAATAACCCCGGAGGGAAGAGCATACAGCAGAGCTCATCAAACTAGGACTATGCATCCAATTAGCAGAACACTTCACAACTTTCCCACCCTCTTGTAAACAGAAAACCTAGGGGTTTTTCTGCAGTAGTTCTGCCTCTGAGCGTGGCTGCTTGGAATTCCACTCTGAAGAGTTTGAATGGTCTCTTAGCACAGATGGTTTGTGGGAGCTTTTTTCCTGAAGCCAATACGGTCAGAAATGTTCTCAAAAAGAAAGTGAGAGTATCAACAGCAGTAATTTCTTCATTTTATCTTACTTTAACTTCTATGTAAGCCCAGAGCTTTTTTTTTTTTTTTTTTTTTTCCCAGATCTGCCTACAGTTACAGTTAGAGTATCAAGGCAGATTGGGAAACAATTTGTTCTTTTGTCACAAGGTAGTTAGATAAATGCAGCTGAACTCCTTAACTCTCAATCACTCTAAGTAAATTGAGCATCAGCAGCATCTCTGGATTATACCATTGTGGGTTGGACTGACATGTTGCAACTGTCTCCAAGTTGAACTTGAGGATTATAGTTCATTAAATACCACCGACTCAAAACCAATCAGTTGCGGGGATCCACTTCCTCCAAATACCCCCCACCGTCTGTTTTCCGGAAAGAAACTGGCTTTCAGTAACTGTTGCTCAAACCTCAAATCCACGAAAAAGAAGTTAGCACAGAAACGGAGGAAGAATGACAAATTTTATCTTTGGTGACCAGATGTTAGGTGCTAACGTAGGATGGCAGTGAATGGAGTTTGCAGAAGCATTAAGTGACCGGCATTACAGTGAATAATAGGAAGTGATGTAAGGGATGTTTCTGTCTAACTTCAGAAGCTTCAGTCACACAGACATTCAGGATGTTTGCATATTTCCAGGGAGAACAAGCAAAATTAGAACAGTCAAGTCAAAGAAGCATCTGAAATCCGATGACTCACTTTCTCTTTCATTTAAATAAAACTTCTGAACACAAATATGTGACCTCAATACATCTAAATATATTACTAGGGAAAGAAAATAGGCCCCAAATAAGTAACAACAACAACAACAAAAAAAGGTGAGTGGCAAATAGACTTCCTAAGATCTCCAAGTCTAAGCAAAGATGCTGTTGACCTAGCCATTTAGAATAATCACTAAAAGTTCAGCCTCAGGACTCTGCTGTGTTCAACACACTCACTCAGCAGTAGGCCTGCCTTTGAACAGGTTATTTAATTTTTGTTCATCCCAGTTTCCTTATCTGTCAAGTGAGAATACTAGTGGTATCTATCTCCTGGGGAGATATTCTTGAAAGAGTGGATTAACTAAGATAATACATACACAGCACTTAACAAAGCATCCCGGTCACAGTAACCACTCAACAAACACTAAGAGTTATGATGGTGATGAAAATAATGACGGGCATCATTTAGAAAATACATGTTCTTAAGATCCCAGTACCTATAACCCTAGAAGATTCCAATTATTCTGCGTAATAAAATTTACAGATTTTAATTTTGATGTTTTTGTGACTTTAATATAGTGATAGAGACTATACAAACTGGTTTTATCTTTTAAATTAATCAGGCTGTGTGTAAATATATTTATATTATTAAATATATTTGTTTATATTATCAAGTATATTATTTATATTTAAATATATATATTATTAAATACATTTAATAATAAATTTAAGTATATTAAAGTCAGTCAAAAGATTAACCATATATAAAACCCCAGGCAACAGCTCAAAGTCACAATCAGAAAATATTGGACTGGGGGGTAGCTGGGTGGCTTAGTCAGCTAAGCTACTGACTCTCGATTTCAGCTCAGGCCATGATCTCAGGGTAGTGAAATCAAGCCTCAAATTGGCTCCATGCTGGGTGTGGAGCCTGCTTAAGATTCTCTTTCTCTCTGTGCCCTCCCCGGCTTGTGTGCTTATTGGACTGTAATCCTGCAATGTTCCTGAACTCAAATCAGGCATACCAAAGATAAACAAATGAAGTAAAGCATAGGAGTAATCTTTTCTTGTCTTGAACGCCTTCTACCTGGAGACTCAAGGACAAAGAAGCCAAGATATTTCACTGTAAGCCCTCAGAACCCTAATTATCAAACAAGGGTTTGATTATAGCCCATTTCTTCCTTGGAAGTGGTTCACATTTGTCCTTTTTGCTTCATACACCCTGGCACTACCCTAGTCAGGTTCTCATTCCCTCACTGCCAGATTCCAATCATCATCTAACTGTTTACCAAATGTGAGACTGTTTCTTTCATGACCCTAATCCTAACCTAATCTTTGCTTTTAGGAAGCTTCTGAAGCAAGAAGCAAAAACTTTTTAATGGCAAGTCTTTCATCTCATCCTTCCATTCATTAAGATTTCTGATTATTTCATACATTAAATCATAACTACACTATCTGGTTTTCAAGACCGCAAAGAAAATTTTCTCTTTCCTTGAGGGCATTTTCATCTTCTTCCTTTTTTACATACAATTAAAGGATTATATTTTGCAAAAATGTGATAAGTAGCTATGAATTCAATGTAATATAAATAAAAATTTCAGCAAGAAATGTTATAACATTTGAGAGACTAAATAGAAAATTAATCTGGATATTAAAACACAGAAGAATAATGAAGAAGTTATTTTTTTTTAATAAGGGAAATTTTATCTTCATGTAGTAAGGCATATTCTTAAGTCATAGTGCCTAAAACTGCCTATTTACACAAAAATGGAACACTTGATCTACTGGACCTAATAGAGCTCAGAAACAGAACAATATATACACTGAAGTTTATTTTTTTATTTTTATTTTTTTTAATATACTGAAGTTTAAATGATAAAGGTAGCACTTTACATCAGAGAGAAAAAGTATTAACTATTCAGTAAATGTCAGTGGCTCTTCATTGAGAAAAAAGGAAATTATTTAAAATATATACAAAAGTGAACTCTAGGTGGATTAAAGAGTTAAGTCAAAATTCAGACTGTTAAAGAATTAGGAGAAAACACGAGGAGATATGTTTAAAATCTGGGACAGGCATAGTCTACTAATCAAGATGCAAAATGCAAACGCATAAAGAAAAATATTCGCAATTTAACTGTACAAGTGACAAAGTTCCTGAACTCTCACAAAGGTAATGGCCAAGGAATGGACAAAGAGGAAATATTTGTAACACATATTTAAAAAGAAACAAAAAAAATTGGAGATTATCTAAGTCTTAGACAAGGATGTGGAAAGAAGAAGAATATGCAGATTAGCCAAGAATCTTTTAAAGAAATTTGGCATTTGGTATTAAAATAATTATCTACACTAGAAAAATATTCCCACATATGTGCAAAGTGATATTTGTAAAAATATCCCCTGGCATTATTGGGAAAAGTGAAAATTGCTGGGCACCTAAGGGGACTGATGATTAAATTATGTATATTCGTATGAAATAACTATGTAGCAGTTAAAAGAATGAGAATGATCTATTTGAAAATGGGAAAATATTTCTAAGACATTAACTTAAAAAATTGCTAAACTAGATGAACAGTATGATCCTATTTTTGTAGGCAAAAAAACCCCAAAACCAAACAAACAAAAAAACAAGTTTTACAGAACAAAGCAGCATCTCTTATACATACATATACATATCTAAACATAGTGAAAATGGTCTGAGAAGATCCAAGCCAAATTGCCAATGGCAGTTTTTCTGTAGCAGGTGATAAAAAGGGAGGGACACTGATGAAAGCTGAAAATTTGGCTTTGTCTATACTTTCACAATCAGAACGTTTTCATGTACAGCTTGTGAACTAAACAAATATGTCTTTTAAAGAAAAAAAAAAAGATGTGATGAACTAACACTTAGGTAATTCATTTTACTACGGCTGAGAAGCCATCGGGTAGCCGCTGTCAGAGCGGGCAAAGTGATAAACTGAATTAGAGACAACAGGGATGTGGTCCTTGGTCTTTGCCTTTCTTAAGTTCCTCCAGAGTCAGCCACCTCTGTTAGAAGCAATAGCTTACATCTTGTTGTTCCTTTATATTTAATAAAGTACTTTGCCCACCTTGTCTCACTTAATTAAGAAATTAATGTGCTCCTCAGACAGAAAAAGCAAGGTAGTAAATTGACTGAGAGGACCCAAGGTTTTGTGAACTAAAAGAGAAGCAATCTGCTGAAGATAGTGGAAGAAAGGACGAAAACGTATGAAAGCGCAAGAATCAAGCAAAATGATGATTAAGATGGCAACATGGTGCCTTGGATGAATGTGGTGCTTTGTTCTGTTTTTCTGGATGTGCGCTCAGAGCAGCAGGTGTGAGGACTAAACCTACCTTGGCTTTCTGGCCAATGAGAAGATACATCTTATGAAGGGAATAAAGCCAGTGTGAAAAAGAGTAGCAATACTATGTGTTGGTTGATTTATATCATCTTGGCCTAAAATTTCAGCAGAATGTTAAGTATCTGGCCTTGATTTTTAAAGCAACTGGTATGGGAGCAGGACCTGGAATTTTATCTACTCTATCCTAGCAGGAGTGTCCAAGTTCCAGGTGGTAGGAATGGGTTCTGAGTCCTCTCAGACTTTATCTACTTGAGATCCATTTGGGCTAATTAGTTATCAGTCCTGGGAATTAGTTTGATCCTAACATCTGGTTAAGTATAGATACCATGCTGAAAATTATGAAGACTGATGAATTCAGGAACACAGAGGATCTTATGTGTCACTTCCTGGGACCAGAGCAAAGGCTAGCACGACTTTTGCTACATAGTAATCATTTAATAAGTACATGAATGCGATGCAAAATATGGTTTTGGGTATCCACAAAATATTTCAGGGTAGACAACAAAACTGCCTCTGCAATTTTGAAAGCAAGAGGAACAGATTATTTTGAGGTTTTGACTAGTTCTACTTAAGGAACTCCCCTTCCCCATAGTTTTCCATTTCTTCCCTGTTGTGATGGAAATACACTCTAGGACCAGAGGGAGGCTTCCCAGGTTTAGCTGTGTCCCAAGTGGAAGCTTCATGTTTAAAAACCTAAGAGTTCATTATGATTATAACTTTGCCCTCCTTCTGCCAATGAAGCTGATCCAGGAAACTATGAGTTAGCGTACAGAATATTTAGGTATAAGCAGAAGAGACGTGAATGTTTAGTTCTTAGAAAAAAATCAAATCAGAGGTCTATTTCTGTTTGAAGTCATTAAAATATCATTAGTTGCATTAAACTTACGCATTAGTTCCTTTGAGGAGGCAATGTTCTTGATATGTCATCAGACTGTTATGAATGATGGCTAAGATCTAGAAAGTGAGGATGTATCTCCGGGTGCTTGTGCAGAAGGAGATCTACAGAGTTGGAGGACAACTCCAAAGGGAGCATTTGAGAGACTATCCTAAAGGTAGAAAAGAAGTTGGGTTGATTTATAGCTAGAGAGACGAAGGGATGAGAAACTGAGAAGCAGATGTTGGCCTTAAGAATCAATTTGATCTCTGGATCAAAAAGGAGGTATATAAAGAGAGAAGAAAATGAGCAAATATACAGGAGAAAAGAGAGCTGGCAAAGCAAAGAAATAAGTAAAGAATCAGGTGAAATTTAGAAGGGGAAAAAGTTGGTAGTGGTGTCAACAAGATGGAATCTTGCACAAATGCCAGTGGTGACATTACCTGCGCCACTGAATTGGTGATAGAATTCTTACCTCTCACCCAGGTTGGGTGATAAGCAGTGCCTGTAGTCTACCCACCAGTGTTCCAACAGTGACTTAAAATAGTGCAGATAATTAGTTGTACTTTCCTTATATGTGATCAAAGGGAAACCTTTTCAGATTGACCTTTTAATGGGATGTTTGGTACTCAAATAATGAAATTAAGTGTGATTTTAGATTTGGATTGGATACTTCCTAGAGTTGTGATGTTAGAGGTAAATAAAAGACATCATGTGAAATTTTAGGTAAATCCATTGATTTAAAACTGGCCGTTTTTTTAAATTGGAGTTCAATTTGCCAACATAGCATAACACCCAGTGCGCATCCTGCCAAGTGCCTCCCTCAGTGCCCGTCACCCAGTCACCCTAACCCCCCGCCCACCTCTCTTTCCACTACCTCTTGTTCATTTCCGAGAGTTAGGTGTCTCTCATGTTTTGTCACCCTCACTGCTATTTTCACTCATTTTCTCTCCTTTCCCTTTATTCCCTTTCATTAATTTTTATATTCCCCAAATGAATGAGACAATCTAATGTTTGTCCTTCTCCTATTGACTTATTTCACTCAGCATAATACCCTCCAGTTCCATCCACGTCAAAGCAAATGGTGGGTATTTGTCATTTCTAATGGCTGAGGAATATTCCATTGTATGCACAGACCACATCTTCTTTATCCATTCATCTTTCGATTAAAACCGGCCATTTTAAAAGGATATTCCCCTGTTGTTTCCTTTAAAATTATAAGATGCTAAATTTTGTAAAAAACCATGACTAATTTTAAATGAAATAACTTTAAATGCAGTTCCCTTGTTACTTGAAAATTTTCAATTCATGGTTTATGCAAAAATCATTTTCATTTGGCTGCTGACTTGGTAAATATTTGGAACATAAATGCAGAATATGGATACAAAGATTTTTTTAAACATACTCTGCTTACTGTAATCCTTAAATTGTCTATATCATCTGAATTCTACGGTTTAGTAACATTTCCAAATTGTCGCAGAGTCTTTATTTAGGTGACTTTATTTTGAAAGACTTTAGCAAATCCAGATTCATTGGGCTTTTAATAAGTTTATTTCAAAAGGAATATGGATTTAATGTGGAAATGAGTAAAGGAGAGAGAGAAAATGTGGGTCAGTATACAAAATAAGCAAAATTTTGAAGACTCACTTATTCTATTCATGGATTTTTTGGATAAAAATATTATCTCTTATGGCTGTGTTAACATGGGACAATGGGATCAAACAGAAATTAAAAATTGGTTTGCATCATTGTATGAGGCTGTTTGTTTACAAGTCAGAAATCTCAGTTTCTGTAAATATACAATTTCTTGTTTGTTTGTTTTTGTGTGTGTGTGTGTGTTTATAGTTCTTGTTAATTAAAAGCACCATTCTGAATTCGGTTAGTCAGTTCTGATCCTCTAAGATGCTAGGCAGATGCTAAGATAGAATTAGAAGTGTAAGAGATTTATTGGGGAGAAGTTTTGTGAAAACTAGAGAGGGCAGAAATAGTCAGGGAGCACCTTCAAGCAGCGCTGAGGTTCTGATCCATGGAAGGGAAGGAGCAGATGAAGGAAGAGAAGGGAGGAAGAGTATGGCTCTGGGAAGGCCTTCACTCGGCCAATGGTGAAGCCCTGGAATGAAAAGATTGCCCATTAGAGGAATCCTGTGTTGGGCAGAGATCACCCCATTCTAGGGCTCCTATGATACTCAGGCACTGGGAGGAGCAACCTGGGGAGAGTGTAACCTCAGCCTGAACCCTGCAGCAGATCCGGAGCATGTAGCCACTGCAAGGGTCAGAAGGTTTTGCAGAATTTTCCCTCTTAAAGGATATCTGAGTGGCACAGCTTCACAGCTGCCCAGTGAGAAAGAGGCTACAGGCCCACAGGCTAATCAAGAGACAGGTAAATTGGAATCTTTGGGTTCCAAGTGACTTGAACCAAGTCATTTTGTATATTCCCTTGTAGTAGTAGTAGTAGTAGTAGTAGTAGTAATAATAATAATAATAATAATAATAATAATAATAATATCTCCTATGGGTATAGCATGGTACAAGTTATGAAGTCCTATAATATAATTTATGTGGTTTTATCAACCTAATTTTACAAATAAAAGGGCCTGAGTGAAGTTAAGTGACATTGCCCAAATTCACTTTACCAGTGCTAGGATTTTTTCTACTAAACCATAGCTGCTTCACTTTCACATCTCAGTTACTTTATCTTGATTTTTCTTCTTTTTTCATGAGCTCTAACATATTGACGAAAAAGATAAATATAACTTGTATGCATATTTCAGTAAATCCTTATTTAGTAAATGCCTGTTTAACCACCAATAGAACCTTGCTAACATGCTGGATAGCCTCTTGTGATAGGCCTCTTCCCAATTTCACTCTTTGCTGGAAAGGGAACTTCCAGAGGAGCAAAAAGCTAGAAACAATCCCACTGTCTGTCAACAGGTCAACAGGTAAACAAGGTATGATGCATCCCTACAGAGGAATGTATCTTTTAGCAATCTAAAAACTACCTACTGATGTTACACGACAGAGATCACTCTTAAAATCATTATGCTGAGTGAAAGAAGCCAGACACAAAACAATAATACATGCTGTATGATTCAGTTATATAAGTTCTAGAAAATGCAAGCTAACCTATAGTGATAAAAAAGCAGATTAGAGGTGGCCCTCACTGCCCAAAATGGGCAGTGAGAGAGGGGAGAGGGTTGGACTGTTAGGGGGCATCAGAAAACTTTCACAGGGATGGAAATATCCTGTATCCATTTGTCAAAACTCCTTGAATCGTACACTAGAAAGGATGGAGCTGATTGAATTAAAATTCTATCTGCATAATATTGTGGGGGTGAGTGGAAGCTTCTTTGGAGACAGCATGAAAATCTCCTATTGTGATTGTATACTTAAGTATTCTTGTGTTTTTGTCGAGTTTTGATTTGTGTATTTTAGGACTAATTTATTAATTACTTACAAATGTAAACAATGTGGCAGCTTTGTGAAAAATTGAGCCTATTATCAAAGTGAAATGACTTTATCTTTGGTAATGGTTTTTGCTTAAAAGTAATTTTGCCTAATATTAATAAAGCTATATCTGCCATGTTATTTGCTAGAATTGCATAAGTATATTCTTTTTTTTAAAAACTTATTCTTACAAAAGAGTATATCTTTTTTTTTTTTTTTGAAACAAGTCTGAAAATCCCGTCAATACTAAGTCCATCCATGTTTGAAAAAAAAATACTTTTTATGGTTATGGAATTCTAGACTGGTCATTATTTTGTTTCTGCTCATATAAGTGACCATACTACTAACTTTGAGCTACTATTGTTATTCTTGAAGGATTGACTGTCTCTGTGTCATTCTTTTGAAGATCTACTTTTTTTCCTGTGGCTGCTTTAAGATAGCTGGTTTTTGGCGGGGGTTTTGTGGTTTCACTGTGACATTTCTAAATGTGGTTTCAATTATTGAATCTGTTTTTTCTGAGTTTTGGAAAATTACCAGCTATTGCCTCTTTAATTCTTTTTTTTTTTTTTTTTAATTTTTTTTTTTTTATTTTTTTTTTTTATTTACGATAGTCACACACACAGAGAGAGAGAGGCAGAGACATAGGCAGAGAGAGAAGCAGGCTCCATGCACCGGGAGCCCGACGTGGGACTCGATCCCGGGTCTCCAGGATCGCGCCCTGGGCCAAAGGCAGCCGCCAAACCGCTGCGCCACCCAGGGATCCCTGCCTCTTTAATTCTATGTCTGTTCTCATCTGTCTTTTGAATCTGTCTCCTTATGCAACTCTGATTAATAGTAAGTTAGCTTTTTAAAAAAAAAATTTATATTTTTTATTTATATTTATATAATCCTTATATTTCCTTTGGAGAAATGTTTGTGTCTTATGCTCATTTTTTAATTGGAGTATTTGTTTCTTTGGTTGTTGAATTGTATACATTCTTTATATATTTTAGATGCTAATCCTTTATTGGATATGTCATTTGCATATATCTTCTCTTATTCAGTGAGTTGCCTTTTAATTTTGTTGATTGTTTCCTTTGCTGTGCAAAAGCTTTTTATTTTGATGTAGTTCTAATAGCTTATTTTTGCTTTATTTCCCTTGCCTCAAGAGACACATTGAGAACAATGTTGCTGGCTGGGGGGATGGGTGAAATAAGTGATGGGGATTAAAGAGTATACTTGTCATGATCAACACTGAGTACTGTATAGAATTGTTGAATCACTATATTGTATACTTGAAGTTATTAGAACACTGAATGTTAACTATACTGAAATTAAAAAACAATTTTAAAAAGTGACAGCTCTTCTCTCTGTTATCCGTTTCTCTCTTTTTAAAGCATTTTATTTATTGATTTATTTCAGAGACAGAGAGAGTGTACGTAGCAGGAGGCAGAGAGGGAGGGGTAGGGAGGAGGAGAGAGGGACAAGCAGACTCCTCATTCAGCTTGAGCCTGGCAGGGCTCGATCCCACCTCCCTGGGACGATCCCAGCCAAAATCAAGAATCAGCTGCCCAACCAACTGAGCCATTCAGGCAACCCTCTTAACTTTATATTTTCCACCTTTTTGTCTCTATATGCTACATTCTAGCTAATTTTCTTGTCTATTTTCTAATTTCCTAAATCTTTTTCAATGATATCTAATTTTTTCTTCAATCTCCCAACCAAGATTTTATGTGCCTTTTTGTTTCTTTTATACTATTTTCTTTCTTTTTCAAATAAGCTAGGTCTATTTTTATACTTTTCCTCTCTTGCAGACATTTCAAGTTGTCTTTAATATCTTTAAATACATAGCGTACTTGTTTTATTTCTTGATCTGATCACCTCAATATCTCAATTCTTTTACATCTCTTTTGCAATTTTTTGGGAGCTGATTACTTTTCCTGTGCCTTATTTTTTTGTGTATTTGGTTATTTCTACTGTGGGCTAGTCAATGTTCTTGAAAAAGTCCTTTTTATGATTCCTTGAGGTCTTCCTGCAGAGGTGATTTGCATTTCTGTCTACAGATCCCAGTGGGCACTACTAATATCTTCAACCAAGTTTTGGCTTGAGATTGATTAGGCTACCCAAATAATGTAATGCCAATGTCATATCTATATGAGGAAAAGGCTGTGGTGACAAGTTCTTAGGGATTTTCTCTGCCCTCTTATCTCTTTTCTATTTACCCAGTGTTATGACAACCTTCTCTACAGTCTCCTGAGGGGTGTGTATATGTGGGAAGTAAGGCAGGGGACTTATTTCTGGTTTGTTTTTACCCTGAGATGAAACCCCTGGCACCCAGCTTAATATGGGAAGAGTCTCATAATAAACTTACCATCTTGAGTGGACTCTGGGCCTTAACTTCTGACTATCTTATCTCCTAAGTCCAAATTTACTGGGTTCAGCAAATGCCCTCAGGCTAGAAGGAACTTCAGTATTTCACTTATTTCTCTAAATCCCACTTTCTTTTAGGCTTTGGCTGGGTAGTCCCTTACAATTTTGTCAAATATTTTATTCTTTTAAGAAGGTTTTTAAAAAATATTAAGCAGTGTTTTGTTTCCAAGGACTTTGGTGTGAATCTAGTTTGTCATCCACTGGAAACAGAAATCTTGGTTCTTAGTCCTTATGATAGGAATCATAACCTGAAAGTTAACTAATGGAAATGATTGGAACATATTGTTGAACACGGAAGAATAATACAGTATGGAAATGACCCACACTGTTCTTATGGAGTATAAAGAAAACATACATTTGATTCAGGGCATGAGGCACTTATTTCCTTTTTCAAGCTACAGCTTCGCAGCATCGAAACTGGCTAGGCTGTCACTCAGTACAATTGTTTAGCTCTTCATATTGTCCTTATGGACCCCTAATCCCAAAACAAATATGACTTAGTCCATTTGGACTACTATAAGGGAAACACCACAGGCCAGGTGGCATATAAACAATAGAAATTTATCTCTCATAGTTCTGGACTCTGGAAAGTCCAATATCAAGGCACAGGTTGGTTAGGTGTCTGGAGAGAGCTTGCTTCCTGTTCATAGACAGCTATTTACCTGCTGTGTCCTCACATGACCTAAGGGCCTAGAGAGTTTTCTGAAGTCTTTTTTTAATAAAGGCACTGATCCCATTCATGAGGTCTCCAACCTCTTGACTTAATCACTTCCCAAAAACTGTATTTCTTAATGCCATCATATTGGGCATTAGGATTTAACTTATGAATTCTGGGTATAGGGGGCACAAATATGCCATCTATAGTGGTAGGAAACCATGGATGCCTATGGATGCTCATTTGCAGAAAGAAGGGTCACATCTTGAATAGAAGACTTAAGAGATGCTCCACTCAACTCTGTTTTGTCTATAATTTCCTCTCCTGCCTACAATTGTGATTGAAAGACATGGAATTTTAGGAAAAAAAGAGAGATCTTGATTTCATGGTTTCTTTTGAAACTTATTATCAAAAACATCATTGCTGAGATATGGAAAGTTTAGAATAGGTCACAAAAATATTAACTATCTAGTAGATATTGAAATATAGGCTGCAGAGAAACAAAAGAGCTGATCTTCCCCTCCCATTACCTGCTACTTAATTCTGTCAATTAGCAGGGCCTCGTTTGTTGTATTTGTCAACAAGTGGTGGATTGATTTAAAGACCAATTTGTTCCTTGAGATATGAATAAAATAAACACTATGAAAAATAAAGTCTTCACTTTTTCATCATGAAATGTGAGGTCTGGAAAAAAATGTTCAAATTTGCATTGCAATGGAAACTCCTGTGAAAGAATCTTGCATTATAATAAGTGGTGAAAGAAGACAAAGCACTAAAACTTACTCATACCCTATTAGTAAAGCTCAAAATCTATTTTCTGGAAAAGAAGAACATTGAAGCCATTGTGTTCAGTGAGGAGAGAGAGAAAATAATATGAAAGTCATCTATTTCAAATAATACAATTTTTAAAGATTTTCCTGTCACTTCTGACATTGTTTTTTTTTTTTTTTTAAATTCTTCCCAAGAATGTCAATGGAATCTTTCCTATGTTTCAGCAGTCACATTTACTGGCATTTGTAGTTCTACTAAGACATAAAAGTCAATATGTCAATACAAAATTGTGTATCATGGGGCCCACAGGTTGGTGAGAAACTGTATTTTTCAAACACCAGCCTTTTAGTATTAGCCAAATTAATCTTCAGGAGATAATTTGCAAGAGTCCCTGATATATGTTAAAGTTCTAGCTTTACAACATTAACTCATTACAAAATTAAAACAAATAGGAAATTGTGGGACGCCTGGGTGACACAGTTGGATGTTGGTTAAGCGTCCAACTCTTGGTTTCTTCTCAGATCCTGATCTCAGGCTCCCTGCCTAAGTCTGCCTAAGCTCTCCCTCTCCCCTGGTCCCTCTCCTCTAAAATAAATAAATAAATCTTTAAAAATATAAAATAAACAGGAAGTTGTAAATGATTCATAGACACACCATTTGATTATGGCTCCCGAGAAGACTGACAAACACAACAGTTGGCTAATTTGAACATATTGCTAATGCAGCAGCCTTCTATGTGCTGATCCATGAAAATTTAGGGACATACTTAATCATAACATGCTTTAATTCTTTTCACAGAAATTCCTAATAGAAGAGGTTATAATTTAGAACTCCCTATTCAGGATCTTACAAATCTGCCTGCAGGCTTCATAGGCTATACTAATCCGATATACTTAGCCAATTATATTTTTCTTAGGGAGAAATTATTTTTACTGAGTGTATTTAGTAAAAGACTTTCCTTTCTCATACACATCAACCGATGATTAGTGTGGTTGAGGCATCAGGTGATACAGCCCCGAGAAGCTGTGGTTTCCTGCTTCAGTGCTGGCCAGGGTTACACAGGACTAAAGATTTATTCTCAAACATGGCTCAAGAGTATCTGGTCATTGTCAGGCAGAGATTCTTATTATTTACACTGTAGTTGTGTGTGTCTAAAAATAGACTTGATTTTTCTTTTCAGCATGTCCTATTTTACTTTTCCTGTGTTGTCTTTGTTTTCTCTCTTCACTTCCCCTTTCCTGATGAACTGATGATGGTTCAGGTTAGGGTTTCAGTTGCCAGCCAACCCTCCTCTCCTCTATGACCCTCGGTGGAGCTCACAGTCCTGGCCTCGGATGCAGCTCTGGATGATGGGGACTATCGGGTACTGATGAATCCTCTTAAGTTTTACCATAAATTTTCCAGACTGCTGAACTACTGCCCACTTGGTTACCGCGGTTACAGCCCACACACTCTGACTCCTCACACTCATAAATGTTCATCAATAAAATAAAGTTCATTATCACCCAAAGAATTTGTTTTTGCCTCCCTCTGGAAAAGAACACGTTATTCTTGCACTGAACTCACTGCCTACTCAGGTCCAGTCTCTATTTTGTGCCCCCTCTGTCCCCAGGCCCCACTCTCTTTGCATTCTCTCTCTGTGTGGCTGAACTGAACTGATTTCCATCTGGGAACAGGAAACCAAGGCTGGGCAGCAATAAAATAGAAACACTTTGGGAAGGACAGAGCAAGGCATCTGGCTTCCCTCCTTGATTCTGGCACTCATTTTACAACCTTCACAAACTCCGAGCCTGTGTGCTTTTAGACTTCTAAACTTTTAGGAGTTTATCCATGTAACAATCTTAGGCCATACTAACTTAATTTTTTTTCTGGCTACGAGAAGTTTGTGATGCTAAGGGCAAAAATGAACCATGTCTAGGGTTTCACAAATACTGATTTGTGGAGCAGGCCTATAAGACAATGAGGAAGGGGAGGACTGTGAAGAACTAGGTCTCTAGTGTCATCTAAAAGGGGTCAAAGCCAAACTTAAAATGGCCACAGCCTATTTCTAAAAGGACCATTTTCTGCCTATGAGGACATCAGTCTGCAAAACATTTGAATATTTATGTGAGATGTACAGAAAACTAAGCTTTAATAACACATGCTAGGTATTTATGTGCATCTACAATGCATGCCATCGCTTGCCCATGAAACAGATGTCCGTGCTGATGGTTCCATCTACAATGTCTACATCCAAGTTAACTCTGTGTAAAGAAGTAAACGCCCCAAAGTCTGTGCTGAATTCCTGCTCTGGTTTCCCCAAGTCAAGCAAACAAAGTGACTGCTTGCATTTGTTTTCTGGTGGAACTACAGTGTGCAAGCAGGGTCTGCTGCCCTCCCCAGGGGGCACTGCTCCCCCTCAGCATGAGGCACTCTTACCCCTCTAGAGAAGATGGACTCTTAAGTGCTCTTACTTGAAAGAAATAGACAGTTCAGAAATGTTGCTGGAATGCAAAGAGAGAAGAGTTTGTCCCTGCTCTATTGCTTTAGAAAATACCGTGCTTGGGCATTAGGGTAGAGAAACTAGCTTAGATTTAAAAAAAAAAAAAAAAGGTACCATCTAGACATAACTACCTGACACCAGGATTATGCTGCAGGAGCAAGAGGCTCCATCTCCCCAACCTCGAAGTGATCCAGTCAGCCAATCAGAAAGGACACCTCTGTAGGGTCTCATGGAAAAAGGGAACAAAATACATTCAGGACCACTCTCCGTCTTTGTTTTATTTTATTTTAGGATTTTTATTTATGTATTCATGAGAGACAGAGACATAGGCAGAGGGAGAAGCAGACTCCCTGCTGGCAGTGGGATGCAGGACTGGATCTCAGGACCCGGGTATCACGACCTGAACCAAAGGTAGAGGCTCAACTCCTGAGCCACCCAGGTGTCCTGCCATCTAGGTTTTAAAAGAAAGAAGCCAAAATACACAAGGGTCCTAGGAAATAGAGGAAAAAAAAACACTATTGAAAAACATTTTTGGAAAATAAGTATCTAACTTAAACTTTTCTAATTTCTATTGGGTTCTCACTCATTCGTTCAAAGAACTTGACTGTAAGTCAGAGGACATTTGCATTCAGAGAAAGAGAGGTCAAGCCAAGCTTAGCCAGCATCTTGTCTTCTCCATTTTGAAATGGACTGTAGTGTGGAGTGATGCATACAGTTCATCCTTCTTTGGAGAGTTCTGGCTCGATTCTGTGATGGCCCAGTAACGCAGGCTTCTAACCCCACTGAGGTTTTTTGTTGTTGTTCAATCCAGTCCATGCTTCCTGGACTGAACCAAAGGGATGGACAGCTGCTGCCTTTTCCTCACTCTTGCTGAGCTTTGAGGAAGAACTATTTGCTGGCTTCCAAAGACTTCTTCCATACCAAAGGTTAAACAAAAATAGGATAATTTCCTTGTCTCTTCTGTTTAAAAAAAAAAAAAAGAGAGAGAGAGAGAGAGAGAACATTAAAATATACAAGTAGTTTAAAAATATCCTTTGCTGTGGCCAGTTTGGAACATTTGATAGGGATGATGAATCCTCATTTTCCCACAAGCACATATAATTCGGATGATAAGTGCATTCACTGATCCTCCTGACTTTAAAATAATAGTTATGTTAATCAAACACCTACTGTGTATTAGTCCAAAGTATATATTAACTCACTGTGTCTAAAAACAACTCAACGAGGCCTATATTATTACTAACGTCTTCATTTTAGGGGTGGGGGTAATAAGGTACAAAGAAAAGGAGTAAATTGGCCAACATCAAACAGCTAGTAACTACCCAAACAAGGAATTAAACCCAAAGTTTTTGTTCTTTCCACTCAGACATTCCACAACCTCAAATGAGGGATAGGTCTTTATACCTCAAGAGGCCCCATAGTTGTCCCACTGAATACCGAGTATGAGCCCTGACCTTAACAATTATTGTCGCTTGACCTCACTGAATTCACACGCAGGCTTTCTCAGTTTTCTTTTAGGGACAAAGAAATATGTCTTTGTGTGAAATAAAGCTCACAAAATCCCCCCAAACTCAACACTACCTGGTATCTATCTTCTCACAGGAAAGAGGCTACTAATTAATCTCTCCACAGGTTGGGATTTGAGGGGTTTAGAGGAGGTGAGGGGAAAGAAAGGGCAAAGATATATTGGATAAAAGCATCCATCATAGCTGTATATCAGAATAGCCATTCTTGAGAGACAATGTGAACGTGTTTGGCTCAGTGCCTGTGTATAATAAGTGCTGGATAATTGGTGAGCACTCTCTTGAGTGTGGAACAGTTTTATTCTGTGGGGGAGGGAGCATTCAGTGGGATTCAGGACTCAGGCAGGATTGTCCAAACATGTGGATTACCAACTCCGTTTTACCCAGCTCTCAAGGAGCATGGGTGAGACCTTGCCCTCAATTCTTACTTAATTTCTCACCTCCTCTTTTAAGTTATTCTCAAGTAGACAACATAACATGACATTCGCATCTTATCCTCTCTCACTGGTTCCACCTGTCTGACCTCTTCTGCTCAGAGTCTCCCAAACAGAGTCTCCCCCAAAGAATTAACATTTTAATTACTATCCCCCCAATCTAGAAAACTTGAGAAAAACAGTCAAAAAGTTTTTAAGAAAAAATAGTTATTCTTATTAACTTGATTAATCAGTGAGGACGGCTGTTAATTCCAAGACTATGCCTAGGAGAACAAAAGGAGCCAGGCAGTTGCGTAGGTTTGAAAATAAAAGAAAAAAAATGAAAATAAAAGATATAATATGTGGAAAATTTAGCACAATTCCTGTCCCAGAGAGAATAACTGAGCAAATGTTAGTTGTCTTTCCCCACAAAACCCTACTTCACAGAATTTATGAAAATATCAAAGAGATGTTTTTGAATATTTTCTGGAGACTAAAGCAGAATATAAATATATATTCTTACAATAATACTGTGGTTTATTTATTTATTTATTTATTTATTTATTTATTTATCATTTAAGTAAGCTCTATGCCCAATGCTCTGAACTCATGATCATTGAATATTGAACTCACAACCCTGAGATCAAGACCTGAGCTGAGATCAAGAGTTGGAGGCTTACCTGACTGAGTCATTCAGGCACCCCAAAAATGCTGTGGTTTAAAGTTGACTCATGGCTTCTCCTTGTGGCAGGCACCTGCCCCTCAGATCACTTCTCAGTCTCCAAGGCTTCAGCTCACTCTCTTTTACCCTGCTCCTGTCACAGTTCCTGTCATCTCAATAGCCACATGGATGATCCATCGAGGACCTTAGCCCCTTGGTTCCTGGACTCCTCCCATCCAATAGTCTTGTCCTCTCCCTTCTCAGACAGTCACTTGACAGTCTCAGTTATAACCCTCCTGCTCTCCGCCACCACTTCCACTCTTACCAGTTGGTTTCATTTAGTGCCCCCTGTCCAAACAATCTATTGACTCACTGGGACCCAATGTCCTTCACCCCCTCATGCCATCACTTACCCAGATTAATTCCCAGAGCAAACCATTTCAACAAGTCATAAGAATATTCATTCAAACCCTTTGTCCTCATGTTTATTGAGTTCTTGGCATCTCCTGACCCTGGTTGATTCAACTGTCTTCATGCCTTCTTCCTGTCCACATCTCTACTGGGCTCTTAACCACTGCACTATGCTACACATTAGTTTGCAAAAGTGTAAGTCCCACTTTATTTTTATCTTTGACTTTTTAATTTTATTTATTTATGAGAGAGAGAGAGAGAGGCAGAGACACAGGCAGAGGGAGAAGCAGGCTCCATGCAGGGAGCCCGACAGAGGACTTGATCCTGGGTCTCCGGGATCATGCCCTGAGCTGAAGGCGGCAATAAACTGCTGAGCCACCCAGGCTGCTCGTAAGTCCTACTTTATAGCAGCTGATCCCAGGAATGCTGGGAAAGAGGAAGGAGGAATATGTGACTCAGTAACATTTAATGAAGTAATTACAGGGTTACATTCATGACATTCGTGACCTTGCCCAGCAAGGGTGCTACCTTTTTTTTTTTTTTTTAAGACTTTATTTATTTATTTTGAAGAGAGAGAGTGGGTAAGAATCTGAAGCAGACTCCACATTGAGCTCCATGCATGGAGCTCATGAGCATTGAGCATGGAGCTCAATGTGGAGCTCTATCACAGGACCCTGAGATCATGATTTAAGCTGAAATCAAGAGTCGGTCACCTAACTGGCTGAGCCACCCAGGCGCCTCGAAAAGGTGCTACCTTTATGATCTCAGCTACAGCCTTTCTGTGAGAGAGGAAAGGGCCCCAAGTTTCTCCAGGTGGTCACTTATGAATCCTAACTTGGCTGATTGCAGTGTGTGAAGTGCCACCATACCCTTCCCCTGAGCACTACAGGTGAAGTGGGAGGAGAACATTCCAAGCAGAGAAAATATATCTGAAAGCTCTGAGGGGAGGAAGAATCTTTTGTTTCATTGTGACTGAAGGGCCAGGCAAGAAAGAAGAGAGAGGTATGGCAAGCAAGGTAGGTATGGGTCACCTACAGGCATCACGGCCCGTGGTTAGAAATTTAGACTTGTGTCTGTGTGCAGTAGAACATCATCGGATAGAGTTGACTAAAAATTTAAACTGATTAGTCTGGTTGCTCTGTGAGGAAATGGTTTATAAGGATGAAAGGAGATGTTAGAGGGACACCTGGATGACTCAGCGGTTGGGCGTCTGCCTTAGGCTCAGGTCATGATCCCAGGATCCGGGATCAAGTCCCACATCAGGCTCCTTGTGGGGAGCCTGCTTCTCCCTCTGCCTATGTCTCTGCTTGTCTCTATGTCTCTCGTGAATAAATAAATAAAATCTTAAAAAAAAAAAAAAAAAGAAAGGAGATGTTGGAGAGCAATGTAGGAAACAAGGTGAAAATTGATGGCCCCTGGACAGAGATGAGCAATGGAATGGAGAAAAATAGAATTGGCATCTATTTTAGAGGACGACATGACCAGAATTTTGTGATAGAATGAATGTAGGAGAGGTGTTAGAGAAAAATGATTCAAGGATTATTTCCAGGGTATTTGGTTTATGCAGCTAGGTGATACCATTTACAGAGATATAAAGGCTGAGAGAGAGAGAGAAACAAAAGTTGGGGAGCAGGGCCCAGCATCAAGATTGGATTAGACATGTTAGGTTGGAGAAACCCGTAGGATATGCTAACGATGATGCCAGATGGCAGTTGCATGTATGACACTGGAGCTCAGAGAGGTGTTGGCCTGGAAATACAAAGGTGAGCAATGTTGGGATACAGAGGGAACTTAAAGCCATGGGGAAGAGGGAGGTAACAGAGGAGGAGAATTATAAAAGGAAGACTCAGAGCCAGGGACCAAGCATGACAGACACCGGTTTTGAAAGGTAAATGTAAGAGGAAACATTAACAACAGCCACAGAAAAAAGAGGAAGGAAGGAGATAACCCCCCAAATCTGCTCAAGTTACCAGAAGGAGCATGTGTGACATCTAGGTTGGTGAAGAACAGAAAGGCACACACCTACTAAGGTCTGATTCTTCTTCTAATACTGTTTTTCCACATTCCTACACATCCCCCAGGGGTGACTCTCAATTAAACTAAGAGATACACTTTTAGGCATTTAGGAAAGAGAAGACTGAGTTTGTGGGGCGAAGGGGTTAGCAAAAAAAATTGTCAAAAAGATCAAAAGAAATTATGGACATCATCTCTCTAGGGTGTAGTTTCCCGTTTGCTCTCAGGAAAATGTGATTTCTAGTTTTTGTTTTTCTTATTCTCATTTCACACAAGAAAAAGTGAGAGAGGGAAAAAAGAAGGGAACAGTACCGTAGGGAAGTTCAGCTAAGAGATAGTTTATCGACTAGATTAGATATGTTACGTGTGATTCATAATCCAATCAAGAAGATTGCCTTTGCCACGATTATTGATTTGTTGAATATTTCTAATGCAAATATTGTACTGAGAATCTTTTCTGAGATGTATGGAATTCTTAAATAAAATTGCAGAAAAACTAATAGATACTGGGAACCATTTGAAAGTGTTTAAGAAGATGTCTACGTGACATCATGAACTGAACTCAACGTAATAAGGTATATTGATGGTTCCAACAAGCAGGCAAGTACTCTATATCCTTCACTGACCTTTTTTTCTTTATTTTCCCTACACACAGAGTCATATCTGATTAATAATGAGAAACTAGAGATTCCTCTGGGCTTTGGAGTAGAGCCAGTAGTTTCCTGTCCAAGATTGTCATTAAGATAGTCTGGGATCTGTGAACAAAGAAAATAGTAGAAAGCGCAAGGAAGTGGGGAGTCAATGGGTGGGAGTCTACTGGGAGTTGGCTAAGTGCTATGGCTCCTAGATTGCTTATATCCTGGATTGGGTGTGGCACTTCAGCAGAGCAGTCAGATATAAAGGGGTCAGGGATAGACTAAAGAGGTCAGGTTTTGGGGGGGATATTTTATTGTTGTTTGTTTTTTTATAGAACTTTTGTTTTCATTTAGGCCCTGTGGTGGCCCTTAATAATCCCCACTTAGTATTCACCTACCCTTGTAGAGTTCTCTCCTACATCATATCAGGATTTCTCTGTGGGACCATTACAATATGGCCGAAGTGTTGGTATGCAACTTGCAAAGTTAGGTTGTAAAAGGTATTGAACTTCCCTTGCTCTCTCTTTTGGATAACCTACTCTGATGGAAGCTAGCTGCCATGATAAAAAGGTTCTCAAGTAGATCTATGGAGAGACCTAGGTGGAGGGGGACTGAGAGCTCCAGCTAGAAACCCTGTCAATGAGCCATCAGGAAAATGAATCCTTCCAGCCCCTTCAAGATAATTACAGCCATGGTCAAATCTTGATGCAACCTCATGGAGAGACCCTAAATCAGAAGCATCCACCCTGTTAACTGCTCTTAGATTTCTGACTCTCAGAAAATGTGCGACATAATAAATGTTGTTTTAAGCTGTTAAGTTTTGAAGGCAACTCATAAGTATCAATGGGCAGCTCATTAACTGTCAAGGCTTTTTTTGCTCAAAGCTGGAGATAGGACTTGGTAGGGCTTGGCCCAGAAGAAGCATGTGGCAAATGAAGACCATGGAAGGTGACAGTCCCTGGAGGTAGAAAGACACTTAGAGATAAATCAACTGTAGGTACCTAGAACAATTAGGTTGAAGCAAGCAGAATTTTAAGAATGGAGAACATCCAACAGGTAGTATCATGCAGCAGGCAGCACCAGGGAAGACTATCAGGGAATTTTGAGGTCAGAAGCACTCTTCCAGGCAGACTGAGTGATGACAGGCAGGGCTCTCACATCCAAGCAGGAAGACTCTTAGCAGATAAAGATCTCTGATGGAAGCTGGGCTTCAGGGAAAAGATGACACTTCCTGAGAGAAGAGGGACTCAAAAGAAGAGGGACAGAGAACAGGATGTCAGGAAGAGGTAAAGGATCTAGGGATAAGTGAGTCTACAAAGTAGGGTCAGAACTTGAAAATAAATTCCGCTGTTAGAAAAGGCCTGTGAGGTCAGAGCTCAATTAGTGGAGTGGCTGACTTATTGCTCAGCCTCTCAGCAGTTAACTGAAACTCCTGTGAAAGAGATGAATCCACCTGCTTAATCTCACTAGTGGTCACTGAGCCGAAGTTAGGGATCTGTAGGTGGGAGCAGGACTGGAGGGGCAGAGCTCTAGGCAGGTCTTATTAGCTTGGATTCTTTTTTTTTCTTTTCTTTTCTTTTCTTTATTTGACACAGACAGAGAGCATAAACAGGGGAGCGGCAGGCAGAGGGAGAGGGAGAAGCAGACTCCCCACTGAGCAGGAAGCCCAATGCAGGGCTCGATCCCAGGCCCAGCATCATGACCTGAGCTGAAGGCAGACGTCCAACCATCTGAGCCACCTAAGCACCCCTTGGATTGTTTCTTAATTCATACATACTGCTTACAATACCTGGGCCTCCTTTTCCTATTTTATCCTTAAAGATGTAAGAATAACATCTCAAATTTCTTATCTCAAATTTCAGTATAAAGTAGAATTACTTACATTTCAACATTTGTTGAATCATTTTATGCTATTTTTTTTTCTCCCCTTTTTGGTGATTTGTTTGTTATCTGTGGGAACTACCGAATGATAATAATCTTTACATTTGTAGAGGCATTTTATAATTTTAAAGGTACTTATATCTAATTTATCACATTCAACTGTTCTGGAAGGAAGCAATGTGATTATTATTAACCCCAGATTGCAGACGAGGAGACTGACAATTAGACGTGTTAGATAACTTACCTGAAGTCACTTGGAAAAGTCAGAACATCAATGTTCTCTGACTTCCTATCTAGTGGTTAAATGTCTTATGACCTTTTAAAATCTATTCAAAACATAAATTAATCATTAAAATGTTTAAGTTTAGTATTAAACATTAAACATTAAATAGGAGTATATTTTATTCTGCTTTCCCTAATCATTACCTTAACAATTTTGTCCAGAAACCAAAACTCCAGCAAATGACATTTTAGATATTGAACTACGTGACTCTGGACTTCATAGGTCCTGGCCTCTGATTCCTAGAAGAGGTCCAGAATCACCGAAATACAAACACAGCTCCTGGTGCCTCATTTTTTAACTGAAGAATCTACATCCATTGCAGCCATGACATAAAAAGTCAGGAAAAACCAAGTAGGAGGTATGGGCTCAAAATTAGTAGGTTCAGGGGCAGCTGGATGGCTCGGTGGTTGAGCCTCTACCTTTGGCTCAGGGCGTGATCCCGCGGTCCTGGGATCGGGTCCCACACTGAGCTCTCCGCAGGGAGCCTGCTTCTCCCTCTGCCTATGTCTCTGCCTCTCTATGTGTGTCTCTCATGAATAAATAAAACATTTTTTTAAAATTCGTAGGTTCATTGCATACTGGAGGCAGAATTCATGCTTCTCTATGTCTCTGTCCATCTGTGTCTCTTTCATATATTTAATATTCATATATATTCATATATATTTAGATAGGGATTTACATATTTATCAAAACATTATTTCTTCTTGGGGGTGGCTCAGTTGGTTAAGGCTCCGACTCTTGATTTAAGCTGGGTTGTGAGCTTGGGGTCATGGACTGAGCCCCACATTGGGCTCTGTGTTCAGCAGGGACTCTCTTTGTCTGCCCCATCTTCTACCCCTCTCCAAATAAACCAATAAATCTTAAATCTATTTCTTCTTATATCCTTTTGATGAATTTGAAATGAATCATTATTCAGCACTTTGAAACTGTCACAAATATTTGTGTTCTATATACTTGGGGAAAATGGAAAGGAAGAGAGGGAACTATTGAAATAAGAAACAAGGAATACGAATATGGATCTAACCCATATGAGGTGTGTAGACCCATGCCAATCACAATGCTGGGTATTGTGCATGGTACTGCCGTGCAGATAATTCCCGATGAGCATCTAGTTAGGTGCTGATACCTTTGATACTTTTCCCAGAGGAAATTGAGGGGACACTCAATGCCTTTTATAGAATATTCTTTGAAGTAATATCTGCCCCAGATTTCATGGCATCATTCATTATATATTTAACAACCTGTGTATTAAAGTCATACTGCAGTTGTTTGGAGAAACTAGAAATCATTTTTCAGACTCCACCTAATTAATTTTCAAAAAATCTTTTATTGTGGCAAAATATTCATAAACATAAAATTTTATTATTTTAGCCGGTTTTAAGAGTACAGTTCAACAGCATTAAGTATATTCACATTGTTGCACAACCATCATCCCTGTGCATCTCCAGAACCTTTTCACATACTGAAACTCTGTGCCAACTAAACAGTAACTCTCCATTCTTTGCTGGCCCTAGCCCCTGGTAAATGCTACTATTCTACTTTACCTCTATGAATCTGACTACTAGGGAGGCCTCGTATATATATATAGTGGAATCATACAATTATTTATCTTTTTGTTTCTGGCCTTCACTTAGCATAATATTTTCAACATTTCATCAATGGTGTAGCTTCTATCAGCATTTAATTTTCTTTTAAGGCAATGTATATATCCATTTATCTGTAGATGGACATTTGGGCTGTTTTCACCTTTTGGCTTTGGCCAATAATGCCACTGTGGACATTGGCATACAAATATCGGTTCTACCCCCTGCTTTCAATTCTTTCATGTTTATACCTAGAAAGTGGAATAGCAGGATCGAATAGTAATTCTATGTTTATTTATTTATTTATTTATTTATTTATTTATTTTATTTTTTTTTTTGTTCATTTATTTTTGAGGGACTACTATGCTGTTTTCCACAGTGGCTACGCCATTTCACATTCCCACCAGTAACCCGCAAGTTTGCAGTTTCTCCACATCCATGCCAACATCTACTCTGGAATGAGCATCTTCATAACAGAAGCCCTAGAGAGCTTTCTCCCCACTTCCACCATGTGAGCACACAGTGAGAAGGCAGTTGTCTGGGAACGGGGAAACAGACCCTCACCCGATGCCAAATCTGCCAGGACCTTGATCTTGGACTTGGCAGCTTCCAGAACTGTTGAGACATAAACTTCTATTATTTATAAGCCACTCAGTCTATGGTGCTGTTATAGCAGAATCCAGATTGACTAAGACACCAGACTTCCTCCAGTCTGGCCCAATGCCTGGGCCCGGCTGCTTGCAGGCCTCTCCTCTTAGCCAGGAGTACTTGACGTCCATTAGCAGGCACGCCGTGGCCCCAGGGAGGAGAGAACGGTAGCCCTGGCATACAAGCCTCACTCTTAGGAGGATTTGCTCCTAAGATCCTGGGAAGGTTTAGGTATGGCTTTCTCCTAACTCCCGTGGCGCTTGTGTATCTCTAATATAACTTGTCATGTGGCAATTTTTTTTGCCGTATGTCTTTGCCTTAATAGATTGTGAACACATGGAGTGCAAGAATCATTTCTTTTTCACTTTGGTGCCTCTTAAATGAAGCAAAGTGCCTGGATTATGCTAGGATCTCAGTAAATATTTGACACTTTTCAAATACATGTATATATGCACATATGCACACACACTCACTGCACCTAAACATTTATCACATTTTTTTGCCCTGAGAATGTAGGTACTCAGCCATAATTCTATGACTCTAGTTCAGCTAGCTAGCTGTCTCAGCTGCTCTTTGCTCCCAGTTACATTTTCCATCTTGCGTTCTGATTTTGATAACTGGTGCCTCCTTTTGATTTCTATGCTTAAGACTAGGTTTTTGGGGGGAAGAGCGGGGGGTAAAATCGACTGTCTTCTGTTCTGTCCCAATGTCCTTCTTGTCATTATTTCATGAGACTCAGTGCCCAGTGCCCAGGTTCTGCAGGTAAGTCTGGTACGTAGACTCTACTCCCCAGTGCTGCCTCACTGCCAGATTTGCCACATAAATACCAGCTCCTTGTTTGTTACTGTGTTTTCTGGGCCACTAGGACAACCTGTAGCTTATGTTGAACTTCTGGATATTATCTGTAGATGTGGACCTGTAATCTTCACAGCATGTCCACCTGCCACACTGGATCTCCTCTCATACCTAAGACTGTCATTCCTCTGCCCACAAAGGCATATCCTGAGCTCTCGATGGCTGTATGCCCTGTAATGGAAAACCAGCTCTTTTATTTTTAAGATTTTTTAAATTTATTTTAGAGAGGCAGGGCAGGAGCAGAGGGAGAGAGAGAGAGGACAAGCAGACTCCATGCTGAGCATGGAGCCTGACGCAGGGCTCCGTCCCCCAACCCTGAGATCATGACCTGAGCTGAAATCAAGAGTCGACTGTTCAACTGACTGAGCCACCCAGGCACCCCCAAATGCAATAGCTTTTGATAACTTGGAGGGTCATAAATCCATTTTTGTGCAACAGATGAAAGCCCCATCTGCAGAAAAAAATGCATGCAAAAACACATGAAATTTTGCATCTGATTTCAAGCAGGTGATGGACTTTTAAACTGAAGATCTAGTGACCCAGCATATCGGGTGGGGGGGTCAGACACAGAGGAAGAAGGGCAGTCATTAAAGCCAGTGCCATGGTGGGCACCCACTGCCGTCTCAATTGTCACTCTTATTAGATAGGAAAGGGATGTAGTCATTCAGGAGGGCAGGACTCTTTTTATGTGCGATCTAAGAAATATGTATAAAAGGTATTTTCAAAAGCCATAATCTCTAAAGAAGTTTCATGAATAGCCTGCAACGTTATGATTATTGAACAAGAAAAAGAAGTATGTTCTAACTGTCAGCAGGGAATGATTGTCACCTTCCACTTGATAACTTCAGCATTGAAAAGAAGCGTGGGCAAAATGAAAAACCCAGAAATTAAGCTTTTAAACATGTCAATAATCATGAGCTAATAGGAGAATGAAAAATGAGGAATTTGAGTGATTTTGAGCAGAGACTTTTAAAGATTTTTTTTAAAATTTCAGTTCTGCAACTGATTCTAATGATTGAGCCGGGGAAAAACAGGAAAATCAAAAGGAATGTTTAGATTTCACTGCTGTTAAAAGGATAAAGAAGAATCTGGAGATTTGAACTGAAGTTTTCCAAATTATTCTTTCTCACACAGAGGTTAATCAACCGTCAATAAACAATTCTGAGGGGAATTTGGTGGAAGATTTTTGGTATTTTGTGGATTAGTAATGGAGACTAATTTCACAGAGGATATGTGACATGTATACGTCAATATTATATATTTAGATTTTCTCATTTTGCAAACTATTGCCTTTATAGTCGTATGATGTTAGTCAGACTCCAGAAAAAGATTACCTATTCTTGTGAAGCTAGAGGAGTATGACTGGCTATCAGAATAAAAATGTTTTTGAAGAGCTAATTTTCTAAACAGTTTCAGATATTGGGAGGACTCTGATTTGCCCATGATAAGCAGTTTAATCTTGAAGGACAAATTCTTTTTTGGTACTGTAAAGTGGGAGTTAATAAAGAATTCGCGTTTTCTGTCATAAGGAAGATAAGTGATATTTCTTGAATGAAGTTTTGAGTAATTATTCCCATTTCATTTACATAAGATCATTATCCAAGATGATTTTAAAATGATTTCTTTTTCCACTTTTTTACATCTGTCATAAGAATCTAGAGTTCAATTACACTTTCTTTAAGTAATATGAAAATAAATAAATGAATAAATGCTCTTTTCTTATAGGTTTCTGTCTTCCTTATTAAGAAATTCTCATCTTCCAGTTTGGGGGAGAAAGCAAGCCTCTTTCCCTTTCCCCAAACAATTGTTTTTGCTTATGTCAGCATACATGGTAAAAGCTCTTCAAGAAAGTAGTTGAAAAATGTGTAGAATCTATTATTCACCAGTATCTAATACCTCTGTACATGAAGGCATCTGGGAGGATTACACTTCCCATCCCCTTCCATTTGACTGGGGTCATGTGACTGGTTCTAGCCAGTGAATTGTAAGTCAATCTCACAGCTAAATATTTAATTGCTAGTGCCAGACACTCTAGAAGATTCTTCTGCTACCACAGTAACAATGGAGGCATGTGTAGAGATGGATCCACCATTAATTTAGGTCCTTGAGGCACTAAGATAAACAGAGCAATGAGCAGAGCCCCTGCCAACCTACACCGGTCATTGGCATATGCTGCAGAGAAATATTTCTGTTTTAGCCACTGAAATTTTGGGAGTATTATTTAGGACAATATAACCTAAGCTATTCTAATTTAATACAGGGAGAACAATTAATAACAGATACCAGTAGTAATTCTGATAAAAGACAACTGCTAACAACTCTAATACAAACGATATGGATTTGATATATAGCATGTGCCAGACACTTAAAACTACTCTATGAGGTAACTATTAATATGATTTTTATTTTATAGATCAGGCAATTGAGACTGAGAGATTAAGTAAAGATTACCCAATTAGAAGATATTAGAATGAGGATTTGAATCTAAATAAATTTACTTCCCAATTTAGCTATTAACCAGAGTGACCTTCTAAGAACTCTCCAATTGTACCTTCTAAAATTTCATCAATGGTGTCCCAGGGAAAATAATGTTCTTGATTATACCTCTAGGTGTTTCATCTTTTAGTCAGTAATCATGGATGAGATGAATTTAACTGCAAGCTAGTTTTTCTACTCCCTTAATGAAACCATATATAAAGCTTTTAAAGTTGAATCAACATTTAGGGAATACCTATTATGAATTAGATGTTCTAGTAGGGGTATTTTACATATGTTTTTTCACTTATTCTTCCTTGAAATCCTTTCAATTTATAATATTACTATCCCCACTGTATAGAAAAAAAATGTAAGGACCAGAGAAGATACGTATTATGTCCAACATCACCCAGCTTGTAGATGGCAGTTTGTAAAGTTTTAGCTTAAAATCTTATGCCTTTCCTATTAGGAGAGAACTCATGCACATAAACACAGCAAATGAAGCAAAACTCTATTATGTTGATTCTTTTAAGATGAACTGGGTCTTGAACAAAGTTGGCTTAGAGGACTGTGAGAATTCCTGCCAACTCTGGATTCCTGACAATCAGAGCAGGTCTCATCATGCTGGTTCAGAGCACGCGCAGTGTTCAGGCTAGTATCCCAACAGCCCTGAACTGGGAAATGACTCTCCCTTCAGGGTTTAAGGAGAAAGTCCAGAATGATTTCCAAATATGCCTGAAATGACACTGCAAAAGCCACAAACACACCATCAGTTATGGCTTTGGGTTATTGTAAAGGTTTCCTCTTGAATACCCTAACATTTTTCCCTTTAGAAGAAGACTGTCAGTAAGCACCAGGGTTTTGGTCAACTACAACTTCTTGGCTTCCATACCATTCGGGTGACTACTTCAGTACATGATGTGACATCTATCTTTCATTAGGTCCCTCACTATATACTTCTATTTTTGCATTTCCAAACTCCAATTTAAAAAAAAGTGTTAAGTGAACTTCTTTATACTTTGCGCCTTAATCTTATTATGGACTTGTCTGTAAAGTTGGCATCATGACCAACTCTTCACTAAAATTCAAATTTAAATTCAGTGTGAACACAAAATTGCCACAGGAGCAGTAGTAGAACAAGGAAGACTTGATTCCTGTTATATTCAGTCTTAACCATATTTGGTTTGTCAGTAAAATTCCTCAGCAAGTTGGCAGTACCTTGCTCCAGGTGCGATAACTGTATATTTTATCATAATACAAATAAGTATACAGCCCTGCCCTTTACTTAACTCTGAGTTTTGAAGTTTCTTTATGGAATGTTCTGAGCTCCTGACACCTCTCTGCACATGAAAAGCATACTTTAGTTTCTTTACACAGCGCTTGTCGAAGGTTAGGACTAATTATAACTTCAACTCTGTTTTTGGAACTAAATCAAACCAAAAGTGTTAATGTCTTTAAAAATTCTGTCCATGAGTGGCATTTAGAGTCTCCTTGGGTGTTTGGAATTTACAGAGCTGAATTTTTTTGGTGGAAGAGTCTGAACACTGTTGATAAGAGAGATAAATGTCCAATGTCTACGTCTTCTCTCTGCATCTTCTACCTCCAAGAGCCAGACATAGGATGGCTAGAAGGCAACCTTTCCTGTCAGACTCCCAGCAGCAAGGTGTTTATACTGCGATCATCATTTTCCTTTTAAATTTTTTTGGAATCAAAAAAATAAATAAATAAATAAATTTTTTTGGAATCACTGGAGTCACTGATGTTGCTTGCAAATAAAAATGATCAAATGTAACATAGGTCACCACAAATCAAATAGGAAAAGAAAATTGTGTTGGAATTTTGCCAGCTTGTAATCCCCAGAGAGTTGAAGCCTACCTGAAAGAAATGACTCACTTTTCTTTGGGTATAATTTCTTGAATTTATACATCTCACATTTGAGCCCTTTTTAATTTAATTTAATTTAATTTAATTTAATTTAATTTAATTTAATTAATTAATTTACTTTTTATTCTTTGTCCATCTTCTCCCACACTCTCACCACTACCACCACCCTGGAGAATAAAGTCAAAGTAAAGGAAGGATTTCATTGCAAGATGGCAGAATTCCTTCCTTCCTAATAACACTCTCCTTAGTATTTCATTTAAAACTGGTCCAACTGTTTTAAAGGGTAAAAATATGAGTGCTGGAAGATGAAGGAACTAAGTCCCAGGCCACTAAAAATCTCTCCTGAATTAAAATATAAATGTGAGGGAATTGTGCTGCCCAGAACAAAGATTTTTTGTTTTCTCTTTAATTAGCATTGTGGCTTTCATTAAGTTTCTTGAGTTTGGTAGGCTTTTCCTGGAATTACTTCAATTTTTCTGGACTCCTTAATAAAGCAAGTCCCTTCCACACGCAGGCTCAGGGGTGGACAATACCGGGCACTGCGCCCAGAATGATCACAGAGATCATCGGAAGTGTGCTTGTTCCATGGGTTAAAGCTAAGATTAAATGGATGGTATTTAATAGAAAACAGGAAGAGACCAGAATAGAAGTTTACAGAGGAAAAAATGCAAGGAGCCCCTCAATATTTGAATGGATGCTCGAGGTTTTCCATAATAAGGAAAATGCAAATTAAAACTTCACTGAGCAGAAACAAATAAACGTGACATTTGTTCTCAATATTCTAAAAATTTTGTGGAACATCAATGTCTTTTGAGATTGTAAGAAATATTTTGCATCCTCTTCAATCACCATTCCTTCTCTTTCACCACACACACACACACACACACACACATATTTAAAGAGTTTTGTAGGGATGCTTGGGTGGCTCAGTGGTTGAGCATCTTTCTTGGGCTCAGATCGTGATCCTGGGGTCCTGGGATCGAGCCCCGCATCGGGCTCCCTATAGGGAGCCTGCTTCTTCCTCTGCCTATGTCTCTGCTTCTCTCTGTGTGTCTCTCATGAATAAATAAATAAAATCTTTTTTAAAAAATAGCTTTGTAATAAATAAATAAGTTTGGGTTAGTAAGTTTGGGGAGCTTCTTTTGATGATTCATAATGTGCGAAAGCATATTAAAGTCTTTATGAAATTGTAAGTTAAGTGGGACCCTTTGACATGATTTAACAGAACATCTTTGCCCCGGGAATACTGATTACATTTTTGGTGATCACAGCTTCAGAAATGTTGGGCTAGAAATAGAAGTAAGAATTAAGCCCCAAATTTGCAGCAACTTAAACCCTAGGCAAATTGGAGCTCTGCATGGGCAGCACATAATTGTGGAGGAGGCGGTAAAGCTACATGGTCCAGGACGTGGGCCTAGTTGTCAGAAACACGTCTTGCATCCATTCAGCCTGACCATGTACTATTGTGTGTTTGTGGGCAGATTGCCTCACTTATCTGCAGCTGTGACTCCTCATTTATAAAGACTGGAGATGTTAATATATACCTCAGTGTTATTGGGAGACGCTGGCACATTTTGAGGGACTGAAAGAATTGGAAGAATTTGGAAGCTTCATGAAACAATGTTTTCTTCAGAGTTAGTAAATGGCTCTAGACCTGTCGACCAAATCAATTTCCTCCTTCTCTGTTGATAATTATAGGTTCATGAGACTCTTTTTTTCTTTCTTTTGGACCAAAGCAGGTAGCCTCCTGAGTAGCGCTGGCAGGATTTCCTGGCTAGAAACAAATGTAAAGAAGAAATGAGTCAACTGTTCTCAGTCTAGGAGAATTATCAACAAAAATCCAGTTCTGAGGACATGAGGGAAAGAAGGTATATCTCTTTATCATGTATTTATCTTGCTGCTCTTTGTATTAATATTGACTTGATATTTACTAGGTTTTTTTCTTTGTTATTCCTGTGGCTTCCAAATCTACATCACATATTTATGAGAAGAAAATACAAATGTGCTATTTTTTTCCTTTTCACATATAAACATCCTGATGTATAGAAATGTACCATAAAATAGTGATGTAGGAAGGAAGAGGAACCATGGGGAAAAGACAAAAAAAAAAAAAAAAAAAAAGATAAAATATCTATTAAGTTAGAGAGATCTTAAAGGGCAAAGAGAAAATAGAAGGAAATAATTCTGGCAATTGCCAATGAAATGACCTGGGGGTTCCTGTCTCTGAGAAGTATTGTCAAGTATTTGGTGATATGAGCCAAAGCAGAAATGTGGGCTTAGCATGACCTTTGGATTTTGAGAAGATTATCTGAAGCAGATAATGATGTAAATGTATTTTTTGATAGTCAATGTGGGTATCATATGATATTTTAGGTTCCTGGTACTTCTTCAAGTAGCCTTTTCATAATACTGCTCACCTAGTATTTTTAAAAAATATTTTATTTAATTATTCATGAGAGATACAGAGAGAGGCAGAGACATAGGCAGAGGGAAACGCAGGCTTCCTGCAAGGAGCCCGATGTGGGACTCGATCCCGGACCCTGGGATCACGCCCTCGGCCGAAGGCAGATATTCAACCGCTGAGCCACTCAGGCGTCCCTCACCTAGTATTTTAAATGCTCTTAGAAGTGATGGGTTTTGAGAGGATATAGATGTGAATTATGTCATTACCAGTATGCCATTAAGTCAGAATACTCTGAGGAAATTCACGCAAAACTGCATTGATACATTAAAAAAAAAGAGAGAGAGAGAGAGAGAGAGAGAAAAAATTGCACTGGTTTGTTTGCCACACATTTTTTTTTTCCTAGAATACCTTTCACTGCATCATTGCCAGTAAAGATAGTCTTGAAGCTATGAAGTGTTTGTTTCTTGCCAAAGTTCAGGAAGTGGAAACAACTCTGTTTTATTCAATCATTTAAAACAATAACAGATATTTATTCAGATCCTTTCATGGATCCTTCTAATTATGCTGTACTGCATTGGGGAAATAAGGCATATACATATTCGTTAATTTAATAGATATTAACTGAGTGCCTACTATGTGCCAGACTCAGTATTAGGCTATGGGATATTGCACTACACTGAACAAAAAGACACAAATGAACAACATCCTCCCCCCCTCCCGCCCCAAACCCTGGTGTTGAGGCTTATATTCTTATTGGCTGGTTGGGGAGGACAGTGAGCAGTGGAAGTAAACCGTATAGAGCGAGTGATGAGGAATATATTATAAGGATAAAACCTAAAATAGGGAAGTGAAGGACAGGAGAAGGGAAGGGCGTTGAAATAGGTAAATTGGAGCTCTGCATGGGCAGCACATAATTGTGGAGGAGGCAGTAAAGCTACATGGTCCAGGACGTGGGCCTGGTTGTCAGAAACACGTTTTGCATCCATCCAGCCTGACCATAGATAGGGTGGCCAGCAAAGACTTGCTGAGAAGTTGACTTTTACGTAATAGACCCAAGGAAGTGAGAGAGTGAGTAGGGTGGCTATCTGGGGGAAGAGCATCAAGTCTGCAGGGAGAGGAAATAGCAAGTGCCAGGGGCCCAAGTAGAAATGTGTCTGGCGTGTTGGAATAAGAGTAGGAGGTGGTGGTGGCACAGAGCGGAGGAAGAGCAAAGCAGCAGGAGATGAGATCACAGGCCCATTGATGGACACGTAGGTCACTTCTATGTCTCGCTTTTGGAAATTATGCGGCAATAAGCATAGGGGTGCCTGTGTGTTTTTAAGTTAGTATTTTCATTTCCTTTAGGTAAATACCCAGAAGTGGAGTTGCTGGATCACATGGTAGGCCCACTGTTGATTTTTTGAGGAACCTCCATACTCTCTCCCCCAGGGGCTGCACCAATTTATATTCCCATGAACTGCGCACAAGGATTCCCTTTTCTTCACACCCTCACCAACACTTGTTATTTATCTTTTTGATGAAAACCATTCTGACAGGTGTGAAGTGATAGCTCATTGTAATTTTGATTTGCATTCCCCTGATGATGAGTGATGTTGGGCACCTTTACATATACCTATTAGCCATATGGATATCTTCTTCGGAAAAGTGTCTATTCATCTCCTCTGCTCATTTTTAATGGGATTGTTTGGGTTTTTTGTTCTGTTTTGTTTTTTGCTATTCAGTTGTATGAGGTCTTCATATATTTGGGATACAGACTCCTTGTTGGATATATCATTTGCAAAAATTTTCTTCCATTCAGTAGGTTGTCTTTTTATTTTATTGTGTGTGTGTGTGTGTGTGTGTGTATGTGTAGAGGCTTCTTAGTTTGATGTAGTTCCTCTTGTTTACTTTTGCTTTTGCTGCCTTTCTTTTGGCATCAGATCCAAAAATCATTGCCAAGACTCATGTCAAGGAATTACTGCCTAATAATATCTTCTAGGAGTTTTATGGTTCGGGGTCTTAGAGTCAAGTCTTGAATTAATTCTAAGGTAATTTTTAAAGTAATGTGTGTGGTATAAGAAGGTGGTCCAGTTGCATCTTTTTGAGTGCGGCTGTCCCATTCTCCCAATACCATCTATTAAAGAGACTGCCCTTTCCTCACTGTATATTTTTGGTACCTTCATCCTAACAGACATATTCTTTAGCTGTGAAAACAATTGTGATTTGTTTGCCCATTAGTTTCTAGAAGCAATTGATTTTTCTGGGTTAGAAATTAGCTTACAAAACAGGTTAGGCGGCCTGATACAGAACGAACCCTCTATTTATTGGCATTCCATCTTACTACTGCTTTTACTTGCTGTTGAATACATGAATTTCTAAATGACATGGACCTAGGAGGTTGGATTAAATTGGAGGAGAGAAGGTGGAGAGAGTACAAAGAACACTAGGTTATGCCTAGAATGGTTTCGGGAGTAATTCTGTTTGCTGGCAGCAGGGCCACTCTTGTTTTGGTCAAATTCCAGACACCATCTGCTGGAGGTCCTAAAACATGGCAGCACGGTGCCTGGATATTCCACCCCAGGACGGGGATTTAGCCTCACATAATACCCTCCAGCTGTGGTTGCCTGTGCAGCAATTTGAACTTTCTTCCCTGGTGTTCTGGTGGATTTTTTGATAAAATTCCTTTCATCGTATTTTGGTCCATGATTTTAATTTGAATTTGCCTTTCAATTTAGAGTCACATTTCAGAACAAGCTAGAAGTTTTGGAAAAAAGAACCATTTACCCTCTGCACCACCCACACCTCCCTGTAATGCCTAGAAGCAATATGCTTTGGTGGGGGGGGCCTCCACACAGGCCAAGGAATAGTTACTGTCCAGGCCGTTGGTTTGCTTTTAAAACTAAGTGCCTGGGCTCGTCTCAGAGCCTGTGAGCCAGATAAGGCAGCTTAAAGGCTTTTTACACAATCCTCTCTCATAACCCTCCCAGCACTGGACACTGCCCTGGGCCACGCTCACAGAAATTCACCTACAGAATTTGAGCTCCAGAGATCTGACAATTTCGGTAGCTGACAAGGGTTAAAACTGCATTAAATGTTGGGGATCCTGAAACACGCTGCTATTTCCATGCAGAAGGAACTGTAGTAGGCAAGAACCAAAAAGTAACTGAAAAGCATGTCAGTTAGGTTTTCCTAGCAACCCCCGCCCCCTTTAGACTCCTTTATTCCTTTCCTCATCCAATGAAGAATGAACAGAACTGAGGTAGGCTTGGTTTGAATCCTAATCTTCCACTATGGTTGTGACATCCTAGGCTTGCTTTTATTTTCCACTCTGAACCTCAATTTCCTCATTCAGAAATGGGAATAGCAATGTACCCACCTTCCTGGATTGGTAAGAAGGTTAAATTGAGATAATGTTTGTGAAGCACTCAACACCAGGCCTGGCCCATAGTAGATGCTCAATAAATCATCTTTCTTTCTTTCTCTCTCTTCCTTTCTTTCTTTCTTTCTTTCTTCCTTTCTTCCTTTCTTTCTTCCTTACTTGCTTGAACTCATGACCCTGAGATCAGGATCAGAGCTGAGGTCAAGAGTCAGACACTTAACTGTCTGAGTCACCCAGGCGCCCCCAATAAATAATTCTTAAAAGAAGGACAACGAGTGCCTGGCTGGCTCAGTCGGTGGAGGGTGTGACTTTTGATCTCGAGGTTGTGAGTTTGAACCTCACATTGGGTATAGAGATTACTTAAAAATAAAATCTTTAAAAAAAAAAAAAAAAAAAAGAAGGACAAAGGGCAGCTATTACTATCTTATCTGACACGGCAACCCATGATCACTTTGTTCTCCATTCTTTGTGTGGTTGTTTTCTTTCCAAAAACAAATCATAAGATTTACATCAAAGACAAAGATTTTTGGTTTTGTTCTTATGTTTTTAAATCCTCTTGAGGTATTTAATGCAAAGCAAGAGTAAATGCTGTGTAAAGAGGAACACTAGATTGCATTCGAATGTATCAACCTAAAATGTGTTAGTTTTATAGAATAAATGAATGTTTCTTTACTTTGTATGATATGAGCAAAAGAGATTTTATTTCCTTTTTGTTTTTAGCCCTGCTCTGTAGGGGAAGATTATTAATGATTCAGAGACAGGACTTTAAACAACCTCGAATCACAGGGTGAGAAAATTCCTCCTTCTCAATTACCTTTCATGCCTTCTGATTATGTCAAGAAATGGTGTCTCAGTTCCAAATCAACAAGATTTTACCATTTTAGTAATCTTCTTTGTTGACAAAGAGAGGGCAGGGATCAGACTGCAGCTTTAGCAGTCAACAGTATTTATTGGGGATTAAATAATACTGTGTGGCTTTCGTTGTACATTTAGTACATACTGCAAATATTTTTAAATTTAATTTCTATTTTTGTTAGACTGATTAGTAAAATGACATTTGATTTTTAAAATATTTGAATAAAAAAATGGGCCACTAAAAAATAATTTACCAAACAATATCACAACTGATACCCATACATGGAAAAAGTGGGATGATGGCACTCCATTGAGCTCCATACTGGGAAACTTCTAGACTAGAAGACCTGCCACTTTTTCCTTGAGGAAAGTCCTTTTCCTAAAAGGACTCTGAGCAGCAGAGGGAGGATCTGACTCAGTCCGTTCATGCTTGGAGAAGCTGATAAGCAGGGCAGTGACTCAAGGGGTCACGTTGGATGAATACTCTTCCCTACCTCCTATTCCGCCTGCATTTTCCTTTTGGGCTACAAAGAACAAGGAAGGAACTAGAAAAGAAAATGAGATTGGAGCAGAAATAAGAAGAATATTCATTCCCAGTTTTTCTGGACATGGCATATGTTTTCTCAAAAAGAAAAAAAAAAGCTTCTCTTGTGAAAAAGAAAGACAACTGTAGTCTGAACAAAAGTCTCAAAAAAAAAAAAAAAGTCTTATGCCATTTTAACCCAGCAATCAAAATATCATGGTAGCTGAAGCTATTGGCCTATTCACGGGCTTTTTATTTTTCTGCATGAAATAAGCTACTGTCCAGGATCTGCAGGAGGCATTTTCCATTTTGTGGATTATTTCTCTCTGTCTCTCTCTCTCCTTCCCTCTCTTCCTCTCTCCTTTTGCTGCTCTAGATTGTTCTGAGTTGTTCTTCCATTGCCTCAAAAATATTCGCCTGGAGAATATGAAACAATTTCTCTACTGCCTTGAATAAAACATTTGACAGGCAAAATACGATGAAGGCGTTGGTTAGGAACATTTTAGTCTGACAAAAATTAGTCTTGATATCTACAATACACAGTGTTTATGCAAATACCAAAAACTGACTGCAACTTGTTTGTGTGTGTGTGTGTGTGTGTGTCCCTTTGATAGACTGAATCCCAATAATATTCATTAAATGAACAGACCTAGGGGTACTATTTAATTCTTATTATTCACTTATTTAAAAAAAAAAACTATTTCTATCTAGGCTAAGATTTTACTTATATTTTCTGGAGTGTGGGTATGGCTTAGTTAGCAGGGACCAAGAAATAAGTCGTTGTAGACAGGAAGTATCTCAGAGATGACCTAGCTCATCCTGTGCATTCTTTGAGTAGGTAAAATGAGGCCCAGAGAGATTAACTGAATTTGCCCAAGCTTATATCACTAGTGGTTGCATAGAGTTAAAGATGAAACCCAGAGGCAAGCTTCCCAGATGAAGACTTCATCATATTGTTCACCACCCAAGCATACAAGACTAGTTACCATTTGGTTCAACTCCTGTGACATGTCATCTTAACCATTTTTTCAGCTGCTTTAATAAAAGAGGTAAGTTTTTCAAATCAAAAAACTCCATTACTCCATTACATGTGCAAAGCCATCCATTACTCTTTACTCAGCTATTTTATTAAACGTTCCATAGTATATCCCCCCTTGAATCCTAAATGTAAACGTGCACTTTCCGTGAATAACTTTTTCTAATTGAGATCAAAGCTGGCATTAAAGTTTTCTCCAGAGTTGAGTCTCTTTCATTTCCTTTTTTTAGGAATGTGGACGTTAGGAAATTGCACCTCAAGCTGTAGTTTGCCAGGGGATCTATCCGTCTTCACTTCAAAGCAATGTCTTTCTTTCATATTTGTTCCTTTGATAAACAATGTTGCGGCATTTATTGCTGAAGGGAAGAGAGAAAAAAAAGTTATCGTCCAGGCACAACATGAAATACTTTGAGACATTTCAAATAGTGCCTTAATCTGATGGGTGGTTCCGCATACAGACTTAGACATCATTTCCCAAAAGAATATATGTGTGCAAATGGTTGAATAAGCTCACCCTTATATTTTATATTCATAAATTACAATTTATATATTAATATATATAACATTATGTAACACACATATATGTGTTTATATATATTTATATTTATAAATATGTTGTGTGCTTATATATATATTTATGTTTATAAATATATATATTTTTATATACCCCTGAATGGACTAGAGACATTATTTTATTGTTACTAATAGTGATCAAGAGGAAGCCAAGTTAAAAACTGATTCTTCAAGGAGCATGATTGCTCTATTTTTCTAAGAGTAGTCATCATCCAAAATCATTTAAACATTTATTATATGTGGGTCATTTCTGTGTCTATTTTGCCCATACATGTTACTCAAGGAGAAGTGTTATTTGGTGGCGATGGAGAGAAAGGGAAGACATTTCATGAAAACAGCAAGCTATGACATTTCCAAGTTAATGGTTTAGTCACATAATCCTGTAGTAGCCTCTTATTCTTTCATCTATACATATGCAAGGATTAAATAGTGTGATATTCATTTTTTACAAAACCATCTGTACTCTCAATCACTTTTATAGACTAAAAGAATTTGCAATTAAAAGTTCTACTTGTATGATGTTGATCTTCTTGGATTATGACTATTTAAGGAACCAATCTATATTTTTTGCCTCCCAAAAGACCCAATCTTCCCACAACTCCGGCCCTAAATCTTCCAGAAGACCAGTGCATGAGCCACTGACAGGCCAGTAAGTCCTGGTGTTGCCAGTTGCTCTATCGCTCAGCATCCCCTGAGCTGCCCTCAGCAATCACGTCTCACTGTGCCTTCCCACAGTGTGACAAGGCGTGGCCTCCAAGGTCTTTGTGAACTGTTTGGGACAAAATACACAGTCCCACGCTTTTATTTTTTTGTACTTCAAATCACGTGCTGTAATTTTGATTTTTATATGTGTTGATGTGCATAAAATCAGAAGTAAGTAGGATTTTTTTCTCCTGATACCCTCATTCTTTTTTGTGCTTTATCTTCATCTCCCATTCATCCAAAACTTCACACAGACTTATTACCTGATTACATGTATACCCCTCCCTTAGTTACACTGGACTATCTAGTGTTTGGTTTGTGATATTTAAAAATTCACAAGGGCGGAGAGCACTGGCAAGGACGACTCTTTTAAACCTAATGTCTTTTCCTGTTAAAATGGTACCTCAGTCGTACATAGGTTTTCCTGTTCTGTTTTTCTTGAGTTTATCTAACAGAACATGTGGAAATTAATTCAGAAGAGAGGCAGTCTAAGAATTTATTTAATCTCTTCAACAGAAAGTTACTGAAGGTAACAAATTCAATGTCCATAATTTAAAAGAAATTTTTCCTCCCACAACTATAAAATAGTCAATATATCTGGAGGCTGGGATTAAGTATGGTAAGTTTTAAAGAAACTATCACACTTTTTATTTGTTATCTGTTTTTTGTAGAAAGATTTATTCTAAGGTCTATAGTCTTTGGTTCCTGCTTAGTATTTTCCGTCCAAGTTTAGCAATATTTTGCAATATTTTCAGATTTACAACAATAGCAGCTATATTTTTATTGCCATTATTCATCAACCTTACAATTATAACTAAGTTTTTTAAGTATAATTTTCATTTTATTATTATTTTTTTTTCTCCAGAGGACAGTTTTCTTCAGTCCTTAAGGACATGGCTCCTTACAGGGGCTTTGGTGGAGGTCGTGGGGCAGCACCGGTAGGTCTAACTCAGGGCAGGGGTGTTCGGTTCTTCTGGTTGCCCAAGAGTGATCCTGGTTACCTTGCTGTGAACAGCACAGCTCACACAGTAATGGAGTTTCACACGCAGCTTGGGGAGCACACACTAATCATTTAACATTATCATCCTTTTATCACAGCTGCTTCAATAAGATCTACTTTGAATGAAAAGATATCTGAATAAATGGTTTTAAAGATTTGATTAAAGCACTAGTACCAATCTTTCTCTGAAACACTACTCCCGCCTTAAATAATCCTATATGCCCATTGTGTTGTCTTGTGTATTAGTATAACTTCATAAATACCTACATAGATATTTTTCACGGATTTATTGAGGTGAGTTGATATACAAGAAGGAGCACATATTTAATACATGCAGTTTGATAAGATTTAAACTATGCATCTGGGAAGCCATATGATTTTATTAGCATAGCTATGTTGATAGTTACATGAGTTTTTTCATCAAAGGAATTTTTAATTTGTTTGTTTATTAAAGATTTTGTTTATTCACTCATGAGAGAAACAGAGAGAGAGGCAGAGACACAGGCAGAGGGAGAGGCAGGCTCCCTGTGAGGAGCTTGATGAGGAACTCTATCCCAGGACCCCGAGACCATGACCTGAGCCAAAGGAAGATGCTGAACCACTGAGCCACCCAAGTCCCCCTCAAAAGAATCTTTTAAAAGAGAAATTTTTAGGGATGCCTGGGTGGCTCGGTTGGTTAAGTGTCTGACTTCATTCAGGTCATGATCTCAGGGTCTTGGGATCAAGGCCCATGTTCAGCTCCCTGCTCAGTAGAGAGTCTGCTTCTCCCTCTCCCTCCACCTCCTCCCCCCTTGCTCATGCTCATGCTATGTTTTTCTCTCGCTCTCAAATAAATAAATAAAATCTTGTAGAAAGAGAGAGAAATTTTTAAAGTAAAATCTCAGTTGAGGTGGCTTGCCCCTGATTTGGTTCATTTTCTTTACCCAGTAGAACCATTCAAGATTATATATTTTGGGTGTAGATGGGCTAGACTTTTACCTTCATCATAATTCTAAAATGACCACTATCTTTATCTACTTGTTTTTACCTAATGTTCTCCTAATGTTATTCTATCATTTAATAGGATATCTTTGCAGTCCAAATTTTGCAGGACCCATTTTTCCAAATTCTGTGATGAATCTATTTGACTGCACATTTTTGTAGCTAATATTCATTTGACCTGATTACTACATATGTAAATTCCAAAGCAAAATAAGACTATTTGTGGGATGCTTGGGTGGCTCAGTGGTTGAGCGTCTGGCTTTGGCTCAGGGTGTAATCCCAGGGTCCTGGGATCAAGTCCCACATCGGGCTCCCTGCATGGAGCCTGCTTCTCCTCCTGCCTATGTCTCTGCCTCTCTCTGTGTGTCTCTCATGAGTAAATCAATAAAATCTTTTAAAAAAAAGATTATTTTAATAATTAGTTCTCATTCTGAAATTATTTATGATTTCTAAGATGTTATTTTCTTTTTTGTTAGTCTGTACCCTTATGAAACATTTACACGCATGCACACACATACACTCAAGGTGTATGTCTTCACAAACTCTGTATTACTGTCAGCCCCAGCTGTCTAGAAGGTGTTTGTGTTGCCACTGGTCTGAGTAGCCCGACATCTGCACAGAGATAGCAGTTAGATCTTGCCCAGCCAGGAGGAGGCTGTGACGTGGCCTCCCATGGGTTTCATGCCAAACAACACACATTCTTCTCCTGCACCCTTGTGACGGCACGAAGGGGAGAGCAGATTGCAACTCTTCTAACACATTCCTCAGACTTCCGAAATGGGTTCTTTTTCTTGGAATCTCAATGCCTGGAGCCTCATTTTTCTTAGCTCAGAAAATTCATGTTTCTGAACTGTAAAAACTTGTTCTCCACACCCAATGGATATTGATTTTTTTTTTTAATATCTTTATTTCCTCTGGCACTAGGTCCTTTAAAGATACCTGGTACTATTTTTAGGCCTCTGACATCCAGGTAAGGTAACAGAGAAGAAATATTGTTTTCTGCAATGTCTACTTCGTCACAGTTTCAATATAAGCATTTATGGAGGAAAGCTTCCAGGGTCCTTGCTCTCAAACAGTGGTGACATTCTCAAGAGGTAGAAGGGGTCTCTATAGTGTCTATATTAAACTGTGGGTCCTTTGAAAGTAATTTTTTTTTGCATCGTTGCTGATCTAGCAAAATCACCACACGTAGCCAGTGTTTAACAATTGTTTATAAGATGAATCTTTATCTGGCTGAGAAGAGCGGTAAAACCCAGTGCCATATTAGGTCAGGCTAGAGGCAGCAGTAAGTGAGCACAAGAGAAATACAGCTCAGTGCAATTTAGAAAAATAATTTCTGGTTCCACAATTTATTTGATATACGTTAAAGTGGAAATTTTGAAGGGAGAGACGCTATTGCTCAGACCTTTGGAATATGAATGTCTAATGTTATCTGTCTTGTAGGTTAACTGTGGACTTTATTTGGCTAAGGGATAGGCAGTTTAGGCAGTTCTGTACACGCAACGAACATCACTACTTCCACCTCGAAATGCATTCTCATCTCACTATGACCAGAAACATGAAAATGTGAAATACAGGGGAGACTAGCTTTTAAAAATGTATCTTATTTTACGCTAGCAGTCTAGGTAAAGTCCTGCACAGAGAGATGGAATGGTCAAAGCCCCCTTCGAGATTCCTACTGTCTTTAAGATACTGGGGAAGTCAGAGAAAGCATAAGAAAAAGAAAGCATCTAGTTGTATCTTAGTGATAAAGAAAAGATGCATTCTTTTAACTTAATCCTTGCTGAAAATCTTTCGGATATATTGAATCATTTAAAAATATATCCATATCTCTACCTCAATAAATATATTTTTCTACTGTTCAATTAAATACAGTTAAATGTTTCTTCAGAAATCCTGGACTTTTGGTTCCTTGGTCATGGTGTATCATTAATTGTTAATCAAATTCTTGATGAATTCCTAAAAGACAATTAAGAATATTCTAGTGGGCAGGGGTACAATAATATAAACATATAATCCCATATACAGGTTGGGGAAGAAAAATATACAGACAGGATATGGCCAGTGATGAAGATGGCATTTCAAATACCAACAAAATTAATTTTCATTGAATATAAGATGCTGTAGATTATGATATACACTATTACTTGTCTGTGCCACTAATAAAGCAAAGTCAAATTATATTGGCAGTAAGTCATTGACTAAATGCATTCTGATTTGAGAGATGTTAAAATTTGAAAAAAGTGTGCCTCTTAGAATTAATGACCCACTGCACATCTGACGTAACAAGATTAAACTATTAACAGTACTAGTTGCAGCAGAAATCATAACTACACAATGACCACATGAGGATTGGTGGATAGATTGTTCTTGGGAAGAATGAGCAAGGTATGAGCAGAAAGAAGGGAGAGTGGATGTGTGATAATAGCTAATATACATTAACTGCCCAGCAGTATATATATATATATATATATATATATATATATACACACACACACACACAAAGCACACAACTTTTTAAATAAATGGAGAATTAAAAAATACATAATATAAATAGAACGTATTATTTAAGTATATACAACTAAACATATCATATACATACAATTAAATATAATTAAAATATGCAATTAGAAAATTTCTGGAGAATTCTGGATGATCAGGATGCGGACCTTTTCATGTCAATAAATGCTACCACAGCAGAGAAATCAATGGAAATCTGTAAGACATGCTGTGTTCTGCTTTCATCAGAGTGATTTTTTTTTTTTTTTAACCTGAACTCATCTGTTTATAAAATACAAATCACTATTTGGGGACATGTGAGGAGGTTAGATATAAAGTTCCTGAAATGGCATATTTCTCCAGGGGACTGAATGTGATCTAAAATATGAAACAGTAAAGGGATGTTTATGATGAAAATTCCATTCACGCCAAGTCTTCAATATAGCTGTACTAATTTAATCCCTTTAGGGAAATTAGGGAAAGTTTAGGACATCTGGAAGTACGGGGAGCGAGCAATACAAACATAGTTTAAACATTTGGGTTACTCCATGATAATATATATTCCATATACGTACACATTCAAACTTTCATCCTCGCCTCCCCGCTCCCCATTGCTGTCTCCTTCAGAAATACTTCAGGGTCTTGTTTTGTTTTTTTTGTTTTGTTTTGTTTTGTTTTGTTTTTAAGAAAAGAACTAGAAATATTTAGAGTAAGTATTCTCAGCACATCATCACTGAATCACTGTAATTACTGAAAACTATATTCTTCACCAGGGCCTGTGTCTTATGGTTTAGCAGAACTTTGGTACATCCATTTCAGATTGGGCACATTTTCCAGAGACAAGAACCTAGAATCTTAAAACTGAGATTACATCAAAAAAGAGAAAATCCATTCAGTTATGCAGGAGATAAATAAACTGAATTTATGTGTATGTGTGATGAAGATAGTATAAAAAAAGACACAGTTCTGGGGCACAAGGGTGGCTCAGTGGTTGAGCGTCTGCCTTTAGCTCAGGCCGTGATCCTGGGGTCATGGGATCAAGTCCTGCATCAGGCTCCCTTCAGGGAGCCTGCTTCTCCCTCTGCCTCTCTCTCTGTGTCTCTCATGAATAAATAAAATCCTAAAAAAAAAAAAAAAAAAAGACACAGTTCTTACCCTCATAGAATTTTAATAAGCTTTATGTATTTACATACATAATTATTGCAATAATAACCATTATTAATAATGATTATGTTAGCTCTATTTGTTAAATTTTTACTGTAGCCAGGAGTTGTGTTGATGCTTTAATGCATTCTTGAATTGTTACAACAGCTCTGTTTCCTAGCTGTGTTTATTCCCATTTTATAGATGAAGAAATGAAGTACAAGGAGGTACAGTGGTTTCAATGAGGTCACACAGCAATTTGTGGCAGAGTCAACTTTGAAGTCGGCCTCTGTGCCCTACTGTGGCATGAGGATGTGATAAACACCCTAATAAGGATGTGAGCAAAATGCTGTAGGAAACAGAGAGCGCTCTCCCTTTCTTTGTGGGTGTGAGGATGGGGGTAGGGTCAGTCAAAGAAGGTTTTACAGAGAAGATGACATTTGAATTGGCGTTAAAGATGATAGGAGCTCACCAAGGGAAGACTGAAGAAATGCCTTTCTGGGGAGAGGAAATAGTCTTTGTAAAAGCTAGAAGCCTTAGAGGGATCCCCTGTGCAGAGGTTGGAGAGCAGGCTTGGTGACAATGCAGTCAGGTGATGGTAAAATGATGCTCAACTGCATGGGGCCCCATAGACTGTGCCAAGGAGCTGGGCTTTGTCCTGTGTGCAAGAGAGTGGATTCGCCACGTCCTCCTTGGAATGGTGCCCTCGGTAGCCTGGTGTGCAGACCACCTGGGAGAGCTAAAGGGATGACACTGATGGTGGAAGAGGGGCATTATTCAAGAGTCATTTCAACGAGGTAAATCTTGGTGACTAAGTGGATTTGGAGATGGAGAAAGCGAGAGTTAAGACTATCATGAGGGCCTATCACCATGTTCACTACGTGATCATGAAATGTTAGGCTGTGACTAGGTCAGCATCACCAGCTTACTTCTTAGATTCCAGTCAAGTGGTGTAAATAGGTTTGTCTTTGGATCAACCGGTTTTCCCCTAAGAATTACAGAGGGCGGAATGTATCTTCTTGTTTCCATCTGACAGCTAGAGTTAACTTTTCTAAACCTGCACGCCAATTTTAAGTCTGCACCTTTAGTTCTGGGCAATTTAAATGATAAAGGAGGCATGACTATGTAAGGACATTTTAATAAAATAGCTTTATTAAGAAGGAGCCATTTATTATGCTTCAAGTTTTACATCCCCTGTCTGGGAACAGTGGCTCAATATACAGTTTCTCACTGAATCCTGAGTTCTTGGGACAGTCCCCAAATTTCTCCAGGACAGGATGTCAGTGACTTCCCCCCTGACCCCCAATCTGTTGCTCTTTCAGTCTGCTTCCTGTATTTTAGCTTCTATCCCATTCCCACCACCACCATCCCTCCAGTCCTGGTCTCTCTGGTCAAAAGAGTGTTATTGCTTTCCTCAGCTCCCAAACTGGAGTAGCTGTTGGGGCAACAGGAGCTTGATTTGGGATAAGCAGAAGAGATAAGCTCAAAGTCCCAACAAAAATAGAATAAGAAATACTCTGCCCTTTGAGACTTTGGCTGCCTAGACTCCAGCCTTGTATTTATGAAGCTTTTAGAGCATCACAGAAGAGACATGGGGATGGAAAATTGGACGAGAACTTCAGTTTTCTCCATATTTTAAATTTTAAGAGAAGTCAGTTATGTATCTTAGAATCCCCCCCCCCCTTTTTTTTCTTTCTCTCTCTCTCCTGTTCGTAGCTGTCTAAATCAGATCTTGTTGAAGCCAGGCTAAAATATTCTGAAATATTTCCTTTGCTTTATAAGGACATGCTCACCTGAGTTTTTTGAAAAGTGTAAAGGATAATTTAAAAGTGAATAATTTAAAATGTCTACTCTAGAAAAAAAGGAATAATCAGAACTGTACAAAGGCTTCAGATTTTATAGACTTACCATTCTATTTTGAAGACAAAGGCCAAAGTTTGAAAACTGTTCTTTCCTTATTTATATTACCCTCAGCTGAATTCTTCGAACTGCTAATCTTTTTACTGAATTTTGTGGCCTGGGCTTTTTCTTCTCCTTTTTAGGAAAATATAATAATAGATGAATGCATTATTGTGTAGAAGAGTTTCATATAACATGGAATCGTTCATGTAAGTCTTTCTGTTTGTCTAGGTTTTGCTTTAATAAAGTAAATAATACCTATTGATTCAAATATATTAGAATATTAATATATATTAATATATTATATATTATAATTATATATAATAAAGCAAATAATACCTATTGATTCAAATATATTAGAATATATTCTCATATTAGAATAGTCACATGACCTTTCAATATTGGCCATATAATTAGGAATCTGTGTGACTGTTTTACTGACAACTGGTGATTTAGGAGGGCCCAGGTTTAACATAGGGAGAGTTGACTTATCACTAGTATATATTAAAACCTTATTTGTGCATTCTTCATTTTAGTAGGGTGATGTGTATTTTGGAACTTATAAACTATGCTATTCAAGATATTTTATTTATGTAAAAAAAACCAAAAAACAAAAAACAAAAAACAAAAAAACTTTTTGTTAAAACTTCCAGGAAGTTTGGCTTGGTTCTTGGGTATTGATATTTTTGCCAAAATGCTCCTGGAGACCTTACATAAATGTTCAGAATTTTAAGAAGTTGTTCAAGAACCACACAAATGACTGTCCTGATTTTGAAAAAGCACAACACAGAAATAATGCATTGCTCACAAAAATTATGAAACCATAGGAGAGGAAAGGAGGCTCCAGAATCTTTTAGCCTGAAATCCCAGGAATATAGGTTTGCCCCAAGCGTATGACACATCTTTGTAAATTACTCGTGGCTCCTTTCTTTAGCTTCTCAAAAGAAACCTTGGCAAACAAATAGTTAAAATCCTCTGGTCTAGGACCTCCCATTGCTCTAAAGGTAATTGATCTTATTTTTATCATTAGCTTAGCACCCAGTTAAACAGCAAGCACTATATTAGTCCTTGAAGTAACCCATAACTATTTTTTACATACAGAAGACCCTAAGTCATAACCACAAAGGCAACACCTCCTTCTTTGTGTGAGTTTTGCTGTAACCTCATCCATTAACTCCAGACTGAGATTTCTTTGGCTCCTACACCCTCCAGGCAGTGCAGTTGCTTGTGTGAACCAGGAACTCCACGGTCCTGACTCACCACCCTCTTCCTGGGCTCATCTGGTCCCCGTACAGTGCCACGACATGCGCTGCCACACTCACCATGAGTCAGAAAAGCTGAAAATGGTTTGGAAAAAAAAAAAGACAGGAATGGTCATACTTTATTCCTGGAATGTGTTATTATTAGTTTGATCCAGTTAAATATTAAATAAAGCTGGCATACTCAACAATTAAATCCCTATTTTTATTCATTTTATTTTATTTCATACCTCATAGGAATAGATTCTTTGAACAACGTTTTGTTAGCGAAAGAAGACATTAAGACTTAGAGTTTCATCCTGACTGTTATCTTTGGTAACACATAAACTTCTATATACGTGAGACGCCTGGGGACTAGTCTTACTTCTCATCCCCACTGCAGTGGATCACTGCCTTCACAGCTGTATTAGAAAACAGGGCCTTTCGAAAGGAAGAGTTCAACCCTAGGACCAAACTTCCCTAAAGAAATTAAATTGGATATGCCTTTACTGAACACTTGCCATGTACGAAGGTGCTGGAAATCAGGCAAGGATAAAAATAAGACAATTTTGGTCTTCACAGACTGACATTCCGTGATGAGTTTACAGACTCGTGTGATGTATGGGCATGACACATCTATACACATTCCTTTGGTGCAGGGCACTGTGTGGTGACCATGTGGTATTCCGAGGCAGGAAATAAGACTGGAATGCAGAAGCAGATCTTCACAAGACAGGTGACCTTGGGTCAAGGTCTTAAAGACTAGGAAGGCAAGAGCTAAGACAAGACAGTGCATGACTTGTTCAGAGAATGGTAAGTAATCCCTGGGTGACTGGAGTGTAGAGGACATGAGTAGAGCCATGGAGAGGGAAGCTAGCAGGGTAAAGATGACTGTCCTCAAATGATACATGTAGAAATTTAGTCTTTTTCTACAAAATGGTGGTATCCAATGTAGTGTGAGCAAGGACTGGTAGGCCACCATTTATAACTTACTTTTTGTCTCTTTTTAAGTGTATATTTTTAATGTATTTTTTTAAGATTTTATTTATTTATTCATGAGATACACACAGAGAGAAAGAGGCAGAGACACAGGCAAAGGGAGAAGTAGGCTCCATTCAAGGAGCCCAACGTGGGACTCGATCTCAGGTCTCCAGTATCACATCCTGGGCTGAAGGCAGCGCTAAACCACTGAGCCACCCAGGCTGCCCGATTTTTAATGTATTTTTAAAAATTTACCAATTGGTGGAACTGTAAATGGATATTTTCTTGGATTAATATACATCTACTGGGGACCCATAATTAACCTGTTCCCCAAGAGGGAGCACAATCAGAAAGCACGGAAACAATCGGTATGAATAACCACATTTTCTTTAGTCTCAAGTAGAGGATGGAAGCAGATTAATTTTGGAATTGGGTGATGGAGATTATGAGATCTGGATGGGTCTTAGAGGTGATATAATTTACTTGGTTTCTACAGATGAACTAGAACCACTGACTATCAATGATATGAGCATGTTGGTGGAAGGGCTGGGTCTGGATAATAATATTTGCATTTCTACCATGGACATCCTCGCCTTTTAACAATATTCTATAAGCAAATTGAAATAAATAAGTCCCATGTTCATGGCATTGACAGATAAACCCCAAATAACCTTAGCTGAAGCATGAAGAAAAGAAGATATTTAAAAGTGTAGCCTAATGAACGAAATGTTTAAAAATATATATATTTTTAAAAAGCGTTTAAGGTAAAAGCTTGTTATCTGGAAAACCGTCATATGTGATAACCCCTTATTCTCCCAACCACAGATAACAGTATTCCGTTCTGTGGTAAGAGGAAAGTAGCAGGGAAGGCAGATAGTCCAACTCCCAGGGCCCCTGACAATCCTCAAGTCCTTGAGTCTAAGCTGAAATTCTTAGAATACATTACTTTCTTGTTTTGAAATTTACCTCCTCTTTTTCTCTCTTTTTTTTTTTTAAGATTTTATTTATTTATTTGACAGAGAGAGCAAGTGAGCACAAGCAGGGAGAGCAGCAGGCAGAGGGAGAGGGAGAAGCAGACTCCTGAAGTAGGATTCAATTCCAGGACCCTGGGATCATGGCCTGAGCCAAAGGCAGACGCTGAACAGACTGATCCACCCAGGCGCCCTCCTCTATCTTTTTTAAAGTTAATTTTTAGGAAGAAATCACACTTAGGCATTACAACATAGAACCAGCCTTGAGGTGGAAGGCTTGAAAGTTTGTTTATTTTCTCTGATTTAGTTTTACTACAATTAGGTGGAGGGTTCTATTTAACTAGTTCCTTAATTGTTTCAGATACTCAAGTCAAATGATACTTTAAATCAGAGGCCACAAAATGGAAGCTCATGGATGGAATTTGACTCAGATAGTTTTTGTCTTTGTATTTCCCACACAGTTTCTTTTATAACTTAAAAATTTTAAGAAACAATATTTAATTTTGAAAATTTGAAGAAAGAACATCAAAATATACATTTTATCTAAACTCACCAATTTTTACACATTTTGCACATGTGCTTTTCTTTCTCTTTCTCCACACATACACACAGACCTACTGTTTTTCATGTTTTTAAAAAACTATTTAACAGCAGATCGCCTATATTTTACTCCCTAATACTTCAATGTGTATTTTCTGAGAACAGTAATAACTCTAGTACAATGATAACTTCTGTAACCCCAGTATAATAATGAAATTTAGAAAATATAACATGGATATATTTCTCTTATCTACTTTCCATATTTCACTTTTATCCACTTATCCCAGTAATATTTCCTAATGCAGCTTCCCCCAATACATAATCCAGTGCAGGATCACATTTTGGCTTCTTGTCCTGTCTGCTTAGTTTCCTCAGTCTGGGAGAGTTCCTCAGCCTTTCTTTGGTTTTGCTTGTTTCCTTGTGATGACATCTATGGCATATTTGAGAATTCAGGCCAGTTATTTTTATACATATTTTATACAGTATACTCGGTTTAGGTTTTTCAAATGTTTCCTCATGATTGGATTTCAGTTATGCATTTTTGGCTGGAATGCTACAAAGCAGATGTTGTGCCTTTCTCAGGGAACCATGTCTGACATGAGATGCGCATGTGCCCTTCCTTGATGATGTCAATGTTGGTTACCTTGCCAAGGTTTTGTCTGTTTTCTCCACTGTATTGTTACTATTTTCCTTTTTGTGATTAACTAAGTAATTTGCAAGGAGAGGTTCTCACATCATGTAAGCATCCTGTTCCTTATCTGACTCCCTTCCCCACCACAACTAAGCAGCCACTAATGATTCTTGCCCAAAGGGTTTTTTCTTATGAGTCATAAAGTGACGATTTTCAAATTTCAATATTCCTTCTCTATATTAGTCAGCAGTATACTGTAAGAAAGAAGTTGACTTTGTTTTTTCTCAAAACTTTCTTTTCTTGCCTCCTTTCTTTCTCCTCTTTCTTTCTTAACAGTATGAACTCATGGATTATTTTTTATTCAATTTTGGTTTTTTAAAGTTTTCATTTATTGAGAAAGAGAGAGCAGGAGCATGGGTAGGGGGCGGAGAGGAGGGGCAGAGAGAGAGGGAGAAACAGACTCCCCACTGAGCAGAGAGCCCAGACTTGGAGCTTAATCCCAGGACCCTGAGATCATGACCTGAGCCAAAGCCAGATGCTTAGCTGATTTAGCCACTCAGGTGCTCCTTATTCAATTTTGTTTCAATCTATTAGTTTTCATTTATTTTGATTCTCAAATTGTCCTAGATCTGTTGCTTTCATGCTACCTACTTGTGTCCTTTTGATTTGGTTATTTATTTAGTTACTCGCACTCCTTTATATTCTGTCACAAGATATTCTAAGACTTGTTTTGTCCTTTCCCTGAATCAGCCCCAGAATCAGCCATTTCTAAAGCAAACAAAAAAATTGGTTTCTTGTAGTGTGGAATGATAGAAAAGTTTCAATTCTCAACTGGGCGTTAAGACCATTGCTTCTGGAATGTATTTATTTTTCAAAGTCTTTCGGTAGTTTTTGGCTATTTGTTGCTGCTCAACAAGCCACTCAAGTCACAATGACTTGAAACAACAGCTTATTCATGCCTCTCACAATTGTGTGTGTTGACTGGGCTCAGCCAGGCAGTTCTCACTTGGGCTTCCTTAGCAGTTGTAGTTCAGTGGTGGCTAAGGCGGGAGTTGTCCAAGGTTTGACTGGAATTGACACCCAAAGCTTGCTAGTTGATGCTGGCTGTCAGTTCAGAGATCAGCCAGGACTTTCAATGAGGGTACCTCTAGGTGGCCTCTCTGTGCAGCTTAGGCTTCCAAAGCATGATGGGTGGATTCTGAGAACAGGTGTCCCAAGATTAAGAGAAGGAAGCAGAATTGCCTTTGCTCTAACAGGCAAAGTCTGGTACTGGCCTGATGTCTCTTCCTGAAAATTCTATTAATAAGAGTAGACACAGACAAGCCCAGATTCAAACAGGTGGAGACATAGATGCCACCTCTCTTAGGCAGACTGGGGTGGAGGGAGAAAAGAGGTTGATAGTATCCATCTTTCTACTGTATTTATATTAGAAATGATGAATTTATACTGATACTTCCAATTTTGTTCCAGCCCCACGGTGATCTTCCTTGCAGCTCCCTTCTTCTAGGTTGTTCAATCAGATAACACATACCCCAAATAGTTTCAGGATTGCTGCACACATGTCACATTTCATTATGAAACACAAACCCAGTGTGAAGAGATCAAGATTTGTTTGCAGTTCTTGCTTTTTTAGACTGAGGGCATGTAGTTTAAATTTTCATACAGCTTTACTGTGTTCTTATTGTTTGTTCAATTTTATATTTTTTATTGCTATTATAAATGTTGCTCTCTCTCTTTTTTTTTTTTGCTATTATAAATAGGATTTTGTTTTCTGCAATATTGTTGAAGTTGTATTTATTTGCCCATGCACTATTTTTTAATAGATTGCTTGTGGATATTTTAGTTGGACATGCACTGTTTCACAGTCTTCACCACTACCCCTTATCTTAGATCTAGCCTGTTAGTTGGCTAACCCCTAAAGGCATTTGCATTTTTTTCAACCATTGAAAGAAATTTTTTTCCAAATTATTTTATAAAGAATCTAATGTAAATAGTTTTAGTATGTGAAGAAATTATCTGTAATGCAAATCTCATTACAATATATGTGTTTTACAAATTTAATTTTTATAGGTATATTTTTTTAATAAATGCACTGACCTCATAATTAATTCATCTTTATCCAAGGCATACAATGGGCCACCTGGTATTGCACCCAAGTTGAACAGTGGGTCTTGTAATTTGAGAAGATTCTCTCAGCTATGCAATAATAATTATATATTGCATGTGTATTTAATAAGAATTATTCTGATAAACTTTGCATAGAATGCCTTCATACTGCTTGGCATTTACAAATCCAGTGTCTTTTAAGAAAGTAGTTTACATCAGAATTTCCCACAAGTCCCACTTTTAACTCATTTAAAAAGTGAGCAAAATATGTCCTTGAATACCAAAAGCATTTATAATAAATAACTCTTGAATACTTTATTAATAGACAAGGATCTAAAGCAATTATCTAATCATCTGTTAATTTTGAAGCATTTGTAATATGATGTTTTCTAACACCAGCTAATTCTCCAATTCTCCAACCTCAACTGGGTGTCTGACAATTCAATTTAGTTCTGACACTATCTCCCTGGAGTTAACATCAGATCTCACTAATTAAAGGCCTCAGTCCCCAAAGGCACCGCCACTTTTGACACCAGTCACAAGTCCCAGGCCACTAATTCTTCTGATTGATTGCGGACTCCCACCACCCCGTCCTCAGGTTTGATAATTTGCTATGATGGCTCATGGAACTCAGGAAAACACTTTGCTCATGTTTACCAGTTTATTATAAAGCATACACCTCAAGAGCAGCCAAATGGACGAGACTTAGAGGACAAGGTGGTGGGGAGAGGAACACAGGCTCCCATGGCTTCTCCAGGTGCACCACCATCCCAGAACTTTAATGTGTTCATCAGCCTAGAAGCTCTCCAAGTCTTGTTCCAGAGCTTCTCTAGAGAGAGTTCAGTGTGTAGCAAGCCTTCCTCTTCCCAAGAAACAGGTGGATAGGTCTAAAAATTCCAACCCTCTAATCTCCTGGTCTGGTGATCAGGCTTATCCTGAGGTGATCTAGGGGGCCCCCTCCTAAGTCATTGCATTGTAAACTCAGGTGTGACCCAAAGGGGCTTGTTATGAACAGCAAAAGACATTCCTATCACTCAGGAAATTCCAAAGGTTTTAGGAGCTCTTTGCCAGAACTCAGGAAAAGGCCAAATATATTTCTTATTATATGACAAGTAGATATTTCACATATAAACTATGACTTCTTTTCCCCCCAAAAGTAACAGTGGAGAGAAAAAACCAAGTGGGAGACAACTATGAATAGACTGAAAGGGAGAAAATGAGATGAGAAAGTATGGAGAGATAAAGAGAAAAAGAATGAAGTGAGAAAAGCATTTATGTGCTTTAGGCAACTTTTTAAACTTTTTACAACATCCCACAGGTTTCACAGAATTCATTTGAAGCTGGAATTGGTTTTAACTCTGACTGTTCATGATGATAAAAGTTCTGGTCATTTTGAATTATCTTCTTTTTCTTTTAATGATGATGGTAGTGATGATGATAATGCCTTTTTTGAAAGATGCTGCCTACTTATTGTTAAAATATATATCAAACTTGGGGCACATGGGTGGCTCAGAGTGTGATCCTGGGGTCCTGGGATCGAGTCCTGCATTGGGCTCCCTATAGGGAGCCTGCTTCTCTCTCTGCCTGTGTCTCTGCCTCTCTCTGTGTGTCTCTCATGAATAAATAAATAAAATCTTTAAAAAATATATATATATATCAAACTTACCATAAATTTTGATGATTATTCTTACAAACAAGTAGTTCATTTTCTTTGTTGTGGAAAAGTCACAGGTATCTTTGAGTATTACAAGAAGACAAAAATTAAGTCCTTGAACTTAATGAAATGACTCCGGAACCACTTTAATGCAAGGCAATTATTTCAGGGAAGTTGAACTATCATAATCATTCATTAACCAATTGTAGAATGGTTCAGTGATGTTCTCTGTAGGAAGTACCTAGCCACCAGAGTCACATTATTAGTTTACACAAATAAACATAACAAATTTGCCTTGGGCTGGCTTGTCAAGTATTTAGTTCAATAAAGAAACATCACTTTTAAATTGTCTAAAATAGCTCCCAGAGGTAAATTCAGGAATACAGGAATAATGAAAGTAGGAACAGCTCTTCTCATTTAAAAGAAAACTCAACTAATTGTTTCTTCTCAGCTAGAGTCTCTAGTGAACAAATGAACAAGAACCAGTGTCTTTTGAGAGAAATATATTTAGGCAAATTTCTGTGATTACCGTGGTAGTAATAAAAAGTTATATTCATAATGACTTTCTAAATAATTTCGTCCGTCGCCTTCATTGCCATATGATTCTAAGAAGAGATATCTAACAGTTAATTTAAGAAGTCTGAATTTATATTGACTTTGTTCTCAGATTAGTAGGAAAATCAATGAGATAGGTGGGCGATGAGACCCCCAAAGAATAAAGACAACAACAGCAACACTAGTAGCTACTATGCATTGCGAAGTTTGTCGGTGTCAGGCGCTGTTACCTTCCACCTTACCTTCCACTTCCTCAAGCCCTGTAAGGTAGAAAGAACCATAGAATCTATGTATGACTTTCCACTTACTGTTCCCTTTCTGTTCCGAAAGCTGCAAAAGAATTCGTCTAATCTTTTTCTTTTAATTCAAAGATTTAATTTATTTATTCATGAGAGACACAGAGAGAGAGGCAAAGACAGAGGCAGAGGGAGAAGCAGGCTCCACAAAAGGAGCCCGATGTGGGACTCAATCCCAGGACCCCAGGATCATGCTCTGAGCCAAGAGCAGATACTCAACTGCTGAGCCACCCAGTCTTCCCAAATTTGTCTAATCTTTGGCATTGATAGACTCAGTGATCTTGAAGACAGTCTTTCAAGCATATATTTTTTTCTTCAAAGGCCATTCTTCTTCATACCAAATAGCCCACATTTTTCTCTTCTGTCTTCTTAACATTAAAATTTGCCACCACCCCCCCCCCCTTGTAGATGTGATTTTCTGAAATGTACACAGAAATTCAATGACCTTCTAATGTGTAGATGATTGAGGAGGGAGCAATCACTTCCCTTGTTCTGGAATCTAAAATTTTATATTCTATTAATTGCTGGCCCAGCCTTATCACATTATTCACTGTTTTTAAGTTTTGATGGCAACTATAACATCAAATTGATTTTCACATGTGAACTTCTGAACTACAAACTTCTGTTTTTGTTTTTGTTTTTTTAAAGATTTTATTTATTTATTCATGAGAGACACAGAGAGAGAGAGAGGCAGAGACACAGGCACAGGGAGAAGCAGGCTCCAGGATCATACCCTGGGCTGAAGGCAGCGCTAAACCGCTGAGCCACTCGGGCTGCCCTGAACTACAAACTTCTGAACCACCCATCCTAGTTCTGTGATTCTTGATGCGAGGAATTTTTAATTTATATTTTATCATGTACTTAATATATATATATATTTTAAAGATTTCATTTATTTATTCATGAGAGACACATAGAGAGAGGCAGAGACATAGGCAGAAGGAGAAGCAGGCTCCCTGTGAGAAGCCCGAAGTGGGACTCGATCTGGGAACTCCGAGATGACACCCTGAACCCAATGCAGATGCTTAACCTCTGAGCCACCCAGGCATCCATGTACTTCGTATGTTTATTTGTGTTCTTGTATCTAATATATAACATTTATATATTATTTATATAGCCATCTTGCATAATATGTAAAAATAAGTTTTATATTTTACTTATGTTTGTATATTTATATGCTATAAATATTTACTTGCCTTATTAATTTTGTCATAATAGATCTGTTTATCATAATCTTAAAATCCATTTCTCTAACATATTTATTTCCTTCTGCCCTCATGTTATGTCAATGGTTACTGGTTCAGTGGATTTGCCAATTTGCCCAGTATTATATTTATGTCCTCACTGAAGTCACTGACCACAAAACTTTACACACACATCACAAACAGACAGTCTTGGATAGTACAATGGGACTGTGCCATTATAAAATTTTACTCAAATTTAGATGTGTTCATCAATCAGTCTTCTGCTTGTATTACTAAGTCGGTAACAGTATACTTTGCCAGATATCTTGCTAAAACCTTTAACATCAAAAATGGAAAACCTTTCTTAGTTAATTTTTTGTTAGCATTAATGAGGCTTTACTCCCTACATATTTTATTTTTTATTTTTTATTTTTTATTTTTTATTTTTTTTAGATTTTTATTTATTTATTCATGAGACACAGAGAGAGAGAGAGAAAGAGAGAGAGACCGAGAGAGGCAGAGACACAGGCAGAGGGAGAAGCAGGCTCCATGCACCGGGAGCCCCGCTGTGGGACTCGACCCCGGGTCTCCAGGATCACGCCCTGGGCCCAAGGCAGGCGCCAAACCACTGAGCCACCCAGGGATCCCCATATTTTAAAAATCATATTTGTTAGAGAGTTTTGTGTGAGAGATTGATGTCAAGGTCATCGGTCTATAGGTTTACATCATCTACCCTCTCTTGCAAATTTAGAAAAATAATACCCTTTTTCCTGTCTCTGAGTACCTTTTATGAGAACATTTCCTTAAAGATCATGGACAATGGTTCCATGTTTAATCTTTTCACTGTACCCTGAGAGAGATTTCATCTAGCAGACCTAAGCTCATTTGGAATAAAAAAATTGTTCTCTAACCATTTTCTTCCCTCATTTCTGCTATAATTTCTTTGCATTATTTTTAAGTTTTCTTCTCAATATCACAATCACCTCCTTGACAGAGCAAATAGAGAAAATGCTGGAATATTTTCTCTTTGTCATGAATTAACAGGTCGCTATTCACCATCATCATCACACCTATTCTTTATTTTCCTGGGACTGTACTTAGGACAAAAATGCGTTTGTTCATTCTTGATATTTTTTAAAGCCTTGGTTCATTTTCAACCTTAACCCTGGTTATATTGTTCTTCCAGTAGGCCCATTTCACACTTTGTATTCATCTTCACTAGGTGTCATGATTTAATCTAATATTTATTGAATATTTTCTGTAATTATCTTGTTTGATATTCACAACATCCCAGGAGGTATGTATTATTAACCCATCTTGCAAATAAGAAATTAAGGACATTGACCAAGTCAGGAATCTGGTATGCCATACAGCTGGACTAAAATAAGCAATCTTATTTCAGAGTCTGCACTCTCAACTGATATAATATATTGGCATTTCCTTCCATGTTTTTTTCTGACCTTTTAAAATCTGGAAAGTTCCTTTTGTAACCATATGCAGTAAGCCCCTTCTTATTATTAAAGGTATTAAATGTAGAATAATCTTGCTGCCCTCTTGAGTCACTTTTTCCCCTTTAAAGAAGATCTATGTCAGATTCTTTTAAACTTTTTCATATTTTATATGATATAATAAATGTGTATCAATTAACCCAAAATCTATCAAAGTAATGGTTAGCTGTTTTCAATCTGTTTTCCCATTTTGAAAGAATTGATATGATGTTGAATGCTTTTGACCAACCAAAATTATTGAACTGGTGTTTACTTGTTGGTGACATTTCAACAACATAACTAAATTATAAAATTTATCTTCTTGAGGGACCCTCTTATCCTAGACACAGGCAAGTACATTAAAGTAGGTGGGGAAATAGATACCACCACTCCATGGCAAACTGGCATTGATGTAGAAGGAGGAAAGAAGTTGACAGCAACCATCTTTGAAGTCAAGTTACTATGTAGCTCAGAAATGATGAGTATATACTGTGACCTCCAATTTCATTCCAACCTCACCATGGATGATCTTCCTTGCTTGATCTCCCTTCTCAGTTTCTCAGTCTAATAAAATTCACAAAATAGTTTCAGGATTGTTGTATACATACCACTATGCAAAATGAAACCTACTGAAAAGAGATCAAAATTTATTTGTACTTTTAGATTCAATCTCAAGGACTCAAGTTCTAAGCAATAAGCCCAGGAAATTAATGAGAGGATTTTAAAAAGGCTCTTCAAAATAGGTTCCATCTATCCTCCTAAAAACATTCTTCTGAAGTTTGAAATTGTTTTTTAAAGATTTTATTTATTTATTCATGAGACACACACAGAGAGAGAGAGAGAGGCAGGGATACAGGCAGAGAGAGAAGCAGGCCCCATGCAGCGAGCCTGACGTGGGACTCGATCCTAGGTCTCCAGGATCAGTCCCTGGGCTGAAGGCGGTGCTAAACTGCTGAGCCACCCAGGCTGCCCTGAAGTTTGAAATCAACCTGATATTTAGATCATAATATTTAGAAGAATATAGAATGTCCAATGCTTAATGAAAAGAAGTGCAAGGCAGGTTGAGATCACTTCAGTAGGTCAAAGAAACCTGAATGGACCATCTCCATGGAAAACTCCTGAGAGGGCCAAATGGGGCTCACGGTAACTCTAAACCTTTGCACCTCTGGGTCACGCTACGTAGGCTTTCTTTCCTCAAATGTTAGCTTTCTTCTTTATCATATGCTGACTTCTGGTTTCTATTTACCTGTCTGAACCATTTTGTTGGCAGGAGCTATTTAATGCCCTGTTCTGTCTAGGGCTTCTTAATAGGCGCACCTGTAAGTAATTGTATATTACAACAAAAGTGAACCAACCATTCTTTTGGCTCCATTCTTTTGGTTGATCACAGATCAGCCCTGTTGGCACAGAGCTCTTGGCCTACAACACTCCTATTGATTTTCAAAGGTGGAAAAGTGCCTCCCCACCCCCATTTTGAAGGAAGGTGTAGTGAAGCAAAACCATCTAGACATGGTATTTAGCTTAGCCGAAATGAGAGCTGCTGATCCACTAGTGCTAATTAAAATCAATATTCTAAACAATGAAAGGCCAGGCTCACCTAGGAATATGAGAAACTTGCCAAATGCAATGCTGTACTGACAGGAAGAGGCCAAGCTCATCCTAAAAATACAGGCTGGGGGAAAACAGCCAAGAATTTAGTAAGATTTGGCAAACTTTATCCAGAAAATGTATCTCATAAATTCAGTTTTGATCAGAAGTAGAAATCTTGTCTTTATTCTAATTAGCTCCAACTCACATTCTAAGGTTGAGAAATAGGACAAATAATTAAACCTCTTGGAAAATCCCAGGAAATTCCAGTCTCGATTTCCTTACATCACTTAGAAAGCCCTAGAGTTCATTTAATTTTGAAAATAAATTTCAGAGTAGTTAAGCCACTTGTTATCCCTCACACAGTAAAGCAAATATTAGGTAAGCAAAGAATCACTATAATCTACTCACACTGGAGATGAATCACCTACTACTTACATGATGTATACAAGTATGTGAGCATATACTGCTCTTTATAGGAAAACCTTTCAGCCAAACCCAGTCCGATGAGACCTCACCACCCTGGTCTTCAGTTACTGACTCAGCTGGGGGCTCTGATTCTTTTTCAGGTTGTCATCACCTTAAATCTCTGAAATCAGAAATGAAAACCTTCAACATTTTATCCACACATCCTTATTAATAGAAATAGTATTACGAATGAAGTTTCCAATATTTTCCAGGACGAATGTTCTTTTCAGTAAATGGTCTCTTGATAATTGCTCTGTGAGCATTTAAACACTATGATTACCGTTCTTAAAATGACCAGAAGTCATTACTCAAAAGCTTCCTTACTACACAATTACTAGGTCATGTGCTTCTCCTGTGCTTTTGTGCTACTCCAGCATGATTCAACTTTTGTTGGGGAAATTAGACTTTGTTTGTGCCAGCAGCAAAAAATCTGTCTTTTATGAAAATCTGTAAAATGAAAACTTGCATTATTTTTATGCAATCAAGCACATGGAAATAAGTATTAGAAGTATTGTACTTTTGGTCTGTTACCAGACATTAATTATTGTGTGCCACGTCTAACATTGTGATAGGGATTAGTTCATACCATTTCATCTGGACATCATCCTCTGAGGTGGATACTAAAATTAACTCAGTCTTGAAGAGAAAGAAATTGTTTAACAGGAATTCCTGTGTCATCCAAAGTCATGTGTCATCAAAAGTGAAGCTATTAAACTAATTCTTGGAAAAGATAATAGAAGTCCTAATAGTAGTGGTGATAATGGTGAGGAGGAGGCTGATTACTTGAGAGGTAGAAGGAACCGAGGGGCAACTGGAGAACCCCTTGGTTGATGTAGCTGGGAAGGCACCAAAAAATCAAAGAGACTCAAGCCATTTCTAGACTTTCATGAAACCTGTCTTAACTCATCAAAAGTTATGCTCTACCTCAAGACTTCTGGGTATGAATTTAAACTTCTCTTGGGGGTTCTAAGTCACTACAATAGATTTGGCACTGATGTCTCGAGTGGGTCTCTTCTTTACAAATCTCCCACTAAGCTCTAAGGTCATCTGGGGCCTATGTACATAGGCTCTTATTTCTCATCTCCTCCAAATGGAGCCAGCTATCCTAGAAAAGAGCACTAACCAATGGAAGGTTAAGAGATGGGTGACAGGGAACAGAAAAGTGCAGAGGAAGACCAGGGATTACCATAGTGGAGAGGAGTCGCCTGCTACTTGTATGATGACATCAGTATAGGCTCCATTCCAAAGTTAAGGCTCTCTTTGTCTGACAAAGGGGAATCAGGCCAATGATCTACAAACCAAGTTTTTTGGGTTTTGTTTTTCTTTAAATCCCAAGCTTAGTGAGGATTAGATCCTAATAAGCTACAATTTTGTATTGTGTTCCCCAAACTAGAAATCACAATAGAGATGTTGTCCTTTGTTCCTTGTCAGTGTTGTCAGACTCTAGACTGTACACTAGCGTTAATCTTCATGATCACTGAACTTTCTATCTCTGGTTACAAAAGCTCCAGGCTGCATGTATACAAGCCAAACAATAGCCAGGGAAGGACAAAAGTTCATTCATGAGACAGTGTCAGAACTGCAACAGAATAGAGAAACTATTTTTTCCCCCTTTCAAATGGGGATGAAACACATGCTATAGATTATTCTCATTGTCTGTGCTGTCACAAGGGTGGTTAGTGACAATTGCAGCTCATAACTCTTTCCTTCATTCCTGGGGCTGAACATCCATTCAGACCATTCAGTGGGGAAGAGGTGGGAATGATTTTACTTGAACATGGATGATCAACACATTCTTGCTTGATTTTGGAACTAGTTCCACTTAAGAAGCATCCTTTCTGATGTTAAAAGGTTTATAGTTTGATATTTAATATTGTATTAACTTATAATTTTTTTTGTTTTTTTTTTTTAAGATTTTATTTATTCATGAGAGACACAGAGAGAGAGAGAGGCAGAGACACATGCAGAGGGAGAAGCAGGCTCCATGCAGGGAGCCTGACGTGGGACTCCATCCCTGGTCTCCAGGATCACGCCCTGGGCTGAAGGCGGTGTTAAACCACTGAGCCACCCTGGCTGCCAAACTAATACTTATTATTAAAGCTGTCTTTTGATAATATTAATAATATAAGTAATATAATGATAATTATATGTTTTACTAATATTTTAGAAAGATTTTACATAGGACTTCTAGACATGAGATAAACAAAGCCACCAGTCTCACTCTGATATAATGCATAAATGGTTAAAATCCCCTTCCTTGTCCTGTAACACCCATCAGTTGGATTCTGGTAACAGCTAAGGGTTTAGTTGTATGAAAGAATATCTCTAGAATTCTTCAACATCCTGGGAGAAGGTCAGATTTGCCTGTTTCAAAATGTAGTTGAGCTATGTCACTGCTTCATTTGACCACCATTTCTCAAATATGTGTTATCCTAAGCCAGTTCTGCAAACTAAATATAAAAAATTTTTCTTTTTACTAATCCATTCGGTCCTTTATAAAAGACTTTCTAAGTATCTAGTGGGTGTCAGGTGCTGTCCTAGGGCTGGAGATAGAAATGATTGAGTTATTATCTCTAACCGAAGGACCTTAAATATTTTGGAAGGTTAGTGCTACTAATATTTATTGGGTACTTAATATGTGCCAGGTGGTTTTCTAAGAAATGTATGTGTGTAAGTTTTTAATTTAATATATTATAGTATTCTTCTGAAGATAGATATATTCTTAATTATTATTATTATCCCTAGTTCACAAGTGCAGGCACAGAGTGACCTGCTCAGGGCTACATGGGACAGTAAGGGGTAAAGAATTAAATGCAGACCATTTGACCCTGAGTTCATGCTCTTAAATGCTATACAGTGATATAAGGTGGTGCTATGGGAACAGCAGAGACAGTGTCTTACCCAGGCTGATGAAGGAAGCAGGTCCAGGCTGACTTTCAAAGTAAAAGACTGAGTAGGAGTGGCTAGCAAAGGAATGAAGAAGAAAACCTAAGGACATAGTGGAGATCAACAGCAGGAGCGGAGCCAAGGCAGGGAGTGCCACACAGCGAGATGAAGGACCATCTTGAGGCCCTGCTGCTGGTGGCGGATGGAGTTGCGAAGAAATTGGTGTCAAGAGGGAGGGGGATGGTGGCTGGCCTTGAGGCTGGCAGGTGGACCCGGTGGACCTCTTTAGGGAAGTTGAATCTTTTCCTATTCCTGATCCTGAACTACACGCTGTGTTGCTTTGTTTTGTTTTGTTGTTTTCTTGTCTGTTTATGTTGCTTTGAGCTACGTAAGCTCAGTGGCTCAGTGAGTAAATTTACATTTACAGTAAAAACATTTACAGTGAGTAAATGTCAAGTCACTTTTCTGAGGCTCAGTTTCCTCATTATAATTTAAGGAGGTTGGTTTAAATGACAGCATAGATCCCTTCTAGTGTTGGGGTTTATACCTGTGTATCTTATTCCTTTGGTCTCTTATTTGTGTGATTAAGTTCTTGTAAACCTAAGCTTTACCAAGTCTATCTCTGCCTCAGCTCGATATGGAAGCAAAGTCTAGTGCAACCAGTGGTAATTACAATTTGAAGGAGCAATGCTCCCCTTTACTCAATTTCAATGTAGGAGTTGGTGGGGATGTGAAGGGATGACATAACAGTAGTAGAATTACAAGTTAGGGATACATGCCAGTAAGACCAAATTATATATTATTGAGGCAAGATTCTCATAAAACATCATTACTCTAGCGTGTGCTAATCCTTTGTTCTTTGGCTTTCCCGATTGCAATGAACTCTGGTTCAGAGATGCAGCTTTGTCGTGTCATCTCTTTTACTCAATTGCCTCATTCCCATTTCTCGTTCTGCCAAAATTACGTTGTCCTGCAACCTCGTCACCTCTGCCCTCCCGGTCTCTTGTCCTCATCTGTGACCTTTCTCTGTTTGGGGCCCTTGCTGCAGAGTTCACATCTTTGATCTGCCCTGTGACAAAACTATTTTTTCTCTCTTATTACAGTCAATGAGCTTTGCTTCCCACTCCTTTAAGTTTAGCTTAATCTCTTTCATGTTCCTTGGTAAAATTAGAATACATTTCCATTTTGCCAGTAGTTTCTTAAAAATTTCTTGTTTGCAAAAACTTCACGGTCAGGACTCACAAGGCATATGTACAAGAGTAGATTTTTCCTTCATCTCCTAGCTCTCTCTCCGGCTTCTTCTCTCTCTCCCTCCTCTTTGCGCCTTTCTTCCCCACCCAGAAAGGATGTAAAAGATCTTAAAAAAGAAATATGGCACAACATGACTAGATCAAATGAAAGTAACATTCTGTAATTGAGGAAATCAAGTTAGAGGGGAAATTAAAAAATCAGGAATGAGGCTAATTTCAAAACAAGGGTTAAGAGGTTCTTCCCACAGGTTAAGAGACAAGACACACATTTGGCTCTAAGCAATCTAGTCCCTAGTGCTTAGGGGGAGACCAGATTCACCGCATCCAAAAGATAGACCCAGATGCAAGACAGTGCTTCTCAGTGCTGAGAGAATTGAGAAAATTTCTCCCATGGACCCTCCCAAAGAAGATACACTATGGACAGTGTTCTCAGCAATATCCTTAAAAAAGCCAGAGCCACACATGTGACTTTCTAAAGATCTATATTTTGGAGGCTGACATCATGCCAAAGCCAATTCAGTAATTTTAGAGGGCTACTACGTAGTCTTGATATGCAGCTCTGTACTAGGCTAGTTAATCCAGGGATAGATTTTAGAAGCTAGAGAACAGCAATGTGCATTCTCTGCTTCATTATTCGCAAGAGGCGATGGGGTGGAGAAGGAGAGAAGCTTCCATGGCCAAATGAATTTGGATTTGCAAACTCGCTTTGAAGATTCAATATGTAGGTTAGCATATAAAGAAAGGCTCTGAAAAATCCCATGGTAAAGAAACATTCTTACCTTAGTTCAGCCTACTTTTTGTTCAAATATATTTCAACATAGAACAAGTTTTTATTACCATTTGTGTCGTCTCCCAGCCCATTATTTGGGCCACTTCACTATGTTCAAGGAACAGATTAGTCGTTAATAGTTAATTGGGTTAATCACACACAAATGTTTACTTTCTTTTACACATATTGGAATATATCAGCTTCTAGACTGTTACAAAATCATGGTAGAAATTAGGTGAAATTGAATTAAATCTCACTAAGGACTTCAACGATATTTTACTTTGGGTCAAACAAAAGCTCTTCCTTTTAGAATATAAGAAAATGTCCATTTTGTTTGTTTGTTTGTTTTAATGACTACTTAAAGTACTACAGAAGTCAATTTAACCATACTCATTTACAATTTTTCAAATATTCTGAACATAAATAAATTTCAACTGCTAGTAGTTGAGTTTTTCTGAGCAAAATTTTTTTTTCAATTAGCTAATCACTTTTACATATCATAAGGCTGCACCATGATTAAGCTTTTAAGACAAACATTTCTTAGATATGCACCAAACACTTTCAGGAGGACTTGTATATTTAATTTCTAAGTAGAAACGAACAATTAACAAGAAGTCATATCTTAGTTTCCCTTTTCAGTGTAAAGAGACAGGAAATTAATAGAAGATATTTAAAGAAACACTGTTGCATGCCTTCTGGCTCTATTATTAGTTGGGCAAAATTCTTCCTAGGTCTATTTTTTTCCCAAGCAAACAAACAAATAAACAAGGATCAATGAATGAATTGTATATGAGTCAGAAATTCTCCCTCAAATATTTCCCAAGCAGCACCTTTGCAAAATTAATTCTTTTCCATGCTCAGTCCGTGCTCTTTCCTTTGGTCATACAAACATGCTATTTTGGGATCACTATTTATCTGAGGTATAATGCAGATTCCAGCCTATCTTCATTTTTAGAACCCACATAATAATTAAATTCTCTACTGAGAAAATTACTAGGCAGAGAGAAGAAATCTTTCTTTACTCCACTAGACTTTCTTGTTAGAAAGAGTTTTGCACATTGGACATTTTTTAAAAGATTGTAGACTATCAGTTGAAACCTCTAGTGAGACATATACTTTCCTTTTGGAAGGTTATGGACAATACAAAGTATTACAACTGGAAGGGATCCTACCCCATAATTTTATAGATACAGAGACTGAAGGTTAGGCACAGAAAGGGATTTTCCCATGATCACATACAAGTTGGTGGCAAAAATAAAAACAAAGCCTCTTATGTTCTTATTCCTAACCTGGTGGTTTCCCCATGACGGCGCGCTGATGATTTTCAGAAATCCCTATGGGCAAATCAATTTTTTTTCTGTTGATGAAATAGGTTTCTAAAAGCAGGAAGTCACAGGGTTTCTAAGTATTTATTAAGCACTGACTATATTTGTAAATAACATGGTAGCAACACAGTGAGTCAGAATATCCCAAGATGTGAAGTGATTCTGGTGTTTGGAGGAAGCTTACCACACTCGGTGCATTTATTAGACTGAAGAAGTACACAAAATGCATGACTATCACATTGATCATCTTCGGTCCTCTTATTCTTAACGTTCAACAACCATCTTTATGTCAGTGACATTGAAATACTCATCTTTAGCCCAGGTCTCTGCCCTGAAGTCTAGCCTCATAGCTCCAACCACCAATGGACCGTCTCTCCTCTATGTTCCTCAGGAGTCTTCGGTGATATTTGAACTTATATCTTGAGCCTTCAATCCTGTCTTTGCCCTGCCCTCATCAGCTCCACAGTGTCCCAATCTGGAAATCTGGATATCCCCCTGATGCCTTCCTTTTCCCAAACCCTCACATCCAATCAGTCACCAAGTCCCAGAGCCTTAGTATCTTTTGCATCCACAACTTCCATTCCATCTTCCCTGTAGAGCTTTAGTTTGAGCCATTTTTGCTGTACTGCAACAGCCTCCTAATTAATTTCCTGCATCTCCTATCCTCTTTCAGACCACTAATCAATCTTCTATTGCTTAGGCAACAGGAAATTCCATACTATATATACTAGGTTATCAGGACCTTTTAAAATTCTATGTAATCCAGCAGTTACCATAGATCCCCTGCTTAAGGAACTGGCTAATCCTAAAGGCATTAGCTGCTGGTTTAAGCTGCTGCTTGAGTTCAGCACTACTAATACATTTTCTATGCTTCCTCCTTGTTTCAATAAATACTATAGGAGAAAGAGAAGGGGAACATGGCAGGTATAGTTTGGGCTTTCTGGACATATAACTAAATAGGTTTTAATAATTTTCATGAAGCATATTAATCTCATCACTTACTTGGGAGCAACCTTTATAGGTAGATATAGAAAGAAAAAATAGAAATGGTGCTATCATCTGTCCTCCCCCTTAGAAATGTTTATTTAGATCTAAGAAAGGCGTGAAGTCAGCAATGTACATAAATGTTAAGCAAATGAAAGTTTATGAGAAAGGATTATAAAAATGAATTCACGTTGTGGTCTTTGGGAGAAGTTCTAGAATGCATGAGTGTGGTGCACAGGCACGCTTATGTGTGCATGTGTGGTTGTCTCATTTTCTCCCATTCACAGCAAATACAGTTTGGAGCCATTGTTTCATCAATATCAAGATGGTGACAGGTCTAAATTCTGAAAAATGGCAAATGTACTTTCTGGAAGTTACAATGGGAATAAAATGCTCACACTCTTTATGCCCTTTACTGTAATTCTCCTTAAAAGTTCACTGATTCTTTCCCTTTTGTAATTTCTTTTGCCAGTATTTTTTTTTTAAATCATACTTTTTCTTTGAAGAAATTGAAGAGTTAATGAATGACACCTGCAATAGCCAGGCAGCCAAATAGACCACAAGGCTTTCATAATCCTACCAAATAAGACAAGCACCTGGGACTACAAAAAAGCATGCGGGCTTCAATCAATAGAGATGTGTTTTATATCTTTCCAACCCAAAACACTGCTGAATAATTTATATGATTCTTACTCAAAAGAGGAAACCTTAAAAATTCATCGGCAGTCCCTCTTTAGGTATCTGTTAGCCTCACACAGCCCAGAATCCCTCCTTTTACTTTTATCCCCCTCCCCATTCTAGAGTATTCTAAACAGTTAATATACCTGGGAAGCCTCACAACACTCATATCAGATTGGGTATGAGAAAGCACATAGGCAGATACAGGAAATTAAACAGAAGCAAAAATAGATCCACAAAATCACAGGACTTTCTGAGTTTGATAAGAGTGTGCAATCCAACATCCTCATTTTATAGAGGAATTAATTTTGTCAAATTTAGTTTCCAGAGCCAGGCAAATAGATATTAGTATTATTTTGTTATTATTATCACTATTATCATTATTATTTCATTGAGGGCACTGGGACAGTAAGGGTTATGGGAACTGTTGAACCCAGGCCACATGTTCTGATCTAGCATTTTAGGAATGCCCGTGTCTAAGCCCCTCTCATTAGCTTGCCTCTGTTAAGGTTAAGCATGTAGGAAGTGAGGAGAATGGTTCTCTACAGGTCTGGAAAGGTATAGGAGGCAATTTGGGGGGAACTGGGAAGATTTTTATCTCAAAGTTCTGCTCCACTAGTTTGTCCCATTGCTTGCCACTTCCTGCTAGAGGATTAGACTACCTGGCATGATGAGCACATAAAGCAGGTTACACACGGCTTCAGTCTTTTGTATCAAAGGACTGGCGGGATCACCACCTGCCTTATTTCCTTTTCTCTCTTTAACTTCCAACCTTCTTCCTCCTTCCCTTTGTTTATTTTATATTCTTTCTTTTTTCCTTTCCTTTCTCTTGTGTTTATCAGTGTCCATCATGTGCCAGGCATTGTAGCAGGTATTGCAAAAAGGAAGATTAGAAACTCCTTATCTGCCAAGAGTTCAAAGTCCAGGGGGGAGGCTAAATATAAAAACTGAGTTATGAGGAAAATGCAATGCCATACATGCTAAATAGAGCTCCTTGCAAAGAATTATGTGAACCTTGAGGAAGGAACACCTAACAAGGGAGTTGGGTTGAAAGGTAGAGATAGCGTGGAAACGATCAGGAAAAGCTTCAAAGATTTCAACAGAAAGGACCATGTTCATTTCACAAGCAACGTGCTGAGGATTGTTCTAGGTGCTGGAGATGACTGAAGGAAACAATCCTCTCAATTTGCCCAGGACTTTCTTGGTTTTAAAACTAAAAGTTTCACACCTGAGTTCTAAGCAAACCCAGATGATTGGCCCGTCTACTAGGGACAGAGTGGCAAACGAGACCAAGGCAAATCTTTGAGTTTATAGACTTCTGTCTAGCATGGGAACACACACTAAACACATAATTCCCATTTATGTATTTTTATTTACTTACAGTCATTTCAGTGATAATTTTACAGTATTTTAGTTAGTTGTAATCTAAGAAAGAAAATACCAGTTCTGTACGTTAGAGAATATTTCCCTAAAGAATGTTTAAGTTGAGGCTTTAAATAGAAGTAGGCATTAGCCAAGCAAAGAGCAGCAGTAAGAGGAAACAGCACAGGGTAACATAGAAAGAGAGTGATGTTTTGTGCCTTTGAGAAACATACAGGAGGCCAGGGTGTCTGAGCGAGTGGTGCGAGAGAAGCCCAGAGACATAGCAGAGTCAGATGATGTCTGCTATTGAGGGTCATGTTAGGGACTTACAACTTAATAAGAGCAAAGAAAGTCACTGAAGGGTTTGGAGACAGACTAACATGATCACATTTTTTAAAGAGGTTACTATGGCTATTGTTTGAAGCATGAACTTGGATGTCGTATAGAGAGGGGTTGTGTCAGAGCAGTGAGGAAGCTATTGCTATATTCTGACTATAGACTTGAGCCAGATAGACAAAGGCAGAGGATGAAAGATGAGGACAGGTGAGAGAAATTATAAAGATAGAACTGGCAGGACTTGGTTGGTTGCCTGACTGTAGAGAGTGAATGCAAGATGAGGTGCCATTTACTGATATTATTGAGTTACTCAACCCAGGAAGGTAGAAAGACAGATCCATTTCAGCAATACTGTTTTTGAGGGGCTTATCAGAGGTCCAAAAAGAAGTGTCAAGTAGGCAGTTAACTGTGTGTATGTGTTCAGAATGCAAAAGAGAGTGTGGAGGTGGAGATGCAAATGTGGGGGCTGTCAGCATAAAGAGGCCACAAGAATGGATAATTTTACTTGTAGAGACTAAGAGTGACATGAGGAGACTTAAAATGAGATTCTCTCCTAGGTAAAGGCAGTAGAAGAGAGGAGACTATTTGCAAGAGAGTGAGTGAACAGATATATTGTGGAATGTGAGCCAGTTAAATAAGAGATAGAAAACCAGGGGCTCCTGGGTGGCTCAGCTGGTTAAGCAACTGTCTTAGGCTCAGGTCATGATCCTGGGGGCCTGGGATTGAGCCCCTGCTTCCTCCTCTGCCCCTCACTCCACTTGTGCTTTTTTGTCTAATAAATAAAGTCTTTTAAAAAGAGAGAAAGAGAGAGAGATTGAAAACCAAAGATTAATGAATAGTTAGAAAAGAAACTTCCTTGGGAATAGGGAGTTATCCAGGCATTTGCGAACCCAGTAAAGTGAAGGAACAATCGCAGTAATGAAAGGTTGAACGGGCATGCTAGCTGGAAGGTTAGGAGAAGGGTGATTTTCAGTGAGTGATTTTGGAGGTTACACTGTTTTCCCTGGAAGACAAGGTCCTTGGTGCAACCATGGGAGGAAATGGCTACGGCAGAAATGAATGTAAATACTCACATCAAAATTAAAGTCTTCTAGGAAGACGGCTGATGTGGGGGTACAGAGAAAGACACAGGGTCTCAGACACAGAGTCCTCAATAAATGGAGGGGATATGGCTGGGGAGTCAGTGGATGATTGCAATGAGGAGAAAGAGTGGTTTAGCTCAGTGCTAGAAGCTTCAACACAGATGTGGTTTTTCTTCCAGTTTTATTGAAATATAATTGACATAGAACAATGTATTAGTCTAAGGTGTACAACAACGATTTGATATAAATATAAATTGCAAAATAGTCACCATGATAAGTTTGATTAACGTCAATCACCTCACACAGTTACAGACTATGTTTTTTCTCATGATGAGAACCTTTAAGATCTCCACTCTTAGCAACTCTCAGAAATACACTGGAGTATGGCTAACTCTAGTCACATTATATCCCCAGGATTTATTTTATAACTCAAAGTTTTTACCTTTTGATCACCTTTACCCATTTCCCCTACAGCCCACCCCCTACCTCTGGCAACCACATTCTCTGTATTTATGAATTTGGATTTTTACATCCCACGTATAAAGATATCTTCTCTTTCTCTGACATCTCATTTGCAGAATGCCCTCAATCCATGTTGTAAAAAATGACAGGATTTCCTTCTTTTTTATGGCTAAAAAATATTTTATTGTATGTATATATATATATATATATATATATATATATATATATTGTGTGTATGTAGATATATAAATGGTTACTTCCATGTGTTGGCTATTGTAAGTAATGCTTCAATGAACAAAAGGGGTTAGATATATTTTGTTTGTTTGTTTCCTTTGGATATATACCCATAAGTGGGATTACTGGATCATATGATAGTTTTATTTTTAATTTTTTTGAGGAACCTCCATACTGTTTTTCATACCAATTTACACTCCCACCAACAGAGCACAAGGGCTCCTTTTTCTCCACACCCTCCCTAACACTTGTTATCTTATGTCTTTCTGATAATAGCCATTCTAATAGGTATAAGTTGATACCACTTTGTGGTTTTAATTTGCATTTCCCTGACAATTAGTGATGTTGAGAACCTTTATATGTACCTGTTGACCATTTGGATATTTCTGGAAAAATGTCTATTCAGTTCCTTTGTCCGTCTTTTAATGGAATTGTTTTTGTTCTCTTGCATTGTATGAGTTTTAAAAAATATTTTGATATTAACCCCTTATGAAATATATGATTTGCATATATTTCACTCCCATTCTGTAGGTTGCCTTTTCATTTTGTTGATGGTTTCCTTTGGCATTGTAGACACCTTTTAGTTTGATCTTTTTTTTTTTTTAATTTTTATTTATTTATGATAGTCACAGAGAGAGAGAGAGGCAGAGACACAGGCAGAGGGAGAAGCAGGCTCCATGCACCGGGAACCCGATGTGGGATTTGATCCCGGGTCTCCGGGATCGCGCCCTGGGCCAAAGGCAGGCGCCAAACCGCTGCGCCACCCAGGGATCCCCCTTTTAGTTTGACCTAATTGCACTTGTTCATTTTGCTTTTGGTGGCAAATCCAAGATACCATTACCAAGACTGATGTCAAGTTGCTTACAGCCTATGTTTTCTTCTAAAAGTTTATGGTTTCAGGTCTTATGTGAAAGTCTTTAATCCAATTTGAATTTATTTTTGTTTATGGCTTAAGGTAGGGGTCCACTTTCACAGCACATGACTATACAGTTTTCCCAGCACTTTGTACATTCTTGGTTCCTCTTTTGTAAATTAATTGACCTTTTTTTTTTTTTTTTTTAAAAAAAAAAAAAAAACAAGGGTAAGAGTGGGGGTGGCTATGGCAGTGAAGAGCAAGCTTTAAAAATGGTATGGGAAGTAAGGTCAGTGTTCCCACTTTTCACTCCTAAGTTACATGAAAAGTAAAAGAAGGCCTGTCTCCCTTTGAGAGTGTTGCGGAATTTGTAGAGAACAGCCGGGTTTCAGATAAGGTAGAGAGATTGAGGAAGTTGAAATGGAAGGCTGTATAATTATGTTCTAAAATGCTCGGGAGACAGGAAGTAATAGGGTTTGGGGTTCAAACAGTCTGGAGATGATAAGTTGGTTTAACAAAGGAGGTTTTCACGAGTAGTAACTGGTAAAACCAGGAATAAGTGAAAGGTGGATTAGTTCCCTCATGGGGGAGGGTAAGTATTTGGGTTTTGGTAGCAGCGCCAGAGGTTGTGGGGTGGAAGCAGGTATCATTTTCCTAGTGGCCCTCTCTTCTAGAGAGTTGTGGTAGGTGTGGCTGGGGAGGCAGTGTGAGTGGTTCTGAATGAGGCAGTCCTCTTAATTAAGTATGCTTTGATGTTTGGTTACCTATCTCTCGCCTAACATTGAATAACTGCTTTGTTGCAATGGTCATGGTTTTACAAATTTCATCCTGCCAGATGACAACCATTACTATATATTTGCCTAGGTTTGTTTTATCCATCCACTTCCTTCAATATCAGTCTCAATATTTAGAAATGCTTGTTTCCTTAGCTGAGTTTCTTAGGTCATGGATGATAAACCTGGCCTGGTGATTTCTTGGGCACTCAACTGGCTCTCCCTGTGACCTCCAACCACCTCATTGCAATGTGAAAGTTCACCTTTGGAGTTTCCTGATGCAGGACTGACCTGAGAGAAAAAACAAACAAACACTAGTAGACTGAGAGTCAAAGATTACTCTCAATATTTTTGTAAACTATTTTCTTTCTACTGCAAAATGGCCAATCATAGATTACTTACTGTTATTTGATAGCTATGGGATGTAGAAAATTTGAGAATATGTCACATTTTAGGCGTGGACCTAAAAGTTAAAATTTAGAAATAAAAGGCTATGAATTTGAGCTTTCCTATGCTCTGTCACCATACTCTGCATATTGTGTTTATCCCTGAGGGTGAAATGGTTCAGCTTGATCAGCAGACCCCACAAAGACATCTAAGCTCAAATCCCTCCTGGCTTTTGTTTATGTAACATTCTCTCCACGGCCTTATCACCCATAGGCCAGAGGGCTGCAATCCTTATCTAGAAAACACAACCAAGGGTTTCTGCCTAACTTGCTTATGCCATTTACTTTTAGTCTTTAAGGAGAAAGAAAGACTTCTATTCAAAATTACCTAGAGTTAGTCTGAGCTGTCTCATTCCTGTGCTCCTGGTACAATCCTGAGAAAGGGAAAATGTGGGCAGAGTTCTCTTGGTATATGATGCCTCCCCATTCCCTGTTCTTGACTGGCCTAGAATTGTTTGATTATGAGTTTTGTTCACTTTGCTTGTTCTTTGTGTAGTCATTAAACCTCAGGTTCCATGCTTTACTGTCTGCTTTAAAAATAAAGAACAGGTGCCTGGGTGGCTCAGTTGGTTAAACATCTGCCTCTGGCTCAGGTTATGATCCCAGTGTCCTGGGATCAAGTACCACATCGGGCTCCCTGCTCTCCGGGGGTCCTACTTCTCCTCTGCCACTCCCTCCACTCATTCTCTCCAATAAATAAATAAAACCTTAAAAAAAAGTAAATAACAAATACAGTTAGCGCTGTGTACGCTCAAGGAAAGATAAAGAACCAAGATTCCTGGAACTAATTGTGATCCTCTCTATATTCTGCAAAAATATTTCACTCCTCCAAAAAGGGTTCTGTAGAAACGCACATGAACTTCTCTTAGACAACCTGACACTGCTCACAAAAATTTAGAGCTACTTTCCCAGAATTGTCTACAGGGCCACTTCATAAGCCAACCAAGAAAATATGGCTCAATATCTGAAAGTCAAAGCCTCAACCTTAAAAACAAGACAATCAACACAACCCCCTTTTATTATCCAGTTTGGTTCCCCACCTTAGTTATAAAAGCTAGCTCTCACTGAATTTTGAATGTTTTCAAAATACCAAGACATCTCCCAAGGTAATGATTTGTCACTGTTGAAGATACTGGTACAATGAATTCAAACAAGTGAACTGAAGGTTAGATGTTGAGTCGGAATGCTGACCTGGTGCAAGTCATTGACTTTTTTAAGTCTCCATGTCTTCATTTGTCAGATATGGTTAATGATGATCCCTGACTCATGTCTGGAGGTCCTATTAGGTGTGCTCTCTGCACATATAGCATGATGACCCCTTGTTCTTACAAGGATTGGATTAGACAGTGTCTGGGGACTGGTCCCATGACTGAGAAGTGTTATAGAATTAACATAGTTCAGGGCTGGAAACAAATGAAAGGAAGTTCTGAACTGTTTTGAGCACGGATGACTTCACCAGAGTAAATATTTGACTTACTAAGGTGCCTGGAACCCAGTGAATATTTATCAAATGGATAAATGTACGGAGTCCTGAGACTTCAGGAGAAAATCAATAGCCTTACTCATGTCCTGATAGAATCTGAACAAATGAATGAACGAAAATACTTAACTGGTAAAATATATATTCTTGCATGTTAAGGGGAAATATCTGGCATTATATAATACCTGCATTTTACCCTTTAAGAAAGGTTTGGTTTCCTTAGACAAAAAATTCAGATTAATAATCAACCAAAGAAAATAAAAGAGGAAATATTTCTGATTCTATTTCTTAGTCTGCTCATCGACTTTGGACTCCATTTGAGGATAAAAAGCCATTTCTTCATTTCTTACTTCATTAGTCCCTTTATCAAGCACTTTTGTGTGATGCGTACTGGGACATATCCTGAATGAGACATTGTGAAGCTCTGTGAAGCTCACGTTTATACTTTGCAGCTTTCTCAAATGCAAAGGTTCCTGGCAGGCAGATAATCATAGCCGACTATAGTGCTGGACACTTCCACATCAAGGATTTCCACAGTAATAAGATCATCATCTTACTGTTCTATTGCCTGGAAAATAGCTCTACCAGCAAAACAAAAAGGGAGTTACCTGGAAAATTGAGACCAGATCAGAAAAGGTCCCTACAGAGGACTTAGGATTTCCAAGGTCTAGGATTGCTACCTACTGTCATTTCTCAGTTGTTATACTATTAATAATAATAACAATAATAAATTCATATACTGCTTTAGGCAGTATCTTCATTTCATGTATAAAAACTGGGACTCAGAGAGCCAACCAAGCATAATTGAGAGGTGACATTGTAAGGGTAATTTAATTTAGGTCTTTTAATTACCAGTCCAGGGCACATTCAAACATACCATGATGTCTTTTCTTCTAGCTACTCCTTCACCCTTCATTCTGTATTAAAAATTCACCAACTTTATTTTGGGATATGCTAGAAAAGAAAAATGTGATCATTTCAGTCACAAATGAAAGCATAAACTAGATTTTAGTCTGAGGATTGCTTAATTGACAGGTTCATGGCCATCAAGAAATGGTCAGCGTTACTGACTAACTTAGGGTAACATCCAGAAATGTTTTATCCATGTAGAGTTTGTGGTGTGATAATATTCACAAACTCTTACATATGCATATGATAAACATTTTATTTATCAGAAACCCCAAGAAGAGTATAGAAGACCCCCTCAGAATTGGTGATTTATTTGTTCTAAATAAACTAAGTATGGTTAAGAATGGATCCACACAAAGATTTTTTTTACCCTGTTTTTTTTTTTACTATACTCAACTTTAAATCGGTGAGACCCCCTGACCTAAGCCAGCATCTATAAGTGAAATGGTTTTTATATTGATGCTATGACCAGATGTGCCATTACATGACTTTCTACATTAGCACAGGAGACTAATGTAGAAGTTACCTAAAGACTGACTTTGTGAGGGTCTTTGAGTGATTCAGATGAGCCATACTGAAGCCCTGTGCATGCGGTAGGTCTAAGTTTTTAAGGGTGCTCAGAAGATAAGTAAAGTATGAGCCTTTTTATTTGAAATGAGAGGCTTTGAAGTTGGAGAGCCCCATGTAAAGCCTAGTTCTGCTTTTTTAAGAGTTGTGTGCCTTGGATAGATTCTTTCTTCATAATTTTGCATCTCAATTGCCTGTCTGTAACATGAAAATAATGATATCTACATCATAGAATTATTGGGAGGATTAAGTGAGATATTACTTACAAAGCAGTTAGCATCCTCTCTGGCACACCATTGTCATTCAGCAAATAGAAACTTTTAGAGCTATGTATAGGAAGAAAAGCTACTATATACATACTGACCAGTGAATACTCACTATCTGTTCTAGTGAGAAAGAAAAAAAGACATATAAATATAAATATCCCAATGATTCATGCACAGCGAAATAGGAGAAAATCCAAAGAAATATGCCCTATATCTGAATATCACATCAAGTTTCAAAATGCAGGCTACGTATGAACAGTGAATGGGTCCCGTCATAAACAGCCCTGGCCTTCTTAGGCATTATCATACATTCCTACAAAAACAACTACAAATCTGTGTATGTAAGATATCATATCTTGACTGAATTCCCCAATTCTGGGGAATATGATGCAAATCTATCAAAAGATTTTGCTTAGGGGCTTAAGTAGCCAGCTGGGAGACTTCTTCAGAAGGGAGGAGTCTGATGAACACATTTGGCCTCACTACTGAGGTCATCAGTGGGAGATCACACAGTACGGTATTTATCATTTAGCACAGCTTAGATCCATTGGATGTGGGAATTTAAGGTAATCGGAAAGAGCTTTTCAACCCATATTACTTGGGGCTGAATCTTGGTTTTATTGCTTCCTGTGTGGCTCACCTTGGTCAATTTTACCAGTATTAGTTTTCTACTGCTGTGTAACAAGTTACCATACTTTAAAGCCTTAACACAATACCCACTTATTAGCTGACAATTCTGTAGGTCAGAAATCCAGGAGGGTGTGACTTGGTCCTCTGCTCTCTGAGGTCCAATAGCGCTGAGATCAAGCTGTCAGGGAGACTGGGGTCTATCTAATCTGGAGGGTCTGGGGAAGAATTCATTTCCAAGATCATCCTTGTTTCTTATGTCCATATGTCTGACGTTCCATTTTGTCACTGTCAGCCTCTAGCCACTAGCTTTCCTTGGAGTCCATCTGCATTCTTTGTCATATACCTTCCTCCACATTCAAATCCAATAATAGCATGTGAGTCCTTCTCATACTTAAAGTCTCTCTGACTTCCCCTCCTGCTTGCAGCTAGAAAATATTCTTCGTTTAAATAACTCACTTGACTGGATCAGATTTATCTGGGTTGATCTCTGAACCTTAAGGGAAACTGACTTGGAACTTTAAGTATATCTACAAAATCGCATCACAGTAGAGCCTCTATTAGTGCCTATAACCAGGGGATGGAATTTGGGGGGTTTTCCTTTAGGATTTTGCCAGCTGTATTACTTAAACTTTCTACTTCAGTCTCTTCATCTCTAAATTGGGATAATAATAGTGCCTACTTCATGAGGCTGTTGCAAGGGTTAAATGGTGTAATATATGTGAAGTGCCTAGAACAGTTCTGGTGCATAAGAATAAGCTTAAGTGTTTTATTATTATTATCAGTTTTGAGGCCTACTGGCCCTAATCCTTAGGTTGGCACCTAGTCAACTCTGTGGTGGTTCCAAGGGTGTATAGCGCAGCCTGTAGAAGTAGTATTCGTGACAGAGGAGAAACAGACATATTTGGTGGGAGAGAGCAGGGATGTTGCAATGCCAAGCAGATAGGGAGGTACCCAACAGAGAAGGGGACACAACCAGAAAAGGAAGGAAGAAAGGACAAGGGTCACTGGAGGCTGACAAGTTAATCCTGAGCACACGGGTAACATCTTCCATGGACTTCCAGAAATGCTCAAGGGGGTATCTTCCAAGGTAAGCTCTAGCTGTGTGTTAAAATCCCTGGAGAGCTTTTCAAAGACACTTAGCCTGGGCCTCATCTTAGACCAATTAAATTAAAATTTCAAGCCTGCGTCTAAATAGATTTTTAAAAGCTCCCTAAGTATTTCCATGTACTACCAAGGCTATAGGGAACTGGGAAAACACAAAATACTCCTGAAAGGGATCAAAGAACTATCATTCCTTATAGATCGATCACACTATCTAGGGCTAAACATGAGACAATCAAATCTGTTTTTCTTTGGGCTGAAAGCACCTGGCCTTCCAGTGGGGCAGATGGAGAGCAGTTCTGGCCTAGTCGTAGCCAAGATGGGTTAACAGCCAGAGAGACAGTACTTCAGTGGGGTTGCTGGGTAGGGGAGCAGTATGAGGAGAAATAGGATTACCCTGGGAGCAACAGCAGTGTAGGGAATTTCTCCCTCTGGTCAGTCCCCCACTGGCCTACCAGCCACCACATAACACTAGTATTGGGCATGTGCCAGGGCATCTGGCTCAAAATAACAAATGTAAGTGGAACTGGAGTTAATCCCACTATGGTTGTGACTGAAATCCTTGACTTTTCCCTGTAATTACCCTTGTCCAGGGAAATCGGGGTTACAGGTAGGAGTCAAATTTGCTGCGTTGTTTGTTTTTTCAACAGCAGACTTGTCTTGGCTAACATTAAAGCTGAATTAAGAGCACAAATCAGTGGAGCGAAATGGAAAAGATAGCTGGAAGTAGATTCAATATGGTTGACAATGAAGAAGTCAGCTCAGGATCTCAGTTTGGCCTTTGCTGATCCATAGGGAAGACAAACTACATAATGATGAGTTAACAAGATATTAAAATGTGTGTGTGTGTGTGTGTGTGTGTGTGTGTTTTCTGGAATATCTCTCTTTCAGAAATGCTTTCATAAGTTCTACACAACCTATTTGATAGTACTTAGAATTTTTAAAATTATATTTGTTCATTTACGTCAGACCTTTTTTCCAAAAACAATGTAGATTATGGATCCATTTATAAACTATTACATCAATTTTTTAAAATTTTCAAATCTTGATAATTTGTACTTAAAGCATTTGATGATCTTGTTTTTATTCATATGGTTTTCTAGTAAAAGTTTAACTTTTAAGCATGCCTTTGAATGATAGTATTGCCTGTAAGGTCTCATAAAGTGCTTTTAATCTTTATCCTTAAGGCACTTTCCTGAAAAGTACATTTCTTGGCAAATTATACCAGCCTGCTTGATTTGAGGTCTTTTGGCTGGCCAAGATATTGGTGGAAGAAGTTGCATGAATCCAAGACCTTGGGCACTTTCGCTTCTTTTCACAGTGAATTCAAGATCCAAGGCAATCCTTTAATGCTCTTTCCCATCTTTAAATCAGTTTTCTCATTGTGCTCACTTGACATGCCTTCCTATCTTGCTGCTCAATGCAGATGTGAATTATTAAAGATCAAACTAGAAGACTGACCAAGTGGAAAAATAGATTATAGGTTGTAGATATCTTTCAGCCCGGAACCCAAAGTGAGGGGAAGCTTGGGCCAGTGGGTAAAAAGATCCAAAGTGATTCCTGAAATAGAATCCAGCACTCTAGATCACCTAGACATAGGATAATAAATAGAAAATAATAGTTTTTGTTTCTTCTCTTAGAAGTGTCTTTACTGGGGCACCTGGGTGGCTCAGTGGTTGAGCATCTACCTTTGACTCAGGTCATGATTCCAGGGTCCTGGGATTGAGTCCTGGGATAGAGTCCCGCATTAGGTTCCTTTCAGGGAGCCTGCTTCTCCCTCTGTCTGTGTCTCTGCCTCTGTGTCTCTCATGAATGAATAAATAAATAAAAATCCTTAAAAAAAAAAATGTCTGTACTAAGGTCTTTTCAAAACAGTCCCCAAATCAAGCAGATAGAAATATAATATATAGGTCATTCTAAAAGCTATATTCTTAAATCCACATTGGTCCATAGTTGTGAAATATGGACCAAAATATATGGAAAGGCCATTGACTAGAATTGTTTTTAAGATAATAATTTTTTTTAAATTTCTTTTATAGAATTAGTTTAGTTGGGTTAAATTCACCAGTCTCTGATTTTTTTTTTTTTAATTTTTATTTCTTTATGATAGTCACACACAGAGAGAGAGAGAGGCAGAGACACAGGCAGAGGGAGAAGCAGGCTCCATGCACCGGGAGCCCGACGTGGGATTCGATCCCGGGTCTCCAGGATCGCGCCCTGGGCCAAAGGCAGGCGCCAAACCGCTGCGCCACCCAGGGATCCCCCCATTCTCTGATTTTTTAAAAGTTATTCTTCGGATTTTTTTAATATTATTCATCCAAAAAACCCCATTTTTAAAGTCAAGATAACAGGATGGGGTATCATCAGCTCTATGCCCAAGCACAGAAACAAGCCCTGAGATGCCTCTCACACACATTGATCCAGGCTGGAGAGCAGAAGCAGGCTGAAACTTACTGTATTCTGAGCTCAGCTACCTTTCCAATAGAATCTCTAGTTTTTAAATATAACTTATGGCTCTGTAGAAAATCAATCCGTGATCTGAATTATTAGAGATCTAATTTAGCTATACCAGATCTTTTTTCATTTAAAAAATTCAAAACTGCCTGAGAATGTTGAAGTCCCAGCAAGAAAAGGCCAGTGCTATTTTGGGCTGTCTCTGAAGACTATCACAGGGAAGGGAGGGAGGAAAACGGAGGTAGACACATCTGGGATGCTATTTTCAGGCTCCTGGATTCCAGAAAGATTCTGGAAAGCTGGAAAGAGACCAGAAATGTAAAAGGAAATGATTAATGAGTGAAGTTGGGGCAGAAGAACTATAGATTGCTTTTTCAGGATATGATTGAGACCTTGAAAACCAGAGAGAACAAGGAAAAGCAAGAAAGAAACCCTCACAGGTATCAGTCCCCAGGGGGACGGTCACACATTTAAAATGAACCTGAGCTAAAATTATATTAAAGAGAAAGAGGGAGAGAGCGAGAGTGAGAGAGAGAGAGAGAGAGAGAGAGAGATGGGTCACATTGGTTCCGAATCCCACCAAGACCTCAAAGGTTTGGATCAGATCTCCTGGAGACCGAATGGTGGCTCTCAGCCCTGGCTGCATATCAGCTTCCCCAGGAGAGTCTAAAAAAACCCAGCCACACCCAGGCCTTATCGAAAAAGGCATAGTACTAAGAACAGCTTTAAACCTGGAGAGATTACAATGATACCTGTAGGTTGCATGAAAACACATTTATTAAACTAACATTCAAGTCACAGGTATTTTTAGAAATCAGCATAGTATTATACATTATTGTAAGGGAAATCTTAAAGTTAGTTAAGTGGTTAAATATGAAAACTTCATTTTAATTTGAAGACTGGTAATAGTAACTTTATTATTTAGTAATACATACTAGAATCCTCTAGTGGATCTTATTAAGATGCAGGTTCTAATATGATTGGCCTGAATGGAGCTTGAGATTCCCTTTCTGAGGTGTGGCTGATATTGCTGATCCAGGCACTTATGTGGTGGAGCAGTAGGCTGCAGTAATTTAAATGGCCTCTTTTCCCATAGTCTCAGACTTGGAAAACCTCCAGAAATGATCTCTACGTGAGATTTGTCACGTTTATTTCCAATCCAGGAGGGTGGAGTTGGAAGAAGAAAGACTTCTCTTTAATGTATCATAAATGACTCAGCATTTACCTTAAAAGCATATACGTCATGGGGAAATAACGTTTTAGTTAAAGAAATTTCATCCTTAGCATGCCCCCAAAGAGTTAATTCATGCACTCCAAAATTATGGCTTGACTCGAAGTGAACTGTTAAATGCCATAAATAAACTATCAGCACAAAGAAAAGCAGCAATTTTTTTATGCTAAGAAAATAACTTGTTCCTGGTAAGTCTGGTTGTTTTGCACTCACTGCTAACATAAGGTGCTATAAAAGTGGTGAAGAAGGTAAAGAGGCCACTGGAAGAGCCAAGGGAGGCCAAGGAGCAGATGTACTTGGAGTGAACATCTTAAAAAATGTTTCAGATCATATCCCACATCTAAGAATATTACACATGTTCTTTGGGAAATGTTTTCTTTTTTCTTAACGCAAGTGAATTAAGCAAACACAGGTTGCCCACAGGCTCATTGTTTCTTTTTAGGAATTTAGCTCTAAATAAGACTTTTTTTAAAAATGATCATTCTTTACCAACTTTTAGTTTAGTTTTTTCCCTCCCTTTAAGTTTGAATTTTTTGAGCCTTCGAAATACCTGCAAAGTGTCAGAGTGTTGTGTTTTCAAATGCTCATCAGTTTTTGGCACAAAGAACAAACTAATTTCAAACTCAAAGTATTTTAAATCCATGGTCGCTGTGCTTATAGGTAGTGCTAAGAAGTCCTTAGAGTCCAATAGAGTAAGAGAATAAGCAAATAATGTTTGATCAACTACTAGAAATTAATGAGGAAGTCATGTAGTCCTCCTAATGGGTATTTTTTTCTAATCGTGTTCCCAAATATTCACAGTTTTTCATATTTCAAAGAGCACATGAGAGTTACTCAAAGGGTAGTAGAAATTTCCCTGGACGTGGAGGTTGTGCTCTTGCCAAAGTTTCCCTACTAAAAAAAAAAAAGGGTTGAATATGCCTTATTTCTTCCACATTCTTGTCCCAGTGGCTCCTGCCTCCAATGATCCTCTGAGAATGTTTGTAATTGAACCATCCAGTATGGTAGTCACCAGCAAGGTGTGACCACCGAGCACTTGAAATGTGCCTTGTCCAAATTGAGGTGTCCTGTAAGGATAAAATGCATACTCAGTTTCCCAGACTTGGCATAAAAAATAATATAAAGTGCCCTATTCATAATTTTTAAATTTATTTCATGCTGAATTATTACCATTTTGTATATGTTGGGTTATATATATTATTAAAACAATTTTTACCTTTTGCTTTTCATTTTTTCAAAAGTGACTGATGCAAACTCATGAATGTATATGTATTGGGCAGGGTTATTATATAGTAAATATCTAAATTATTCATTTTTGTTTTTGGAACAATATCTATTTATTGAATATTTGTTATCCCTAAGCCAAACACTTTACTTGTTTGAACTCACTTCATCTAATGATCTCTACTTTACAAGTGAGGATGTTGAGCTTGGAGAGGTCACATAACTTGCTCAAGCCACACTTCTAGTAAGTGGGAGAGATGGGTTCAAAAGGACTTCTGCCTGTATGGGTTACCTTTTCAAATGTATTCAGCTCTTGGCGAGAAGCCTAAACCTCACATTTTATAACTGGTCATGTTGGCTTGCAGGCCTTGTGAAGTACATGGGAGGTACTAATAAATACAAGAATAGCAAAAAGACTAAAAGGAGTAGACCCAAGTGTTTGGAGAGGTTTTTCTCTGTGTGTGTGTGGTGGGACCAGTGTGATTACCCAATCATCTATATATAAAACAGTGGCAATTAAAAACAAACATTTACATGTTGCTGAATAAGCTGTGAACTTGATTTAAAACTGTGGAGTAAGCACATCTAGCTGACAGCGGTACTTAAAACAACAGCTTTACACAATGAATGAAAAGCCATGACTTCTGCAGCCAAACTCAACAAATTGAGTATACTATTGAGAAATCCTGGCCGGTCCATTTAATCCCCATTGTTCAGCGTGTGAATCGTAGGGTGGACCTTTTACAACAGGCCTTTCCAAACACCAGTTGTCTGATAGGGGCCCAGAACCAGACCCAAAGGAACTCAATCATTCCTCTATATTAGAAGGGTCTTCATCAAGAGGGCCAAACAGAATTTCCTATGGAACTTTCAAATCTTGCCATCAAATGTACACAGCCATCCATATCTCTCTGTTCCCTTTCCCAGCTAAGTTGCTTCAAGAAATAATCAAGCCTCCAATTCCACTTCTTAACCTCATTTCCCTGTTCAGTTCACTCCCTCTGATATCTACCTCTCTGTCTACACAGAAACTACCTTGTTATGGTTCTCAATGACCTCCTTCTTGTCAAATCTAGTGGACAATTTACAGTTTGCATCTTTCTTGGTCTGTTAGCTTGCTTTTGACACAGTTGACCGTTGCCTCTTTAATTACTCTTATCTTGGCTTGATTCTATAGTCTCCTGGTTTTCATCAACATTCTTGGATATTCCTTCTGAATTTCTTTCAAAGGTTCTGTAGTGGAAACATCCTTTTATTTCCCTCTTGTCTCCCCTGCCATAGCATCCCCCCCATCACTGATGTCTACCCAGTCTTCATCATGTGTATCTACCTCTCTTCACCTTTAGAAACATTAATTCTTACTATGGGTTTATTATTGTCTCTCCCACCCCATCCTCATCCCCACTCCCCAGGATCTATCCCCTCCCTAAATGCAAATCATTCCATCAAGGATAGCATGGGCAGTATAATCAGAATTTAGGGATCTAACAATAATCATAGATTATTCTACTAAAATCATCTGGTTTCTTTGTCTTCCCAAATAGCCCTTGTCTGGCTCATATTTGCCATTACAGCCTCAGTGCCTGGAAGAGAACTTGGCACATATTAGTGTATGTCAGTATGATTTCGGCTGGAAGTAACATAAATTCCAACTCAAAATGACCTGAACAAAAAAGAAATTTGGCCTATCATAGAAATGGAAGTCTAGTATAGAGTATACCAGTGGTTTAATGATGCCAGCAAGAGCTCCACTTAGTTACCTTCTAGGTCATCTTCGTCCTAAAGCCAATTCCATTCATCAACATGGCTATGCCTGTGGGAAGCAACGGGAACAACATGACCCCTTGTTCAAACAGAAATCCTTGTCCTTTTATTTTTCTGTACCTTTGGTCAACAGTGGATAATCAACAACCATAATGAGCCCAATCATTTTATTTGCAGGGGACAGGAGGGAAGAACACCTATTTAGAGTGCATTTCCCAGATGTGAAAGTCTTGGGACAGGCAATATAAACAGCCAATCAGATTTCACATAGGTATCATAGAAACCATATTACCTAGTTTAAGGAAAAAAAAACAAAACAAAAAAAAAAACTGAGATTTTCCCAACATGAATCTCTCTATAAATTCCATTAAGCCAAAGCCTTCCAGAAGCAAGTTTTAAATCTTTGCTCCAAAAAATGTCCTTTATCTTACAAATCCCATTCTACTTTTCCACTTGCCAATTCCTGGGACTATCCACCTCCCAATCCCTGAAGAATAAGTCTTTTCTGTGTGGTTCTCTAAGTCTTGCCCTGAATCCTTGGGGGTTGAGGGGAATATAGAAATAGATACAGATACAAAAATTTCAGAAGCATTCTGAAAATTTTATTTATTGAGCAAACAGCCCTCCTTCAATTTCTTCCAACTGATTCAAGTTGCCCAAACTCCAAACATTAACCCTAAAGCCACTAAAGACAGGCTAGTTTTCTTTTCTTTATGATGCAAACTTTTAGATGTTTCCTAGCCTTGCTGTCACACTTCTTCTTGCTCTGTTTCAAATCTATGTTTCCTTTCCCTTGGCTTATCTCCTATTTTTAGCTCAATGTCTGTCCTTTGGATTTGTCAGTCACATTTATCCCAGATTAAGCCCTCAGCATTTTCTCAAAGCTCTGCTTGAACTCTGCCCTAGCTGGTTCTGCTCTCGACTACCTCGGACTGCCAGGCTCCAGGGTCCCAAATCCCTCCAATAGACCTGCACACGGATACTTCTCTCTCTTTGTGCCCTCTCCTGCTTCGTGTTTAAATTCCTTATTTTAATTCATATTTAGCAGTGTTATGTAGTCCAAACACTAATTTCCCATTGTTCATCACCCATTACACAACAGCCTACTGACAGAGGCATTTACATGATGTTAACCATCCTTGGCTCTCCCAGTCAGGAGGGACAGGCTCAAGCTCAGGCTGGTAAAGCTCTTTCACGTTAGCCAGCCTGGGCCCTGTTTGGTTTCACTTGAGTTACACGAGCCTGTTTAATTGAAAATCTGACTCACACCATAGAAATCGATATCTGAGCTAATAATCAGCTGGATCTAACGAATTCAGGCTTGCCTCATTTTTAACATTTGAAGGACCTCTTTACTTAAGTTAGGAAAATAATAATATCAATTATTAAGAAAAAGAAACATATTAATTGAGACCAGAAGTGGGCAAACTTTTCTGTAAAGAGCCTGATGGCAGATATTTTTGGCTTTGTGGGCCTTATAGTCTCTGTTACAACTGTTCAACTCCACCATCACAATATGAAAGCAGCCATAGGCAATATTAAATGAGGGGGTACGGTTGTGTTCCAACAAAACTTCCATTTATTGGAACAGGTGGTGGGCCAGATTTCGTCCGTAGGCAGTATTTTGCCAACCACTGATCCAGATGGCCGGTACCCATGCTGATTGATGGGCCCCCTGAGGCCAAGATGTGTGCCAGGAGGATGAGAAGGTATGAAGTCCCTCTTGATGGGAGATCGGTTTCTTTGGTGGTAAATAATATGAAACAATTTAGATTACAACAAGTCCAGATATTTTATGACCTAGAAAACCACTCTGGACCTTGTTAAGCCAGGCTCTTGGGAATACATTTTTGACTCTCCTCTGCTATTAGAGGAACTCTATTGGGAAAGCTTAAGAAATGCTGACTGGGAGATACTTCTCTAACTAATGACTACATGGTAACACCAGTACTGTTTTGTCTAATCGTAGTGCCTTCATTTCCCCCACACAACTCTGAAATGTGGCTACTGCTGGACTTGTTGCATTGTCCTGAGACTAAGAAATTTTTCTCTCTTTCAGAATGTCACAGTAGTTCCTGCCTGCTGCCCGGTGAGACTCTCAGGCTTTCTTGGTGGTTTCTCAAAAGAATCCAGTTATTTTAGCACAATGTCCTGAAGCTTTCTGCTATTGTTCTGCTGAGGTTGGTGCAATTATCATGTCTTTAAAAGTATATATATGTATATACATACACATATCTTTAACTGCAGTATACTTGACACACAATGTTACATTAGTTTCAGGTTATTATGTCTTTTCTGGCTTATCCCACATCTGAATATTATATAGTCAATCCTCATTATTCAGATTCCATATTTGTAATTTCACCTACTTGCTAAAATCTATTTGTAACCCCAAATTCAATATTCATGACATTTTCACGGTCAGTAGCAGACATGTGCCGAGAGGCAAAACATTTGAGTCACCCAATTTGCAAGTTCCCAGCTGAGGTCAAACAAGGTGACATCTGCCTTCTTAGTTCAGCTCTCATACTGGAAGTCTGTATCTTTTTTCAGTGCATTTACTGCAATATTTATGATTTTTGTGCTTTTTGTTGGGGATTTCGCTGTTTACTTGGCTCCTACGCATAGTACAGAAGTGCTGTCTGAGGTTTCCTAAGTGCAAGAAGGCTGTGATGTGCCTTACAGAGAAAATACGTGTGTTAGATAAATTTCATCCAGGCCTGAGGTATAGTGCTGATGGCCATGAGGTTAATGCTAATGAATCAACAATATATATTAAAGTGTCTTTAAACAGAAAAGCACATACAATAAGGTTATATACTGATTGCTTGGCAAAAGTACTATAACCAGAGGCTCACAGGAACCCAGCTCTATATTTCCCCTAGGAGCCATGGTTCAGTATTCGCTAATTCAGTGTTCAGTGACTTTACAGAACTACCACAAATTACAAGAATCCATTGGAATCCCATTCGCAGGGCCCTGCTTACTTTGTGCTCAGTTTTGGCCATTCTCAAAGCTGCTCCATCATACTGCCATCTACTTCTCTAAAATGGGTCCTAGGTCTTGCCACTCAAACACAGACCAACAGAATCAGCATCACCTGGGAAGTTGGTAGAAACAGAATCCCAGGGGCACCTGTGTGGCTCAGTCAGTTAAGAATCCAACTCTTGATTTTGGCTCAGGTTATGATCTCAGGGTGGTGGGATCCAGCCCTTCATCAGGCTCTGTGCTGGGCGTGGATTAAGATTCTCTCTCTCCCCCTCTCTCTCTGCCCCTGCCCTCACCACCTTGTGCGAAAGAAAGAAAGAAAGAAAGAAAGAAAGAAAGAAAGAAAGAAAGAAAGAAAGAAAGAAAGAAAGAAGAAAGAAAGAAAGAAAGAAAGAAAGAAAGAAAGAAAGAAAGAAAGAAAGAAAGAAAGAAGAAAGAAAGAAAGAAATTGAGAATCCCAGGCCCCATCCCAGATGTAGTGAATTGGAATCTGTATTTAAACAAGATCCCGGGCAGCCCTGGTGGCTCAGCGGTTAGCGCTGCCTTCAGTCCAGGGCGTGATCCTGGAGACCCAGAATCGAGTCCCACGTCGGGCTCCCTGCTTGGAGCCTGCTTTACCCTGTGTCTGTGCCTCTCTCTCTGTGTGTCTCTCAAGAATAAATAAATAAAACCTCTAAAAAATAAATAAAATAAATAAATAAGATCCCTAGGTTATTCATATATACATTGAAGTTTGAGAAGCATTCTTTTAACACATTTCCTTCATGCCCACAATGATCTCACTGGTTACAAGTTTATTTTAACTGGTTACACTAGAAGCTGCTTTACTCTCCACATGCCAAACACTAGCCTCTCATGGTCAGTTCTATATTTCTAGTCTGGTACCATCCATCCACCTACTCACAAATCCATTAATGGAGTCAACAAGCTTTTTTTCGAGTATCCATTTTGTAGTAGATATAATTCTGAAAGTAAGATTAGACAGAAAAAAATCCTCAGACCTGCATTCTGTAAGGGAGACAGCCTGCAAACCAACACCATAAATTGCCAAGTAAATAGCAAGAATAGACTCACAAAAGAGGCACAAAGGTAACGTGGGAGAGTGACACTGATGGAAATGGTCTGTGAATGCTTCCTGGAGGAATTATTTTGAACACAAAATAACTTTAATCCCTGTCAATATGATTCAGCAATGAAGTTGTTTTAAAACAATAAGCATTAAGCATTTGTCCTTTCAAATCTAATATGTAACATCCTCCGTGTACACACATCACAACTACTTTATGATAATTTCCCTACCCAGGAACAAAAAATAACAACAACAACAAAAGGAGTGTAACTAAGAAATTACAGAAAATATATGCAGAGAAAGAGAATTTTTTTCATATCTACTTTCGGGTGTCTCAATCCTGTGTGATAATTCAATTTCTCTTTCCTTTCTTTATAGAGTCTGATGATCCTGCAAAATGGGAGGGTTCATTTTGTGATCTACTTGCACCTAATGCGACCCTCTTCAGGCCAGAACTCTACACAAGAAATTAACCTTTTTCCAGTGTCTTTTAAGAGGGCACAAGTTCATTTCCCCTCTTATGTTAAATTTTTTGATAGAATTATGAAACAAAACCATAGGAAATGTTGAATCTAATGAGCTATTGATTGTTGATCTGAACAGTCATTTAGGTCTTGGAGAATAGCCTTATCCTCTGAGTGCAAGTAAGCTACACTATAGCTCGCTATCATTTTTCACTGATTGTCACAAAAGCGCCTCAAAGCTGGCCTGTATCAGCCACTTCAGTTCACAAATGAGAAAGCTGAGGCTCTGGAAAGTAAAGGGATTTTATGCTATGAGTCAGCAGAGCCCTGGGAAGCTGTGAGGGAATATGAGCTGCGGGCAATTTTGGATAAGACCGTTCTAAGTCAGCGAGTGACTTTATGAAGAGGTAAATATGAAATTAAAAGCTATAATTAACTCTCTAAGCTGGGGCTTTGTTCTGTCCTCTTCATTCTGGACTAGTGAAAACATGCTCTTAATATCTTAGAAAATAAGTAGAGGAAGGCTGAGTAGAAAACGTGGAAGCTCTGGGAGTCGTGCAGGTGTAACGAAGCTGGCCTCCCACCCTTACTGATATTGCGACGTGTACAATTGTGATAGATGTATAGGGGTGAAGGTTACAGTGTACATTATGAGTAATTTATACAGATTTAATGTACTTCTGGGTAAAAGGAGTTGGAGTCATCCAGAAAATAAATAAATAAATAAATAAATAAATAAATAAATAAATAAATACATACATACATACATACATACATACAAAACTCCTCACAATTCACTTGTACAGTTGCAGGAAGCTGGCATATTATTAAGTGATGGACTTTGAAGTATGGACCGAGAGTAGCAACCCAAGATAGCTCTTTAAGAAGGTAAAGAGTTCGAGAAGCTGGAGAAACTGGGAGCTTGGAGTGCACAGCTACAGATTTAGCTCTGCCTCTACCTTGCTGTCTCCCTGGGCAAGTCCTCTCCTGTCTGTTTCTCCATGTGCAGTGAGGGGAGGTAGCTGGACGCGGTGACTTCCAGCATCCCATACGTACAGTTCTTGTGCTGGGTCTACATTTGCACGCGTGCGCTCACCAGGGTCCCAAGAGAGACCCACTCTGCAGACATCGCCCACATCATACCCAGCCGTGTTCCTCCCCCGTGCTTTGTGCTAATCGCCTCTTTCCTAGGGATGCTATTTCCCACCTGGGAAACCTGCTGAGGTTCTTCCCCTAATATGACGGGAGAAAATAGTTTGATGTTTGGCACACTGCTCAAATTCTGTTTTCCCTAATTACTGACTGTGTACTGGGGTTGGTTCCATGCTTACTAACTGTGTGACCTGAAGTTCTGGCTAGGCCTCAGTTTCTGCTTCCATGAAACAGGTATAATAATATCTATTTCACAGTTTCTTGAATATATTAAATGAATAAGGTACTGCTAAGTGATTCTGTGTGAAAAGAATGCCAGGTGCATAATCGATTTCAAAAACATTCATTCCTTTCCTACTTTTTCCATATTCTGCTGTTTACTATTGCTTAAAGATAAAGGGATAGTACTCCAAAAGTCAAATTTTAGGCACCATTCAGTGGTGAGAGACAGATTCATCTTCTCACCCTTGAAGCTCCACTATGTAGGCAATAACATATTCTGCTTAAGCACACCACCAATTCTCTTTTTAATAGATGGGAAACGTGGGGCCTTACACCAACTATCCACTAAAGACTGAGTGAGAGTAAATAAGAGCATGTAGGCACTTTGCACAAGTCTGACATTCCATATTTATGCCATACCTTTGGGGAAGAAGAGCTAAAATAGAACATAGAGATCTTTCTAATGTGGGCAATAGGGGCCACGGTGATGATGCTGAGGTAATGCTTGGATGAGCTAAAAGGAGCTGAAGCAACCAAATTGCCCCAGAGAAATGAGAGGAAACAGGCAGGGTCATGGCCCAGGAATAAGGATTAAGGTGTGCTGATGCAAACACTGTGATTCTTTTTTGTATATTTAAAGCCAACTATAGCAAGGAAGAGATAAGAAATGTATCCTCTGAACTCAGACTTTTAATAAACAGCATTAATGTGAAGGTCCCTAACTCTCCATTAAGTCCGATAAGGGCACAAAGAACATAGAGGACAAGCTATATAGCTGGGTGATGTGTCTTTAAATTGTTTGCTGGGAGAAACCTCTCTCAGAATGCAAAGGTCCTGAGGTCAGATGGTCTTGCTAGAATCTGTTGATACCCACCCTCACCCCAGCCTCCCACCAACCCCACCCCACCCCACCCCACTCCCCCACACATTTCTTTTGCTCTTAGCTTAACTTCTAAGAAAATCGCTCATGGTAAGAACATGGTAAAGAAAGCTTAAAATGCCTTATACGGCACTAATAAAGTTTTTGCCCTCATTTTTAGAGAAGAAATCTAGGACATGGCATGACCGTGAACTGTAGGAAGCTACATATGAGTGCCTGCGCTGTGAAGAGAAACCATGTGACTCGTCAGAGAATCAAGGATGATTCTAAAAGTGTTGCCAGTTTATTTTGTGCCAGGCAGGAAGCTGGGATTGGAAGAAGCAAAGCAAAATTAAGAAAGTAGGATCTCAAAAAAAAAAAAAAAAAAAAAGTATGGTCACTGACCTTAAGGGGCTCACAAGTTAACAGGGGCAACAGACTGTGTCTCCTTTACTGTTGTTGGCACAGCAGGACCTCAGCATGGTAACTTCCATTTGCAGAGGTAGCTGCCTGAGGAGCAAAGCAGTTAAGATGTCTCTGACAGCACAGACTCAGGGGTAGAAGGGTGCTTAACTCCCCAGCATACCTCCAGCGTGCCCATTCTTTCCTTTGTCCCTTATGAGCCTGAGGCTCCTAACTTTCCTTTCTTTTTTTTTTTTTTTTTAAGATTTTATTTATTCATTCATGAGAGACACAGAGAGAGAGGCACAGACACAGCCAGAGGGAGAAGTGGGACTCGATCCCAGGACCCTGGGATCACGACCTGAGCCAAAGGCAGAAGCTCACTCACTGCACCACCCAGGGGCCCCGCAGGGGCATCGTTTTCATACCACTTAATGTTCTCTAAAGATTAAAATGAAGCAAATGTGTTATCTTCAAAATAAAGGAAATCAAAGGGTTCTGCGATTTTGTTGTTTTAACATGTTGAAAATTGAACACATAAAGGATTAATTTAAAGGTGCTGTTATTTTCATAGTCTTTAAAGATAGTGATTATCAATCAATCATTTTTAAATTTTAATTCAGACAAAATATAGTTTTTGGAAAGAAAAACATCAATTTTGGCATGAATTGGGGTGAGCTGGGGCTTTCAAAGTAAGTATCATGCCTTATGAATTCTTAACTTACATTCTATAAAAAGAAAGGACAAATGCATAATATATTTTTAAAATGCAGGATAAGTCTGGGACTCACAGAGTTAAATGATGCCATCATCATGAGTCATCGGAATTGGAATTCTTGATTTTTCCTAAGCTACACTTATTTTCTCACATTAGTAATTGTGTGCTTATGCTCTGATGCCAAGGTGTGCGGGTGCCCACTCTTATTCTGAATATCCCCTCTTATTCGGTACCAGCTTGACAAAAATGGGCCTGAAGGAGTAATAGATGCATTTGTAGTCTGGCTTTGGCATGCACACAGAAGACATTGAACTTGACCATTTCAATAATACGAGTTTCAAAAGGTTGGTAAAGGAATGGCAAGATCTTTTATAAGTGACTGTAGAAGAGGGTAGATCTACTTTCTCAGGGGATCTTGACCTACTTCCTTTCCATGAAAATGGGTATCAGGTTAGAGACCTTCCTGAGGATAGCAAGGACCCAAAAGAACCATTCATCCTCATCGTATCTTTTCTTCTATTCAAGTAAGACAGGTTACCTAGGGAAAAAGAAGCACAAAGTAACAGAGGAATGAGTACTTCTGCTTGAAGGTAAACATTTGAAAGTCAAATGCTTGAGATACTCTGGCTACATTCAAGAACTCAAGAGTGAGCTTACAAACTTAATACTCCATCTGCTTGGCATTTTCTTCAAATTGACCAAGTTTATAAAAAAAATAAAAGGGCGGGGTTTCCCCTACTCTTTGTGTTTCTCTTTTTACCCCATAAACTCCCACAAATCCTATGAACAAATATGTGAGGATTTTGTGAAAGGAAAGTCAGTGATCTTGAAGTAGGTTGTAGGACTGGCCATGTAGCAAGAGATGGCCTGCAGTCCTGAACCTCAGTCCAGCCCCTGACTCCTGTTGAAGGAGGCACTGTTGAAGCATGAACAAATTATATTTGTGTGCTCTCTTTTAAAATAAAGACCCTTAAAAAATAAACTAGAGAGAAACCAATGTATTCTGAAAAAAAAGAAAAAGAGCTGACCAAATATATATATTTTAAAGATTTTATTTATTTATTCATGAGAGACACAGACTGAGAGAAAGAGAGGCAGAGACACAGGCAGAGGGAGAAGCAGGCTCCATGTAGGGAGCCCGACGTGGGACTCGATCCCGGGTCTCCAGGATCACATCCTGGGCGGAAGGCAGGTGCTAAACCGCTGAGCCACCCAGGGATCCCCAAGCTGACCAAATATGAAAACAGTACGTGTGTGTGTGTGTGTGTGTGTGTGTGTATGTAAAACAGTGAGGCAGTGTTGCATCAATAGACAAAATAAAAAAAAAAAAAAAAAACAGAACACAAAGTCCAGACATAAATAAAAAGTCAAATATAAGAAGGAATTTAGTATCTGATAATGGTGCCATCTTAAATAAATGTAGGAATAATGGATATTTTAGTATATAGTGTTAGACATCTGGGTGACCCCCTGGGATACAAATACAAAGTTGGATCTTTAATGCACACTGAGCTAACAGGATAAATTTCACAAGATGAAAAATGTAATATTATAAAGGATGAAATCCTAAAAAATTAGAAGAAAAATGTAGGAGAATGTTTTTATAACTCAAAATCAACAATCATTAAGGAAAAATTATTAGACTAAAAACAAATTTATTTTAAAAGCCAGTTTAGGAAAATAAATACTGTAAGCAACCTCAAAAGACAACCGACATATGGGAAAAATATTTGCAACTCCTATCACAAAAGACTAATTTCTCTAATATATAAAGAGCTTGTAAAAAATCAGGAGAAAAACCCAATAACTCAAAAGAAAAATGCGTGAGGAATGAACAGACGGTTCACAGAGAGTAAATTAAAATGATCCAAACATATGAGGAGACACTCAACCTCATAGATAATAAGGTGCATGCAAATTAAAACTACACTGAAACACAATTTTCCACCAATGCGTAAAAATCCAAAGTAGAGGCACTCTGTTGATCTGTTTATAGAGAAATCAGTGCTGTCATGTACTGTTGGTAGGGTGGTAAATTATTACAACTCCTGTGGAGAACAATTTTGCACTATCTATCAGAATTATAAATGCATATTATATTTCACCAAGCAATTCCACTTCTTGATGTATATGCAAATTTTCCACTATAACCCTTTATATATATATATATAACAGTACGAGCATGCATCTGTGAGAGAGTGGTTAAATGAATTACAATACATTTAACATGATGGAACATAAAACAGCTATTTACCCAAAAAAAAAAAAAAAGGAATATTCTGTATAGACCACAGGAAGAACTCTCTGATTCATTGATAAGGAAGGAAGGTTCAGTATCATATGCTCTTTCTATGGTAAACAGATGAGAAATAAGAATCTATTCTCACATTTGCTCACATACTCAAACAGAGACTCTGGGAGGATACCTGATAATAGCTGGGTGGCAAGGGGTTGGAGGAGGAGAGTAGAAAGAAGAATTTCAGGCCTTGGAAAGAAGGAGTTTTCATAACTACAGCTGCATGGGATCACAGAGACAGCCTGGGGCCCTGGTGGTCCACTCAGGATGAGACAAATGGCTTTGGCTTAATCTTCCCCGAGCCCTTGCCAGCAGCAGTAGGTGGCTTTCAGACTGTAGGAGCACAACCCATTCCAGAATCAAAGATAAGACTTAGAAAGCACTGCAAAGGGCCATTGCATTAGGACTTGGACTCAAGCCCTTGGCATCCCTCCTCTTAACCCATTTTGTCTTCCACTAGCCTACTGGTTCTCCATAGGGGTAATTTTGCCCCAACATTTTGTCTTCCACTAGCCTACTGGTTCTCCATAGGGGTAATTTTGCCCCCAAGGAGGCATGTTTGGTTGCCATGACTAAGAATACATACACTTGGCATAAAATGTCCATAGTGTTGAAGTTGAGAAACCCTGCACTAGAGTGAGATACCACGGAAAGGGTGGAAACCTGTGAGGGGAAAGCACAGAAAATGAGGAATGTTCTATCATTAAGAAGACTGACCCCCTTACACCCACTCCTGTGTCGGTGGTAACTCAGAGTCCTGTGTGAGGCAAGAGACGGATGGTTTCTCGGTGTCCTGGTATGACAAACACTGGGAAGCTCAATCGTGAATAAAACATAAAAATGGATCCAAAAGACAAGGCCATCACTCAAGAATAACAATTCCTTAGCTCCCCACATGGCTTGGAAATCTCTGTTCAGGGCTGGCCCTTCTTACCATCGCCCTTTCGACTCACAACGAGGCCTAGGTTGGCACAGACCCTGTGTGGAGCCCTGCAGGGACGTGAAGAAGCAGGGCTCCCACCGCGAAGGGCTGCGTCTCTGGAAGGGGAGTCAGCAGCTGCTAACAAGCCTCCACTTCTCACAGAGAAGCTAAAAGAAAGAAGAGCCCTGGGCTGACGCACCAATTGCCAGACACTAGGGGCAGGTTTGCAGGGAAGGGAGGAGAGGGAGCGCTGGAGGACACTCTGGACCTTGTTAAACCAGGCCTCCCAGCAGCCTGCCCAGCATCCCGGGGTGGCCACTTGGCTTCCCCAAGGGGGTTGTGTGGTGAGGACTGCGGCCTGGGGCATCCTGGGTGGGCGCCCAGCTTCTCGCAGGGTGTGCAGTGTCCACCCAGCACCCAGAAATGTGCTTGCTTTCCCATTTCCCATTTTTCAGGATTTTTTTTTTTTTAAGGGAGCTACAGTGGCCCTCTGTCCTGCTTGGAGGTTCAGCTTTAGGACTTTTGCCTGGTTTCCTTAGGGGGCTAGTCCTGTAGGCTCAGAGAATTAAATCAGCGGCCTTCGTGGGCCTTTTCCCACTCTTCTGCTCTCCTTCCTTGGCTGTCCCTGAGGCACTAGGTCAGTCTCTTTTTGCCTATTCTTTCTGTGGGTCCTTGCAAGAGAAAGCAAGGTCCAACAAAGAAGACTGTAAGGTGCTTCCGATGGCAGAGCCAATAACACAGATGTGTCTGTCCCCCCAACACCCTGCTGCTACCACAAAGAACTTTGGAGAGTGGCAGCCCCATTCCCCGCGTGTTAAGCCCTGGGCTAAACGTTTGCATTCTTTACTTTCTTCACTGCTAGTAGCAATCCCACAGCTTGGGGACTGTCGTCTCCAACAGGGACTGATAACGCAATACCTGCACACGGCGGGAAGGTGGGAGCACGTGATAAAAATGGGTGACACCTGCTTCACCAGCTGAACATATAATCAGATAAGTCCTCGTTCTTCCCTTAACTGTCTAGGAACAGGAACTCAGTAATAGAAGGTCTAAGGTTGCTCTCTTGAGGGGTCAGCGTACATGTTCTCCCACTGTAAACGGTTCGAGAAGGCCACAAACCCACTCAGTTCAAAAGAATTAATCCTCCCTCTGAATGCCAGGCAGACAGAAAATGGAAGCATCTGGCTGGTGCATTCACGTCATTGGTTCTGCTCCTCTCCCGCAGTGTCTGTTACTGTCCCTCAGTGTCCTATTGAACACTTGGATGTTTCCAAAGTCCAAGGTCCAAACAATATTATTCTGTCAATAAAGCCTGCGTTGGTCCTGATTCTTGCAGGGGCTGCTGGAAAACCCATTTACTGGGGCTCATTAATTTATGTTTCCGTACTTGACCACTGATCCCCAAACAGGATCAACAAGCCTGAGGGGGTTGGGTGTGCAAGGGTGTCAGCCTCATCCGCCCACTGTGCCAGAACCAGCTCTAGGCCGTGAGCCTCCGGCTCCACCTTCATTCCTGGCAGCTTCCCCTCTGAGGCCTATGACATTCTTTCCCACCAGAGGACATCTGTTACTGACATTCCAGCGCGATAAGGAGATCTTTCCCAATGCAGAAATTTATAAAAAAAAAAAAAGGAGGGATCCCTGGGTGGCGCAGTGGTTTGGCGCCTGCCTTTGGCCCAGGGCGCGATCCTGGAGACCCGGGATCGAATCCCACGTCGGGGTCCCGGTGCATGGAGCCTGCTTCTCCCTCTGTCTGTGTCTCTGCCTCTCTCTCTCTCTGTGACTATCATAAATAAATAAAAATTTAAAAAAAAAAAAAAAAAAAAAAAAAAGGAAAGGGGTCTTGTTTCCTTTACTTCTAAGCATTTCCTTGGTGCCTGGATAAATTTTTCTGCCTTCTTCCTGAAACCAGATCCCATTTTACATGATATGTAGAGGGCCACGTTCAGGAGGGCACACATGGTTCTGAAGTGGGAGAGCGAGGTTCTTGTCTCGGGGTAGATGAATCTCAAGGACAAAGGAGAGCGAGTAAAGCGATAGAGTTTTATTAAGCAAGGATACAGTAAAAGCTTTCAGGAGTGAGAGGGGTCCCCACAGGGTTGCCACTGAGGGCTTTTCTGGTTGGTTTCTTACTGAAGGCTAACCAGGGAACTTAAATTCTTTTAACATCTCTTACTGATAGCACCACTGAGGAAGGACGAGAGATAATACCTTTAATGGCTTACTTCCTTTTTAGGGCCCAGGAATTCTTTTTGGGCACAAGTAGCTGTTATAACAAGACCCCATCTCTAACACCTATGACAGGATGGTCTGATTTGTTTCCTTATCTCTTGTTCCTTACATCTCCGCATTTTGGGATTTCCATGAGCCTAATCCTGTAGCCCCCTACCTATCTCTCCTTACCTAGACCCGCCTGTCCCTTACTCAGTTCTGTTATTTTTTCCCCTCTAGGATAATGGGTACATATTGGGCTTACATTGTCATAACTAATGTAGGCCCCTAAAGTAACTTCTCCAAATAAAAATAATTTAAAAATTTTTGCTTCGAGGTGACTATGCCTCCAAACATAAAAGAGCCTGGCTCAATTTTCAGAGTTCTATGTTACCAGACACCCCTTACTTCCTGCGGGAATCCATCAATTGGGCGATATTTTAATCACACCGGTGTTTTCTTTGCCTCTAAAATGTGCCCAGCCAAACAGTTTATATCGCTATCTAGGCTACATCATTTCTCAAACTGCTGAAATAAAACAGAAACAAAACATCTAAATAATTCCAGATCATCTCAAAAACAAGCCCATTACAGTGGAAGTCACAGCTCATAAATAACTTGGTTCTATCAACATGCGGTTATGTAACATCGGGCTTGGTGCTGCAGACAGTATATTCCCCATGGACACTTTTCAAGCCAGCTAAAAATGCACAACTACCTCCAAAACGGTGACAGAAGAAAGGAAAACAAATTCCAACCCACAGGAGGCAGGCTGGAATCTCATTTATGAAATCATGAGCCATTTCACATAATGCAAAGTAACTTCTGTTACTCTGGGAAGAATGTTGAGCACCAAAAGAAAGTTCCCTTACCAGCTAGCCTGGATTGAACACACATATCTTCTTCTCTTGTGTTTTCCCAACTCCCCAGTAAAAGACGATGGGCTTTGTTTTAGAGATATAAGCCCCACAGGGGCAGAGAAATGAGAAAGAGGTAACAGCATCAAAATGCTAAAAACAAGAAAGATGGAAAAGGCGGTGGACCCAAGGAAGGTGAATTTCAAACCAGAAGCAGGGAAATCTGCAAACCAATCTGATTTATGTGGTGAGGCCCCCAAAATTCTGGAGTTGACAGCACCTGGTACCTCTGGAATAGGATGAAGAGAGATGGTGGGGCTGCAATAAGGAGAAGGAGTTGAAACCATAGCTAAGAAGTAGCTGGATCAGGTTGTTTCTTTCACTCCAACAGGCTGGATGATGGAACCTCCCCACTCATTCAGAAAATTGAAGGTTTTTTTCCTCTGGAGAGGGTAAAGAGAGAGTCTCCAAACTGGGAGACATTAAACACAGTAAGGATGGGGATTCTCTTTGGGAGTGACTACTTAACTGAATGTCATTCATGTTCCATAACCAATCAGTCCCATCTTTGACCATTCTTGACCATTCTTGACCATTATTTATGATCAAGAATTAGAATCAACCCAAAGGTTTCTTGGCAATAGAATGGATAAACTAATTGCAGCACATTCTCACAGTGGAAACTCACAGAAATAATGTTGAATAAAAGAAGTCACATACAATATGTCACCTATTGTGAGTTTCTAATTGTAAAAAAGTAATTAATTTGGAAGATGTAGGAGGACTAGAGTCTGATAGGAGACATTGAGAGCCTTTCAGATGCTGGCAATTCTTTATTTCTTGAGCTGAGTGTGGTTAAATGGGTATGTTCATTCTGGGATAATTTGTTGAGGTGTATATATTTATGATCTTGTTGCTTTTCCATATAAATGTAATACTTCAATAATGAGATTTTTTAAAAGTGGTCCAGCTAACAGATCTACAAATTACATATCAACTGCAGAAGTTTCAAGACCCTATTTTCATTGTAGGTAGGGGTTATTATATAAGACTTGCATTAGTGGAAAGGAAATGGGTAAGACCATTGGGAAGGAAATTCTCTTGGCCCACAAACCTCTACTGAGAGGCAACTTACACTTAGACCATGACTTCTATCATTTACACCCACCAGTCAGAGTAAGCTCATTCTCTCTATACCATAGTTGTGCAGCAATAATAAAATCTCCATTTCTTCCTAGCTCATTTTGCTAAGCAGAATTCTAGGAAGTCCCCAAGATTCCAGGCCCCTGATATACTCACACTTTTTCAGGTGATTCAATTAAGAATCAATTTATGCACCAAAATGAAGGGGTTTTTCAAATTTAATTAAGTTCTTAGATCTTTGAACTTAAGATCAGGAAGTGATCCTGGGTGAGCCTGTTTTGATGAGAGCATTTTCGTGGTTGGTCACAGAAGAGAAAATCAGAGAGATGTGCTCTCCCAGAGGGAATCAAACCTCCATGCATTAACTGCCCATGGAGGCCATTGGCAAAGAAGTGAAGGCAGCTTCTAGGAACTGAGAATGATCCCTAGCAAAGGCTACCAGGAAAATGAGGACCTCAGTCCTACAACCTCAAGAAAATGAACTTTTCCAACAACTACTGAGACCTCAGGCCCCATATGAAAATCATAGCTCTTGGTTTCAGCCTGATGAGACCTTGAGTAGAGAATCCAGCAATATCATGACTGGGCTTCTACCTATAGAAACTTAGAAAATAAACTTGTGTGGGTTTTTGGGTTTTGTTGTTGTTGTTGTTGTTCTTGAGATCATTCATTCATTCATTCATTCATGAGAGACACAGAGAGAGAGAGAGAGAGGCAGAGACATAGGTAGAGGGAGAAGCAGGCTTCCTACAGAGAGCAAGATGGGGGACTCAATCCCAAGACCATGGCATCACAACTTGAGCCTTGAAAGCAGACACTCAACCACTGAGCACCCAAGTGCCCCACTTGTGTTGTTTTAACCACTAAGTTTGTGGTAACTTCTTAGAAAAAGGGTACAATCATCTTCTCCCAGTATTATCAGCCCCCTGCTCACTTTCTATGTTGTATTCAAAAAGTGACTAATCAGCAGTTACAGTTGGCTTCTTCAAACTTTCTAAAAGTCTCTAATACAAGAATTGTCCTGCATTTCTCTGTATAGCATACCAACAAAGCCCCACATTAGTGTCTCACAAAAGCTGATAGCTCTTTGGTCTGCAACCCAAAAGACTGAGAGGGGTCAAAGGTGAACTTTAGAAAACAAAGCTTAGTTTGAAGAAAGTGAGCACAAATTTGCTCACCAGCTCTTGAAACATTAACAGGAATAAATAATCTTTGAGAGGCAAACAATAATAATAAAATAAAGATGTAAGCACATTATCACATAGAACTGCTTTCACTTAAGGAACTAATCATAGAATATGTTCCAACTGAAGGATAGACATAATTTAGATTTTGAAAAGCTTTGAACCAATCTGTGTGACAGAGGCAATAAATGACAGGTAAAAAGGTGGAATTCACTCTTCTCTGAGGCTAATATGAGGAGGGATGACCATGTCTTCCCACAGCCCAGTGTGGGGGTTTCTTTTGGCACCAGACCATTGTCTTAAATGCAGTGTGGGTAGATCCTTTGTCTCTGCCATGCCGATTGTGTAATTTGTGCATTTATCTCTTCCTGTCTTTGTTGGATCTGCACCCTTTTTCTACAATCTATAGAGACAGCTTTGTATCATCATTATGATAAACCTGCTGCCATCTTTTAAAGGAAGTTGTAAATCACACTTGAAAGCAAACTTCCTAAGCATAATTAAAATAATTCCTAGCATTTCAAACATACATATGTTCTATATTAAAATGGGAATTGAGTTGAGGAAAGCTGCATTTTGCAAAAGACTGTCTGCACAAGTGCTGGCTGAATGTTTGTGGATTTGTAGTGAAGAATTTCACAGTGCTTTGTGGTTTCTGCCAGTTGGGTGTCAGGGAATTCTGAGAAATGGCCTAATTAAATCAGCACATAATGAAAGAAGACATAATGCTCTAGGTCTAAAGACACAATGTGCCTTTGGCCAATGCAGACTGTGACTGCATCTAAACAAAGTGACTGCATCTCGAGAGAGAAGGAGCGGTCAGCAGGAAAGACAGCACATTGAAAGACAAGATCCACAGAGCTCACCCAGCACTGGTTAAGTGAGAGACAGAGTGCATTTGGGAGGTTAGAGCCATCTTTTCACTAAAAAGATAGAACTTCCTGGGTGGCAGAGTTATTTCATCAAAGTTCCCCTAGACATTAGGGGAGTTGTTTCCCCAAATCAAAATCCTTTCTCTGATTTTTATAATCACCAAGAGAAATTCTTTTTTTTTTTTTTTTTTAAGAAATTCTTATTTAAAACATTTGTTTTTCAGGTGTCATTTTATGAAGAAGGAGGTATTATGAATAAGTAACTGGAGCATTGCGGCATGTATGTTTAATTGTGACTTTGGTTGTCAGTGGTGCTTTATAGATCTTACTTCTGCCAATTTACAAAACCGTAAGGGTACTTGTCAGCTCTGTGATGACTTTGCTTTGGCCTATAAGGTAGGTTCTACTATTGGCCCATTTTATTGATGAAGAAACTGAGACACAGAAGTTAGCTTCTTCATGTTTACCCAGCGACTCAGTCAATGATATAAGAGGAGAAAAGAGATTTTTTAATGGAGATTACACTGATTCATAGAGTGGTTTGAGAGGAATCAAATCTTCATAATATTGAGCCTTTTAATACATAAACATGGTGTATGCTTCAATTTATTCTACCCTTAATTTCTCAACCACATTTTGTAGTTTTCTATGTTAAGGTTTTCTACATCTTTAATTCATAGATATTTGATGGGATTATTTTTCTGCATTTGTAACTCTAAAAATTGTAATCGCTAATTGTTGTCATTATGTAAAAATACAATTCCTTTTATATGAAGATCTTATATCTGGCAATGTTGTTATATTCTCTTATTAATTATAATGACCTGTAGGAGATTCATTTGGGTTTTCTACATACACAAATGTGTCATTTGTGAATAAGACGTTTCATCACTTCTTTTTAATCCCTTATATCTTTTATTTCTTTCTCTTGCCTTATTGCACTGGTTAAGACTTCGGGTACAATTTTGACTAGCAGACATTCTTATTTCATTCCTGATTCACTTCTCTCATCAGGTTTGCTCTAAGATTTTTATAAATGCCCATTATCATATTAAGGAAGTTTTCTTCTTTTCTTAGTTCACTAATCCTTTTTATTATGAGTCAATGTTATATTTTAACAAAGGCAGCTATCCCTCTATTGAGATAGTCATGTGACTTTTTTCCTCTTCTATTCTGTTAATGTATTGAATTATATGGATTTCAATATTTGATTAGACCCAGAATTCTTGGAATAAACCAAACTTGTTCATGTTATATATATTACTAGATTTGGTTTGTCAATATTTTGTTTAAACTTTTACATTTAAATCATGAGAGAATGCCTGCAATCTTTCTTTTTTTGCAATGCTCTTGTTAGGTTGCAGTGTAAAACTTTTACTAGCTTCATAAAACAAGTTAGGAAGTATTTCCTCTATGTCTGTTTGCTGAAGGATTTGTAAACGATTTATGCCATTTCTTTATTAATTGGAAGAATTTACTTGTGAAGGCTTCCCGGTCTCAATATTCTTTGTATCATAAGTAGACTTACCTCAAAGCTAATTATTATACAGGTCTTACCCAATGTCCTGACACAAAAGTATGGAACCAAAGATCATACCGCACTGAAGTGTTACCCTATGGCACCAGCACCAAGAGGTGACAAATGTGGAACTTGAAGCTGAAATGCAGTAAACTCTTCCATCTATCAGGTATGTAGATTATGGGGCACCTGAGTGGCTTGGTGGTTGAGCGTCTGCCTTCAGCTCTAGTCATGATCCCGGGGTCCTGGGATCGAGTCCCACATCAGGCTCCTCTCAGGGATTTCTGCTTCTCCCTCTGCCTATGTCTCTGCCTCTCTCTTTCTCTCTCTGTGTTTCTCATGAATAAATAAGTAAAATCTTAAAAAAAAAAAAAGGATGCATAGATTGTAAGCAGAGAATACAGTTCTCCTCAATGAACAGTCAAAAGTCCTCTCCTTTTAGGAATACAGGTGATAATGCCTTGAAATTTATAGCTCATATATAAAAGAAAATTAAAGGAAGTTTATCCCAAATTTGACAACAATCCTAAAGGTTTGTGACATTACAATAAGTCATAAGTCTGAAAGAAACTTTTTTAATTGACCAGTATTAATGTAATAATGTGAACAGCTAGCTAAAAGACAGATTTGAATTATCTTATCCTCATGACAGAAAATGACATTATAAAATTATTGTTATGTATGTAGGTGATCAAAGTGTTTACAGATAAATAATCTAGAACAAAACTATTAGAAGCATGCCAAGCATCTAGTGAATAACATTACTATATTATTTTTCTAGATTTGGTTATAGTCTGAAATTGGACAGCTTTTTATTTCTTTATATTTTATTTTTTAAAAAGACTTTATTTATTCCTGAGATATACAGAGAGAGAGGCAGAGACACAGGCAGAGGGAAAAGCAGGCTCCATGCAGGGAGCCTGATGTGGGACTCGATCCCGGGACTCCAGGTTCATACCCTGAGCCGAAGGCAGATGCTTAACTGCTGAGCCACCCAGGTGTCCCAAAATCGGATAGTTTTTTATAATTTATATTTTGTTGTGATTTGTTTGCTCATTCAAAGGAATATTCATTTTCACAAGTGATTTTGTATTTTTTTTCTTACATAGGGTCCTCAAAGTTGTGTATATATCACATATTGAATATAGGAGGAAGGAAAAAGGGATAGAGGGAGGAAATTCAATAATTAAAGAGTAATGAATTCATTTGAAGAATAATGGAGAGTATCTCTAAAACAACATTGGAAAATATAAGGCAATTGAATAATATTTTGAATATTTTGAAGAATATATAGTTTTAACTATTTCAAGCCAAATTATTAATTGTAAGTGTGAAGATAATCTCAGGTATGCAATATATCAAATAATTTACATTTTTTGCACCACTATAAGGAATCTACTGGAAGACTTGTTTTATCAATTGGGCAGGTAAATCAAGAAAGAGATACACACAGAATTTAGGAAACAGGGCATCAAACATAAAAGAGGCAAAGGGCACTCACGGGATCACGGTAAAGGGAGATTCTAAAATGGTAGCCGTCAGTGATCCCACACAGCAACCACTCCCGACTGGAGAAGGCCAGAAGGGTCTTGGCAGTTTTCTCTTTGAAATAATCAAGTGTTTGAATGTTCTGAGAGACAATTTACACAATTGGGGCAGGTGGTAAATTTTAGTATTGAATTAGTGATAATCACATAGAAAACTATTCAAACAAAAAATATATGTAATTATTCATGAGGTGAAGTAGTGAGTTGCACAAGATATAAAAAATGATCATGGTACACTACATGGTTTAGTACTTACATTGTCATAATAAGACATACACTGAATGTTGATTCAATAAAAATTACTATATAATTGGATTCAGTGCATGGGCCAAAGTGTTATGGGAAGACATAGTAGTGGCGGGGCAGGGTGGGGTGTGATTAGGAGTCAAATCCTTATATTTCAGAGTGAAAAGTCTATAAATAATGAACCAATCTGAAAAAGCAAGAAGGAAGATACTGGCAATTATTAGGAGAAATGGTGTTGAACTCCCAAAGAATAAGCTTAAAACATTGAAAATGGTTGTTTTGGGAAAGTAGAAAATACAATGAAATTGATGACCTTCAAGAAATTGCTCTATCTTTTTCACATCTTGTGAGGGGAAAATTGTAGGGAAAAAATGAACTGAATGTACATAAAAATTTATAGAAATAAAAACTAAATTTAAAAGCACATTAAAATTTTAAATGTTTTCCACAGTTATGTATTCTTTATATAATAGAAAATGAAATCACTTAGGGCCTACTAGGTAGGCAACTTGCTCTGCTCAATTGATTTCAAATTTTAATTCTTTGAATGTTTGGGGAAAGGAGAGAGTTAAGAAAAATTATGGTATAAGTTATAACTTAATTTCAACTGCTTCAAAAAGCAGTTGAAAATGTTGTTAGCCATAAGGATAAAAGAGTTGTCAGATAAATTTCTCTAAGTGAAATTACAGATCTTTCCCTAGCTCTCTTCCATTCTGTGCAGGAGTCAACTTACAAGAGAAGACCTTTTCTACCTCCGCTGTTGCAGGTCTATACCTTGAACACACTGCTTATGCTCATTCATTCACTTAATAAATACTTTTTCTGTCTATCACCATGGTAAACACTGAGGACGGGTTGTTTAAAAAGATGAGGCTAGTCCCTGCGCATCAGGTTTGATGAAGACGCACTTTAAACTGATGATATTGATCCCCTCACCATGCCTATGATTGCTATGTTCCTGCCCATACTGACTCCTATTTCTTCGTCACTCCACATCCTACACTTCACACAAGACCTAACTTAAGGTGTCTCTGACTCACCCATGCCAATCTTTCCAAAAGACCCTAAGAATTTTCTTCAATATTCTTATGTTTGTCTCTAAAAGAGGTATTTCTTTTATTTTTTTAAAGATTTTATTTATTTATTCATGAGAGACAGAGAGAGAGAGAGGCAGAGACACAGGCAGAGGCAGAAGCAGGTTCCCTGCGAGGAGTCTGGTGCAGGATTCGATCCCAGGACCCGGGCATCAGGACTTGACCCAAAGGCAGATGCTCAACCACTGAGCCATCCAGGTGCCCTCTAAAGTGGTATTTCTTTAGTATTTTCATAGCGATATAGGTACACTGATATAAGTACATGTAGATGAATGGCTGACTAAGGTCAATACTGGTTGACTATGTATCGGATATAGCGGATGGTCATACGAGAAACGGAGTCCCATCTTTCTTTATTATTCCATACTGCATACAAACTTCACAGAGTGTGAATTTTCCTTGTGTACAAAACTGGGTATCATTATCTATCGAGCTTCCTTATAGTAATCATAAACATTTTATTCAGTTATAACCACTTCATAATAATAGCTGACATACAGAGTACTTACTATGTGCCAGACACTGCTCTGTGTGCTTTAATCAATTAATACCTTAATCCTCAAAGAAATCCTGAGATATGTGTATTAATTGTCTCATTTGATGAAAGACAAATTTGAGACTTAGATTAAGCAACTTGCCTGCTGTCACAGAGCTTGCGAAATGCAAAGCCAGGCAATCTGGCTCCAGTGTCCACTCTGTTAGCCTCCGGGTGACACTTCTCATTAAGGAAATGCTCAATGAATAGCAGGTAGTGTTAAAATAGGAAAAGCAGTTAACTTAAATAATTTATCTTATATCAACTATTCATTGACTTTTCTGTAGTTGATAATTGTAATTCCTCCATATTTCATGAACATGGTGTTTTGACTTCAAAATGAGACACACTAATTAAAAATAATGAGAGAAAAAAAATCTCAGAATTTAAAATAGTTGAGTGATAGTTTACCACATAGCTATGGAACAATTCTTAAAAAGGAGTATCAGTAGAATTAAAACTATTCTTTAGACGATAAAATAAGAGAACAGTATTTTGTCATGACTATTTTATTGGTGCTATACATTAGATCTTTGCTTATTTCCATTTTCCCTGAAAAAAGATATTTGTACTAAAAACTGCCCCTTCCCAGCAAGAGCCCAAGTGTGAACAGCTGATCTCAGAAGTCATAAGACTGTGTGTTATTTCTGGAAAATTAAAGACATTACCTTTTGTTCTATGGTTAATTGCATTTGATAATTAGGAAACTATAATCAAAATCTGAAAAGAGCAAGAGCAGTATCAGATTAATCATAAAGCACAGGATGAAAATAAAAACCTTTAAAATGAAATTACAACAATAATTTTTCTAAGTTTTCTAGGCAAATTTAATAGTAATGGGGCTTGAGAACCCTAAAGCTAAAAACTCACAAGTTTCCTTTAAAAAATATTTCACAAATAAAGCTACAATGCTAGTACACATTTCTTACAGATGACTTCGAAAACGTAAAAGCAGCAAAGAAGAAGTAAAAACTGTAAATTCTTTGTTTCACTCTAACTACAATCACCACCCCTACTTGGTGCTCATGCTACTCTGTCTCTTAATAAAAGCATCAAGCATTTATGGTTCCTTTAAGAAGAAAAGAAGGGATTTGTGAGATTCAGCAATTAGTAGTATTTCCTCATCCATTCTATTCCCTCCAGCATTTTGTCTACAGAAGAGCAGAGGTGGAGTTGGCAAAAGTGTGAAGCAAACTTCTGAACTGGCCTTATATAAATGCTAAGTCAGTAGCACGGCTGGCTCATGCAATCACTAAGAATCTCCCTTAAGTGGGTGTAAAAGACAACATAAAGCTTTCCATGGCTTGTCAGCCAGATCCCTTGAGCAAACCACTTAATCCCACTGAGTCTTTGCTTTCCCCATATATTAAAAAAGACAAAAAATAAATAAATAAAAAAGACAAAAATACTTCCCTTACTATCTAATCTTGTTGTAAAGTTCAAATTACATGTATAAATTATATATACAATAAATACCTAATAAAAGATAGCACATATATTATATATAATTTATAGAAGTATTTTGGAAAAGGACAAAGCGTTACATAAATTTTGGTAACTCTAGCAATAAAAGCATATTTTTAAGTCATATACTGTTTATTATGTGAAAAGAGGTAAAACTGGTAAATTCTTCCTCAAACTATCATTATGTGCTTATTTAGAAAAATTACTTAGCTCTTCTTTTTCTTTCTTTATATAAAAGAATAGTAATGGTAGTGGCAGCTACTATTTAACAGGCCACTGGCAGTGCAAAAGTATTTAAGTTCATCAGCAACCTTTGGAGGTAAGCAATTCAAGATCAGGATTAGGGTGAGGCACTCACATCAGGTACAAAATCTAAGGGGGCAACAAAAATTTCAGTTTCAAGATAAACAATATCTTAATGTAATATTTTTTAAATCAAATGCAATCCAAATAAATCAGTGATGAAGAAGATATCAATATTTTGAAAACAAAGCAGTCACCTTGCGTAAGCTTGAATACATTAATTTCTTTGTGCCTCCATTTCTTTATCTAAAACGGGGGAAATAATAATAATTAATAATAATAATAATAATACTTACTACTTAGAGTTGTGGTAAAGATTAAATGATTTTGTATATGTTAAGTGGTTAGAACGGTACCTGGCACATATTAAATGCTTGAAACCTGTCATTTAAAATCATTTAAGATGACCATGATCACTATTTCTTCAATTTTTAATAGAAGAAAATTGAAGAGTCAAAGAATTTAAATGGCTTGTCCAAGGTTCCCAAGCCAGTCACAGGATTCACACTCAGGAAATTGTTCTCCAGAGCCCTTTTATTGAGCACTAGAGTATAATGTTTCCCCATGAGGATATTATGAAAACTTCATGCTGTTAAAGCACTGAGAGCATGAGCGTGTGTTTATGTGCACCTCGCACATATACCGGGGAGTGAGTTGATTTAAAAATCTCTCAAAATTTTACCTCACATTAAGGTATAGACTGAGAAAGCTTAACCGGCTCCACATTGTTCAGCAAAGAGGCAACAAAGGAAAGAGAAGAAACCCCCTCCAGGCTGACTGTGGGACAGGGTCTACTCTACCTTCCTCTCACTAAAGAGCTTAGAACACATTATATAACCAGGTCTTTTTCTTTTTTTCTTTTTTTTTTTTTAACCAGGTCTTTTTAGATAAGAGGGCAGTCCAGCTGTGTAAGGAGATAGGTCATCAATAGTTAGCATTCAGCCTATGGTTTACCTGCTTTAATCCGTTCTTTTGAATTGAGCTGTAGACATATTTTTTAAAAAGGAAAATACCTAGAGCTATTTGTTAACAGGATAGTAGAAAACAACACACACGTGTGTTTATACAACTCTATCCACAACATACATGGTACAGAAAGGTGGCGCTCTGTTACTTAAACGGCTTATGACTTGAATTATATCTCTTGGTAAAGCGAGCCTCTCAAATTATTTGTACAGATTTCCAGGTCGGTCACAGTCATGCTTTCTAAGAATGAAGGTTAGTTGTTTAAATCTGTGACTCAGTGCTATCCAGCCTTTGTTACTGCCTCTTATATGCTATCCTTCATCCAGATTTTGGAAAATAATTTAATTTCCCTTGTGAATGAACTGGGGCAAATTAGAGGATTAATTTCTATGCTCCTTGAGTATTTCCTCACTGAATATTAGAAAGATTTCAAGTACAGGGTCCTGGTTTCTAGTCTTAAGCATAATCCTGTAGAGTGAAGCACGATACAATCATGCCTAAATATGACAAAATAGGCTTGGATAGATTTATATGATATCTCAGAAAAGCTGACATGTGCATGATTCCTTTTTCTTTCTTTCTTTCTTTTTCTTTTTTTTTTCCTCTCCAAGATTTTATTTAAATTCAAGAGAGTTAACATACAGCCTAGTATTAGTTTCAGGAGTAGAATCTGGTGATTCATCGCTTACACGTAACACACAGTGCTCATCACAACAAGGACACTCCTTGAAGAAAGTCCATGGTATTTTGATAGGGATTGCATTAAACGTGTAAATTGCCCTGGGTAACATTGACATTTTCACAATATTAATTCTTCCAATCCAAGGGCATGGAATATTCTTCCATCTCTTTGTGTCTTCCTCAATTTCTTTCAGAAGTGTTCTATAGTTTTTAGGGTATAGATCCTTTACCTCTTTGCTTAGGTTTATTCCTAGGTATCTTATGCTTTTGGGTGCAATTGTAAATGGGATTGACTCCTTAATTTCTCTTTCTTCAGTCTCATTGTTAGTGTCTAGAAATGCCACTGACTTCTGGGCATTGATTTTTGTATCCTGCCACGCTGCCAAATTGCTGTATGAGTTCTAGCAATCTTGGTGTGGAGTCTTCTGGGTTTTCTATGTACAGTGTCATGTCATCTGTGAGGAGGGAGAGTTTGACTTCTTCTTTGCCAATTTGAATGCCTTTTATTTCTTTTTGTTGCCGATTGCTGAGGCTAGGACTTCCAGTACTATGTTGAATAGCAGTGGTGAGAGTTGACATCCCTGTCTTGTTCCTGATCTTAGGGGAAAGGCTCCCAGTGCTTCCCCATTGAGAATGATATTTGCTGTGGGCTTTTCGTAGATGGCTTTTAAGATGTCGAGGAAAGTTCCCTCTATCCCTACACTCTGAAGAGTTTTGATCAGGAATGGATGCTGTATTTTGTCAAATGCTTTCTCTGCACCTATTGAGAGGATCATATGGTTCTTGTTTTTTCTCTTGCTGATATGATGAATCACATTGATTGTATTATATGGTCTCATTCATTTGGGGAATATAAAAATAGTGAAAGGGAATAAAGGGGAAAGGAGAAAAAATGAGTGGGAAATATCAGAAAGGGTGACAGAACATGAACGACTCCTAACTCTGGGAAACGAACTAGGGGTGGTGGAAAGGGAGGAGGGCAGGGGGTGGGGGTGACTGGGTGACGGGCACTGAGGGGGCACTTGATGGGATGAGCACTGGCAAATTGAACACCAATAAAAAATAAATTTATAAAAAAAAAAAAAAAGACCCCCTTAACGCCCATCAGCCATTTGGCCTATCCCATTCCCTCCAGGACCCTCAGTTTGTTCCCTAGAGTTAAGAGTTGCGTGATGCCTTTTTTTTACAACTTGCATGTATTTTACAACTTCACAACATATTTATAAGCCGCTGGTTCAATGAATTGAAAACAGGTCTTTTACTGCCTTCTATCAGGGAACTGCCACTAACTAAACTTGTAACCTATTGTCTTGGGACCCCAGTTCCTCATTTTAAAATGGGGCCAATAATAAGACTCTTGTAATAAACTTGTGAGGATTAAATAAGATAAAACACATAAAGTGTTTGGAAGAGGGCATGACAAAAATGTTACTTCGTCCAATATCACTATTGAAAAAAGTCTTGAAACATGCCAATATAATTACACTACCTTTAATAATGTGCATGGGAATTTGCCTTCTTAGGTCTAGAGATCCTTATTCCACTCAGCTTTCTAAGACACTTTACATCACTACATCACTATAGCTAACATTCTGTGTCTTACCCTTCTACAAGGAACAGTATAAGGTTAAATAGGTCACGATGCGTAGAGGAAGTATGGTGTATATTGAATCTATAAGCATATCTCGTGTACACTCATGATTGCAGTCATAGTAGCTTTTACGTCTGAAAAAAATTAATTTCAGGCCAAAGATCTTCCTAACTTAGAAGAGAAACCCTGCTAATAGAGTACAGTGATATAATGATTTTGATTAACAATTACCTTAGGAAAGACAAACACAAAGATTTTAGAACCTAATGGTGCTTTCTGAAAGCAAAAACCTTTATTCAACAGCCGAAATAGTATATTATTTAACAGAATCAATGTCATAGCTTCTCTAAGCCAACCCAGGAACACACATTCCCATCATGTTCTAATTTAAAAAAGAGAAAAGGATGGCTTTCTATGTGAAAAGAAAAAAAAAGAAAGTTAAGAGCAATATAATTTCAGTTACAGTTTGGATTTGCATGACTGGTCGGTAAAGACTTGGCTTTTTCAGAACCAGGTGAAAAAACAGACCTGACCGTTAGTTTGAATTTGCAAAATTCAGACTCATGTGCTGTCTCAGGACCCTACTTACTATAAAAAGGGAGAATTGATCATCAAAAAAGACTGACTAGGAAGATATGTTATTTTGTGTGGAAGGCCAATTTGGGGCCAATTTTGTCAGGGTACAAATGAGGAATTTGGGACAACAACGAACCCAATTCCTACCATCTGGAATGGATCTTGGGAACTTAGCAGCAGATTCCTCCCAGCCAATGCTAAATATGGGAAGCCTTCTGCTGGAGAATATTAAACTACATATTAGGGTAGTTTCACCCTTCACCTGAACTACTTGAACTACTTTCACCCTTCACCTGGATTCAAGAAACTATATGCTAGTCATCCTGATTCTTTAATGAAAACATGAGAGAAGAACAACAAAGCAGTGCCTTTTTGGAAGATTGTTTCACAATTAATTAGCAATTCTGTGTAATAACTATAAGAACCCAAGAATCAAGACTAATCCTTCTCCTCTTTCTGAGGTATTCCTTTGATGTACAGTTCAGGAGTTGCTTCTGACCCTGCCACTTAAATTGAACTCTAAGACACTGTGATGCTTAGGTAATCTTTCCAAATAAAGATCTAGAGAGCACTGACCTTTATGGAGTGTGCACCATCAGCACTATAGCACTAACATGCTTTGGAGGAATGGCCAACGTGGCCAATGGTGCTTATTTCACTTGATCAAGGGCATTGTGGTATCTTTTCAATTCAAAGTCTTTTGCCATTTAAGGGTTCACAACATCCTGCCCTCAAGAGCAAGAATTTCCTTATTACACACTCTGAGTTCTTTAGATGCAGCTTTCTAAAAACATCCCGACCACACTAACTTGCTTCTGCCAAGGACGCCATCTTGCTCCAGGCATTGGGCACTGACCCAGTCTGACAGAAGCAGGGCAGGCTAAAAATAGCAACAACAAAGGCAGCCAAGACTTTGAGGATGCTTTCACATTTTCCTTTTTTTCTTCCTTTTTTTTTTTAAACAGTGCAGCTTTATTGCAAGTCTAAAACATCTAAAAGTCATACTACATATGTCGTAGTACTTCCCACCCGTCTTTGCTCCCCACAATTTAAAAATACAGACACACAAATATGTATATGATTAATCCTAAGCAATAAAAGTGTATTTTTCTAGCTCCATATCCTGAATTCTCAGCAAGTGTTCTGCACTCAGATCAGGTGTAACTAGTTGCCCTTTTGCTATACTGCAATTATTTTCCTCTGACATCTTTGTATTTCAAGTGCCTGACCTGTGGTAATTATTTAGTAAATGTTGAATAAATTAATGAGTGAATGTATATCAGTCAGGATACCCCCAGGTTATGCTGCAGTGACAGATGACTCCAAATGTTTATTTCTTGCCCATGCTTTATGTCCATCGGGCTCAGTTGTGGCTCTGTTCATGTCACTTCTTTTCATTGACCCAGGAAAGTCATATGTATAATCTCAACATTAGTTGGTTGAGATAATATAATCTGCTTTCAGGGAGGGACATCAAATACCACAAATATTCACTTCTCTAAGCTCCCACAAACAGAACACATTTACCCACTCTCCACAGGAGATAATCCTACTAGCCCTGACATCAGGCTCAAAATCCTGGGACTTGTGATGATCTTTACATTGGTCTGGAGATGTACTAACAAGTTATCAACTCAATACTTACCCAATATTCGATGTCTGAGCAGGATCAGGACAACCGCATAGGTATTTTCATTCAGAAGAGGAAACAATGGGAGCTATAGCAGTCACTAGTCCATAAAAGTTTGAGATCACACTGGGAGGTTTTATGAGGCTCTTAACCTGAGGGTGGGGATTGTTCCTTGATTCCAACCCCGGGAATGGCTCTGAAGTTCATTACCCTCCCTGGCTCTAATTCTGCCCTCTGAGAAGTCTCCCTTTCTGATTGGCCACATCTGAAGAGAATATCGGGGATCACGCTTTCATTGGGAGCTGAGGTATATTCTTAGTCACTTTCTACCCATAGAAATATAGGTGCCTAAGTCTCAAGAAATCAGTCTCTTTTAGTCCAGTGGGTTTTGTTTTTTTTTGTTTTTGTTTTTGTTTTTTTGAGTACCACTCACTCAGAAATGTAGCTGGCTTCTCATCTACTTGACTCTGACAATAGACATGCCTCTCTTTCTGCATTCAATCCAGGTATTTGGGCCCATCACGCTCCGTTGGGCATGCCACACCAATAGTCTCTCTTCCCTGAGCCATTTGTTCAACACAAGATATACTAAATGTCACACTGATCAATTCAAGGGTTTTAACAAAGGATATAATGGTCATATACTTGATTTGTACCTAGCTGAATTTTCATTGGCCCCCTTTGTCACACAAAAGCTGTCTCAGTTTTATCATTCATGGGTTATGCATGAGAATCACTTGTATCTTTCAAACCAGCAAGTTCCTAAGTGTCTTGTCCTTCCCTATTTTCTTTCACTTCCTCTTGCAAACTGGCCAATGTTGTCAGAGCTCTTGGTCAAATGTACCTTATCAAATGCAGTCAACAGAAATTGAGATACATGATACTGTTTCTCAAATTCCTGGCCAAGAGCAATGAACTCATTAGGAACATTATTTGTCCACTAAGCTATTAGAGGGCATAGATTTTATTTAAAGTATTTCATCATTTCATAACGTGAATTACCATGTAAAAAACCTTCAGGAACTGTTCCTTTCTACCCACAATCTGGCTTCAAGGCCATTAACACTAGTTTATTTTGTTGTTGTTGTTCAGGTACTAATTTCTGTGTCAATGTAGGCTAAGTTATGCAACAGTAGTAAACAACCTCATATCTCCAAAATTTGAGTGACTTATGACTACAAGAGTATATTCATTATAGCTCCTGCTTCACATCCATTGTGGTCACTTTGGGCTGTGCTTCATGTCTCCATATTTACTTCAGGACCCAGGCTGATGGACAACTTCTCCCTGGCCATTTTGCCACTCTTGCAGCAGAGAAAAAAAGAGACCATGTGCTGGATTTTAAAGCTATTGTTGGGGAGTAGAACATTCCATTGACCAGAGAAAACCATGCCATGCCTGACATCAATGAGGCCAGTATGTATAATCTTTCCCCTGAGAGAGGAAATCTTTTAGAAAGATTACCCTAGGCACCAACAACACACACCAAAAATTTGGCAAGAAATGAGGAAAAAGTTAAGTACTTATCCTGGCATTTCTATATGAATTATATTTCCAAATAACTAAATTGATAAAGGCAACATTTTTCTTTATGAAAGAATTCCAGCTTAGTATATGCTAAAGAGGTATTAGAATTGGAAATCAACATTGTGCAATCTCTAAACAATTGAATCAGAGGAAAGACATCAACAGATATGATCATTAGATAAATTATTAACAGAATCCTTACAAAGGAGGGGTCAAAGTGTCATCTCCTAACTCCAGTGATCAATCTCAGTGTCTCCAAAAGTGGGAAAACAGAAGATTGTATGATTCTTAACGGAAGCAATATGAAGTATATAGCAACACTTGTGAAGAATTCTTACAAAAAAAGATGTCCAGAATTTAATCAAACCCACTTATTAGAAATATGAAAGACAAATCAAAATTGACTTTATTTCTTAAACATATCAATATCAAGGGTGAAAAGGGTGGAGGGAATTTGGCTAGCCTTAGATAAAGAGACTTTAAAAAGATTTAAGCCAGACTTAATAGATCTTGATTGTTTCTGATAATAACAAATCAAGTATGAAAAGACTTTTTTTTTCAGTCAATGAGAGCAATCTCTATATAAAGTAGATGTTAGGTGATACCAAGGAATTATTGTAGCATTTGTTAGATGTCATATATGGTGTTTCTTATGCTATTCTCTCTATTCCTGTGTGACATCTCTCATTAGAAAAATCTTTTAAATTTTATTATTTATTATTAAGGGGGAAAAGTTTACCCTATTTTACATTTTTACCTTCACTGCATGAGAGTGCCCATTTCCTTTCACCTTTAACATTTACTTTTTGTTAATCAAATGGAAAAAAAATTGCCGTGTTTTATTTGCGGTTTTCTAATTATTATGAAGTTGAGCATCTTATATCTATTTTATATTTTTATTTCTTTTTTATGAATTATCTGTTTATATTACGTGCTACTTGTAAAATTGGGTGATTTGTCTTTTTAGCTGTGACCATAGTGGGGCAATTGTGACTATTGTGTGACTATCGTGGAGTTAAGTATCAAGTCACGTGGCAGGTCAATTCAGAGCCTGGCTTAGAACTATCTTCAATAACCTTTCAAATGCATCATGGGGTCTTCATTATCCCAACTTCACAACAATAATTAGTTTCTTCCCATTTGGGATTTTTTCTGCCATTTAAATGGAGTTGATATTACTTAATGTCCATATACTTCCTGTCAAGTCTAAATTTATTTAATTTCAACATGACATGTTTTGTTTATGTGCCTGATAGTAATAGGTAAGATTACTAAATCTTAATACAGACACAATCTGGACCTCAGTCGAATATTTCTCAGAGTTTACCTCCCTAGCTTTAAAAGAAGACCAACCTTACTCACAGACCTAAAATCTTGCTAAATGAATAAATATTTCTATTTTCATTTTTGCTTTAATACGTTTCATAAAGACAGCTCCTCTTACCTTAAAACTTTGAAAAAGTAGTTTTGATGATCTTGAAAGTGGCCATTTTATTCTCATACTGCTTCTCTAACAAAGCAGCTCTTAAGCTTGCTTAAACCTATCAGTGCAATCACTAAATGTAGAGTTAAGGGACCTAAGATACGTTTTGTTGACAAAAGAATTTTTTGGACTAAGTAATTTTTATACCCATCTCTAATTGCTTCTTTAAATAGGCTTCTCCTTATAACTCATGTTAATCAGGGAATACCTAAATTCTCCCTATTGCATACGTGAACAAATATGGGCTTTATCCATTCTATTCTTATTTTAATAATAATTTCTGAGAAGCAAATAAAATGCCTGACTAGATTAGTAGGCATTTTAGAATACCAATGACTATCTAATTCATCACATATAAATCCTATTATAAACCTATAAACTCTGAATCAGCAAAAATTGAAAATGATAAGACCTATAAAATTTGGAGTAACTCTCTACCACTGGCTCCTAGTTGTAATGATCATTAAAATTTTGATATAGTTTTAATATACTAGGGTTCAGAGTACAAAAGACTCAAAGGCACACATCATTCATGCTTAGGAGCCCTATTTTTTCCATCTCACTAGCCCTCAGACAACTGTGTAAGTCCTTTTCTGTTTTTCCTGATTGGCAAAATTAGATTTCAGACAGCTCCCCTTGGAGATGTCTTGTACTAACCTTAACTGGTTCCATTATAACGAGTTCACTAATGCACTTATCAGAGCTCTACCAACTCATGGAAGCAATCATTCTGTTCTAAAGTCCTCATCTTTGTGGAAGCAGGTGGAAATGTTTCAGATGCTGGCCAACAGGACTGTTTATAAACACTCACACTGGTTCTGACTCACGAGGTACCTTTTTTTTTTGTCCCGGAAATTACTTAAATATGATTCCCTCTGGTTGGATTTAAAATGAAATTTATTCCATTTCTTAAAAATGTTATGCCTATCTTGCCAAATTATTTACCTGTTACAGTGTTCAAGGTTCATACAAACTTTATTGTGGCTTCCTTCGTAATGAATTAAAGTTTAGATTCTTTTGTCCAATATTAACATTGAGAAACAAATAATTTCAGGTGTAACACTCCAGCATTGATGACGGTAATCTATATATTTTCAATTTATAGGGAGATTATCAAAAGTGCATAAGCCTATGGCTTTTACTGATTTTTCACCAATTTTTACCATATAGAAGCTGTGGTGGGTTATGTGTTTGAGCTTAAGAAACATCAAGTTAAAAATGCTAATACTGAAACTACTACTTGTGGAATTAATACCCATTCTCAGTTTCTCCATACAAAAATCCCATTCCCATTAGTGATGGATAACCAATTAATTGTAACTAAATGCTACTAGGTGGGGGTTCCAGAAAATAAAGGGAGCTGACTAATCTGAAAGGCATATTTCTTCCTTTTCTTATATCATTTTATTTCTGAGAAATTATGGCTAGAGTGGCAGTGCCTGCTTCGTGAACAGGAAGCTACCTTGAGGATAAGAGCTGTGTGCTGAGAATGTCAAGGCATAGAAATAGAAGGAGCTTGAGACAACAATGACATCGTGAAACTCCATACAGCTCTAGGAGTGCCTCAAAATGTGCTTTTCTGTAATGGGAAATAAGCCTCTATTTTGGTAACGCTATTTTAGGTCCTAGCAATTGAATATAATTCCTAATTTAAAAAAAAAACTACTTTAGCCAAGTGTGTTTATAATAACACCACCAGAATCAGAGTGATAGTCTTTTGAAAGACTATACAATCATTTCAAGTGCTGTAAAGGTCACATATATTCTATAACCATCTTTATTTAAATGTATGTCTTAATGAGATGAGACTTTAGATGAAGTTAGTATTTCCCGCCTGTCCCCTGACCTAGTGAATAAATTGGTACACAATACCCTGTGTACCAATGATGGAATTTTATCATTGTAAGCTAGACATTAAGAGATCATTAAAGCATATTTATCAATTAGAATGCTCAATTACAAAACTGAAGATGCAGCATCACAGTAAATGTTTTGTCTTTCAGCATAATTTGGTATCATTGGACTTTATACAAAGAATATTTCATACACACTTATTAATATACATATAGTGAACATGTGCTATGCATAAATCACTTCCCACTGCTTCCGGGGTCAGACCTCTTCTTTCCTCCCAAAATCTCTCCCACACTGCTCAACTGGGGCTAACCCTCGAACCTATCTCAAGCTATAGGGTCTGTTATCTAGCTAGACCTGGTCAATCAAATTACCTTTTATTTCTGGTCACAGTGAGTGACTGTGTATTGGCAATTGACACAAGCTGAACCAGTCAGACCCTTCTTAGGATATTTTACTGAAACTATTGGGAAAGATTTTCTTTTTGCTCATAGAAAGTCTAGGGATGCTGGGGCCAGTCGTCCCATCACAGGATGAAGGCTTCTGAAGAATACAGAGTTAGCAACTTGATAACCTGACATTATTTGAGCCCATAGATTCAACTGTGCCCAAAGCCACGCATGCTCTGTTACATATGACCATGGTCCTTTTCTATTTAAATAAGTTCTGTTGCTTTAATCCAAGAGTCTTGGTTAGTTGAAACTGATATTAGGAGTGGGATGTTATAAATACTAAACACCAATATATGAAATTATTCCAACTAAGTTGCAATAAAGAGCAAAGAATCTCCTTTAATCACCATTTTGGAAGGTGGCAAGTCTCCTGCTCTGCTTATGTCAGCTGATGTAACAGCCACTTGTATCTTGTGACACAGGCCATGTTACCACTGAGGTTAGAGCGTTAGGAGACAGGAAAAAAACACCAGGATGTCAGAGTGTGTTAGCCATTTCTTGCAGCCTTTAGCAAAGTCATGAAGAAAGTGTATTCCTGAAAGAAGATACACCTAGCAACAGAAATAGTATGCAGTCATGATAAGAGAAGTCTTTTTTGCCAGAGGCCAGACATTCAAGATGACTGAGAGTCAGATAATCATGGACCCTGGGGGGGAATGAAACAGTGGAATTTCCGGACCCAAGTTATTTAAGGTTAACATAAACAAAGAAAATCAGGAAGAACAGAGAAAAATAATATCGGAACACAAGAAAAGCCAGAGAATGGAGTAAAGTCTGGTTTTTAAGTGCCCCAAACACCTTGCTGAGCATTCCCAGCCCCAAACAAGGAGGAACAATCTCTACTAGAAAGCATCATCCAGTCAAATGATAGCTAGGTATTGCATGTGCTGATAGCCCAGTGACAGCAATATAGCTCGCTGGTTCGTATCAGCAGGCCAACATAAACCCTGGGCTTGGGATAACGGTAGAAGCTTGGTGACAAAAGGCAGAAATTATAGAGTTCAGATTCAAGTACCATATCCTGGCTTTGGTTTCTCACCTCTAGTCTCAAGAATTCAATTCAATCGGCAGTAAGGTGGGCATTAAGAGTATTAAAGAACCAGATAAAACTCAACGCTGGTAAACAAAAGTCTCCAGCTGCTCAAACCTTAGGCCATCTCCAGGCTCCTGAACCTTACACAGATAGGAATTGCTAAAACAGAACATTTCTGAGAAGAGGAATCCTGCCAAACCACCTTTGTGTACAAGGTGATATCAGACAATAGGAAGAAGAGCTCCTCTGGGGGAGCAGAGGTGGGAGCCAAGGTTGGCTGGCCGAGAAACTCACTCCTCTGCCAGAGCTGGTCTCTGTTGTCCCATCCCGGGGGATATGGTACATGCTATGGACTGGAGACTTCTGTACTAGACTCCTCCTCCCTTTCCCAAAAGGGAGCTTTCATTTGAGTTTTGCTTGATGGGCTTATCAGTAAATTAAAGTTGTTAATCTCCAATTGAACTAACCAAGGGGAATTGTACATCATTCAGAGATATCAACTCGGAATTGGATGCAGTAACTGGATGGGATTTTTAAGTTGCCTTAAATATGCAGTATTGGTGCAGCCATTTTCAGTTTTGTATGTGGCAAAAGCAATTTCTAAAAATTACATGTATTAAAAAAAGATTATATGTATACAAATCTTTGGGGCACTTATAATAAATAGATACACATCTGTATATACATATATACGTGTATATGCGTGTGTATGTGAGTATATATATTATGTGTGTGTGTAACTACTGGGTTGCTGCGAAGGGAAATATTGTTGACATGTATATCTTCCTACCCAGTATCCATTTTCCTTTCTGTTGGTAATAGAATCTCTTTCTTGAGGACTGTAATAGAATTATTGAGCTTTTGCTGAAGAATATTTGTCTAGAGTATGACCTCTATAAGGCATAAAGTTACAGATGCAGAGAGGGGAGCCTGTAAATATAAAGGCACCTCATTACAACTGAAAAAAAAAAAAAAAAAGGTGTAAAAAGAAGCCAGGCTGATATGCAGGCTTCTCCAGGTACTCTATCATCGTGATTCTAGAAATATTCAGGATCTTCAGAGTGGTTAAGTACCCTTTGCATGCCACTTCACTGTACTTCTGTACTGTAACCTCAAAGACTATTAAATTACTTATGCGAACAATTTGTGAATCTGATCTTCTTTTGCAGACTAATACATCATATTCTGGATGTTTCAGGCAGAGGTGGCCCACAGTCCCCCAGCCTCAATAATGGGTAGGTGACTCAGAACAAGCCACTCAAAGCATTCCACATCCAGTGATATTCAGAGATCAGGTTTAAGCCAGCTAGGTCAATTGAGTCCTCTCTGCCACTTTTCTGCCAAAACAATCAAGAAAGAATTTCATGGCCTAGCAGGGATGTCAGCTGGTAAAAAGCCATCTGAGACTGCTGGCAGCAATCTTACCTGCTGCTTGGAGAAAGCCCAGCCATTAGGAGAGGAAAAGGAAGGCTGTCACAGCATCATTTGAAACCCTGCATCTAGATGTACAGTGAAACTCAGCTACGTAGGTCAATCAAGAATTCCATTTATGTGTGTGTTTGTTTAATATTTTATTATTTTGCTTCAGGTTTTTTGCTTAAGTTACATTGAATTCTGTTTCTGTCACTTATAAGCATGAAAACCCTAAATGATAAGTGGCAATTTCCTGCAAGAGAATTTAAAAAGCTTGTGTTATGATAATGAAGAAAGAAAGCATAATATCTTACTGGTGTGTTAGATGCCATCGTGAAAGGTTTTTTTTTGCCTTTTTTTCCATCTTTTTTTTTACTTTTATGGAATTTTGCATTGAAAGGATTTGAAAGACTTGATTGAATCAGCAAGATGAAAGCTATTAAAGTAGATAACAAATCCTTCAAGTTTGGCTGTTTTGCTATGTGAAAAGAATGTGAAATTCTTTGAAAGAACTATAATATACTAAATGAATTTTTAAAATATTTTATTGAGCTATTATTATGTGTCAAGCATTATGTTACATCTATTCTATGGGATTAGATTTGTGGGGGGAAAATGGACCTAGTCTCTGGACTTACAGACCCAATCATCTAAAGTAGTGATAATAGACCCTGTATTAAGCAGATATTAATATAAAGTGAACGTGTTTATCAGCATTTAGTTGTAGAGAACAAAATTCACTCCAGCTGGTTTAAGCAGAATATGTGACAACAAATCTTATAACAACCAGATATTAGTATAGAATGAATGGATCCATCGATGTTCAGTTGCCAAAAAATGTAGCCGAAGCTGAAAATGACTTTTGCAAAGTCTCAAATGGCTTTCAGAATCATTGTCAGGGCTTGAAGAAATACCCCAGGTCTATTTTTTGGGTACTATTCTGTGGTCACGTTAAACAGAGGAGCAGTGTCACCAGAACCAAACCCTCACAGTGACAAGAGAAAACCTGCCACAACTGTGTAATGCTGTGACCAGGAAGCTACTGTTTCTGCAGACAGCTCCAGACTGTAGTGCCTGCTGCCCACAAATGTCCATGTCCTGCCACTCAGTCTCCACCTCGGTCTTACCCGAGGTGTTGTACCATTGCTAATGCCGTCATAGGGAAAAAACAATAATAATGGCCCTACAAGGAGCAGAGCATAAAAGGGAAGCGTTGTAAATGACAAGCCGAGCTTAATCATATCTCGAAACCTAGCTGCAAGAGTTCCTTACAAATGTAATTTTAGTTTTTTAGCCTTCTAGAAAGAGGTTGAGCTGGACAGAGGTTGAGCTGGAAGTTCTAACATATCCACAATGGAGAACACGCCGTTGGTTTCTAAGTTGGGTGGGAAAAATCCTAGTTTTAAAAAAATTACATTCCAGAAATCTTCTATTTAGAAGATCTTCCCATGTCTTCTTTTAGCTACTGATACATTTAAAAGCCAGAGTGTATGTTTACTGATCTCCTTTAGGCTTTTAACATTTTTAAACAGAAGGATTATGTGGTGGTCCCTAGTTATTTATTTTTAATTGACATAATAGCCATTCAACTCAATACAAGACTTCAAGGGCAAAATAATAAAATACAAAAAATAGTGCTAATTTGGCACTATTTTTTTCTTCAACCAATTAATTAAAAGAGATAAAATTCCATTGTGAAAAAGAATCAAACACAGTTACAAACAACTTACCAGCATCATTATTTATACATAAAATCACTGAGAGATGAAGTTAAAAAATGTAAATTGAAGCTAAAGTTTGCTGCCATTCTTGTCCACAAAATACTATGACATGAATACAACCTTCTCAGAAATAGGGTTTTTTTTTTCTTTTTACAGTATCCATTTCCATATCCAAACTGATATCTTTTTCTTCTAAATTAAAACAAATTAGAGAACATCATTCTTTTGCCAGATAGGATTACTCTGCATAGACCCTTTAGCACTTGACAAATCAGTTATATTAATGCCAAAACACAGCAGAAAACATTTCAAAATTTGTAGTTTTCTGGACTGGTTTTGATAATTTGTAGGTGAAAGAGTCACCGTTTAAAAGCTGCTATTCATTTTGAGACATACAGAAATTAAATAACTTTTTCATAGATTTTGTTTAGTAATAGTCAACAAATGGATATTTTAATTTTAAGAAAATAAAAATAAGGGGTGGTGCCTGGGTCGCTTAGTTGGTTGCGTCCGACTCTTGATTTTGGCTCAGGTCATGATCTCAGAGTTGTGAGATCAAGCCCCACATCAGGCCTGCACTCAGTATGGAGCCTACTTCACAGAGCCTGCTTGAGATTCTTTCTCTCCCTCTGCTCCTCTCCCTGCTCGAGTTCTCTCTCTTTCTCAAAGTAAATAAATAAAATCTTAAAAAAAAAAAAAAAAAAGGTATGGGAAATATCTTAAGTTCAAGAGATAATACTTTTTTGTTTTACAATGATCTGGGATATAATATTGGTGAAAGTGAAAAATTGGTGAAACATTTCACAAACATCTGTTGGAAACTGGCTTTACTTTGGGACAAAAGAGTCATTTTACAGCAAGAGGTGTAAATCCCAAAGCCTTCCCTTGAAGGGTCACAGTATTTTGAGAATATTCAATGGACTGGTGTGTTCCTGACAGAGGCAGTTGGTATCCAAGGTTAGCAGGAACACCAAGAAGAAACCCGTCACAAGAAAGGGCCTTGTATGGACTGACCTGAATTCAGTGTCAAGGCTCTGGGTGCCAGAGAGGAGCAGTAGATACCCACTTGATTCAGCCTGCCTTGAATAAAATGACTGTATTTGAAATACAAGAGCAGAGGACTAAGAGTATTCCCCCTTAGGAATTTCAACCCACTTTGGCATGGAATATGGTAGTTCAAATGTCACCTTTGTGACAGAGAATTCCTGTGTACCCTGAGAAAGTATTGCAACATTAGAAGCAGATCTTGGCTAGTGGATTGACCATACTTTCTTGTTTCTTATTCTTTGAAACTGTTGAATTAGACTCTGGTCTAAGTAAGCAATTTGGAAAGAAAAGATATGCAAGTCTGTTGCTCAGAAAGATTCCAGGGTCTTAGCCTAGACCACCTAGGTACAATTTTCAGGAGGTGTGGATTAAAATTCATTATTTTTTCAAGGTACCCCTGATGCAGCCAAGGTTAATAATCAACTAGGTTAGATCATCACGAACTAAAACAGCATCATATCCTTTCATTTCTTATCATTTCTCTACAACCCTCAAATCGTTCTCAGGTACTGGACGAACCATAGGCTTTATTTTTTTTTAATTTATTTTTTATTGGCGTTCAATTTACCGACATACAGAATAACCCCCAGTGCCCGTCACCCATTCACTCCCATCCCCCGCCCTCCTCCCCTTCTACCACCCCTAGTTCGTTTCCCAGAGTTAGCAGTCTTTACGTTCTGTCTCCCTTTCTGATATTTCCCACTCATTTCTTCTCCCTTCCCTTATATTCCCTTTCACTATTATTTATATTCCCCAAATGAATGAGAACACATAATGTTTGTCCTTCTCCGATTGACTTACTTCACTCAGCATAATACCCTCCAGTTCCATCCACGTTGAAGCAAATGGTGGGTATTTGTCATTTCTAATAGCTGAGGAATATTCCATTGTATACATAAACCACATCTTCTTTATCCATTCATCTTTCGATGGACACCGAGGCTCCTTCCACAGTTTGGCTGTTGTGGACATTGCTGCTCTAAACACCGGGGTGCAGGTGTCCCGGCGTTTCATTGCATCTGTATCTTTGGGGTAGATCCCCAACAGTGCAATTGCTGGGTCGTAGGGCAGGTCTATTTTTAACTCTTTGAGGAACCTCCACACAGTTTTCCAGAGTGGCTGCACCAGTTCACATTCCCACCAACAGTGTAAGAGGGTTCCCTTTTCTCCGCATCCTCTCCAACATTTGTGGTTTCCTGCCTTGTTAATTTTCCCCATTCTCACTGGTGTGAGGTGGTATCTCATTGTGGTTTTGATTTGTATTTCCCTGATGGCAAGTGATGAGGAGCATTGTCTCATGTGCATGTTGGCCATGTCTATGTCTTCCTCTGTGAGATTTCTCTTCATGTCTTTTGCCCATTTCATGATTGGATTGTTTGTTTCTTTGCAGTTGAGTTTAATAAGTTCTTTATAGATCTTGGAAACTAGCCCTTTATCTGATATGTCATTTGCAACTATCTTCTCCCATTCTGTAGGTTGTCTTTGAGTTTTGTTGACTGTATCCTTTGCTGTGCAAAAGCTTCTTATCTTGATGAAGTCCCAATAGTTCATTTTTGCTTTTGTTTCTTTTGCCTTCGTGGATGTATCTTGCAAGAAGTTACTGTAGCCGAGTTCAAAAAGGGTGTTGCCTGTGTTCTCCTCTAGGATTTTTTTTTAAATTTTTATTTATTTTATGATAGTCACAGAGAGAGAAAGAGAGAGGCAGAGACATAGGCAGAGGGAGAAGCAGGCTCCATGCACCGGGAGCCCGATGTGGGATTCGATCCTGGGTCTCCAGGATCGTGCCCTGGGCCTAAGGCAGGCGCCAAACCGCTGCGCCACCCAGGGATCCCTCCTCTAGGATTTTGATGGAATCTTGTCTCACATTTAGATCTTTCATCCATTTTGAGTTTATCTTTGTGTATGGTGAAAGAGAGTGGTCTAGTTTCATTCTTCTGCATGTGGATGCCCAATTTTCCCAGCACCATTTATTGAAGAGACTGTCTTTCTTCCAATGGATAGTCTTTCCTCCTTTATCGAATATTAGTTGACCATAAAGTTCAGGGTCCACTTCTGGGTTCTCTATTCTGTTCCATTGATCTATGTGTCTGTTTTTGTGCCAGGACCACACTGTCTTGATGACCACAGCTTTGTAGTACAACCCAAAATCTGGCATTGTGATGCCCCCAGATATGGTTTTCTTTTTTAAAATTCCCGTGGCTATTCGGAATCCTTTCTGATTCCACACAAATCTTAAAATAATTTGTTCTAACTCTCTGAAGAAAGTCCATGGTATTTTGATCGGGATTGCATTAAGCGTGTAAATTGCCCTGGGTAACATTGACATTTTCACAATATTAATTCTGCCAATCCATGAGCATGGAATATTTTTCCATCTCTTTGTGTCTTCCTCAATTTCTTTCAGAAGTGTTCTGTAGTTTTTAGGGTATAGATCCTTTACCTGTTTGGTTAAGTTTATTCCTAGGTATCTTATGCTTTTGGTTGCAATTGTAAATGGGATTGACTCCTTAATTTCTCTTTCTTCAGTCTCATTGTTAGTGTATAGAAATGCCACTGATTTCTGGGCATTGATTTTGTATCCTGCCACGCTACCAAATTGCTGTATGAGTTCTAGCAATCTTGGGGTGGAGACTTTTGGGTTTTCTATGTACAGTGTCATGTCATCTGCGAGGAGGGAGAGTTTGACTTCTTCTTTGCCAATTTGAATGCCTTTAATGTCTTTTTGTTGTCTGATTGCTGAGGCTAGGACTTCCAGTACTATGTTGAATAGCAGTGGTGAGAGTGGACATCCCTGTCTTGTTCCTGATCTTAGGGGAAAGGCTCCCAGTGCTTCCCCATTGAGAATGATATTTGCTGTGGGCTTTCCGTAGATGGCTTTTAAGATGTCGAGGAATGTTCCCTCTATCCCTACACTCTGAAGAGTTTTGATCAGAAATGGATGCTGTATTCTGTCAAATGCTTTCTCTGCATCTAATGAGAGGATCATATGGTTCTTGGTTTTTCTCTTGCTGATATGCCTTATTAAAAAGAAGAGAGAGAAGACTCAAATTAATAAAATCATGAATGAGAAAGGAGAGATCACTACCAACACCAAGGAAATACAGACGATTTTAAAACATATTATGAACAGCTATACGCCAATAAATTAGGCAATCTAGGAGAAATGGATGCATTCCTGGAAAGCCACAAACTACCAAAACTGGAACAGGAAGAAATAGAAAACCTGAACAGGCCAATAACCACGGAGGAAATTGAAGCAGTCATCAAAAACCTCCCAAGACACAAGAGTCCAGGGCCAGATGGCTTCCCAGGGGAATTCCATCAAACTTTTAAAGAAGAAGCCATACCTATTCTCCTAAAGCTGTTTGGAAAGATAGAAAGAGATGGAGTACTTCCAAATTCGTTCTATGAGGCCAGCATCACCTTAATTCCAAAACCAGACAAAGACCCTACCAAAAAGGAGAATTACAGACCAATATCCCTGATGAACACGGATGCAAAAATTCTCAACAAGATACTGGCCAATAGGATCCAACAATACATTAAGAAAATTATTCACCATGACCAAGTAGGATTTATCCCTGGGACACAAGGCTGGTTCAACACCCGTAAAACAATCAATGTGAACCATAGGCTTTATCATCGAATATACACCAGGAAGTTCCTGGTGTATATTCCTTCCTTTTATGTTTATGTTAACTCTTTTGTTCAACATTGGATACACATTATGCACACTAACACTATACACCTCAATGAGATCCTTAAAATAGAGTGACAACCAGAATACAGTCTCTGACCCTCCAGGAACAGAGTAGATTGCTTCAACCTACCACCAGTGCTGGATGGAACCATGGGCCTGTTTAGCTTTCTCAAATGGATGGCATCAGTTACAACAGCACTGCTGTAATTCTATTAAAGAAAATCTAAAAAACACAATCAATTGATATAAAGTTCATTATTTTAAATTTATTATTTAAATTTATTAAATTTACTTAATTTAATAAATTTCTTCAACTAATTTCTCATGAGGTTTTCAGCATTTCCAGGGATAGCTGAGTTTGGAAAATTTGAACTCAGGTGATTGTTGTTGTATCTTAGTGTATTCTTACTTTGTCTTAGTTCGGGATAATCAAAAAGACAAACAGAAACAAACAAAAAAAAAGCACAAAAGAAAAAACAAAAACAAAACATACTTATTCACATTTGTCCCAATTTAAAGAAGTAATGAAGGTAAATTTCTTTATTCAAAACTAGCTCAGTTCTCCTTATCAGATAACTGAATTATATTAATTATGTTTAGGACTCTCAGAGGGAAAAAAGCTATTTCTAGAGCTCTTGGTTTAGAGGCTATTGTTTGCAGGTGATTCTAAATGTATTTCTAAAAGCCTCATTATGTTTTACCAAGGACAGTTTCCTCGGTTTCCATAGTGATATTCAAAATGTGTGTAGGTGCAATCAAAGAGAAAGATTACATTAATAGGTGGTTTAGCATTTCTGTTGAATATGAAGGTTGCCCAATATTTTAATACAATGGAGCTATTTTTTTTTAGTCTTCATTCTGTAATGGATACATTTAACATCAGATATCTTCTTATGAAATGAGTAATAAGGCCCACTTTACTTGAATTTTAAAACAGTTTCAAAGATATTGAAAGTTATTCTGGTTTTATCTTGCTTTTATAAAGATGATATGAATAATGACTTCAGGGAATTACTGAGAAAACACTTTTTAAATAACTGTGTTCATTGCCTTAAAAAAAAAAAAAAAACAGAGGGATGGCGAGGAGAGAGGTGAACAGATTCAAAATGAATGGATTCTTGCCCTCAAGGAGTTCATGTCATTTTCAATCTATTGATGGACTCTAGCCAGTGGTTCTGTGTAGAGGGTAATTTCCACTATAGTATAACCAAACACTTAGGAACCTGATTTAATAATAGATAAAAAATTTATGTACCCAATGAAATAGGGAGTAAAAAAATAAAGTTGCTTTCAAAAAGCCCTTAGGATGCTCTTTTTCTCTACTTATATACTACGTAGAATTGGCTGGCTTAGGAGCCAGACACCTGCTGGGTCTAGTAAATTACCACTGAATCGTTTTAGGAGCAAACAGAATCAACAAGATGTCTTATGGCATTTCTTCCGCCAACAATTGTCTTCCCCAGTTACTGCCTGAGGATTCTTATAAATTACATGAACAATGGTCCTTAGGAGAAAATTAAAAAAACAAAACAAACAAACCAAAGCCCATCTGCTTATACTAGCCAACCATGAGAAGAAAAATATTAGTAGATTATCGGAAGGATCTAATTTAAGTTTTGAGATAGGAACCTCCAAAGTGCCTTAGTTACGTGTTGATAACATCTTCCGGTTGTTTAGATGTTGATAACAATCTTTTAGTGTTCTGGGTTAAGCATTTAGTTATAAAGTGTGTTCAAGGAAGATTAAAACTGGAGGAAAGTTCAAGAGTTCTGAGTTTTCTTTTAAAGATACATCTATATATTTATATCTACTCATCTACCTATCTATTCAGTTGAATATTTATTGAGTGCATGTTGTGTGCTTTCACTATGCTTGGCATTATGGAGAAGAGAAAGAAACATTGTCTATTTCCAGCTCATGTAGATGATGTAGGGATAGACCTACAGCAAACACTCCTAATCCCTGAAGTGTGCTACAAAGGGGAAGTAGGTATGAACACTGGTAATAAGCCTATGATGGGAAGGAATTTGGAGGTCAGGAAGTCCTCTCAGAAGAAGAAGGCATAAGGCAAGATGTGAAGCTTCAGAAGTAGGAGTTAACTAGAAAGATGATCAGTTTCTCCAGAGGGCAAAGGAGGAACCAGAGATAAAGGTGGAGAGGTAGAGACAAGATCTTACAAGTCTCTGTAGTCCATATTTAGAAGTTCTAGCATTGTCTTAAGAGCAATCAGTATTAAGGGCCATTGAAAAGTCTACAGAGGTGTGGGTAGATGTTGCCAGATTTCTGTGTTAAAGAGTTACAGCTGTGAAGATTAGAGGACGCATTACGCATTAGTTGTATTTTCTTTAAACAGTAGTAAATAAATATCACCCAAGGTAAGGTTTTTAGCTCTGACTTTGGGTTCTCTAAAATTAGTATTTGGGAGACCATAGGGGCTTATTTACACACACAGACACACACACACACACACACACACACCCATTGCATGGGCTTATTTGTAACCTAGTAATAAGGTGTCAATGTAAAGTTGTCAGATTGTTAAATCTACATAGCCTCAAGCTGATCATTACAGAAAACTATGAAAATGCGATGACTAACAGAAGTCTGGATTGCTTTATTTTAAAAGTTTTAGGTATTCTGATGAATATGATAATCGAAAGGAATGGTTGACTACATCAAGTTGTAATGAGTTCAAGGAAATATATTCAAACACAGGAAAAGAATATTTTCATTACCCCTCTTGTATTTGAAGAGATAAAAATTATTGAAATAAATGAAATATATATTGAAGACATTCCCAAAATTAGGCAGTGTATTCCTGTTTTCAGACATGACAAATAGGTAAAAACAGGTGGGATTGGGATACTCCAGGCTAATAAGAACCAAATGCCTCACACATTAAAGCATTTGTCTGAAAAAATATATCTTTAGAAAGGCATAAAAAGAAGAAATTTTTTAAAAATGAGGAGAAAAGGGGAAGATGCCCACATCAAAATAAGTTGTAATTCATTTGTACCCCCAAATACTAGGATATAGATTTCCACTTCCATCATGAGAGAGTAACTGGTATGAGACTAGCCCTTCATCCATAAACAAATATATGAAGTAATGTTTGTCAGGTTTTAGACAATAGGCATAGCAAGATTATGATCTTTGAAAAAAGGAAATAACCTGAGATGGGGGCTAAAGAATTGCCTAGGGCTTTAGGCTGGAGGCATTTTTGGACAGTGCCAAGGGAGATGGAGCCTAAGCAGAGCACTAAAGTCCTGTTGAGCTAAAGAGAAAGATTGGGTGTTCATTGCAGGATTTCTTTTCCTTTAGTGCCTGCAGTTCTTGGTGACACTGCTTGGAAGAATGAAGAGGTAGGTCAGATGAAGAGTGGTGGGCAGCAAACCAAAGTTTATTGAGCAATAATAAAGCAAAGTTTATTAAGCTCCTGAAGATGGAGGGGATCCGAGAGGATTGCTGACTTGGTGACTAAATCTAGGGGCTTCTATGGGACCTTTGGTGGGGGCTGTTTTAATCTGATTAACCTTCCATGTACTTGCCACTCAATCAGGATTTTGTTCACATATTAATCTACCTATCAAGTCGTTGTTCACGTGGGAAGGGATGGAGGGCTCTTTGCTGGGTGACGTTCATAGCCTTAGGGATTGAGATCAAGAGGGCAGTGGCCACCACTGTCCTAAGGCCAGCCAGGTAGCCGCAGACCACGAGATCAAGCTCTTTGTTTAAATATCCCTCTCCTTTGAGTTGGCCTCTGAGCCTGGGTTAGGACACCCTAGGGCCATTCCCTTCCTTTCTGTCACATATAAGTTGTAAGTCCTCCCAACAGGAAAACTTAAAGCTGGGGCACTGAGTAAAGCCAAGAATAGCAGGATGGGATCTTTTTTCCTTATAAGGTTAGTTTTCCTCTTAAGACAGGGGCCCTTTGTCCCTGCTTGCCTTTCTTCCAACTCTCCTCCATCATTCCCCCCGCTCTGAAGAGGTAAGCCTAACTGCTGTTAGGGAAAGCAGCGATGACCGATCTTGGCTACTTCCTGCTGAAAGGCAGAGGTGACTAGGATGGCAGTTAGAGTTCCTCCTCCCTGGGGTGCCCATCCAGGAGCCTGAGGAAAAAGTCAAAGGATATGTTCATGGCAGGTTCCATCCTGACCACCTTTTGAAGTTTGGAATTCCTCTTTTTCTGCATAAGGTTCCCATTTGATGCCATAGAGAAGAATTATGTCTGCTGGCAGCCAAACCAGTTCAAGGGGCCAAGCAGAGATAGGTTAGCAAGAAGGAGTAACAAAATAAGAGTGAGCCAAAGAATAGAGAGTATGATATAGAAGAGTAACATTTAAGAAGACATATCTGTGTTCTTGGCATTTAAAGATGAGTTTGAGGCTCTCTTTAGGTTCACTAAAATACCTCTATATAAGAGAGGTATGGGACTCTTCAGGCATTAAGAATGAGAGAAAATGAGATCTCCCCAGGTACATCCCAGGGGGCAAGAAAAAATTTGTTATGTATTGTGCAGTGACTTCCTTAACAACAATACCGCAGTTGGACAGTTAGTTGGCCCAGGGAGGAGAGTAGAACAGGGAAGGTGGTTCCAGTATCAAGAAGGGTATTGACTGGTTTTCCTTCTATTTCCAAAACCACCCAAGGCTCTGAGTTCCCTATGGTGAGCTGTATCAGAGGAGCCATGGCGTAGAGCCCTGGGCCCCATCAGTCCCGATCAGGGGTGCTGGCCTCCTTAGCCCTCACAGGTTGAGATCCCAAGGACATTCAGATTTCCAGTGTCCCCTACAAGTGGGACAAGGGTTACAGGGCCTTGTTTTTTGCCATTAGGGACATTCTTGCCACCGTGTCCCGGGCAGCCACAGAGATGGCATCTGGTGCTAGAGCCCTTGGAGGCTGAGCTGACCACAACATGCAAGGCTGCAATCAAAGCCTCAGATTCCTCTTTAGCTTCTGCTCCTGTTCCCTACTCTCCTCTTGTTCCTCTCTGTAAAAAACCAGGTTGGCAGCTCATAAGAGCTCTTCTAGGGTTCCTTCAGGGCCAAGAGCCAACTTCTGCAGTTTTTTCTGAACATCTGGAGCCAATTAGGTGCTGAATTTATCTTTGAGAATGATCTCAGCCTTGGGAGAACCAGGGGAGAGAGTTGGATATTTAATGAGAGCTTCTCTCCATCTTTCTAAGAAAACTGTTGGGTTTTCTTCCTGAGTTTGGGTAACAGTTAATACAGCATTATCATCCAAGCAAAACTTCAAAGTTTCAGGTTACCAGAGACTTTGAAAGCTATCTATTCAATTATAGCTATTAACCCGGGAAATAAATGAAAGAGAAGCCCCCATGCACCCCTCAATCTCTCTATGACGCAGGCTTGGAAGTGACAGCATTATCAGTTTCCAATGAGATCACTAGGGTCCCAATTGGGTTCTTGAGGTGGTACAGCCTGGGCTCCAGTTTGAAACCAGAAGCCACCCTTGAACTCATCCATCCCTTGGTAATGAAATAACTCATCCTTGTATCTTTCAGTGGCCACCAGAAGCCCACATTTTTCTCCCTTAGAGAGGGTCTGATTTAACAGAAGCATTACCTCCTTCCAGGTTAATTCAAATACATAAGTGAGATCTTGGAAGGCTTCTATTCATATGTTGTTCCTCAGCCACAGGCCATGGGAGAGAAGAGCCAGGAGGCTGGGATCAATCCTACACTGCTGACATAGACCTTTGCTTTCCCGTAAGGCCCAGAAACATTGTATATAAGGTACTTCTCCCATCTTCCCTCATACTTCCAATTCTAATACTCCCCTCAGGTGGCCATGTCTCATCCTCCAACTTGTATTGTGGCCATTTGCAGGACGAATTCTTCTGAATTAAAAGCAGGAAGGGGAAGGCATTCAAAAGGAATACCGGTTTTGGTCAGAGAATTGCCCATCTACAAGAAAAGAAGAAAAAGTATCCCTTATCTCAATGTCTGATGGTTGAGTAGAAAGACTTTTGGGAAGAGAGAAGCCATCCCCCATCTCAATTTCTCCTTTTCATTTCCTGATTTGTGGTTCCTCCTACTCAGGGGACTGACAGCTAGACCCTCCCTCATCTCTGCGAGGTGCTGGGTAGTTGGACTTACCCAGGTTTGGCCCTAGCTCCAGAGAGCACCCCTGGTTTCCCCCATCCTTTACTTTTCTGTCCCATCATTTCCCTCCCATAGGCCTCTAGGGTACCCACTGACCAGCTAGACTTAGAATTGTTCTGTCTGGGATAGCCACATAATCATTTCAGTAAAGGCTAACTCTTGGAGGGACAAGGAGGGGAAATCCACCAGGATATGTCCTATGGAACCAGAGACTGGGAGATCCCTTACTTAGACTTTATTCCTTTGCCCTGCTTGGCTATTCCTTCACATAGGTGGCATAGCTGGGGGGGTGGGAGGAGCTAGTAATGCCCAGGATAGGAAGAGTCAGTAACAGGAGAGAACAAATGGAGATCTGTGCAGAAAAGAAGCTTAAAATCTGCCTAAAAATCTTTTTAAGTTTTTGGCTAAATAATAAACTCTGCATGTAGGTCAAGACTCTGTAAGATCTGGCACAGAACAGATATTCTGGAGCTGTAAGCTGAATGTAGATTCTGGAGGTCACGCAATACTTGGAAACATTGGAGTTTTGACCAATGGAGTAGATAAACCTCAGTAAACACCTTGGATATTTAACTGAGGCTTCAGGAAAGCCATGCTTTAGTGTAAAAACTACTCTAGACTAGAAATCAGCTGATTTTTTTCTATAAAGGACAGATTGTAAGTATTTTAGCTTGCAAGCCATGCAGTCTCTGTTACAACTAATTGACTCTGCCGTTATAGAATGAGATCAGCTGTAGACGAAAGAAAGAAAGAAAGAAAGAAAGAAAGAAAGAAAGAAAGAAAGAAAGAAAGAAAGAAAGATGTGTTTCAATAAAACTTTATTTACAAAAATATTCGGCGACCCAGATTTTGCCCAACAGTGTAATTTGTTGATCCTCCCTCTAGATCTTCCATAACAAAGCCTAAAAATGAAGTTTAAAATATCATTATGCTTCATTAATAAATTAACTGCCTGTCAGATCTAAATTCAATGCTCTGAAGATAATTTTTAAAAAACTATTAACAATATAGCATCCAAAATGTCTTACATACAAAGAAAAAAATAGACACGTGAAGAACTCTGAAATGTGACACATTTATAGGAAAACAAATAATCAATAAAGAAAGAGCTAGGGATAACAAGGATATTAGGATTAAGAGACAAAACTTTAAAATAACCATTATTACTATGTTCAAGAATTTGAAGATTTTAAAGATTGCATAATAAGTGAACAGATGGGGAGCTTCAACAAAGAAAAAGAAATTATTAAAAATGCAAATTCTAGAACAAAAAATTCAATATTTGAATTTTAAAATTCACAGTGATTCACAGATAAAAATATCAGTGACTTGATGACAGAACAACACAAATGATCTAAGCCCAAGTAAAGAGAGGAAAAAGTCTAAGAAGAAAATGAACAGAACCTCCATGACCTGTAAAAAATATCAAGTGTTTTAAAATTTTGTATTGAAATACCAGAAGAGAGGAAAGAGAAAAAGAATGAGGTAGAAAAATTCTTGAAAAGATAATGGTCACATTTATTTCAAATTTGGCAAAAAATACTAAGCCATAGGTCCACGCTCAAAAATCTTGAAATAGAATTAGCACACACACACAAAAAAATCACATCTATGCATATCAAATCTAATTGTTAAAATCAAAGATAAAGAAAAAAATTCTTTAAAGCAACCAGGTGGGGTGGGGGGGAGGAAGACACTTCATATACGGGGGATCAATGATAAAAAAAATTACTACTTTCTTCTTATTAGAAATAATACAAGCCTAAATACAGTAGAATGATTTCTTTAAAGTACTGAAAGCAGGGAACTGCTGATCTTGAATTCTACATCTACTGAAAATATGTTCAAAATAAAAGTGAAATATATTTTTGGACAAACAAAAACTGAAAAATTTGTTGTCCACAGACCTATAATATAGTAAAAAAAAAAAAAATTAATCTTCAGAATGAAGAAAAATGAAACCATTTGCAAATCCAGATCTATACAATGGAATAAAGAATATGTATATAAGTAATACAACTTTTTTCTTACGTCTTAATTTCTTTAAACCATAATTCATTGCTTATAGCAAAAATATAACAACATATTGTGAGGTTTATATAAAAAAAATACAAGTAAAGCAGCACAAAACATAATAAAAGGTAAATAGAAGTATATTGCTGTAAAGTTCTTATATTTAATATGAGGTAATATAATATTAATTTATAACATCAATTTTTAAGCTATAATAAAGTATAGATTTTATAATCCCTAGTGCTACCATTAAACAAACAAAAAAGTGTATATTTAAAAACGTCAAGGTGAGATAAACTGAAAGAGTAAAAACACAAAATTTATTTTAAAAAAATAGCAGGAGAAAACCAAAACAACCAAGTATAGATGGAACAAATAAAAAACAAACAACAAGATAGTAGAACATCTTATTATGTTCAAACATGCCAATAATACTAAGCATTCCAATCAAAAGACAGAAATTATCAGGCTACATTAAAACAAGACCTGACTCCATGCTGTTTACAAAAAATATCTATTAAATATAGACATACAAATAAGCTAGGGGTAAAAATAGAGGAAAATATATATTATGCAAACACCAGTTAAAAGAAAGTTGTGTGCCTTGGATAATGTTTAACAAAGAAGACTTCAAGATTAGTAGTATTAGTAAAAAAATTATTGATAATAAAAGGGCCAATTCATCAGGAAGATATACTAATCCTTAATGGACATGTACCTAATTATAGATATTTAAAACATACAAAGTAAAAACTTACAAAATTGAATTAAGCAACAGACAAATCCATGGTCATAGCTGAAAATTCTAACATTCTTTTTTGATAAGTGCTAAAAATGGTGGAAAAAATGAGTTAAGTATATAAAAGATTTGAACAGCTGTATAAACTAATGTGACCTTATTAATATTTACAGAAACTATACTCAACAATGCAGAATACACATTCTATTTAAGGGCATATGAAACAAATACCAAGAGAGACTAACCTTTAAGCTATAAAATAAGTAATAAATTTTAATAGATGAAAATCATACAAGACATTCTTTTACTGGAACAGAATTAAATTAGAAATCAATAACAAAAAGATAACTGGAAAATACCCAAATATTTGAACATCTAATAAATCATAGGTTAAAGAATAAATCACAAGAAAAATTAAAAAGTCTCTTGAACTAACTGATAATGAAAATATAATATATCAAAACTTACGGTTAAAGTAGTACTTAAAAGGACATTTATAGCTTCAAATGCTTATATTAAAAAAGAAGAAAGACATAAAATCAATCACTTGTTTCCACTTTAAAAATCTCTTAAGGGATCCCTGGGTGACGCAGCGGTTTGGCGCCTGCCTTTGGCCCAGGGCGCGGTCCTGGAGACCCGGGATTGAATCTCACATGGGGCTCCCGGTGCATGGAGCCTGCTTCTCCCTCTGCCTGTGTCTCTGCGCCTCTCTCTCTCTCTCTGTGACTATCATAAATAAATAAAAATTAAAAAAAAAATCTTTTAAAAGCACGGAAAAGGGGACTTCTGGTTTCTAGTCCAGCATGTAAGAAGCTGTAAGTCTCCACTCGTCCTAAAAACAAGTAAAGAGCAGGTAAAACTTAAAAAGCAATTCTTAGATCCATGAACAAAAATTACTAATAGCAGAAAAGAAAAGAAGATATCACTATAGGTTCCATAGACATTAAAGTGATAATCAAGAAATACTATAAATAATTCTATGCCCATAAATTTGAGAACTGAGATGAAATGAACCAATTCCATGAAAGACACAATCTGCCAAAACTCGCACAAGAAGAAATAGACATTCTGAATAGACCTATAACTATTAAAAATATTGAATCAATAATTAATAATTTTCCAAAGCCAAAAGCTGCAGGCCCAGTTGAGTCCACTTATGAACTCTACCAAACATTTAAGGAAGAAATTATACCAATTTTCTACAATCTTTTTCAGAGGACAGAAACAGAGGGACTATTTCCAACCTTACTCTATGAGACCAGTATCACGCTAATATCAAAACCAGAAACACATTGCAAGTAAAGAATACTACCAGCCAATATTTCACGTGAATATGAGGCAAAAATTCTCAACAAAATATTATCAAAATGAATTGAATAGGGGGGATTTATCCCCAGTAAACCAGGCTGGTTCAACATTCAAAAACTAATCAATGTAATCCATCATATCAATAGGCTAAATAAGGAAGTCACAGGATCTTATCAATACATTAAGAAAAAGCAGTAGACAAAATCTATCACTTATTCATGATAAAATTTTCAGCAAATTAGAAGTAGATGGGAACTTCTTCAATTGGATAAAGAATATCTACAAAAAACCTGTGGCTAACGTCATGCTTCATGTTGAGAACCTTGAAATTTTCCCAAAAAGAACAATCACAAGGCAAGGGTATCTCCTACCACTACTGCTTTCCAATATGTAGTAGAAGTCCTAACTAAAACAGTAAGACAAGGAAAGGAAATAAAAGGTATATAGATTGAGAAGGAAGAAATAAAACTGTCTTTGCTGATGGTATGACCATCTATTTAGAAAACCTGAAAGAACAAATAAACTTTTGGAAATAATAAGCAATTGTAGCAGGATTGCAGTATACAGGGTTAATACACAAAGGTCAGTTGCATTCCTGTATATCAGCAATGAACAAGTGGAATTTGAAATTAAAAACACAATGCCATTAAAAACACAAATAAATTCCATTTGCTTTTAGCATTCAAAAAAAAAGTATAAATCTAACAAAATATGTACAAGATCACAAAAATCACAAAAAAGGAAAATCACAAAAACCTGAGGAACACAATCAAGAGAGCACTGAATAAATGGAGAGAAATTCGGTATTCATGGATAGAAAGATTCAATATTATCAAGATGTTAGTTCTCCTTAACTTGATTTGTAGATTGAACACAATTTCAACCAAATCTCAGCAAGTTATTTTGTGAAAATTGACAAGCTGATTCTAAAGTTTATTTGGAAAGTCAAAAGACTCAGAATAGCCAACACAATATCGAAGAAGAACAGAGTCGAAGGACTGACACTATCTGACTTCCAGATCACTAAAAGCTACAGTAATCAAGACATTGTGGTATTGACAAAAGAATATAGAAATAGATCAATGGTACAAAATAGGGAGCCCAGAAACAGACCCATGTAAATATAGTCAACCTGGTCTTTTACAAAGGATCATAGGCAAAACAATGGATCAAAGATAGTCTTTTCAACAAATGGTGCTGGAATAACTGTACATTCACATGCAAAGAAAAAATCTAAACACAGACATTACACCTTTCACAAAAATTAAATCCAAATGGACCACAGACTAAATGTAAAACACAGAACTATAAAGCTCCTAGAAGATAACAAAAGGGAAAATGACCCCAGGTTTGGTGATGACTTTTTTAGATACACCAAAGGAATGATGTATGAAAGAAAGAATTGATAAATTGGACTTCTTCAAAATTTCTGCTTTGTGTGACACCTGGGTTGTTCAGCAGTTGAGCGTCTGCCTTCGGCTCCGGGCGCGATCCCAGAGTCCCAGTTTCAAATCCTACATGGGGCTCCCTGCATGAAGTCTGCTTCTCTCTCTGCCTGTGTCTCTGTTTCTCTGTGTGTTTCTCATGAATAAATAAGTAAGTAAGTAAATAAATAAATAAAATCTTTAAATTTTTTTTCTGCTTTTTTCAGACACAGTTAAAAGAATGAAAAGATAAGCCACAGACTGGGGAAAAAAAAATATTTGCAAGAGACATAACTGATAAGACACTATTATCCAGGGGCGCCTGGGTGGCTTAATTGGTAAAGTGACTGCCTTCAGCTCAGATCATGATCCCAGGGTCCTGAGAAGCCCCACCTTAAGCTCCACCTCGAGACCCCCTTTGGGCTCCTTGCTCCAAAGGGAGCCTGCTCCTCCTTCTCCCTCTGCTCTCTCCCTGCTTGTGCTCTCCCCAGCCCCTCCTCAAATAAGTAAATAAAATATTTTTTAAAAAACAGTTATACAAAATATACAAAGAATTTTTAAAATTCAACAATGAGAAAACAAATAAGTCCGTTAAAAAATTGGTCTAAGACCTCAACAGATATCTCAGCAAAGAAGATAAGCAAATGGAAAATAAGCATATGAGAAGGTGCTCCACATTATAGGTCATGAGGGAAATGCTGATTAAAACAATATCAATGCACACCTATTAAAATGGCCCAAATCCAAAACACTAACAATGCTGGCAAAAATATGAAACAATAGGAAAACTCATTCAATGCTGGTAGGAATGCAAATGGTACAGCCATTTTTGAAGACAATTTAGAAGTTTTTCACAAAATGTAACATAATCTTATCATCTAATCCAGCAGTTGCACTCCTTGGTATTTACTCAAAGGAACTGAAAACTTATATCTGCACAAAACCCTGCACATATGTAGCAACAGATGTTTATACATAGCAGCTTTATCCATAAATGCCCAAACTTGGAAGCAACCAAAATATCCTTGAGTAAGTGAATGGATTAAATAACTGGTATAGCCAGACAATGAAATAGTATTCGGCACTAAAAAAGAAAAGAGCTACTGAGCCATAGAAAGATATTCAGGAAACTTAAATGAATATTACTAAGTAAAAGAAGTCAATCTGAAAACGTGTAAATTGTATGATTTCAACTCTATAACATTCCGGAAAAAGCAAAACTATAGCTATAGTGAAGGATTTCTGGTTGCGAAGGTTTAGGGGAGAGGGACAGTTAAATTAGCAGAGCCAGAGGATTTTTAGAGCAGTGAAACTTCTCTGTTTGACACTATACTGATGGAAACATGTCATACATTTGTCCAAATTCATATGATAAATAACATGAAGAGTAAATTCTAATGTAGCATATGGACTCTGAGTGATAATGATGTGTCATTGTAAGTTCATTAATTACAACAAAGATATCACTCTGGTAGAAATGCTGAAAATATGGAGGCTATTCACGTGTGGGAACATGCAGTAGTATGTGGGAACTCTCTGTATCTTCTGCTCAATTTTGCTGTGAACATACAACTGCTCTAAAAAAATAAATATGAAATCGGTTTTTTAAAAGCAAGAACAAATTAAAGCCAAAGGAAGTTTTAAAAAAATGGAAATAGCACAGATGAGAGCAGAAATGAAGTAGAAAATGAACAATAAAGCCTTACAATTGGTTTTTGAAAAAGACTAATAAAATTGAAAATATTATGATATCGTTTTATATTGGAATTTTTAAATCTTCGGGTATTTTAATTTTTCTGTGTCATGGTTTATTTTATGTGTCAACATAAGGGATGACCAGATAGCTGGTAAAACATTATTTCTGGGTTCATCTGTGCAGGTGTTTCTGGCAGAGATTCACATTTGAGTCAGCAGTGTAAGTGAAGAAATTCACCTTCACCAATGTTGATGGGCATTATCCAATCCATTGAGAGCCTGAATAGAACAAAGTGGTGGAGGGAGGGTGAATTTACTCTACTGGGACATCTATCTTCTCCTGCACTTGGATATTGGTGATCGTGATTCTCAGGCCTTCCAACTCCACCTGGAACTTACCCCATTGGCTCCTCTGGTTCTCATGCCTTTGGGTCTGGACTAGAACTACACCACCTACCTTCCTGGGCCTCTACCTTGAAGATGGTGGATTAAGGAGCTTCTCGTGTCCACAGTCATGTGAGCCCCATAATATCCCTCATAATAAATCTATTTTTGTGTGTCTGTATGCAAACTATTACTTCTGATTCTCTAACGAACCCTGACTAATACATTATATGAGTTAGATTAACAGTTCCCAATCACATCTTCCTCACATTAGTGTGTTGTAATTTGTTACTAGTAATAAGTTATCAAATTTTAAAGGAATTATTTATAATTAGAAACTACGTAAGTTTATCCTTATAATGTTACTTGCATTAAAATTCATTAGTATATGTGTCTTAGCTCCAGCTGCTATAGCAAAACACTATAGACTGAATGGCTTAACAACAAGGATTGTTTGAAGTTCTCTTAGTTTTGTTTGCTGGGAAGTTCAAAACCAAGGAGCCAGCAGATGCAATGCCAGGTGAAGGCCCACTTCCTGGCTTGTAGAGGGCTTCTAGCTATATCCTCATATGGCTCAGAGGGACATCATATTTCTCTTATCTTTTCTTGTAAAGGTGCTAATTCTACTCATGGGCGCTCCATCTTCACAACCTAATTATCCTTTAAAAGCCTCATCTCTTAATCCTCCTAATCTTGGGGATTAGGGTTGCAACATATGAATTTGGGGGAAACACATTCAAGTCACTGTTTGTATGCTTTCCTGAAAGAGAAAGAAAGGGTGATATCTTAAACTATACTTTGAGAATTGTACATAAGCACTGAAATCTCCATGGGAATATGTCCCAAATTTGGACATCACTTGTCATACTTGTCGAAATAAAGAGGAAAAAAGTTAATGGCTAAATTAGCCCAGCTAATGAAGTCCCTAGGTTAGCACATAAAAAGTCAAAATGAAATTACTTGGAATAAAATCACAGAACAATGATTACAGAACATGATCAAAGGATTGAAGAACACCAAGCGTCAGGTCTGTTGGTATTCACACCCATTCCTGCGTGAGAATCTATTAGATCCTAGGCCCAAGTTTATAAAAGAGGTCTTTCTAAAAATAAATTCTGCCTTTTAAGCTAAGAGAAATGTTTTGTGTTTCACGTGAATCTTTCTGAAAACTTCAGATGACAAATTTACAAGCGATGTCAAAATCTTTCAGGGTAATAGAAATTAAACAGAATTATAGGCCTCAAATTTATACTTCCTTTGTTTCATTCCTGACCATCCCACATAGATCTTTAAGTTCTCTCTTTGAATGAGGAAGACTGTGACAATTTTCCCTATCCAATGCAGAAGTACAGGAGTAGCCTTGTATCTGAACAAGGATTTGGTAAAATATATTATCAGAGGAAATTGCCAACCTTTCTAACTCCATGGCTACTTTCTAGAGCATATGTAACTACTGTTCATATGTAACTTCTGTTCATATGTAATTTCTGTTCATTCAACAGCAAATTTATGAAGTGCTTCCTGTGTGCTAGGCGCTGTCCTGGGGATTTGGGATGCATCGTTGACAAAACAGATGTCTCTACTCGCAAAGTTTAAGAATAATTTTCCCAAAGCAGAATACCAATCATTTTATAAGCCTACTTAAAAATTTCAGTACTTCCCCAGCTTCTGCTAAGTTAAGAACAAATCCTTCCGTCTTTCACTAAGAGAGTCCATAGGCTGGCTCAAGCTATCTTTCCATGTTTTTCTCCTGTTTTTCACTTTCCTTGAGATAATTTTACACTCCAGTCAGACTGGGAGATTCTTACCCTCCGGTTTTCACCCAACCAGATGCCCAGATGCCTTCCTTTTCTGCCATCTTCTTTAGTCCTCTCAGTCTTTTTTTTTTCCCCCTTCCCTCCCTCCCTTCTGATTCTCTCTCCCTTTTTACTAAGCCACTCTGCTTCCTCAGCAAACATTAATCAAGCGCCTACGATGTGCTGGACACTGTGCTACATGCTGGGGAGTAAAAGCGGATTTCTCTTGTTTCTACTCATTGAAATAGACACAAGCAATGCTTAGATTTGAGCACAAAATACAAGTAAAACTTGGGTGAGGCAGAAGAATGTTACACAAATGTCCTTCTGCCCAGTTACTGGCTAATGTCAAACTATAAATTCCAAGAGAGCAGGACCACGCAGGCTGTTGACTTTTTTTAATCCCCAGCACCTGGCACATTCCCTGTTAGATGACTGATGATCAGTTAATAATTATTGAATAAATGAGTGAATGAATGAATGAGAACTAGCATTAAGATCACAAAATGACTTTAGAAGAGTAGTAACAGATGACAAAATATTTGAGCTGCCCAGGATCCCTGAAGAGAGAGAACTTGGAAGTCTTGGAGTCAGAATTATTAAACAAATTAAGAACTGAGTCCCGAGTATTGCTGAATTGTCACTCCTCTGAACTATCCCTAAGCCTGCTAAGGCATGGGAAAGAGAGCATTTATTTTAAAGATAATGTTTTTTGAATCCAGGGACACATCAAAAATTTTTTCAGCTGCACTTCTTTTTATCAGGCAATGAATATCCTTCATAGCTGAACAGCATAAAGATTAAGAGCAAGGTCACTCAGATCACTTAGATCAAAACAGTAGATCTAAGAATTCATTTCTAGTTTTTACTTTTTTGTGAAGTCAAGCAAATTAGTGTCTCTGAGTTCAAATTTCCTTACTGCTAAATAACTGATCTGACACTTAAAATAGAATCTGGCACATAATTAAACACCTAGTAAGTGTTGTTTTTTCTTATAATAAAAAGAGCATGCCTCAAGGTGTTCATAGTCCAGTAGGAGAAAGGGGTGGGGGGAGAGAGAGGGAGAGAGAGAGAGAGAGAGAGAGAGGGATGTAACAAATAATTACTACATAAAATGGTTAAGGGCTGATAGACGTAACTATAATTTGCAATCGGAGTATGAAACTGATTTATTTATGTGCAACATTAAATAAATTACCACCTAACTGGTAACTTTTTTTTTTTAAGATTTTTAATTTATTTATTCATGAGAGACACAGAGAGAGAGGGGCAGAGACATAGGCAGAGGGAAAAGCAGGCTCCATGCAGGGAGCCCGATGCGGGACTTGATCCCGGGTCTCCAGGATCAGGCCCTGGGCCAAAGGCAGGCGCTCAACTGCTGAGCCACCCAGGGATCCCCCCTAACTGGTAAAGTTAACACAGTATATTTACTCAGGGGTACTACTACCATCACTTAATTACCTGATTGTAATAACAAATATTGACAAAAAAAAAAAAAAAAAGGAAACCCCACAAGAGAAAATAAGCATTCTCTTAATGAGATGGCTTTGTTTTGATCATAAATTACTTACATGTATTTCAATCGTTCTAGGTTTCCCAGAAGATTGTTCAACTGTGATAATAACAGTGGATCTGGCTCTTATCTCATAAAGGCAGAAAATATGCTTAAGATCGCAAATCAGAACAGCCTCTGTAAATGTGCTATTTTCACAGCTTGCTTCACACCTCTTCTACCAGCACCTGGTAATTCTTTGTGTATCTTTGTCCTCCAGAAAAAATGCTGCCATCTTCTCAGACTGTGTCTAAATAGGTTGCACACACCCAAGAGTTCTGTGCTATTTCTTCACACTCATCAATCCTATCTGTCTACCCTTGTCCTTTTGTTCTTTCCATTGTGATTTTTCTCCTTTGGTTATGCTGGAAAGATCAAAGAGCAGATATTCACTTGGTATGAGTATATTGTCAGGATGTTAAGTCAGGAATGTTTAAACCAAAGTCATCAGAACCAGAGTAAGCCTGATAACACGATGGGGCCTAATGGTAGTGGCTCGGGATTGTCATTACATGAAGTAATAATTACTGCACCTGGTTCTGTATATGTGCAGATGAGTAGAACATTCTGGTTAATATAATTCCGATCATTTGAAAATATGAAAGACTATGCTTGGCTTCCCTACTGTTCTGCTTGTTCCTTAACTTTTTGGTTATTTTTTGTTCAGATTTAGTTTGAAATATATTTTCCTTACCATTTCTTCCCCGTGGAGAGGAATGTAGGAGCATATAGTTACTGTTAATGTGAGTGATAAAAGGTATAATATCCAACCAAATCATACAAAAACTTCCTTCCTTCTCCAGACCAATTAAAGACTTTATGTCCCAGAATTATCCTGTCAGGACTAAAAGACTGTTGCCACTGCAAATAATGACCGGAATTTCAGGGGGAACAAATTCGCTTTCTTAAAGAGCTTAACGTTAGTCAATTTTGGCTCATTCATGAGGAGAGGTCTTGAGAATATGCTTGCCCTTAAGCTTAAGTAAGGTTGAATAATCAGGAAATTACATGGTAGTAATTTTATTATCGTGTTAGTTGGAGTCTTTTTCCATTTTCTGCCCTTCTTTTCTTCATTAGCTTTGATATCAGAATCTGCATGGTATTACAACATCTGCCAGCAGCTGCAGCCCTAGAACCTTCCAAATGCAAATACAGTGGAATTCCAGCCTTCTCACTGACCTGAGTTGAGTCATATGGTTAGGTTGGTGGAATGCTCACTTGACTTAAGCATGGACAACATGCTTTTCCCTGAGCTTGACTGAACACTGGGAAAGGATGGCTTACATGGGAAATTTAGGATGTTATTAAATAAGCAAAAAAGATGAAATGGGATGATAGGCACCCAGAACACAATAAATGTCATCTAGTGATAAGTGATAACGTGTCACTTGACAGTCAGTTAACATGTATTGAGCACATAGCATTTGTCAAGCAATGTTCTGAGTGTGTTGACTCAGAAAGAAAATAACTTCCTTTGTTACTCTGTGATACAATAACCCATAGAATTAGATAGAATTTTGTTTTTTTTTCTCCCATTCTTTGTTCAAATCTATAATTAAAAACTCAATATACTTGACACGAAATTAAAATTATAGGATATTAGAGCTGGGAAATGTTTGGAGCTTTATTATAGAGATAAGTTACCATTAGAGGTAGTAAAACATAGTACAGGATTCTCCAAACCAGTTTGATCAAGGTCTTCTAATGAATAGAAAATTATTGAACATGTGTGTATATTACTAATGAACCAAAATCTTCTACTACTCTATTAATGTATATGTTATAAAATGTACACCAAAAATAAGTATTGCAGAAGAACCATTTTAAAGGTGAAACAGATGATATTTTATAATATCTTGTTAACCATGACAGCTTCATGTTATTATTTTTTGCAGAATATTCACTTCTCAGGATTCATCACTACAATGGTGGGTGAAAATCCATAGTCCAAGTATTCTTTTGATAATTTCAGATATTTTGGCCAGATTATTTCCAGTATTATTTAAATAAGACTTTTAAAGAAATTGTGTGATGTTGCTAATACAAAGCTAGTAATAAATCTAGGAAAAGGGTCAGTTGTGCCTTTTATTTATTTATTTTTTCTATTTGTGCCTGAATTATTAGTACCTGCTTCAGTCTGCTGTTGTGTTTTGTTTCCTACAGGAATCTTTGTACACCACCGTGTATTCTGTAAGTATTATTTTATTCAAAATAAAAAGTATCAATCTGGAGGGCTTCTTCACTGGGTGCTCATCATCTGCACTTGGAGAAAAAAATCCTCTGTTGAGGACCAGACTCTTTCTTTCTTTTTTTTTTTTTTCACCCACTCTTTCTTTATGATTCTTCCCACATTTTAAGGGCTAAGTTATGGCTCAATGAAGAACAGACATCAGTGTGTGTATTAACTATTTTAAAATGGATTTTCCCCCATTTTTAAAAAAAGATAAAAATTAGTGCTAATATTTTCTCTCCCTCTACCCCCACCTGTGAACTGCCTTAAACAGTGTCTGGTCCATACCCAGATTATATCAGGAGGTCAATGACTAGTGGCACAGAATGAGCATAGGTAAGCACATTGCATATCCTGGTCCTGCCTAAAGCTCACTGTGCAACCTTAGTCTATTTGTTCATCTGTTAAATGGAGATTATGAAGTCATCCTTGTGGAATTTTTGTGGCCATTACATGAGACCATTATTTCAGTGCTGAGCCATCTTTTTCTCAAGGGGAATTAGGTGCTTTAATTAGGATCCTGTGTGGTCTGACATCAGACTGTCTAAATTCAAAGGCCAAGTCAACACATAGCCTTGGGCAAGTTACTTATGCTTTCTGTGGCCCATCTCTTCACTTGTTAAATGATAAATAATATTGATGGCACCAACTTCTAGGGTTGTTTTGAGGATTAAATGAAATAATATTTGCCTAGCTCTTAGCACAGTGCCTGATATAAGGAAATTCTTTGTGAGAAGTCCTATTTTCATAGTTACTCTAAGGCTCAATTCAGAATTGATTATATGTACATAGTATATGCAAATATTTATATATACATAATATATATAAAAAGTGATTATATATACATAGTATAAATAAGGATTATATATATATACAATATTTACATATTGTATATAAAATACATCCTTACGATTTAGATCAGCTACTCCTTCCTATAGAACAGTAGTCACAAAGTGAAGTCTGGGATTCCTGGGGCCCTCCAAAACTCTTTCAGAAGTACTGAGAGGTCAAAAACCATTTTCATAAAGGTACTAGGAAGTTCTTTTTTTTTTTCTTCACTCTCAGTCTTTCATGAGTTTATATGGGGTTTTCTAGGAGCTACATATGTGATATTGCAACAGTCTAAATCAAGAAGCAGCTATGAGAATCCAGCTGTCATATATTGAGCCAGACATTACAGAGATTTGTAAAAATCCTTTACACTCTTCTCACTACATTTTTTGCATTAGAAAACGATTTTTTATAAAACATATATTATTCATATAATAGGCTTTAAAAACAAATTTATAAATACTTAAGTTTTAAAGTTCTTAGCTGGGGAGGGGAAATTGGAGGAAGCAAGTCAAAGGCTATAAACTTCAAGTTATAAGATTAAGTTCTGCGGATATAATGTATAACACAATGACTATAGCTAGTACTGCTGTATGATATATAAGAAAAGTTATTAAGAGAGTAAATCCTAAATTCTCATTACAAAGAGAAAAAACTTTCTCCTTTTTGTCTTTTCTTCTTGTCTTTTTATTGTATCTACATAAGAAGATGGATGTTAGCTGAATCTGTTGCAGTAATCATGATACACATAATTCAAACCATCATGCTATACATATGTCCATCATTTCTCAATAAAACTGGGGGGAAATTTTTCCAGTTTTAACTTTCAATAAGGTAAATTTTGATAGATATAGCCCATAAAACACAAGATTTTGGCAATCCTCAGTAATTTTTGGAGTTTTAATGGAGTTTTAAATGGAGTTTAACTTTAATGGAGTTTTAAAACCAAAAAGTTGGAGAATTGCTGATATAAAAGGTTGTCAATGAAAAAGTTGACATCACTTTTAACCACCAAAATTAGTGACACATTCTATTCCACTCTATGTGGAAGTAGACCACAGCAGGTAACAGGAGGTTAAGCTGGGTGCACAGAGCCCTCTAGGTGAGGTGGCTCTCAGAATCTGGAGTAAAACACTGAGCATTCTATCTGGTAAGTGCCAAAGGATCTGTAAAAGGTAAGTGTCACAGAATCATGGTAGTTGAAAAGGGACCCAGAAATGTCAAATATCTTGCTTAAGGTAGCTCATTACTGATGGAGCTAGACTGCCACATGGAGTTTTCCTCCTCCAAATTTTTATCTGAGGGTGAGATTTCGGATATTAAAGATTATGGAGCTTCCAAGATTATTTTTCTGTCTTACAATTCCTCTGAAATGTAGTAGAAATAAATTACAAAACACATATTTATTAATTTGTAATTCTATCTGAATGTATGAATCTCATGTTATCATTGTCCATTTTAACTAGATCTTATAAGACCTACCACAGAGAAGCATGTTTTTCCCATTGTAAACTATACAACTTGAAGACAAAATATTTGCCATATTTTGTAAGTCCCCTTACAGAATTGTTCAACCCAGAAACACAATGTCTTATCCAATATCACATTGCTCTATTCCATCTACATTTCCAAATTAAACAAAGAATAAACTAAGGCAAACTCAAACTACCAAAAATTGAGTTTATTTTGGAATAGCAGAGGAACTGTAATTTGGGAAATGCAAATGGTGGCGATCTACAGGTGAATCCATTAGTTTGGGGTGAACTGTATTTTGGGGCTGAGTGTAAAGAGAGAAGTCCAGCCAGAGTCCAAGCAGTAAATTCATTGGTTTGAGGGTGGGGAGAGATTCTCGATGGTTGTTCATTGGTCAGGAGATAAATCCTGGTTTTCTGGAAGCCAGACATTTATGGGAAATTAGTCTTTCAGTTCTTAAGTTTTGTTTTCATGAGGGTGCATGTGTGATTCTCCATTTCATATTCTCTGGTTCCATTTTAGATTGAAATCCTTGCACAATACCTAGTGATCTTTAGGCTTTTTCTTTTTCTTTCTTTCTTTCTTTCTTTCTTTCTTTCTTTCTTTCTTTCTTTCTTTTTTTTTTTTTTAAGAGAGAGAAGGAGAGACACTGTTAAACATATCCCATAGAAGCAATGGCATATTTCTTCCCTTCCTCATCTCTCAGTCTCAAATAATTGAAGCTGACTGCAACCCGTCAAATAACTAAAATTAACAGGAATGAATCTTCATTCAGCTTGTACTCTCCAGACATTTAAAAATGCATGCTGGGAATTAGTGACTTAATTCTGTTTGAAATCAACTTTTCAAGGTGACTTGTGACCATGTTTTACTTTAAACTGGTGGGAGAAGGGTAGAAAAATTTGTTCATTTCAATCATTTTTCTTTAGTAGTATTAGAAACCAAGTCTGAGTTTTCACTGTCCCCCTATGGGGCTCCCATAAATTCTAAGGATATTTAAATAATAATAGCTGTCAGAGTGTCATAGGGAATTTTGAGGCAGCTTGATCCTTAGCCCAATATAGGCAGTTCCAAAGCAACTAATAATTTAATAATGTTTTTGTCTTGCAAAAGTGATCTGCAGCTTAATTTGCTCATAGCCACAAAGTTTTTGAATGTTTTTGCTTGTCACCTGAAGTTTTCTTCCAGGTTATGACTGTTGCAGTGATTCATAGAAAATACATTCAAGATGCAGGTTCCCTCTTCCATGTTTTTTTGCAGAAAGTCTCAGAGTCGAAAGCATCTATTGTAGGGAAGAAAAAATAGCTCTCTACTTTTCTGAGTTCTTGGCTGAGACATTCCTATAACAAAAGACACATTAACATAAGAAAGAAACAAACAATGCTAATTACCTGTGGAAGCCCTACAAAGGTATGAGACTCAAAAGACAGCCAGATAATTGAAGCTGAGCTAAGGAAAGGGACAGGGTCTGGGACTTGGAAGAAGGAAAGGCAATTCATCTGATAAATGAAAGAGGAAATGTTTGGCAAAAGACTTTGCCCTGTCAGGTAGGTAGGTCTCTCAGATGCAAAAGTGATCTCTGGTAACAGCTCTCTTCCTGGTATAGGTCCCCTTTCTAGTGTAAATTTTCTTTATAAATGTAGAATTTCCTTACAAAAGGTATCTTTCACTCTGTTTTCAGAGCTTCTCACGTGTCTATAGTTTCTTTAAAACAATCAGCTCAAAAATAATGCATATGCCAAAGAGTCATATATTGGGGTGACAAACTCTGTTCCCCTTAGTTGCCAAAACATATATTGGGTTCAGAATCCAAGTCAGAGATTTCTTGTCAAAACTATACTGTTTGAGTAAGCACAGGTAAATTATTTAGCTCTATACTTTTCTGTAAATTCTAGAAACATCCACTGTTTCTAGAGAGTTGGGTTTCTCTGGAGGCTGGGAAACATGAACAGTTCCTGGAATCTTCCTGGAAACTGGGCTCTAGGGAATTTGTCTAGCTTAGTGTAGATATCCTAGTCCCACACTCTGATTCAGGGACATGGAAGCTATTTTATAATTTTGGTAATGGGGTTGTTACAGATCCATTACCCTAACCACTGCCCAGAAAAGAATATAATTCCCAGGTGCTTTAGCAAAGGATCTTGACCTAACTCATCTTCCTTTTGTCACTGCCTACCAAAACGTATACTTAATTGTTAAGATCTTTTTCTGACTTTTGATAAATACCAGGGTATTTATTGTTCATTTGAAGAAAGAAAAAGAAAAATTGTTGCCATGTTATTTTGCATTTTAGTCTCAACTTGGGAGAAAGAATGCAAATCACAAGTTTGAATTATATTTAGATTAAACTCCTGGGGATTTATACATTCTGCAAGTATTATTAAAACAGACAAACGAAAACCCCCGAATAATTTTAAAAATAAAAACAAATCTGATTATCTTATATTAGTATATTGGAAAAGACGAGGAGCTTCCTGGGCTTAGGGTTAATACTACAGGTTGAATTTGAGATATAATCTTATCCTTTCTGAATTTTTTTTATTTTAAAAAATTATTTTATTTATTTACCTTAGAGAGAGAGACAGAGAGAGAGGGAGAAGCAGACTCTCTGCTGAGCAGAGGGCCCAGCAAAGGGATCCATCCCAGGACCTAGAGATGACCTGAGCCTAAGGCAGATGCTTAACTGACTGAGCCACCCAGGCACTCATCTGAAATTATTTTTAAGTACTGCTTCCTATCGCTATTCCATTGAATGGATAGTGGAACTTCCCCATATATAAATTCTTTATTATAAAATGGCCTTATCTTCACTTTCTTTCCCTCTACTAAATAATATATTTAGTTGAGAGTTCCATTGGTTGACTACATGCAGCTATGGGTTGAGTTACAACTGGGAGTGACTGCTCTTTAAACTAAAACAAGGAGGGCCTCTTTCTGAGCTCAGAAAATACTCCAGGAAAACTTGTTTTTCCTGGGGGTTGGGGGAGGAGGGGGGGATGGTAAAGCTAATCAAAATGTCTTCTGTAAAAATCTGAAGTAAATCAACAAACGTTTTCAAATAACAAATAAATTAAGATCCCATCGTGTCACCTCAGTCACTGTTAAGGAAGGGTGGATCAGAAAACACTCATTCACTGCTCTTTCAAGAACAGTTGATTTGTACTCCTTGGCTCAAACTCTAAAAAAGTAATTTAAAATAAAAAGGATATGGTAAATATGCCAATTCTGGCTAAGGAGCCTCGCAGTAACATGACAATGATTATGGCATGTGTCTCTGCTAGATTAGTCATGCTTTCAGTGGTGATTTACAGGGACTGACTCGTTCTGCTTTAGGCTTAATAGGGCTTTCAAAATCCCTTCATGTATGATTACATAGCATTCACTCATTCATTCAATAAATATTTATTCAGTGCCTACTCTGTACCCCAGGCTAGGTATGTTGAAAGCTGGCTCCTCAAAATGTCACCAACACAAAGCTGACAAGACAAAGCTGAATTTATTGAATTTATTTATAACTGGCATTACCAAGTGAACCAAGCTTCAGTAGTGTCTCTAATGAGAAATTCAAGGTCAGGATTTACTGAGAATCAGTAGTTTAGTTTGAGGCAAGTATTTCAATGGTAGGAGGTGGCTTGATTAGGATTGAGTAGGGATCAGGATATAACAATTTGGAATTTGTGGAAAGAGCAAGGTGAAAATTTTTTAGGCAAGAAATTCAAAGAATATTCATCAGTTAACTGTCTGTTGTGTTTCCTATTGAAAATTTCATAGGTCTTTCTGGAAGTTAACATAATGAACAGCCAAGTTATGTGCCTGGGCAAGAGTCTCCTGGATTAGGAAAGTTATGCTAATGAAAGCAATGGAATAGTAAAGTCATGTTAGTAATAATCAGGAAGCTGTGTGGGAGTAAGGATGGGGATAGGTCATTCTCAAGCACACCAGTGAACAAAATGACAAAAACCCTTGCCTTTGAGGAATTTGTATTCTAAAAATTTCAACCAACTTCAGATTGTGAACAAAAATGACTAGTTTAAATTATATGCCAGTCACTGGATTTTTCTTTCATAGTTCACATTTAAACTTAGCTAGGCACTATTTCTTCATTAGGTTACTCAACAAGGCTTTTTGGAATCTTCCAAATGCTAGCCTTGGACTAGGTGTGATGGCCTCAAGAAGTCATTGTCTAGTGGGTGACATCAACTTGTAAATACTTCCCTATAAAAATAAGCCAGTAAGGGATTCCTAACAAAGTTATTTATCTGATAAAATTAGTATTTATTCCAGCATGGTGTCTTATTTAGAAAAGTATTGACTTGCCAATGGCAATGCATGAAAAGGACGAATAAATGGGTAAAAAGGTAAAAAAAAAAAAAAAAAAATTAAAAAATTAAAAAATAAAATTAAAAAAAAATGGGTAAAAAGGTGAATCTGCAGGCAGCTTTATAACCTTGATCCAAGATTGTTAAATTTGTTTCAAAAGGATTATGCATTTGAATAAGACCCAAGGTCATTGCATTTACTTGTTCTTATGACTAAGCATGAAGAAACTGCTACTGTGTCTCCTCCTCCCCTTCCCCATCTGTGCTGTTATTCTACAGGTGATTTTAACAGTTAATTAGAAGCTACAAAAGTCACAGGACTTCTACAGCTTGACAGAGTTATGTGTGAAGTGACTAGCCATAAGGCCACTAGAAGGCGGGAATTGAGTTTAACTGGAGAAGGCATGCCCTGTCTAAGGGTATTCACATTGCCCTGGGGGTGGTGTGGGGGAGGTGCAGTCCAAAGAAACGTCTGGAGTCTTGGTCCAATTTGCCTATGACCAGCTTCCTAGCCTTGATTAACATAAACAAATGTCATAGACTAGGGCTTTCCTCTCAGTGCACTGGGATCTCCTGGTAGATTGAGAACCCTGTCTTGTTAGATAAAAAGCTACCATGTACTTTCCTGTGGTAACAGGGACTTGACCACCCATAATCCCTCCTTCTTTTTCAGAAATTTCACCCACGCAGGGAGATCTCAAAATATAAGGAGAGTAAAGGTACTATGGGATTTAATTTCACATAAAAGTCAATGCAGCAGTCATTTCACTAAAAACGATCTTTCTTTTTTAAAAAAGATATTTATTTATTTATTTATTTATTTATTTGAGAGTCAGAGAATACAAGCAGGGAGGAGGGACAGAGGGAGAGGGAGAAGCAGAGTCTCCACTGAGCAGGGAGCCAGAAGTGGGGCAAAATAATCTGTCTTTAGAGAAAAGAGAAAGATTAAATCCTTTGAGTGTAAAATATTGGTCAATATGCTATACTTAAGATATGTTTAATTCGTATGCATCTTGTTTAACGTATTACCTTCCAAATGTGATTCTATCCTCAGAATTGTGTTTGTACATATTACAAAGTCTAAAAAAAAACAGATCTGTGTTCATAAATTGTTACAACGGGAGAGGCTGTTAGTGTTCATATAGGTCTAATTCCCTATTTTTCAGATGAATGAGCAGAGCCAGAGAGTTGGATCTATTCAATCCACGTCACAGAGAATGTCAGAGGTGGAGCATAAGACTAACCCTGAGATCTCTGCCCAATTTATACCTTTCCTTTAAGGAGTTTTTCTTCTAAGAAAAGAGACTGACAAAGTAGACAAAACTATCTCCCTTTTAAAACTACTTTTAATAATTAACAAAGTAATACACAGAAGTTGAAAACAAATAATACAGAAATCTATAAAGTAAAATATTAAAGCTCTAAGCATCACTTTCCTCATTCTCAGTTGTATTCTTGTAGATATTTTTTCATGCACACAGGAAACATGCAATATATGTATGCTAATTTGACTTCTGATTGTTGTTACTAAAATGGAATTATACATATATTTTTAAGGTTTATTTGAGAGAGAGAGAGAGAGCATGAGTGGGAAGGGCAGAGGCAAGGGGAGGAGAGAATTTCAAGTAACCTCCACACTGAGAACAGAGCTGGATGTAGGGCTCAGTCTCATGACCCTGAGATCATGACCTGAGCCAAAACCAAGAGTCCAGTGCTTAACCAACCGTGCCACCCAGATACCCCTGGAATTATACTTTTGCAATTTCATTTTTCTTCAATAATACATTATGGTCATCCTTCTAAATACACGCTACTTTTTTTCTTTATCCGTGGAATGTTCCATGGTGGGTGGGCCACGACTTGTTTTCCACATTTCCTGATTAATGGCTGTACAAAAATGTTTCATTAAACATGTTTTTCATGTATTCTTTATCAGTCATGCTAACATTTCTATAGTAGAGATTCCTAAATATGGAATTTCTGGGTCAAAGAGTTTTGCCATTGTAAATAATTTTGGTGGGTACTACCAAATTACATTAAAAAAAAAAAGTTACACCCCAGCCACAGTGAATGTGAGAACTCTCTCCAACACTATCAAGTATGGCATTTGCATCATCTTCTGTATTTATAGGAAGCAAGTTCCTGAATCTTAACAGGAACTAACATAAGCATAAAGGAAGGAATTCACTGAGCCAAATTTGAAAGGGGTAGAGTTATACTGGCCTTAGAGAAATCTATAACTGGGGATTTGAATGTCACCAGACTGCACGCAAGCACCCCTCTCAACCCCCGCCTCATCACGTCTTTCTCCTGTATGAGCTTGTCTGGCTTCTTCGTGAGCCTTCCCCTCAGTTTCTAGGAAGTGACATTTCAGCTCATATCCTAACAGTTCCATAAACAAGAAGGAGAAAAGAGGCTTCTTTTTCCTAATTTTGTTTGAAAAGCCCTAGGGTAGATTCTGATTGGCCAACTTACATCACATGCTCACCACTTGAAACAATTATTGAGTGCAGGGGTAGGGAGGTGCTATGGCTGGATCAGCTGCAAGCGTGTGCCATGATACACACAAAAGGGGGGAAGTATTTGACTGATTTTTGTATAAATATATATATAGATATATAGATATCTATATATATCTATCACCAGAGTGTATGTATATACGTGTACAGATGTGTGTGTGTGTGCGTATTCATGAAAACATTCATTAAATTTAATGGGTATCTACAATTCATTTACACAGTTTGAGATCATGGTTCAGATTCTTACATGTAAAACAATTTTAATATTTATTTGTTTAACAATCATTTGTTTAATGTTTAAACAACTTCCACGGACAACATGTCTTCATCTCGAATGTCTGTGTTCTCTAAAGGTTTGTTATAACAAGTTTGGAGTGAAGAAAGAACTGCAAATTTGTATTAATTTTTTACTGTTTCTCCACAGAACACATCTGAACTATAAAGCATATAAAACCCCAGTGATAGTAAAATTTGTCATAAAGATCATTTGTTTTTGACCTTGAGTACTTTCCTAAAACTTTTCTGACAGAATGGAAATCCAGGGTTTTACTAAGTTATTGTTCTGGTACAGTTAATCAAATTTAGTTATTAGTGTCTAGTCCTTCAGTAAAGACTCATAAAATAAGAACATGAATACGGAGTGTTGTGATAGCTAATTGTCCTTTGGACCCCACTTGGGAGCTTACTGACTATTCTGACATTGAAATTGCTAGATCTGTGTGGTAGGGTCCACTTTGATTCTTACAGTATATGCCTGGGGCAGTCAGATAGTGCAGGGTCTCTCAATCCAGACTGCAAAGGCTTGGATTCTGGCTATGATACTTCCTCACTATGTGATCATGTCTAAAACAGTTAACTTCTATGTCTCCATATCCCCCCTGTAAAATGGGATAAAAATGTCATTTCTCTCATAAATATCGTGAGGACTGAATAGGTCAATATGTGCAAAGTACCAAGTACATAATAAGCAAGCAATCGGTGTTCATTATTATCAATATTAACTAGGGCAAGCTTAAAGTACAGTTTTGTTAGTATAAAGTTGAGTTTTAATTATGAACCTGTAGAGGTATTATCGGTATTGATGAGATGGTTTTTATGAGTTCCTATTATAAACTATTATAAAGAGAAACCAAGTTATCATTAATTGAGTACTGACCATGTACCAAGCACTGTTCTAAGACTTCTCATGTGTTACTTCATTCATTCCTCACTATGACCCTCTGATTCCATTTTAAAGATAAATAAATAGAGGCACTGAGAAGTTAAGGTACTTGCCCAATGTTACAAAACCAGTAAATGGTGGAACTTGACCTTGAACCTAGACATCTAATTCCAGAACATAAGTGTTTAATCTATTTCACTCTGATGCCTCCACAGAGAAACACAGCTGAGGGCATAAGTCATGAGGGTCTTTCAGTAATTTTTACAGTTGTCTAGGTAACCTTCAGATGCCTTCAACCAGGGCAGCAGAGGGACAAGGGCTAGAAGAGCAGAAGCCGGGGGGTGCATTGTGGCACTGCCCCCTTAGTGGTTATGCAACCTGGAGTTAGTTGTGTGGACCTTATCCTGGCCCACTTGTGAAGAAGCCCCCAAATCTCCCTAAATTGAATAGGATGCACATTCCAAGATTCCTTCGCACAAGGTTGAGCATTTCTCAGGACTGGACATGGAGAGTGCTATGCTGGAAAGTAAGCAATGTGAGTGTGAGTGGCAGGGTGCTCCTTGAAGGAGAGGAGCCCAAGGTGCCAGGGCTGTGGAGGGAAGGAAGGGTGATTCCAGCACTCAATTTTATTCCATTAAATCCACTCAACAAACCTAGAAGGAAGATGTTACTGTTATAATATCACAAATGGAGGAACAGTCATTTCTAAAATCAAATGCAATGTTCTAGGACTGGAATAGCTTTAAATCCACGCATGAATTTGGGAGATGGTTTTGTTTTGTTTTATTTTATTTTGTTTGTTTGTTTTTGCCATAAGGCACCTTACACATAGACAACATTCTAAAGTTGCTTTGCAAAGCAAATGGACTATGTGTATCTAGCAGGGAAAAGAGCAGAAAACAAATCTATTACTTAATGGCTCGTTGCTACCCCTGATGAATAATATATGTCTCATCACTCTTCCCTCTACATTTTGCTTGCCAGCCTCTCCACACTGGCGTGAGTATTTAGTCCAGTCACCCAAGTTCAGTGCCTTGCACACAGCCTCTGAGGACGACCTCATCTCTGGGTGTGCCTGGGTGTCATGTTTGTCTTTGTTGAACTACTGCCCACACCCAAGTGACCAAAACCTGGCAAGATAAGACCACCCTTCTATCACTGTTTCCAGTAGTCCTTCCTCCTCCTGTGGTAGCCCTCTTCCCTCCTCATTTGAATTTAAGAACAAGTGATTATTGTATTTTTCAAACATCTCTCCCCCAGATAGTGTCCACCAGCATTCTTGCATTCTAATTTCATCAAAAACATTTAGTCAGTCTGTTCTCAGACTACAAACCACCTGTAGGCATTTATAGGTAAAACTGGAAATAAAAAAATAGGATATAACACTTTATTTTATTTATTACAGTTCCTATATTAACATTTGTTAGTATTTTGTTTATTTTATTTATATATATATAGTTATTTATTTGAGAGAGAGATAGAGAGTGAGACACCCCTGTTTATTTTATTTTTAAACAGTTATTCACTCACGTGGTTAAAAATCAAGAGGCACAAATGATATATATAGGAGGAGGAATATATCCTCTGATCCCATGCCCTGGGATAAATTCTCTCTCCTTTGAGAGGTAAAGTTTTCAGTGTCTCAAATATCAGGCTAAATGTATTTTATGTTTATATAACCAAGTAGCTACTGTAGTCCCACATTCAAAGAGAGGAGAATCAAGTTCCACCTTTTTAAGGGAAGACTGTCAAGGAATTTGTCTACATGCTTTAGAACCACCCTACATATACAATCTATTTTTATTAACACAAATTTAGTACCTATTCTCCTTAATTTGTTTTACTCAATACATTTTGGAGATAATTCCAAATCCACATATGAAGAGGTCCCTTTGTTTTATTTTGTTTTAGTTGCATTGAATTCACTTATAAGGATTGATATACCATAATTTATTTTACTGATGGGCAATTAAGTTGCTTCTAATCTTTTGCTCTCAGAAATATTATCATTTCACACATGTAATTTTCCCTGTAAATTATTTGAAATAGGATTACTAGATCGAAAGGCCTGTGCATTTGCAATTTTGCAAAATTTTCCTTCATAGACGATTTTCTCAGTTATACCTCCACAAATAGTATGTGGCAGGAAAAGCATTGTTTACATGAAAAAAAACAACAACAACATTTTCTCCGTATCTCAGTTCTAAGGATCTGAAATTGCAGTCATTATCTTCTTCCATTGTGACAATGGAGTAAAAATACAAGATAATAAATTACCTTCATGTATTCTTCCGTCCTAAGCAGAGCCTAGAGTTAGAACAATGCGAGGAAATCACTATAAAGAAGCATAGAGGAGTAAATCCCCCTGTGCAAGAGGTAAGTCTGCCCCTGATGTTTGTAAACCTGATGCCCCACCAACTTCCATACTCCTTCCTCACCAACAACTGTAGGAAGGATGCCAAAGGTTATCTCAGTGGCAAGGTTGGCATATGCCGTCATGCATTGATCCACACACATATGTAAGAGATGTCTATTTCATCTGTGTCATGTGCCTGGTGATACATACTCCAAGGCAGCTTAGAATGAAGTTACTATATCTCTAGGTCAAGGCCAAGGTCAAGTCAAACCCCAGCATGGATGATGAAAGCAAAACCCTGCTATGGAAAGGAAAGACAATAATAATTCTTGGAAATCTCATGATTCTGGCCGGTAGAAGCTGTTTTCTTTGTCCTTGCAGTCTTACAGCGCAATTCAGAGTACTAGCTTTGAATTCAAATCTTGTTTCTGTATACTTCAATACCTCTGTTTCATCAACTATAAAAGGCAGATTGATGTAATTTAACCCTCTCATGAATTAAGGTGAAGATTAAATAGAGTAACATATGCAAAATTCTTAGAATAATGATTTCCCCATATCAAGCTCACTAGTATTGTTAGCTTTCTAATATTACGATATTATTACAAAACATATTCTTTCCTACCATTGGTAATATAATCTTAAAACTCCAATAATATTAATATTAATGACAATATTATTTAATATTATTATCCAACTTTTTTTCTCCCCAAAGATTCCATCTATTCACACGTGGGAGACACAGAGAGAGAGGCAGAGACACAGGCAGAGGGAGAAGTAAGCTGTGTCTCTGCCTCTCTCTCTGTGTCTCTCCTGAGCCCAATGGGGGACTCTAGCCCAGGACTGGGATCAGGCCCTGGGCTGAAGGCAGACACCGAACCACTGAACCACCCAGGTGTCCCTATTATCCAACTTCTTATTTGTTGTATTAGTTATCCATTGCTGCATATCTAATTACCTCAAAACCTAGTGGTTTAAAATATTTATTATGTTAACTTCTGTAGATGAAGAATCTGGTTTTGGTTTAACTAGATGCTCTGATTCATGTCTCTCTCAAGACTGAAATCAAGGTGTTGGCTGGAGCTACCCTCATCTCAAGGCTCAATTGGGGAAAGATTCACTTGCAGACTCACTCATGTTGTTGTTGGCAGGATTTGGGTCCTTATAAGATTTGGCTGGAGGCTGCCTTTATTTTTTTACCACATGGATCTCTCCAACATAGCAGATTGCTTCGTCAAGGTGAATGAGACATTACAGCCAGAGAAAGAGAATGGCAGACAGACATTTTGCTTTATCTTAGAAGTTTTTATACTTTAATCTCAGAAGTAATATCCTATCACTTTGGACACACGCTGTTCATTAGAAGTAATTAATAGGTCTAGCCCACATATAAAGAAAGGAGAAGGATTGAATACCAGCGGGGAGATCATCAGGAGCCATGTTAGAAGCAAAGCAGCCCTCTACAATAGTTCCCCCCAGCACTGGAACGAGAGGCCTGGACAAGAACAATCCCACAGAGGTGTTTACAAGTACTATTTAACTGAGGTAAAGGGGCACTGAGGGGGGCATTTGACGGGATGAGCACTGGGTGTTATACTATATGTTGGCAAATCGAACACCAATAAAAAATATACAAAAAAAATAGCTGAGGTAAAGACCATACTAGTTATAGATTATGTTATAGTTCAAGATGAACCTAAATATCCTGTTTGCCTAATTTTCTTTGCAGTAAGAAAATGAAGTCCAAGATAGCACTAAAACAGCACATTTGAAAGGGATACAGTGATGTATGAGGACCATAGTGCAGATGTCAGCTTAGGTATAATAACAACCACTCACAGGCATGCCTCAGATATATTGTAGGCTCAGTTCTAGGCCACCACAATAAAATGAATATTGAAATGAAATCAGTTAAGTGCAGTTTTTGGTTTCCTGGTATAGGTGAAAGTTATGTTTACACTGCCCTGTATTCTGTTAAGTGTGCAATAGCATTATATATTTTTTAAAAATATATCTAAATTTAAAAATACTTTCTTGCTAAAAGATGCTGTCATCTGAGCTTTCAGAAAGTCATAATCACTAATCACAGATCACCATAGCCAATATAATAATAATGAAAAGTTTGAAATATTAGCAGAATTACCAAAATGTGACACAGGGGCACAAAGTGAAGAAATGCTGTTGGAAAAAATGATGCCCATAGACTTGTTCAACTCAGCGTTGCTATAAATCTTTGATTGGTAAAATATGGAATATCTACAAAGCACAATAAAGCAAAGTAGATTAAAACCAAGTATGCTGGGCAACCCTGATGGTTTAGCAGTTTAGCACAGCCTTGGGCCCGGGGCCTGATCCTAGAGATCCAGGATCGAGTCCCACGTTGGGCTCCCTGCATGGAGCCTACTTCTCCCTCTGCCTATGTCTCTGCCTCTCTTTCTCTCTCTCTCACGAATAAATAAATAAAATCTTAAAAAAAAAAAAAAAAGGTATACCTATACTTTTGTAAGTTCTTTCCATTCTCAAGAGCACTGTGATTTGGTTATTTGCCAACAGAATGGGGGTGGACCATTCCTGGGAGAAAAAGAAGACATTTTGTAAAAAGCCAAAAATGCTTTGAATCTGCACAAATAAATGGCAACATGACTAAATCAACTTCATTTGACTAGTTGACACTGTTTTACCTTCTGGAAATCTGCTAAGGAAACTGCATCCATTCAGTGAGGGACAGAATCAATTATTGGTTCTGCTACCATGAAGAACTCTGGAAGCACAATTCCTACTTCTTTATTTCTTACACCAAAACAAAATTTCAAGTGGCTCTAATATTTTAACGCAAATAAATTCACCAAACTATGAGGGAAAATAATTTTCTAGCCCTGGAGTAGACAATACATTTATGTGTATGAATCAAACTTAGAACTCATAAAAGATTCATTCGTAAGTTTTAATACATAAAAATTAAAGGTTTCTCCATTGCCAAAAAATAGTAAAAGTAAAGACTTAAGTATTAAATTATATAAAACAACATGAAACAAGTATTTGCAACATCTGCTTTGCTCAAATGATAATTTCCTGAATATATAAACTCTTCTACAAATCAAAAAGAAAAAGAATTAAAAAGATCAAAAAGTGGTCAAAGAACATTTAAAAAACAATTTTGTAGAAAATATAAGTGACCTTTAAACATGTGAAAAAATTCTCAGACTCATTCAGAGTAAGATAAATACATGTTAAAATCATAAGGAAGTACTATTTTTACTTATTTGATTGCAAAATTCATGGATTTGTGGCAAGTACAGAAGAATAAGTCCTCCCAAATTGCTGGTAAGACAGTAAACTAATACAACATTTTTAAAGGACAATTTGTCAATATCTATCTCAATTTTAAATATACATTCCCATCAACTCAACAATTTCTCTTCTAAGAATTTACCCCACTCAGACATGCACAGAGGAATATTCCAAGACATTCGCTGAAGTATTATTTAAAACAAAACATCAAAAATACACTTAAATAAACTCTTTAAAAAGTTTTAATTTTTATCCCAGTTAGTTAACATATAGTGTCATGGTAGTCTCAGATGTACAACACAGTGATTCAACAACTCCATACATCACCCAGTGCTCATCATGACAAGTGCACTCCTTAATTCCTATCACCTACACTTAAATAAACTCTTAAATTAGAGTTTGTTTAATTCACAATGTATCACTACAGTGGAATGTTATTTGGCCACTAAAAAGGATAAGGTAAATCTCAGTAAATACAAAAGGAATGCTCTCCATGACATATTGCTAAATTTAAAAAATTAAAAAACAGTATGTGTAGCATGCTTTATTTTATGTTTAAAAAGCAATAAAAAGGATAACACACATATATGTATATACTATCTGGCATGATATACAGAAATGGATAACAGTGATTTGGTTTTCACTGTGTAGTTTTATCCTTTCTTTTACTATTTGCATGCATTTCCTATTTACTCTCTCTATGTATACAGTGGAAGATACTAAAGCATAGTGCTTATAATGAAAGGACTATCTCTGGTCAAATAGGAAAAAGGAATTTATATATATGCCTATTGTGGTGTTTATTGAATTGTGCATCTAGTCTCTTTGGTTTATGGTCTGTTCATAATGAACTCTCATTTGTTTGAATAGCAAAATAAATAAAGATAGTAATGAATTATAACTGATAGAATAAAATAAACATCTATAAATCTTGACTAATGAATCTAGACATAAATAATTGACTCAGCAAATAAATGAATAAGAGGTTCTTTCTCATAGTTTCACAGTATTCCAGTTAATAAATGTAGAAACATTAGTGGAATGAGAACATCTCTATTAGACAAACACCACAGTAGTAAGGTTGTTATAGGCAGAAATCAGATGTATACTAAAGTGAGTGAAGAAATAAGTAGAAGTAGGATATTTGGATAGTCTTTAAGTATGTCTCAAAAAGATACTTATTGATTACAAAGGAACTCATAGTAACTTTACATTGGAGAAGTCTGTAGACACTGCCATAACCAAAGATTAAAATCCACATCACCAGTAAGAATACCTATTGGTATTAGGTACCTACGGATGTAATGCACCCAGAAGCACACACCATCACTACTGTGGCAATATTGCCAAAAATTCATAGCCTCAATCTAATCAAGAAAAGTATCAGATGAATCCAAATCGAAGGTCATTCTGCAAAATAATATTTTTTTAAAAAGTTTCAGTCATGGGCATACAAACTGGTACAGTCATTGGAAAACAGTATGGAGGTTCCTCAGAAAATTAAAAATGGGATTACCATATGATCCAGGAATTTCACTACTGGATATTTTCCCAAAGAATACAAAAATACTAATTCAAAATGATATATGCACCCCTATGTTTACTGCAGCATTATTTACAATAGACAAATTGTGGAAGCAGCCCAAGTCTCCACTGATAGATTAATGAATACAGAAGATGTGATGTATACATATAATGGAATATTACTCAACTATAAAAAAGAATGGAGGTCACCTGGGTGGCTCAGTCAGTTAAGTATCTGACTCTTGATTTGGGCTCAGGTCATGATCTCAGGGTTGTGAGATTGAGCCCAGAATCAGGCTCTAAGCTCAGCACAGAATCTGCTTGAGGTTCTCTCTCTCTTTCTCCCTTTGTTCCTCCCCACACTTGTGCTCTTTCGCTCTAAATAAATATATAAAATCTTAAAAAAAAAAAAAAAAGAATGGAACCTTGCCATTTGCAGCAATGTGGATGGATCTAGATAGTAAAATGCTGAATGAAGTAAGTCAGCCGGAGAAAGACAAATACCATATGATCTCAGTCATAAAATAAAGCAAAGAAAAAAAGAAACAAATGAAAAAACAGACTCTTACATACAGAGAACAAACAGATGGTGACCAGCGGGGAGGTGGGTGGGAGGAGGATGAATGAAATAAGTGATAGGAATTAAGAGTATACTTATCATGATGAGCACTGAGTAATGCATAGAATTGTTGAATCACTATAATGTACACCTAAAACTTTAACACTATATCTTAACTATCCTGGAATTTTTTTTTTTTAAATGTCAGTCACGAAAGAAAAAAAGAAAGAAAACTAGAGGAACTGTCAGATTGGAAGATGAAAGTGGCTAAAGAGGCATGATAATAAATGTAAAGTGTAGATCCTGGATTGAATCCTGGTATAGAAATAAAACATTAGGGTGAAACTGCAGAGCTTTTCATAAGGTCTTTAGATTAGTTAATGGTGTTGTATTTAGTTAATAGTCTCGATTTCCCGGGTTGCAATCATTGTACTATGGCCATGTACATTTGCTGAAACTGGGTGAAGGGTATACAAGAACTCTCTGTACTATTTTTGGAAATTTGGCATAAGTCTGAAATTATTTCGAACTTAAAAAAAAAAGGGGGGGGGGGAATATAATTCCTTACCTCAGATCTAGTCAATTCAGAGAACGTTAATAACCTAGGTGTTTCTCTTGCGGAGAAAATCCTGCTTGGCTTATTTATGGCAAATAGGCCAAACCCAATTTAAGTTGAGACATTTTTAAACTTTAGGTAACTCTTTCCCTTGTGTAATATCTGATGATGACAGAGTACTCTTATCAAATAATTACCTGAACCTTGAGATATACTGATAAACAAAAGCAAAGACAAAAGACTACTTTGAGAGAAAAAATATTAATGCCCATTTTTTCTGTATCTCTCTTTGTCTCTTAGACCACACATAGGTGCAATTTCACTACAATCGCAGGCTAGTTTACAATGATGTGAAGAAGTTAGCTCTGGTGAAACAGAGATAAGATCCACAGGCAGTGCAGAAGAATGACCTCTCAGTAGTCATTGTCTATGATAAAACACATTATTAAAAGTTGACTCATTCTTTTAGCACTGGACTATGAACTCTTCTAGGATCTAGGAGCTCTAGGGGAATAGGGGAAAAAATAGAAGACTATTTGTGATTTTGATCATATGTTATCTAATTTGGGAGAGAAAAATATCCATGTGAAATGACTTAAGAATTAAATACAGAACAATATATTACAGTTCTACCTCAAGCAAATGGAATTCAGTTTATCAGAAGCCTTAATTAGCTTTTTTTTTTTTTTTTTTTTTGCTTTCTAGTTTCCACTTATAGGAGAATGACAATAACAAGAAAACAAAATGAGTTGGAGGTGGGGTAGGAGGATGAGTGGTGAGGAGGGGGAGACTGGCATAGTACACAGACTTCAAGGCTCTGCTGAATCTGCACCAGGTTTTTGGTCTCTTCAATTGCTCCCCTCCAGGCTTGCACTGCACCCCACTGGAACTTCTTGCTCTTCTAACATCACCAAGAAGCTCTAAAAGCTCTGAGAAGTTTGCATCTCAGGAATTTCACACTTTTCCTGGATCACTTTTCTCTTTTTAAACACTCACTCCTTCTTACTTCAGGTCACTGCTCAAATGACACCACCTCTGAGGCCTTTCCCTGAACATCTGTGTCAAACAGCTGGCTCACTCTCACTGGGCCCCTATTCCCCTTCGTCAGCTCTACTTTTCTACATAGCTTGTGCTGCCGTTTAACTCTGAGATATATTGATTTATTGTCTATCCCCATCTCTCTAGAAAAAGGACCCCATGAAAGCAGAAACATTGTTCTGTTTTTTTTTTTTTTAATGCCACATTCTTTTTTTTTTTCTTTTTTCTTTTATTATTCATGAGAGACACAGAGAGAGAGAGGCAGAGACACAGGCAGAGGGAGAAGTAGGCTCTATATAGGGAGCCCAACGTGGGTCTCTATCCTGGGTCTCCAGGATCACACTCCGAAGGTAACACTAAACCACTAAGCTACCTGGGGTGCCCTGTTTTTTGTTTTTGTTTTGTTTTGTTTTGTTTTGTTTTTTCATTGCTATATCTCAGGACCTAGATAGTCCTGGCATGTAGTAAGTGTGCAGTTATTTTTGAATGAGGAGGTGGTCATGCTTATTAGTTTTCCCAATATCCTATAATCTTTATAATTCCTGTGCTTAGAAAAATCATCAGTTTCTCTATGAGTGTATTGCATTCTGCTCCACATGAGCATTACTCTATATATTATAGTCCCTGTTAAACTCTAAGGTTTCTTAAGACAGAGCCTATTCATCTTTAAGGGCCTAGTACATAGTAAACATTGAAAGAATGAATAAATTTGACCTTAATGATCCAGTGCCTTAAAGTTTGGCAAGAACCCAAATTCCCCAAATAAGAGGCAATCCATTTATTATATTTTGTTTACTAAGGCAAAAAAAAAATCTATTACATCTTAGAAATGTTTCTACAAGGGGACAACTAAAAGGGTGTTTTGTTGAACCCTCATTTCACCATGAAATCCAATTACCCGGTACAGTGCCTTTTTTGAACATTCAGACTTAGCTGAGATAAGGGCTCATTGGAAAAAAAGAAATGAATCTTACTTTCATTAAATCAGGAAATTGAAACAAAACATTCAAGTGAGTGCCAAACACATTAAAAATATTCTATTGAAAATAAAAACCAACTCCTCTGAACACAGACAGAAACATTGCTTCATTCAGCATGCATTATGATTTTTAGCTTCCTGTGCAATATGTGACTCTATTTTCATTGAGCTATATTAGTCTTGGTCTCCAAAAATTCAGCAGGAGTATGACAAGTGCAATGATGAGCTGCTTGAACCAGGCCTTAATTGGCCAAAAATGGACAAAGCTAATGGAGTCAGACCAGAGCTTAGTGAGGCCCAGGAGAGAAAAGTCTAACCAGGCAGATAATGCTTGGTGGAGTCTGACAGGGGGAACAGGGAAGTGATATGGGGTATGTAGCCTCAGAAGTCCAAACAAAGGTAAGTGTTCCAACATTCATTGGTGTGAAGGGCCGAGCACAGAAGCAAGGTCAGATTTTAGCACTCAAGCACAGGATGATTGTCCAGGGGAGGATTGTTTCCAATTTTAAACTTTATGGCAAGGCAGCCTGGGTGGCTCAGCGGTTTAGTGCAGCCTTCAGCCCAGGGCGTGATCCTGGAGTCCTGGGATCGAGTCCCACGTCAGGGTCCCTGCATGGAGCCTGCTTCTCCCTTTGCCTGTGTCTCTACCTCTCTCTCTCTCTCCCTCTCTGTATCTCTCATGAATAAATAAATAAAATCTTTAAAAAAAAAAAAAAAAAACTTTATGGCAGGACAAATCATTAGTCACAGAGAAAATTAATCTGTACCTCAGTAATCCACCCAATGGACCAGGCATGAAGAATGAGGCAGGGAGGAATTTGGTCATGAAACATAGCAAAGCAACAGCCAATTTCCTAGTAATCATTCTTAAGATCAGATTTGACTCGACATAACTGAGAAGAGTTAAGTGATCTCAGTAGATAGAAGGCATTAACCCAGCCGATGAGGGCTGGATGCCCCCTCTTAGGGAGAGGCAAATGGTGTAGAGCTGGGAATCTGTCCTTCAAGGGAAAAACAGAAAAACAAAAGACTGGAAAGAGAATCTTTCCTTGGCGTACTCATAGACTGCATCTTTATCATCACAGGGGTTAGTTTTGGGTTTAGAGGCATTTTATTTACCATATATATTAAGGACCTTTGTAACTGTCTGTGGGAGAAACAAAATAGGATAGGAGCCTGGACAATGGAATTCTCTTTCCTAGGATTTGGTTTCTTCATTTTTAATGGGTAGGCACTGAAGCCAATATAGAGAACCTGCTAATTCAGGAAATGAAAGATTTGGGGTGGAATTATTTCGATAGACTGTGCATTTAGATAATTATATGAGGCTCTGCTTTAGTTAAACTTTGCCCACACAGACTATGTAATGTCATGTGCTATGGGAAAAGTGCCCCTTCTTTCACAATAGGGTGATTACAGAGTTCTGGAAATAAACTATCAGTGTGAAGGTACAGAAACAAAAAGGAAAGCAAAGCTATTGGGATCAGTGGGAATTGTAAGATCTTAAGTATATAATTTTTATGTTTTTAAATAAAAGGATATTATAAGGCAATATGGTATCTTGAGGAGTGAACATGGTTAGAATTTCACTTTAGATTCAGGAGCAATCAAAGTATGAGTGCTAGAGCATGTTGAGACTACCAATTCAGGAATAGAGCACCAAAGGAGGGGGGAAGCTGAAGGAATAATAGGGGGAAAAAATCAAAACCAAACAAACAGCAAAACAAAAGGAAGCCAGGAAAGAAAAAAAAAAAGAAGATAAGGCAGGGAGATCCCAGGAGAGTGGATCGAGGGACCAATACCAAGACCAAATGGATTGGTGAGGCCATGACACAAGCCAGGATGATTCTAAGCCAGTAAACGGGTCAACAACGCCCCAAAGCAAGACTGTTTGGTAGCCTGAGCTCAATTCACACAAAACATGATGCGATAACTTGTGAGTGATCCAAACTATAGCTTGGGGATACTCTGAGAGTCCCTCACATTGCAGTCTCCCTACATTGTGTGGGAAACTATCTTTGGGTACTGGATCCTAGTGGACCAAAATTGAGTATAAATAAAATGCACTCTAGTGTTGAAATAAAGACTTAATAGTAGATGTTTTCTACTCAAAATTATAAGCAACAGGTTTTATTGAAACTATTTCTAATTGTTTCCTTTTGTCATTCATAATACCTGATATTTTTTTCTCTTTTTCAAAGTCCATTAGAGGAAATAAGATACAAATAATTATTCATAGAAAATGTGGCCATATTTGCAAGTTCCTTGAGACAGTCTGTATTTTATTCATTTCTTTTATATATCCATGTCTACTTAATGCTACATACACAGGGGAAAAAATTAAGAAATTATTGGCTGTTAGTTAAGGAAGCTGAAATTGTGTTGTGTCCAAGCTGTGGTGTTCTCAGGGTTAGTTATGAGAGCCAGTTTGAGTCTCCCAACTAAAAACAAATCACTGGATCCACAGTCTGCTTGGATACATGGATTCTTAAAATTCTAAATTAAAATATTTCCTTTTACAGTTTGAAATGAATAGTTTAGTTCTAGGAATTTGAGTTCTTTACAATTTCAGGGTGATTGTTTTTTGTTTTGTTTTGTTTTTTGAGGGTTTTTTTTAGCTCCTTACACTCATTAGGAAGGAGAACTAACTCCTAGTGCTAACATAATTTTTAAAAGAATACTTGTAAAACTATAAGAAATTTGTTTTTGTAGTTTTTAAGGCTTTAATCTCATATCCTCCTCCTATGATAAGTAGATTATTCTGATTATTTTGTTAGTCTTGTTTTCTGCAACACCAACTCCCTGACTCTTGGACTCTACTTTCATTCAAATATTTCTTTTTTTCTAATAGTTTCTATGAATTTAACTAAGAATATTAGTTTTCTATATCACCCTTTTTCTTTCCCAAAATTGGTTTTTGGAGAGTCAATTAGTCATTATTTTTAACTGTTATTTTACAAAAGCAAATCCTACTTTCTCTAAAGACCTGACATACTAAAATTATAACGATTAATTTCCTAATTCATGGACCTGTGTTTCATGTCCTGTTTCTTTTAAGGGTGAACATGTTTTGCAATAGTAGCTCCATGAAATCTCTCTTTTAAGGTAATATGAACCACTGTATTCTTCTTTGACTTGTATCTGATTCATTAAGCTTACTGGTTTCTTCTAAAATCCCCCTATTGATCAAGTTAGTATCATTTTGATTCTGAAACCACTTATGTTTCCATTTTAAAAGATAAATTTATTTTAGAAGAGAAAAGGAGGCACAATTCTTAAATTTACCTAGGTAAAGGGAGCATAAATATATGAGAAAAAGAAATGATGAACTGTGGGCTGCTTGTTCTCACACATCATTTATGTCAACCACAAAATATTGGCTTCTCTGCCTAGGGAATTCCAAGGACCCATTGATATTGTTCTCAATAATAACATTGTTTTTATACAGGTTGAATTTTTTCATACATATTTAGGATTCATTAGCTTTTAAATCCTTAAAATCTAACCTATAATTTTTAACTGAAATTTTGAATTATATAATTATAAAATAAGTATATACATATTAATTGAATAATATAAGATAAATTTTAAGTATTTGGAAGAAATTAATCCTGGATCTTTTATTTAAAAGTAAAACACTATATACTTTACAGAATTATGAATATTCATGGAGTTACTTAAATAGCTATGAATATATTATCTTCATCAAATATATGGTACTACATGATTTATTAAATTTGATAAATTTTGGGACAGTTCTACTACTAATAGGTGGAATTTCAACCCATTTTCTGTGGAATCTGGGAATGAGTTTTAAAAACATAAACATAATAAAAGACAGGCCCTTTTTCCAAATTTATGTTACAGTTGTCTCAAAGTGGTGGACTATAGCAGTTTTCAAGCCCTGTCTAGATCCCTTCTATTCTACAAGCTGTGTGACCTTAAATATGTTGCTTAATCTCTCTGTGATTGTTTCCTCATTTTTTTAAAAAAAAGATTTTATTCATTTATTTGAGGGGGAGAGAGAGGGAGAGAGAAAGAAAGCATACACATGTGAGAGAGCACAAGCAGGGGAGGGGCACAGGGAGAGGGGAAGCAGAGTCCCCTCAAAGCAGGGAGCACTAACTCCAGCTTGATCCCAGGACTGAGATCATGACCTGAGCTGAAGGCAGACACTTAACTGTCTGAGCCACCCAGGTGTCCCTGAGTTTCTTCATTTTTAAAACAGGGTAACAACAGTGCACTGTCATCAGGTCCCTGAGGGTATGGGGTGAATCCATGGTTGTCCTGAATGTCTGACATACAGCAAACACACAGTACACGGTTGGTGAAATGACACAATCTCTTCATGACCAGCAGCACTTTATGTTACATGTCCTAACAAACATTCAATCTCCAAAATCATCCTTTATGTTTTATTCCTTTGAAAAACGATTGGGAGCTCATTACAGAACTTTAGTGTCATATTCCTCTTTGTTCTTTCAAATAAACATTGTGACCATATTTTCAAATGTATATTACCAGCTTATAATTTATTTGCTTCTGAGCACAAGGCCCGCCCTCTCCTTGAGATCACGTAGCAATTCTTACAAAGCCATTCCTGTAATGAACTATGTGTGTTGATTATAGAGGGAGGGGTTTGGACCTACAAATTCTCAAGTCTCAGGAGCAGGGTGGAGGAGGGACCCCTCACTCCTGACTGTAAGCCCTTACCTCCTTCCTTCCTGAAATATTGTTCTCAGAGATGGAAAAATTTTGATTTTTAAAATTCAAGTCTGTAATCTTTTTTTTTTCCTTTCCACAATTTTAGCTACAGTTTTTTTTTTTTTTAAATAAAGGATTTTCTTAATTCAAAGCATTGAAAAGGGAATGAAAACTGTTTCTGAATGCAAAGGAATCTCTATACATACATAGATTTTTTTTCCAGGTTATTCATTTTTCACCTCTGTAATTAAATGGAACAGAGAGAAAGTTTACTTAAGCTGAATTCGAATTTCTCCTCTTCTGAAGGGGAAATGGATTAAGCAGAGGCCCAACAAAGCTTTTGAAGTGGAAGGAAAGATCCACAGAACAGATGATACTTGGAGTATAACTTTGATTTCTTCTTTATTTTTTAAAGATTTTATTTGCTTATTTGAGAGAGAGAGCATGAGCAGTGGAGGAGGACCAGAGGGAGAAGAGGAAGCAGAATCCACGACCACCACAATCCCCCCACCCCACCCCCGCTCCTACACCCTGCTGAACAGGGACCCCAAGGTGAGGCTTGATCCCAGGACCCTGATATCTTGACCTGAGCAGAAGCAGATGCTTAACTGACTGAGCCACTCAGAGCCTTCATATTTCACCTTTAAATAATAGGAAAGAAAACAGAAATATTTCATTGTACCAACTTCAACAGAGAAAATCTCTCTTGGAAACTAACTGCTCCCAGTGTTGGGTATCTTTAGTGGCAGACAGCAAGAATTGTTTCCTTCATTTTTCTCCTCAAAGAAATGGGTTTGCTCAGAGACTCTCTGGATCTGGAGCTCAAGGCCATACTTAGAATATCTCTCCAGGGGAGCCAGCAGCCAGCAAGGCAACTGCCTTACACAAATGTCAATTCTGAAGCTCTGGGAAGAAGGTTGCTTTTGGGTCTCAGTCAATATTGAGTAATTAAAGGATGAAAAGTCTTAAGGTTTTCAGTTCCTAAAATTTAGTAGGCAAATGTTGACGTATCTCAAATGACATCTGAAATGTAACCCTTACAAATGGACACTTTGGATTTCCAGACATGCTCTTTGTGAAAATGCACCAATATGTATTCTAAACATATAGCACTATCCGGAGAATAAAAACATTATTTTACATTTAGACCAGGCCTCCAGAGCAGCCTAGGCCATTAGAAAAATTAAATAATGGGCAGCCCTGGTGGCCCAGCGGTTTAGCGCCTGCCTTGGCCCAGGGCCTGATCCTGGAGACCCGGGATCGAGTCCCACGTCGGGCTCCCTGCATGGAGTCTGCTTCTCCCTCTGCCTGGGTCTCTGCCTCTCTCTCTCTCTCTGTGTGTGTGTGTATCTCTCATGAATAAATAAATAAAATCTTAAAAAAAGAAAAATTAAATAGAGAATTTGTGCATGCGGTTATAGGTGTTTGTCAGTCATGTTAAGACCTAGAATGAACAAAATTTATATTTAGAAAACTAGGTTTATTCTAACCTCATCCTTGGACTCATTAACCAGGCACAAACAGTAAACTGTTATTCTTAAAACCAGAAATATTATATCTGTCCCCTATTCTCATTAGCCTGCAGATTCAAATGAAGCCACTGTGTTAGACTCATCCTTTAACTCAGTGACACCATTCAGCCAAATTCTGAAGGCCCCTCTCCCTAAATGATGTTCTACTTAGGCAGATGCCAGTTGTAATCTTGCTATGTCTTCAGGATCACTGCTCTTTTGCATGCTGCTACTCACTACAAATCATTACTTGAGAATCTGTTTAAAACCTTCTTTGGGAGGGCATCTGGGTGGCTCAGTGGTTGAGCATCTGCCTCCAACTCAGGTTATGATCCCAGGTCCTGGGATCAAATCTTGCACTGGGCTCTCCTCAGGGAGCCTGCTTCTCCCTCTGCCTATGTCTCTATTTGTCTCTCCCTATGTCTCTCATGAATAAATGAATAAAATCTTAAAAAAAAAGAAACCTTCTTTAGCAAATAAGGAGGCAATCTCTTCTTCCTTTGAATTAGCTCTCTCAGCATAGTGGGTCATCAGAGTTGAGTGTGAGCCACACCATGAGAGCTCACTAGGTTTAAATACAAACTGTTCTTTCCATAGAATGAGGAGACTTTCAGATTGGAATAAAAGTGGGTTCCAGTGACAGCACATACTGAGTCCAGGTTGCTTACTTACCTCTTTTTCTTCTTATTTCTGATCAATTCTTTTGGGGAGGCGCTACATTTCCTTCTTACAACTTGTCTTCTGTCATTGTCCCCCTCCCCGCAGTTAAACAGACACAAATACATATTGGATCTCAACTGTAGACAAGGTTTTACTTCTCATAATTCCCTCAGATATTGAAAAGTCAGCCAATGCAATTAGGTCACAGAGAGAAGTGGCTATCACATATTCCCTTATATTGGGATAAGGGATTCAGTTCTCTGGATTTGATTCTGAAATGCCTGAGTTTTAATCTTAGGACCACCACTTACTAGAGGTGTAACCTTGGCAAAAAACTTGACCTTGTTATAATTCAGTTTGCTCATCTCCAAAATTAGAACAGTTGTACTGAGCCAACACCTCTATTTTGAGATTTGAAAAAGATAATGTAAAAGGAAGCACTTTTTCAAAAGTTCTCAATATATTTTGTATGTGGCAGGAGTCCCCGTTTGACTAGTCGCCAGAACTCAGGAGTACACGGATGTGTCTGACTTGCCATCTATCCCAACTAAAATCTATTTGCAAGAGGGCTGAAGAGCCTTCCAAGGGAGTTTCCATGTTAAGTGGAATATTCAGACACAAGGCCTTTGACTCAGTAAGGAAACTTCAGTCTTCAGAAAGAAGGGCTGATTTTCAGTTTAATAGGATGACATATTTTTCAAGCTCGGCTACCAACTGGGCTCAATTCTCCCTAAATACATAATGTGGAACCTGAGCTTCTTCTTGATCAGGAGCAAGCTATAAGAATAGTGGAATTTGAATTATTTCTGTTAAAGTACTCCATTTGTACTCTAGGTGGTGAGACCTGGAAAAATTAACTATACATTTATTATGCATATATCAAAATAATTATATAAATTAGAAATACATATTAAATATATTCTGCATTTGCCACCCTAACGAATATAGAGGGTAAACGTTTCCTAGGAAATTATCCTGTGTATTTTATTACCTTATATAATTTTTGCTGAGCTAATGAAAATTATAGATTCCTCTTTATCTTTAATCTACAAAAGTACAAAAAAATACTAGGTTTAGTTGGTCATCAGAAGATGATTTGGGGAATTACAATTAACAATGAATGACTACTTTAAAGCAGATCTTATTTAATGGAAATGTTTTCCTTTTTAGAAACTGGTTATCAACTAAGATGAATCACTAGTAATGTTTACTTCTGTAAATTGTCAGGAAAAACATAAACAAATCTCAAAGGAGATTGATGAATGAGGTCTCAAGGACGTTACTGCTCCTGTCTGAATTCTTAAACAATTCAAAACCTGAAAATAAAGAATTCAGAATTTTAGTGTTTCTTCAAATTGTGAGTAGACAAATGTGGAAGAAATCTGGAGATTAGCCTGATTGTTCACAAAAAGACTTAAGGCGGTCATATAACAAAATCTTGAAAGAAAAATTAACACCTCCAAAGGGGAAAAAAGTTGACAATTCCTGTTAAGGGTTAAATGGTGTCCCTTCCAAAATTCATATGTTAAATTCTAACATCTATATCTCAGAATGTGACCATATTTGGAGATAGGGCCTTTAAAGAGGTAATTAAGGCAAAAGAAGTCAACTCAACATGGCTGATGTCTTTATAAGAAGAGGAGATTGCGGGGGCACCTCAGCAAGTCCATTGTCTGTCTCTTGATTTCAGATCAGGTCATGATCTCAGGGTCTTGGGATCAAGCCCCGCACCAGGTTCCTCACTCAGCAGGGAACCTACTTAAGGATTCTCTCCTTTTCCTCTCTCTCTGTCCCTCCCTCTACTCTAGCATCTTCTCTCTTTCTCTAATAAGTAAAAAAGTAAATCATTAAAAAAAAAAGAGAGAGAGATTAGGACACAGACACACAAGAAAGAAGACCATGTGAAGACAAAGGGAGAAGACAGTCATCCATAAGATGAGGAGAGAGGCCTTGAAATGAAACAAACCTGTTGACAGTTTGGTCTTGGATTTCTAAGCCTCTAGATATGAAGAAAGAATTTTCTGTTGCTTAAGTCACTCAATCTATGACATTTGTAATAACAGCCAAAGCAAACTAATACAGTCCCCTTTCACCAAAAACCTTCCCCCAAATTTCATACCAAGGAGGGAGAATCATAACTTTTTCTCTTGATTCTACGAAGTCTCTTATTCTTTTTTAAAGATTTTATTTATCTATTTGAGAGAGAGAGAGAAACCACAACCAAAAGGGGTGGTTGGGGCAGAAGGAGAGGGAGAAGCAGACTCCCCACTGAGCAGAGAACCCGACATGAGGCTGGATCCCAGGATCTTGGGATCATGACCTGAGCTGAAGACAGACACTTAACCGACTGAGACACCCAGGTGCCCCCATGAAGTCTCTTATATTTGCATTGTGCTTATAATTTTCAAAGCAGCTTCATATTTATTATCCCCTGTGTGCCTCACAACCACCCCATTTAATGGATGGAGAGATCGAGGCTGAGAAGAGAGCAAAGGTTTGTCTTGCTCAGTGACTGTCTCAGCACGAAAGTCTCTTGATTCACTTGTAGGGGCGGCAGGCAAGATTTGATGAGGATAAATATACCATTACTCCACCTTTACTGACGGGGAGAGAGGCTTCCAGAGGTGAGTGACCAGTCAGGGCCTGAAGCCAAGTCTTCAGAGGACTCTCATGAGATTTCTGCTGCTGCAGTAGAGAAAGGCATGCACTTCGCCTGCAATCCAGGATGATTCCTAGCTTCCTCTTCTTCCTTCATCTCTCCTTGGCAAAGATATACCAGCTCCCAGGACTAGAGGGAGGACAATTGCTTAGGCATGCACTTAAAACTTTTGAATGACATTTTTTTGGAGCACCTGGGTGGCTCAATGGTTGAGCATCTGCCTTTGGCTCAGGGTGTGATCCCAGGTCCTGGGATTGAGTCCCACATTGGGCTCCCTGCAGGGAGCCTACTTGTCTCTCTGCCTGTCTCTGCCTTTTCTCTGTGTCTCATGAATAAATAAATAAAATCGTTTAAAAAATAAAATAAAGCCTTCTTTCTATAAAAAAGAAGGAATTTTTAATACCGCAAAGATAATTTAACTTTTGTTCTTAATAAGAAAGGAAAGGTCAATCCCTGTATGACAAAAGCAATAATAAGTAATTACAATTCTCTAGCCTCCTCCTGCATACACACGTATTACACTTTTTAGGGAGGGAATGGGTTACTTTACACAAGGAAAGGTTACCTAAAAAGACAGGCTTATAAAGAGATGTGCAAAGATCTGTATAGCTACAGAGAATTTGGGAGAGAGGAAGGGATAATCTAATAAGGGATTTTAGGAAGTTTAATTTATAATGAACTATGTAAACCCCACTGTGTAATTCCCACTTGGATATCTTTTTTTTTTAATAATAAATTTATTTTTTATTGGTGTTCAATTTGCCAACATACAGAACAACACCCAGTGCCCATTTGGATATCTTCAAGAGTTTTTCAGTAGAGGTCTACATCACTTTTCAATGATTTTTAGAGCTGATATGTATTTCTTTCCCTTTTCCTCTCAATCCTCCTCCTCCTCTTTTTCCTCCTCCTTCTTCATGTTGTACCAGATTGGGACTAGTATTAATATGGGCCAATCTGATTTGAATTACAATTATTTCCTCTTAGGTTTACCGAAGAGTGTACAAGAGTAGAATTCCAGCCTGTAAGCTGGGGGTAACCAATCAGAAAGATCTGGAACTCCAGATTTCATTTTTTTAAAGATTTTATTTATTTACTCATAAGAGACACACAGAGAGAGGCAGAGACACAGGCAGAGAGAGAAGCAGGCTCCATGCAGGGAGCCCAATGTGGGACTCAATCCCAGGACCCAGGATCACATCCTGAGCTGAAGGCAGATGCTCAATCGCTGAGCCACCCAGGCGTCCCTAACTCCAGATTTCAAAATGTGATTCCCCTACAAAGTCTCCTGGATCAGCTAATACTTCCTAACAAAAGTCACTCCTAGCATTGAAAAGAAGCTCATACTAGGACTCTCCCACTCGTTCTCTTTTTCCTTTACCATCTATCTACCCATCTATTTATCTGTCTGCTTAAATATCTGTGTGTACATTCCACTGAGAAATTTCTAGACATTGATTTATGTTTACTAAATTTTCTCATTTGGAAGTTCCAAAAAAAGGGAAAAAATCCATAATTAAAATTAGACAGTGTGAACATCAGAACTCCTGTTTAGACCTGAACTTTCTCCTCCACTTGCTGACAAGTGACTCACTGTCTCTCACCTTCATGACATATAAAGCCAAGAGATGAAGGAGCTAAGGGTAACACAGTCTTTAACCAAAGACAGGAAAAAAAGTTTTAAAAAGCTTTTGTCCTAAATGTTCTATCAAAATCTCCTAAATCTAAAAAAAAATAAAAATTAAAAAATAAAAAATAAAAGATCTCTTAAATCTTTTAACATTGTCAGTTCCCATCTATAATAAGGGATCATCCATATAATATCATGCATGTAACATGAAATCATCCAGAGAGCAATCAAATCCAGCCAGAAATTCCTAGAGGGGATGTGGAGTCTCTGTTAGGAGGGCTGATTCTGAACGCACCTTCATCAAGTCCCTAAGTAATTGTCTGAAGATCTCTTAGGGAATAGGTTGCTGTTCTCATGAGACTCACTGAGATTCTGGTAATCTCCATCAATTAAGGAGTCCAGTGAGAAGGCTATAGCGTAGACTTAGAATTCACCCCACATGATGATGGTTAGGCTGGGATGTCAGACACTGGTCAGAAGTCTTATAAAGTGAGGTCAGGACTTCAGGGGGAAAAGCCTCAAAAGACAGGTTAGAATTTCCCAGCCAGCCATAGTTTCTTGAGTAGGTCTTTTTCTGTTGTGTTGGTGGCAGAGTGAGATCACCCTCTGAGCCACTGGGAGGGAGTCTCACCTTTCCAGCAAGGTCGCTCGCTCCAGCCAGCCAAATTGCTGTGGGCACCTGTTTGTTCTTTATTTAGTAATAGTCCACTTTGCGATTTGCTTACTCTTCTCAAACATCTCCTCTATTTTTATCCTGTCATAAGCTGGACTCCGTGGTTTATGTCCTGCCTCCACCTTGACCCTCTCACCCACTCCACCTCACTTCGAATGTGCTTCCATCAATAAATACAAATATTTCAGTGGAATGGCTGATTGTCCTTTGGCTGAATTCTCTTCCTCTTGCTTAGACAGTGTGGTTACACTTGAACTCCTCCCTGATTTGACTTATTCACGTAGAGGGATTTCCAGAGCACTTTTTGCAGACATACCCCTCTTAGGAGCAGGTTAGTCTTAAAATAATTATCACTTCATTGCCCATCTTTTTCCTAAAACAGATTTTCTTCTAGTACTTTAAGGTCTTTTGGTCCTTAAAGTATTTCATTAAAAAGTAAGTACTCTTGAAAAATATGAAGTCTTACTAGGAAACATCTTAATCAATAAAAAGTTGAGAGAGGACCCTATGGATGCTTGATGCCAAATAATGGGGTAATGACTCTCACTTCAGTATTGTCAGCTCACACTTCTCACTTGAGCTTTGAACCTACATGTACAATGTATGCAAAACGAAGTGTTTCCTCCCAGATGTTGACTGTATACACCCTTCATACTCCATATGTCCCAAACCCAGCTAATCTTTTTCTCCTCCAAGTCTTTTATATTCCCTACTGCACTGAAATAGCATGCCATCTACTTACGTGCTCAAAACCGGAATCCTGACGATGTTTGCATATATAAGTGTGAAGATGATAAAGGCAAACTTGCTGAATCTTTACCTGATTATATGCAAGAAGATTTAAATTCAGGTCCATACTATATTCTTTCAAGAGGGGAAGCAAATACCTAATTCTCCTCCTCAATAATTTAAATATTTAACTTAGCAATGTCCAATATACATAATATGTGACCCAGGTATAATTTCAAACTTTCTACTAGATACTGAAGAAAAAATACAAAGAATCACTTCGCATGGGATCACACATATTAATATGACAATAAAAGTGATTAAATAGACAGAAAAAAGCTGAAAAAAAGACAGAAAAAGGGCAAAGAGACAAGTGAAATTATTTTTAGTAATGTATTTTATTTAAATCAATATATCTCAGCTATTATCATCTTGACATATAACATTATCAAATATTAATGATCTCTTTTACTTTTTTATTTTTGTACTAAGTGTGTGATATCAAGTTTCTATTTTACATTTACAGCATATCTCAATTTGTACTAACCACTTTTCAAGTCCTCAACAACCCCATGCACCTAATGACTACTAATATTGGATAGTGTAGAGGTCACATAATCCCAGTCAAAATCTAATTTGGAAAAAAGAAAAAAAGGAACATGAAATCCAAAAAATGATTATGAAATTATTCTAAAATTTATAAATATAGAAGCTCAAAAAATGTTCTGAAAAATAAGAAAAATAACAATGGAATATATTATGACAAATATAGAAACTTAGATTCATGTGGAAGCAAAACTTCCATATGTTATAATTAAGAATGTAGTCAACTTCAAACAATGGACAAAGGAAAGATCATTGGATAAATGGTGTTATGATAACTGTTCAAGAAAGTAGAGAAATTTAATATTTTTAGGTCTTCCATCTTTTTCATTATACATAAAAATAAGTTGCAGGTAAGTTAAGGCATTATACTTGTAGGGAAGAAAGATAAAATAGTAGAAAATAGAAATTATATAATAAAATAAATTACAAAGGAAATGACTCACAGGTGCAATAAAAACAAATTTAAAATATGTAGGAAGTAGAGATGCCTGCGTGGCTCAGCAGTTGAGCATCTGCCTTTGGCTCGGGTGTGATCCTGGGGTCCCGGGATGGGGATCAAGTCCCGCATCTGGCTCCCTGTGAGGAGCCTACTTCTCCCTCTGCCTATGTCTCTGCGACTCTTTCTGTATCTCTCATGAATAAATAAATAAAATCTTAAAAAAAAGAATTCCACATTATTAAAAAATAAATATAAATATATAAAAAAATTAAAACATTCATAACGACATTTTAAAAGATCTGAATAAGTAGAGAAATATTCCATGTTGACAAACAAGCAACTTTCATTGTATAGATGTTAATATTCCCCAGATTCATGTCTGAATTTATTATAATCGAAATAGAAATTTTAGCAAAATTTTAAAAATATGTAAAAATATTTATTCTAGGGGCACCTGGGTGGCTCAGTTGGTTAAATGTCTGCCTTCAGCTCAGATCATGATCTCAGAGTCCTGGGATCGAGCTGGAGTAGTGTTCCCTGCTCTGTGGGGAGTCTGCTTCTCCCTCTCCCAGTGCTGGTCCTCCCCACTAGTGTGCTCTCTCACTCTCTCTTAAATAAATAAATAAAATCTTTAAAAAAGTACTTACTCTAGAATTTATATAAAATATAAAATCCATGAATAGCTTAGTAAGGCAAAAATAAGACAAAAAAAAGAGATTTTTTTCTACCAGATAATAAAGTCACAAAACCTTAGTAATAAAAATATCATAATGTTGGTGGAGAACAAATAAACCAATTAAACTTTAAAGAGAGCTGGTATCCACATATTTATATTATGTATAGTATATATATATAATTTTACATGTATATAAACCTAATATATGATCAAAGGAGTATCAAAACCAATGGAGAACATTGTTTAGTAGGTTATGTTTGGAAATCTCACTCAGTATATGCAGGAAAATAAACTGCATCTTTATATAACATATAAAGATAAATGCTGAAGATTTAAATGTAAAATTCTGAAGTCAGTATAGCAAATGCATAGAAGAGATCTTAGTGACCTTGTGGCAGAAAAAATATGTACTTAATGCCATAAGATATGCTTATCAAATTGACAAATTTATATCAAAATTAGGGATCTGTCTTTTACAAGAATAGTATGGACAAAGTTAACAGATGATAGAATGGTAGAAGATATTAATAATATCTAAAATTGCCAAGGGATTGATATCTTAAAAATAGGAAATCTTGCAAATCAAAAGAAAAAGGAAATGGACAAGTACCAGAAAAAGAGTCACACACAAAAAAGAAAATTGAATGGATAAGAAATCCTCAGATTCATCAGTAACCAAAGAAATGCAGATTAAAAAACAATGAGACATCACTCTAAAGCCATCAAATTAGAAAAATTTAAAAACTTGGATACTACCCAATACTGATGAGAATGTAAGTGAACTCAAAGCTCCATGGATTATTAATGCAAGCAAAAGATTCAAGTCACTCTGAAAAACAGTCTGACAGTACTTAGTGAAATTCATCATGCAAAAAGCTAATATACTCAGCATTCTCAATCTTGGCTATAAACCTCAAAGAAATACTCTCAAAATCCATTATGTGACATTTGCAAGGATACTCATTTGAGGGATTATTTGTGTTTCTTGGGAATTGGAGACAATTTAAGTGTCTATAACAAAATGCCACTTAATGCACATTTAAAACACTTACAAATATTGTGTTTTAGAAGATAACACACATATCCAAAAAGTGGATGTCTATCAGAGAAGAGAATGTGCATGGAATTAGGAAAAATAGAGATATAGAAAAAGGGAAAGAGAAAAGACTTGACTGCATCAGAATGATGTCATAAACTGGGGGCATGATCAAGTCTCCACATGAGGTTTGACAGGAAAATATGGACTTTTATCTTACAACAAAGCATTATTAAAAATCATAACTAAGTATTATGCAGCTATAAGATTTGCAAAAAAATAATGGAGAAAATGTAAAGATGAATGTGTCTGAGTGATAAAAGTATGTGAATTTTTTTTTCCCTTAACGGTTTAATATTGTTAGCGTTAATGAGACTTTTCTTTAAAAAGAAAACAGAAGACAAGAGAGAATTTAACAAATACTTTTTATGGGTGCTGAAAAATTTTGCTTTTTTGGTTTTGTGTGTGTGTGTGTGTTTAAGTAGGCTCCGTGCCCAGTGTGGAGCTCAACACAGGGCTCAACCTTGTGACTATGAGCTCAAGACCCGAGCTGAGATCAAAAGTTGGACGCCTAACCGACTGAGCCACCAAGGTACCCCTGGGTGCTGAAAAATTTTATGGTCAGTTGATGAGCAAAATTAATAGTCCAAGTAAAATGACTACCTGATTATTTATTGCACAGACTTTCCTACATTTTTTACTTTATAATACTTACCATGGTAAATATTTTGACTGTTCCTAATATATCATAATAATTTCATTTCATTGATAAATTTAGCAAAATTTTGTTAGGTTTTGAATGCTGAGCATGGTAGTCCCAGTAATAAGCCTCAGTATAGAGGAAAGGCAGCCATGCTCTGCTTCGACCAGAGCTCTGCAGTGTGAGGGGTCAGCATCTTTTGTGTAAACCCCCTGCACCCCACATCAAGAGTTACAAATTCCTAGCCTTAGTTTTTCTTCATGAACCCCCCAACACAAATGAACTTACAAAAACCCATTTTTCTTGTTAAACCTGGAAGGAAGGGACTGGCTTATGTTTAGCCATCTACCACTAAGAGCACTTGCCTCACTCTCTGTGCTACACTTTTTATTTCTTTGTCCCTCTTTCCTCCTGACCAACCTAAGTTCCTATCAAAGCCTGAGAAGTTACAAAACTAAATTTGGCTCGGGAAAAACTGAAAGACAGTCTAATCAGTTTGTCCACATATATGGTCTGTGCAAGGCTTTACCTGGTCTGTTTGTATCCAAATGACAAAACTAATGAACATTATAGCACAACTGGTAAGACACTAGCCTCATCCCGGGTGAGAGGTTGCAGAAAAGAGAAGTAGATTATTTGAAAAAAGACACTGAATAATTCCAATGAAGACTTGCTTGCCATAAAGTTTGGCATAATCCCTTCAGGACTCAGACAACTAAAGCTCTGAGGCGTACTATGAATAGTTCAACTCAAATGGACGTTGTTTACCTTCTGTCCACCACCCTTGAAAACTACACCATATGATGTGAATGAGAGTGTTGTGTCTATATAAACTACGTAATGGTAAATAGCAATGCAATCAAGACTTTAAAATTTGGAAATTAGGCCTCTAGGTGAATTGTACTAAAGTTCATCTACCCTTGAAGTCTTCTATTTATAAAGATGAGATTTGTCTTTTCATTGTTGGGTTTGTAGCTAAAATCCCAGCCACTGACAGAGTCATTTGCCACCAGATGTCAAGAGGATGAGATATGGGATATTAGGCTCCATTATTCAGAATGACAGTAGAGAAAATCCAGACAGACTGACAGAATGGCTTGTCCTTAGGGGAGACTGACACAGGTCCTGGGATTAGAAACTTATTTCCAGTAATCCTGGTTCTGGAACAAATCTCCTCTAAAATGTAACCTATTTTGTATCAGTTGAATCTGGAGTCTGCTGGGTAGACAGATGCAGTGGGATGTGAGAAGGCCCAAAGTGTACAAACAATTTCTTTTATTAATGGGGTACTGAGCTGAATGATATTCTAGAAATCATGATGTCCAGTCTTGCTTGGGGGCCAGACTTTTAAAGGCTAATGTACATGTAGTCATTTACACATGTGTGCACTATCAAATCAACAACCAAACTAAGCTGCCAGATTTAAGGATTCATCACCAACCTCTTCAGATATGCAAATGAACTTGCCCAGAGACTCAAATATTTATTCGTATTAATAATAGATTATAAAATCTGGACCTGGGAGAGGGAATCTGTTTATTTAGAAAGATTCCCAGATAAAGCCGCTGATCCTCACACAAATGAATGTGTTTCTTTACGTTGTTCATCAGTCTAATCGGGAATTGTAGATTCCACAGCTGTGATCTCTTCTGCCAAAAGGGCCAAATTTCCTTTTGCTGACTTAGGTTGGCTACAGTAGGTGAAAAGCATAGAGAATAGAATGACATGGCCCTGTAACCGGTTCAAGAGAAGAAAGGCATAGTCCTGCCTGAACCATAGCACTAAAATAACCTAACCATACTAAGAGGGCAGGGATTTATGTCTGGAGATATTAATATACATTTTTTACATGAATGGATTCCAATTTTTAGAAATCTGTTTTCATCAAAAAAATTTCATGCATCTCATTTTCTGACTTATTTTATTTCACGTCTCTTTTTCTTGGTATTCCTTCAGTATTTCTTTGACGACGTCTTGGTCCCTCAAGACACACACCAACAATCGCAGATGATTGCTATTGCCCTTTCTGCAGTTCTGCCTGATTTGCTGAAAATGCATCACAGAGTAATTTCCTAAAGAGGGGAAGAGGTGGAGAGACTTGGAGGTCTTGGAGGATCAGATCTTGCTCTTCAGAAATGAAAAACGTGAATGAAAAAACAACCACAAAAACCAGACATTCACTCTGCGGAATCATTTATTACCCTGGAGGATAGCAAGGAGCAAGGGTTGAATAAAAACACAAGCATCCATGTTGAAAGTACTTTATTTAATAAAGTTTGTGATCACCAAAATAAGAACAATAACAAAAATCAGTAATCCTGTGAGGTTTAATAAAAACTTAGGACAACCACATGAGTCTTTATTATCTCAGAATATGTGGAAATACCACCAAAGGTTTAGAAAATGTGTCCATCTAAAACTCTTTCCAGGGTGGAAATATTTTCATAATAGCAAATGTAAGCATTAATGAAACTTCTAGTGCTTTTTAGAGTGGCTTTTTAGAGTGTGCCAATGGTGACAAAAATCAAAGAACCTTAAAATCTAGAAAGGACAAGCAAATAAGAGATCACACTACATATTTAAGTCGACCAAATCAGCCTTGTTTTTACCTTGACTAAACCCCTATTAAACAGAAATGACGATACCTTTTAAAAAATGTCTTGGAGTTTTGTTTTGTTTTGTTTTGTTGATCTTCTGAAACTGTTCTGTGACATTCTTAAGAAATCACCACAGGCCAGAAATAAGCTACTAGCTCTTTGACAAACATACACTAAAGCTATTTAACACGAAAATTCTTTGCATTATTTAAATATGGTGAAGCCACCTCCACTATTTGCCTGGAAGCCATAACATTATATATACGCATATTTACACGTCTATGTGTGTCTGTATAAATATATATGTGTGAATATGTGTATCTGGGTGTTTATGCATGTGTATATTTATGTGTATCTATAAGTATAATGTTTGGAGTATCTTCAACTACAAAAACAAGAAGAAAAATTAAATTCATGCTAGTTTAAATAAATCCAGACTCCCAAGCCTTAGCATATGAACGCTCTGCAGCTAGAAAGATCACGTCAGAATAATTAAGCATCCACAGTACTTGTAGCTGAATCAGGGCAAAAGGAAATAAGAATTCTTATTACTGATGTTTATGTTAGATGCCTTTCCTTATCAGCAAGGCTTTTTCAGGCAACTATCCCTTGGGTCATTATTTAGATTTGCCACCTAAGAGGTTTCTTTTTCCCTCTCTCCAAGGGTCTGATTTGCATGTATTCTAGTAGCAACTGCAGTGTCATTATTACATGATTCCTCATATAAGCAAGGATCAAATATGTTTTAAAACCTGCTGGAGGTTTCTACTCTGTAGGCAGCATAATGAAAGAGATCCAAGTAGAAGAATGTGCTATATTTAAATTCATGAAGATAATGGTTGAAGCTTTTGGCTTTCTCTTGAGTCCTTTGAAAGGATATGGTTTCTAAACAAGAGAGCCATTCCACAACCAAAGCCATTTTATTTATTTATTTATTTATTTACTTACTTACTTACTTACTTATTTAAATTTATTTTTTATTGGTGCCCATTTTAATTCAGAGTGTGCCACTCAGTGTTCCATGCCTTTACTCTTGTTGGTATGTAATTCCTAATGAAATTTCTAAGGGAAGGACACCCCTATCTTTGCCTCTGGAAAATGCTCTGAATATCGTTTCCTCCTTGGTAGCCTCTATGTGACAACTCAATGGCACTTAATGCTGTGAAGTAATGGCACAAAAGAGGACTATAATGCCAGTGTTTGGGGAGCAAAGGAGATTTTTAAAGAAGCTGTGGTGGGGGAAAAAATGACTGGATCTAAGGAAAAATTGTTTGCTTATAAGTATCTGAAAAAATACAGAAAAACATTACAAAGATGGGTCTTCTGCCTCAGTGTTAAAAATGAAAGATATTTCTCAGCAGTCTGCACGTCAGCCAGCCTTTTAGTTCTTCCGCATTGTAGACAGCCACTTCCTTCTTCACTGTATGCACCCCCACTGTCATTCCCAGAGCATTCTTTCTTACATTTTTCACAATGTAAAAATTATTTAATTATTTATTTTCTTACATTTTTCATAATGTAAACTCACCCTCAGGTCTCACCTTACCTGTCACTTCCTGTAGGAAGTCTTCCTGGCTCCAACCTCTTTCAACTGTTATGTCTCTGCTACAAAGTGTTGCAGGTAGTTCAAATCCAAGCCCCCCACAGTCCACCGAACCTGCTCATCGTCCTCCTGTGCTCTCAGCTCAGTGAAGGGCTCCACAACCCTGCAGTGACCCAAGACAGAAACATGGGTGCCATCTTTGGTTCTACTGTTCCTGTTCCCAACACCAATTTGGTCACTATGCTTCTTGGCCAAATCTGCCCACTTTTCACCTTCCCTGCTCTGGCGCTTCTGATTCAAGTGACTGAGTCACCATCATTTCTCACTGGCTTACTGACAGTCTCCTATCAAGTTTCCCATTCTTGACTCCCTCACATCCATCCTCTTCTATTGCCAGTCATTTTTTTGTGAATCTAATCAGTTATTCCTTGGCTTTAAACCCTTTTTGAGTCTTCATTGCTTCAAGATATTATTGAGGCTTCTCATCATGATTTGTGAGATACTTCATGATCTCTTACCTTTTATGCCTCATGTCTTTGAATTCCATTCTGAGGTAGATATTATCCAGTGAGGTCTGTATTATTACCTTTAATATAGAGATGATCAAGTTAAGTCTCTATATGATGTTGAAAACTCTGATTTGGGTTGTACAGTCAGGAATTGTTCTAGTAGCAACTGCAGTGTCATTATTACATGATTCATCATATAAGCAAGGGTCAAATATGTTGTGTTAGGTCTGAATTCACTTTAGAAGTTTGAATAAAGTATTCAGAAGTTTAATTCAGATTTAGAAGTTTGAATTTATTTTCCTTCTCAATAGGGCATGCATTCTAAGGTTCCATTTAACCTACTTCTGACCTCATAAAGAGAACAATGTGGTTTAATTTCATTCGAATTTTACTGCATATAAATTACTAGGCCATGCTTCCCTGTTATCTTCGTTGGGTTCTCCTGAACACAGAGCCTGATGAAGGACTTGTGGGTAAGCAATTTATTTGGGAGGTGAACCCAGGGACCAAGAGTAGGGAGGAGCATGAGGCACAGAAGGAGGACTAGCCCATAAAAGTATGTGTTAACGATGTCCGTGCTATGACAACAGAGTTCAATTCTCCCAAGAAAAGTGTACTTTCTGGACACCTCTTAGAATTACTACCTGACCGATGGAAGACAGTGAATTTTCTATCAGCTTCTGGCTGCATTGGTTAAGAGCTGTCCTCAGGGATATTAACTGCCTCAAGATTTTGAGTTGTAGATATGTACTAACCAAGCAAGGTCCTGCGGGTACTTGGGGCCTGTGGAGATCACAGGAAGCACACACATAAAGCCTTTGGGTCAGGGCTTCTCCCTCCTTCTGTGAGTTGAAGCTTCTGTAGACCTGTCTACAACACCACAGCTGAGATCAGAGATGGTGTCAGCCAAGATGAATCTGGGCGCCAGACGATAGGTCGCTATTCTCAGGAAATGAAATGATTAAGAAATAGAATGCTATTCTACTCACTAATATTTTTAGACTTACAACAAATCTCAAGTAATAGGTTACAGATTAGTGCAAATACAATTTTCACTGATTTTTCTCAGCAGAAAACAAAGATAATTGAATTATGTGTTGGTGGTCCTATTAAAGTGTCTCATTGGCAAACAAGTACTAAGTGCTTGGCTACAAAGCTAAGGCTTATCAATAAATAATTCCCTGTGGAAAAGGGACAAAATTCCCTATGTCTGCATAGCCCATTTATAGAAATGTTAAATATTAAAACTCTGGACCCAAGATTAATCACAAAAGAAATGTTCTTGACCATATTTTAGTACCTTGGAAATCACATGACTGATATCTTCAGTACTTAATATTTCTGTGTCAGTTCTCGAGCTTCTTTGCTTATTCATGTATTAAGGCATAAGAAATATGTCAGGGCAGCCTGTAACTTTCAAAAATGAAATCCTGCATGTAGTTGTGGAACATGAATTTTTTACACCCATTTCATGTCATTTAAAAATGTATGTTAACATATCCGTAAACTAAAGAGAGAGATAAGATAGAATTAAAATATTAACAATATTTATTACCTTGGAATGTAGTTAAAGGAGTTTTTATTTTCCTCCTTGTGTTACTTGGAATTTTCTATAGTATTTATATGTTAATATATACTACACTATGCATTATTTTTTTAAAAAGTCAAATTAAAAAGAAAATACTTTGGTAACCATTTTTAACTCAAATGTGGTCCCAGATGATTTTCTTGAAAAATTGCTACCATGTAGCACAGCTTTGTAGAAAATTTTTCATCACAATGAAAAAGAATCAGCCATTTGATTTTTATGCTGTTAGCTTCTTTCCCATTTGCCAGGGATATTAATATCTTTGGCTTATAGGCCATGTGTGGAAAGTCCAAGAGGTGCCGAATATCATGTATAAAGGGGAGGAAAGACTACATTTTCCTTTTTACACCTGGCACAGACAGTGAATCCTGTCTAGGCAGGATTGTGGCAAGAATTACAAAACCTCTCTGGGCTTGATTTTTGTCTATCTAGAAATATATACTACTTGTCATTTCATGTCTGGATTGGCAATGACCTCCTAGTTTCTGGGTAGAATTACACCATATTATCCTGTTAGGAATGTTCTTCTCATTCTATTCTTTCACGTTTCTCCTATACAGTTGGAAACTTTCAGAAGTGTACCTGAAACATCTTACAAAAGGGAGTTGGTGAACTCAAACATTTACAGCTATAATCTCACCAAACTGCTAGAAGAGACGAGGCTGATAGGCACGGCTGATAGGCACAGCTGATAATTCCATTAGGATCACTGCTTACCATGGCTAAATCCTCTGTGGTTACGTTGTTAACCTTGGGTCAATTCTCATGTCTTTCTCCTTTTCCAGAAACTCCTAGCATCTGTCAGCTGGCATTGCACTTATAGAGCAATAGCTCCTTTCTTTTGTCTCTTTCTCAGGAGGTGGGCAGATAGGAGCTCTCAGTCGGCCTGGTCCCCCTCTGCCATGTTGGATTCAACATCAACCACATAGGCTCTTTTGGTTTGTCTGGGCTTTGGTTTTGTTCTTGTTTTGTTTGTTTGTTTCTTCTTGCTTTTAATCTTGAGAACATTGGGGACAATTGAAATATCAAATAAACAAAAGTTGAGTTTTTGATAATCGTGGTCCTCCCTGTGAGCCCGATTATATCACTGAGATGGTTTCTAGTTTCATCCTCTTCTTTCTTTTCTCAAGCTGGGGCTGACCAAATATCCTCTCATTTTCTGACTTCCTCATTAGAAAAGGGAATGCAGTCTTCCCTATTTGAAGTCTTTATTTCTGCATATGTTGGCAAGCAAAAAATCAGGGCAAAACATGTATACCCTTTGTCTTCGGTGAATGATTTACCTTTCTGTGAAGTTCTACATTGGATAACCAAGTCCTTACCTAAATCGCCAATCCCCCACCATTGTATGCTCTTAAATGCACTATATTTTTCCTTTGTAGTAGGGTTTCTCAACCTTGGCATTACTGACATTTGGATCAAGTGATTCTTTATCGTGGGAGACAGTGCTGTCCTATGTGTTGAAGGATGCTGAGCAGCATCTCTGGCCTCTACCCACAAGATGCCCCTAGCACCACCCTGTCCCTAACCCCAATCATTTGTGACAACCAAAAATGTCTCTAGACATTTCCAAATCATCTGGGAGAGCAATATCACCCTTGACTGAGATTGCAAATCATGGATTTGGAAAACTTAATCCGTTTGTAATTATATGCTTATTTGTGTGATTATAAGTAATTGTTGCCTCTTCCACTTCACTAAAAATTCTGCAGGAGTAGAGACCAACCCTGTTCTAAAATATGCCCAATTTGTGTTCCTGGCACATAGTAGACACTCATTAAATATACATTGATGTAGTTAATAAATAATGATGTGGCAAGTTTTTTAAATTTTTAAATTTAAATTTAATTTAATTAACATATACTATATTGCTAGTTTCAGAGGTAGAATTTAGTAAATCATTGTCATATAGAACACCCAGTCCTCATTACATCAAGTGCCTTCCTTAATGCCCATCACCCAATTACCTCATCCCTCCAGCAACTCTCTTTGTTTCCCATAGTTAAGAGTCTCTTCTGACTTGCTTCCCTGTCTTCATCTTATTTTATTTCTCCTTCCTTTCTCCTATGTTCATTGCTTTTGTTTCTTAAATTCCACGTATGAGTGACATCATACGGTATTTGTCTTTCTTTGACTCATTTTGCTTAGCATAAAACCCTCTGGCTCCATCCATGTCATTGCAAATAGCAAGATTTCCTTCTTTTTGATGGCTGAGTAATATTCATATATGTATTGAATAATATACAAAATTATAACAAATAACTACAAAATTAATACTCTAAAAAATAAAAAACTCAAACCATACAAAATAAACCTCCTTTTCTATAAACCAGTGCTTTTGCCATAGATAAAAATGATTGCTTCCGAGCTTATTTATGCATTCATGAATACACACCTAGAAATATATATATATATATTTATTTTGTTATTTTGTTTAAAAAATGTTTTTGCTTAAATAATATATCATACTTATTTTTCTGCTTTCTTCACCTAACAATATTGCCAGGATCCACACAGACTTACCTGATTCTTTTTACCTGATGCATACTAGTTTGTAGTATGAACTCACTGTAGTTTGTTTTGGGAGGATTTTTTGTTTGTTTTTTACAATAATATGATCAAGCATTCAGCTATTAGTAAAATTTCTTTCCCCTACGCACGTATCCTCTAGCCCATATTTAGCAGCATCCTCTGCCTAGAAGAGTACTAATACATCCAAATAAACCAAACAACCCGGTTCTTAAATTTTAAGATTCTAGGTAAGCTTGGGAAAATTATGGCAAAAAAAAAAAAAAAAAAAAAAAAAAAAAAAGTTTTATAGGTCTTTTTTTCTTCTTTTGGCAAAGGAAAATTTGTTTTTGCTTTTGTGTTCAGTTTTGATACTTAAAAGTAAAATTGAACCAGAGCTGAGGAAAAGAGGAAAAAAAAACATAAATAATACCCTAAAGAGATTAGCTGGAGTCAGAATGTTCACTTCCCCTCTATCCCCACTCCCCACTCCCACCAGTGCAGGTAATGTTGCTAGCACTGGGGACAGAAGGGATTTGACAGTCCAGGTGCTTCAGCAATAGAATGCTTTGACTGGTTACCTTGGAATTGATGGAAGGCAGAAAGTTCCAATAGTCAATTATCTCATAATAAATTATCATGACACTTCAATGGCTTAAAACCAATCATGATTCTCTCTCATAGTTTCTGCAGATCACGAACTCAAGAAGGGTTTGAATGGGTGCTCCTGGCTCAGGATCCTCCCATTTAGTTGCAGTCAGCGACTTGTGTGGAATGGTAGGTTGTGGCAGCTGGGCCTGGTGGGGCATCTGTCTCTCTGTGTACAGTCTCAGAGCCTCCCTTTACGGTCTCTACTACATGTGTGCTTGTTCGGGCTTCATCGTTGCCCAGTGGCTTCAGGTTGGTCTGCTGCCTTCCACAGCAGTTCAGAACTCCGAAGGCTAGTGTCCAGAGAGAACAAGGCAGAGTGCAGGCCATTTTCATGACCTCATTCAGAAGTCACACAGCATCATTTCTGTCACATTCTACCAGTTGAGGTGGTTACAAAATCCCGCCTAGGCTCAAGGGGAGAGGATGTGGACCCACCTGACTGATTAGTGAGAGGAATGTCAAAGTCCCATTGTAAGAAAAGCACGTGAGTTGGGAGATAGTGCCAGTGGTTATCTTCTGAAAATGTAATCTGCCACAGGGGAGAACAATAGAGCTGCAGGCCCTCGGATAAGTTTTATGGCATCTGAGAGTAGAGAGCACTTGCTCCCTACTTCCCTTTTGAAATCTGAGAGGCAGTAAAGCCCCTCTCAGCTCTCTTCCTTATCACAGCAAATGCAGTAGCAGTTGGGTTAAAGATAACAAGTGTAGTTCCAGGAAGGGAGGGGGCCCGAGGTAGCTCTTTCAGGCCTCTTGCTGCCTATAGTGGGGAGCTGAAAGAACTGAATTTTCACATGCTCCTCAAAAGATGGGAAAAAATTGGGCACCTGGGTGGCTCAGTTGGTTAAGTGTCCTACTCAGATCATGATCTCAGGGTTGTGGGATCTGTCACAATTGGACTCTGCCTTCAGCACAGAGTCAGCTTGTCCCCCTATCTCTGCTCCTCCCAACACTCTCTCTCCCCCTCTCAAATAAATACATAAAATCTTAGAAAAATAAATATGGGAAAAAATGCTAAGAAGGAGAAAGCATGGGTACAAGAGAGTCTTCACATTATAAGAGGGCATCTTGGTTGTGAAGAGGGAACAGCTTTCTCTACAGGAAGGCACTGCCACCTTTAAACTAGAAGCAGATAAGGCCACAACCATCCTTGGGAAGGTTATTGTGCTGGGGGTAGGAAAAGGGTGAAGTTTGAGAAGCAGGTATACCAGATGTGCATGTCTTGAGAATGGTATCATACCCTTCAGCAGATGCCAGTGCAACAGACACCAAGCCATGGATACCCCACCCCAAATCTGAAGCTCTCTTAGTACTTGGGAATTTATATGACATTCCAGGGGGAAAGAAAGAGGAAGAAAAAGTCTTGAATTGACCAAGTCTCTCTGTAAGTGACCATTAGATTTTTCTGCCACCAGACTAAATGGGAGCTCATTCCAAAATATTTATCTTGAGTTACAGAAAAATTTAAAATGTTACCAGTTGAAACGAACTAGGGGTGGTGGAAGGGGAGGTGGGCTGGGGGTGGGAGTGACCGGGTGACAGGCACTGAGGGGGGCACTTGAGGGGGTGAGCACTGGGTGTTATTCTATATGCTGGCAAATTGAACACCAATAAAAAATAAATTTATAAAATTTTTTTAATGTTACCAATTTTGTTTTCCTATCTGGGATCTTAGTTTGCAAAAATCATACCCACTATATAACTATTCCCTTATCAATGGGTACTTAAATCATTTCCAAGTACTTACATCATTTCCAAGTATCTGATAGGTACTTAAATCATGCTGCAATGGCAACTTATACATGCTAATTTGTACACATCTATTTCTCTTAAAAAAGATACCTAGAAGTAAAAATTCAATACATTCTTTATGCTATTCAAAGAAACTGTCCCACTCAACCATTTGTCTAAAATTTTATGAGTTACTTGAATGTGAGCCAAGTGAAAGCAAGGGTTTTGTTTGTGGCGTGTGAGTTTTTTTGCACAACAAATATTTGTTAAACAAATAACTTGCATTTAGGTATCAAATAACTATGCTTTCTTGCAATGTTTATTTTTGAAGTAATTTCATGAGCTACTTTTTCTCAAGACAGTTTCTTATTTCCTGAATAAAACTAATGCCACAGCATTCTCATGAGCCAGCGAAGGAAGTTTGAGTAGAAACTGGACTAGGAAGCTGGTCAGGAATCCCTGCTCAAGACTATCAGGCCCATTGCCAATGAAGCAGCAATTTTTTTACAGCAGGATTGCTGCAGGTTTGGCTTGCTAATAGATGCCCTCAGTGGGTAACCCATCAGTCTCCCTGACCTACTCATCACCGTCAATAAATTTGGCAGTAGTCATCACTGATAATTGAAGCAGAGTTTGGCAGAAACAAACACAATCCAGTTTAATTGAGGGATCCATTTTAATTGAAGAAGGGACACCAAGGATATAATCTCCAATTTCACCTTGCGTGACCTAAGTAAGAGGTGACATAGTTCATACAGAACTTCAGTTACTTGCCAGATTTCATCTGCCAGTATCATTTATTCTCTATTTTCAAGTTTTAGTTTGCCCATCTGTCAGTCCAAGGAAAAGAAATTGACCTGATAAATGCTATACCTAATTCTATTAGATGTCAGCAAGGGCTAAATAATACCATGAATTGTCATTGAGCTGTTTAGATTTCACTTCTTTTTTGATCCAGGCCTCTCCAGGGGAATGGAGCAGTGCTGTCATGAAAAAACGTCATAGTAGAAATTGAGTTTTAAAAATCTTAAACAAATGGCTTAACAAAACAAGGAAAATGCAGACCAGGATTTTTCTCTAAGGGAATACTAAAAATCTACATATTTTTTTCAATGAGTCTGAGATTTGAACTTTGAACTAAATATAATTATGGAATAGATAAACCTTGGAGGAAAAAAGAAGTGAGAGGGAAAAATACATCATAAAAGTATCCTTAAGGCTGTTTTGGAGATTCTTAGGATTACAAAGAGTAATCAGTAAGGATAGCAAAGGTTTTGCACACAAGGTCTCGGAGAAAAAAAGGGGGGGGGCAAGAATTCTGTGTGAAAACTTAAATATTTTTTCATTCTTATTTATTTCACTTTGTCAATTGGCCAATCAACAGAGGATGAGTATATTATATAGTTCCCTGCCAGACGAGTCATTTAACTTTTTTTTCAAGGTTTGTATTATGCATGTGTTTCTAGTGAGGGAGGCTTTTAGCATTGCAAAAGGGTATTGGCAATGCAAGATCTTATCAGATTGAACAGACCTAGATGATCTCTTCTGTTCCCGGGCTCATTCTTAGACAACCTTCAGCTCTCCGTTTAGATTTTTTATTTATTTATTCATGAGAGACACACAGAGAGGCAGAGACACAGGTAGATAGAGTAGCAGGCTCCTTGCAGGGAGCCCAATGTGGGACCCCATCCCGGGACTCCAGGATCACACCCCATCCCGGGACTCCAGGATCACGCCCTGGGCCAAAGGCAGGCGCTCAATGTCTGAGCCACCCAGGGGTCCCCAGCCCTAAGTTTAGATGCCTTCAATAGTTTGTGTATGTCAATGTGTATTGAGCCCTCGCTTTATGCTTTATAACCCGCAAGTGCTACTGTGTTCTTTTCTCATGATGACTTTATGACTTGGACACCAATATTAACCCCATCTTCGAGTGGGGGAAACTGAGGCATGATGTGTTAAAACCATATGCCCTTGGCTATCACACCATATGTATGGAATTAAAATACAGGTAGCCTAGGCTCCAAGGCCAACGCTAAACCAGGGTGTGATTAATCCTAGTCCAGGTGATCAGCCTGCCCTTATAGTTCCTAGGGCTTCCCTCATTGTCTTACTTTGAACTCTGCACGGTGGCTGCCTGTTTCCGTGCCTGTCTCTCATGCTAGACTGCAAGCAACTGGAAGGCAGGAATATTTTTTAGGCATAGTTATATTCCCCTGGTGCCTAGCACATTGCCTGCCATGTAATACATGAGCAATAAACATTTTTGAATGAATGAATTTCCTCCTAATGATAGTAAGAGTGAGGAGCCTTGAAAACCAAACTATCTGGGCTCAAATCTCGGCACTGATACTTGCTGCGTGATTATGGGAAAATCATTCATCTCTTCTATGTGTTCGCTCAAGGGTAATAATAGTACCTGCTTCTCGGAGCTGTACAGATTAGGCATCAAAAGTAGGGAGCTTCAGCAGTGCTGCTACCTAGAAAACAATTTAATGATAAAGCCTCACTCACAGATATGTTTCCTGAATGAAGAAAGCAGTACATCAACATAAAAGAAGTTCTAAAATACCATTACTAAGAGTCTATTAAGATGCAAAAGGAGATCACATGTTAATAAGTGAAAGAAAAAAAAATGACATCTTACATAACTGATGAATAGTCTTCACACTTTCGCTCTAGCAGAATTTTGCATACCTGACAAATATCTTTTGCTACACCTTGGGCTTTAGAATCACGATTAGTGACATCAGAAAAAACTACTATAAATCTCCAAGTATTACGACAGGGCCTCCTCGGGGTATTACTTCTGACAGTGCATCTCCGAGGGGATCATAAGAATTGCCAGAGAACCTATTAAAAATATAGAGATCCTGGCCCTACTCCCAAAGAGTCTGATTCTTCAGAACTGAAGTGGGACCAAGGAGTTCGCATTTGGGGATTTGTTGTGTTGGTTTTCTTCTTTTTAACCCGGGAGTCACTGATTTAAAAGAGTTCTACACCACTCAGCTGCATTATTCTCTGTTTCCTTCCCTCTTTTTTGAGGAATGCCCAGGAAAATGAGGCCAAGTTGTGAGATCATCTGGCCACTGACCCCGTCCTGGGTTGTATTTATAATGTTGCTCTTCCCTTGTGCAAGGATTCTCAACCAATCCCACTGAGCGCCTTCTGCTGAAGATTAGTAAATATTGAAAAAATTTTAAATACCATATTAAAAACGTATTAGGAACTTAATATTTAATTTTGTTCTTGATTAAAACTGTGGTTGAGATTATTGACTCAAAAAAAAAAGACATGTTTTGGTAAACACTGTAGCTTTTCAATTATTAATTTCCACTAAATAACAAAAGATATGAATGTTATTGAGTTGGTCTCAGACATCAACTTATTTTTTCCTTACATTGATTCATTTGCTTATCATAACCCTGTGACGTAAGCATTATTTTGCCATCTTATTGATTAGGAAACCAACATTCAAGGCAATGGAATAACTTGTCCAAGATTGCGGCCAGTGGAAGGGAGAGCTTATGTTCAGGTCCAGATTTCGAATTCCATGTCCAGAGCTGTTTTCCTTTCACTAGACTAACTAATAGGGAGACATTTCTCTCCTCTTCAGTGAAAAATACATTGCACTCAGGTTTTTTTCTAATGTATTATCAATTTTTCATAACATTTTTGGTAACCTCACTTTTTAGTAGACAGTCTTTTTTGTTCGAATCACTCCACAGCCCCCACAGTGAGTAGGCAGTGAAAACTGGCAGCACAGTCCAGAGTCTGATTTAGTCAAACACCAATCCACTTGTAAAAGTCCTTGGAAAAGAAAAAAATGTCTTTAACGTTTTGCCAACCAGTAGAGAGGAGGCTGGCTTGAAGGTTATATGAGCTTTCTTCCCACAGTTCAGAACATTCTACTTCACAGCTTCAAACACCATTATATATTTTTTTCTCTTGTTTGATCACTTTTAATACACATGCAGATGAATTTTTTCCCCATAAAACACATAAAACTGCTGAGTAGCTCTCCAGGTGGCCGTGGGTTGCATGAAACCTGGCATCTTGGGTTAAGCGGCCTTCTCACCTGACTCAGGATGCTGTCACCAGAAGGGGAATATTTCCAGAAACTGACCAGGCAGTTTCTCTCATGACAGCCACTGCTCCTCCACACCTGCTTCAAGCCCTCTACCACTCCCCATTTAGGAAGTCTCTTGGCTGAACAGACTGAAAAAAATGCCCTCAAAATATATGACTAAGCACTTCCGACCCATATCATAAAATCTAGATGGCATGAGGTGGCTTAGTGACAAAAGTTCTTCTCCAGCCTCGTCCCATGTTTCGTTTTCATTCATTCATTTATGCACTCATCTCATTTGTTCATTCAACACATGCTTTTTCTCATTTTAAATTCCAGTGTAGTTGATATACAATGTTATACTAATTTCAGTTGTACAATATGGTGCTTCAACAGTTCCGTGCACTCGTGGGCTCATCACGACTAGTGCACTCCTTACTCTCCATCACCGCTTTCACCCATTCCCCTCAAACACATGTTTTATAAAAGGCCGCTGTGTGTCAAGCATACACCCCAGGATGGATAATTCAGTACTTACTCTCTGCCCTGAAGAAGCTGACCAAGAGAAGACTCATCACGGCAGCCTGATTGATCCAATAACAATGCCTGAGCATTCTTGTGGAGGCACAGTGGAGGTTCCTCTACCCCAGCTGGGGCTGGAGGCAGAGGGGTTGCTGGACAAATGGAAGCTTCCCAAAGAGGATACTCCTTAGTTGGTTCTGGTAGGATGTGTGTGAGTAATCAGAGTGAGGTGAGAGAGAGGAGTAGAATAGGACTCGAGGAAGGGTATTCTAGACAATAAAACCTCATGGGTAAAGACTTTGCAGAAGGAAACTCACGTGTGCATGTGCATCTGTGTGTGGCAGTATGTGTGAGCGTGGGGGTATGAGTGTGTATGTGTCTGGGTGTATGTGAGTGTGTGTGAGATAGTTACTGAAGTTGCTTCATTGTGTCATCAGGGGGCAAAACACAAAAAATATAGAATAGAGGGATATATTCACAGCTGCCATTTACTTCTATTTACTTCTATTTACTGATTGGAAATCCCAAGCTATCCCAAGATGTACCAACTTCCTAAAGCCTGAAAGTAACGAACAACACTACTCAAAATCCTTGGCAACTCTTAACCAAAGACCTGTCCTCTGGGCTTTTGTTTCTTAAGTTGTGAAGTGAAAAAAAGATGGGACTTGGAGTGATGGAGTGTGAAGGTTCTAAGATTAACTGTCTGAGTCTGGATCCGAACTGTTGTTGATGAGTTCTGTAAACTGAGACCAATGACTTCAACTCTCTGCGCCTCTGTTTCTTTGCTTGTAATATGAAGAAGATAATGAGTTCTATCTCGAAGCTCTTTTGTTCATTAAATACTCATGAAGAACTTACATCCTTACCTCGCACAAAAGAAGCACTCGGTGAGTTTTAATTATCACTATAGTTAGTATTATCATAAAGAGACTCATTTTGGAATCTAATATTCTAGAACTCTTTAGTGTTCTAGGATATTTACTGCTCAATTCACACTTTAATAAGGTTTCACACAAGTTTAAACAAAGAAACCGACTTTTAGGGTTAGAGTGTCCTGTATCTACCAAGTTTAGCTATGCAAACGTTTTGTGTCTCTCTTTTCTCGTATTTAAATTTTTAAGTGTAATTCATACACTTTCATACACTTCTACAACCAAATTCACCCATTTGAACCCAAGTTCACCCACGATAACTCTGTCACAACAGTGATGGTAACACTACAGTTCCCAATACCTACATGTCATTTGTATAGTTATTCTCGGGATTAAACAATGAAGAAGCATTAGAGGACCCCAGAACATATGGTACAGGTATCTGATACACATATTGAAATAAATATTAATTCCGTTACCCATTTATGCAAATATAAATGCTTAGTATTTAAAGGAGAGAAAACACAAAGGTTAGAGCATATGGAACTTTTTGATGAATCCTGCAGGTGAGAGGACAAGGAGAAATTAATAGGCATTTTATTAAAAGCAAGCAAAATGGAAGTACTGTTACAATCTCTTATGAAATTTGAGATTATCATCTAGATATTTAATAAAATATTAAGAGTGATTGCTTTATGGATATTAGCGGCATCAAAATTATGCATCCTGAATGGTGGGAATACCGATACAAAGCTTAGCAGCCGTGATGCCTCAGGATGTACACCCCGAAGGTGGGGAAGACATCCTCCCTCTATACAATGCAAGAGTATGAAAAGGTGCACAGCAAACTAAAAAGAGGGGTAACCAAAAAGCCATTCTTAGAAATGTAATATTAGCCTATGATTCAATAAACACGTTAAGAAAAAGTCATTTGTGAATGAGATAGAATTAGCTATTGAACTGAACCAATGCATGTACTTATGTACATGGATTAAGCTAAAAGTAGAGGCTTCTAAGCTGAATAGAAAGAGAAATATCATGACAAGGCTTTCCCCGGGCATCACTGAGGGGCTCGGGGTGACAACATGCTGGAAGGATGGTAACTGACAGCATGGATTGCCAACCTGTTCCATTTCCACGCTTACCCTTCTCTCAAGATGCACACAACCGAACAGACTAGGGCAATACCAGCCTGTTCTCTCACACATGGACTCAGCCTCTACCCTGCCAGCCACAATAATGGGGTAACCTTTCCATTTAATCAGTAAAACCTAGGCAACTAATCAATAAATATTTTCTGTCTTCCCAAGAAGTGTAAGGGCTAGAACTCATGGAGAGAGCAAAGAAATACTACATTTCATTGGCTCCATGATGATCTTAGTTATAATTTCATGTCAACTGAGAAAGGAGAAACACTTCCAACTAACCAATGAAACAATCATGCCATGCTGATTACATGGATGCATGAGTTGGTCATACCAATTCTCATTGCGTTGGATTTTCTTTTATATTTTGGGAAGAAATTGGCAATGTCTTCTTTCTTTGGTCGCCTTGCTTGGATATGATAAGCTGTTCTTTGGCCCACATTTTAGTACAAAATATGACAAAGCTTCAACCACTTGTCACCCTCTTCCTTTCCTAGGTCATTTAAAAGGCTTACTTGTTGCTTTGCAAGAAAATATGGAATTGTAGTCACCACTCCAATCACTAATATCTATTTCACTACCATTTAATTTATGCCCTACCCCTTTATTTCTGTGCACGTCTATATATAAATAATTTTTATTTTATTGCTGAACTATAATGTAATCTTTCTATTTAAGTGACGACTAAATTGGAAGTGTGTATTATTCATCATGCCTATAACTCAGCTGATGTGATATCATCAGGAGCTACAACCAAGTTCACCCATGTAAACCCAAGTTCACCCACGACAACTCTGTCACAACAGTGATGGTAACAACCTGCCGATCGTATGACACATCCTGCTTTCAGCGATGTTAAAATATAGAGGCAAAAATTACATCTGAGAATGGATGAAATGCAATAATAAGGCTTCACTCCTGTCTTCCAAATGTCCATGTATTATTATTTGGAGATAAGACATAGACATATCATAAAATAACCGCAAGTAAGTGACTTATATAACTTTCAAAAAGCTGTCACAGACAATAAAATACTCTAGGACTTCAGCGCAGAAAGATAATACTTAGTGTTGTTTCAGTTTCCTTCCACAGGGGGGAATTCTCTTTGATGTTAAACCCTGTGGTCTTATCCCTACATGCCAAAATATTGCACAGTAATGATTTACACAAGGAAATCAGAGTTTTCCGTCTTAATTCACAGGCATTCAAAGAAATGTGGAGGGTTATAGCACAGTTCAAAAGACAACACACATTGACTATACAGACATGAAATAGCAAGTAAAGAAGGGAGTGTGCATCCTGCATGCAAGGGCTCTCCACACAGACCTCAGCCAGGCTGGCCCAGGTACGGTCTCCCTTATGCTTGGCATATATGTGGATCTGCACTTGTTCATGCTCAAAACATTTTTTCCCACCTCAAATAGTGTCACGTAGCCTCAAACTACCAGCAATTAGAAGGCTCAGCTCAAATTCTTGACAGGAATAATGGGATTTGAGCATTATTGGGTGACAGGAGGGCACTCAGGAGCAGTGGAAGAGAATAGGTCTACAGGGACTGAGAACTGACTGGTGGCCCATTGTCGATGTTATCAACCAGAGGACTTTCGGCATTGTGGGGGCAGCTCTGCAACTCTCCATCCTCTTCCTATGCAAGCCCCACAACCTGTTGCCATAAATAGAGAACATCTTACAGCTATAAACCAAAGGTTATATGTATTCTCTAAATCTGAGCATAGTACCTTGTGCATCACGATTATTCAGAAAGATGTATAGGTGGCATGTGTTATGAGTTGTGTTTTGTGTTTCCCTCAAACAGTATGTTGAAATACTAAACTCACTCCATGGCCTTACTTGGAAATAGGATCTTTTTTAATTTTTTTAAATGTGTTTATTAATTTAATAAATTAAATTTATGTTATTAATTAACAGAGAGAGAGAGAGAGGCAGAGACACAGGCAGAGATAGAAACAGGCTCCATGCATGGAGCCGGATGTGGGACTCAATCCCAGGACTCCAGGATCACGCCCTGGGCCAAAGGCAGGTGCCCAACCGCTGAGCCACCCAGGCATCCTGGATATAGGATCTTTACACAGGTAACCACGCTTAAATGAGACCATTAGGGTGAACCCTAATCAAACATGACTGGTGTCATTGTAAAAAGGGGGGATTTGGATACAGAAATAGACACACAGAGGAGAGATTACATGAAAACACACCGGGGAGCACTATGTGAAGACAGAGGTTAGAGTGATGGATGTGCCTACCTCCCAGGGAGTGCTAAGGAACGCTGGTGGACCTCCAAAGCAAGCAAGAGCCAGGAAGGATTCTCCAACATTGTCAGAGGGAGCATGGCCCTGCTGATGCCTTGTTGCCGACAGACACCTAAAACCGTGAGACAATACTCCGTTGTTGTTTTCAGCCACCTAGTTGTGGTACTTTGCTACAGCAGCCCTAGGAAACAGCTCAGTACAATGTCTTTTACTTCGTGGATTCTTAAGGATGAACAAATGCCAACACTTCATCATTTCTTCAAAATATTTTTAAACACAGGGAAAAGTGTGGAAAGGAAGAGTCAAAATACATCTACTTCTTTTTCATAGGCGACAAGAACTGCGATAGATAGCACCACTTTTGCCTGTGTTTAGTTTCCAACAGCTACCATAGGAAGTGTTGATGTAAATTTGGCTAAGTGGTTGTTTCCCAATGGAATGTGATCAAAACAAAAACAATGTTGGATCACACAAAGGATGTCAAGCATTGCTCCAGTTTTTTTCAAGGGAGAAAGTCATTAAGTGTTGCAGTGGTTAAGGGGCAGTTTCAAACTTCTGCGATTGTTATTGTGCAAGGAAAAGATCAGAATCAAGTAGGAAGTTCCACTGTTCAGGAATCCTGCATGTGGCCGCCTATTGGCCCTCTGGAAATCTTTTTTTTTTTTTTTTTTTTTTTTCTTTCTTTCTTTCTTTCTTTCTTTCTTTCTTTCTTTCTTTCTTTCTTTCTTTCTTTCTTTCTTTCCTTCTTTCTTTCTTTTTAATGGAAAAGCTTGTGACTGAAACTAAACACCAGCATCTAAAGCTACTGGTTTTCTTCTTAAGGTATCTGTACACTATTTTTTACCCAAATACTTTTAAAGTTTCCGGAACCAACCCAAAACTCATTCAACATTTCTATCCTCCAAAGAAACACAAAATCTGAGACATTTAGTTTGCAAAACACAAGATATGTTACACTTAAAACACACTTACATGTAAAGTCGCATTTTAATCTAAAGATAACCAATTGTTCCAAAGACTGTTTCAAGAAAGAATTGATTCAGACATTCATTAATACACCCCCTGAAAAGCATCCCAAGGTCAGACTTTATTTATTAGCTGACATTTCAAAGTAGAAATGTATTTCAGTGTTACAGAATTACTTGGAACAGAACCTCTATTTTTAAAAACTCTCCTTTGAGTTTTTGAGTGATCTACGACAACCTAAGCACTAATTCTCTATGAGGTTTCATAGGACGCTAAACAAAATTTAGCTTGTGCTTTAATTCAGATTAAATGACAAAGTGACAATCTGGCTCTGTCTCAATCCAGAGCCCCTTTCGGTTCCTCTGGGATTTGTCACTATGCAGGAAACTAGAACTTTCATTTTCTGTTCTGGTGTCACCTAAAAACTCTCCTGAACTTTTTTGGGTCACTATTACCTTTGAGCCCCAATCCTCTCTCCACCCAACATATTTGCCTCGGCTCTACAAACCTCTTATAACACGGAAGTCACCCAGGAGTCTTTAGAGGTGGCTAAAAGAGAACAAAATATTCTGTAATGTAACAGATAGTAAGAAAGTCTTCTTTACCCAAAATTGCCCTTTTACCCCAAACAGCTCTTCTTAAAAGATCTTGTAAAGTAACTGAAGCGATGTGCTGCTGCTTGGCCCCGAGTTTTCTTACAGCTCTAATAAATATTTCAGTGATGCAGAGGAATGGAGTGTAATCACTTTCCTTTCTTCTTATGAGCTACTTTGGAGGTCCTCCTTCTATGCTAAATGCCTTCAGTGAATACTGCAAGATCTGTGCACAGATTCGCATCCCATATGAAATTTCACTTGTTTCTCAAAGGATAATAAATCTCCCTGAGATACCCCTCCACTTGGAAAACCAGGTTACCTGTACTGTGTAAATATATAGTATTCCCTAAGTCACGGACTCGATTTTTAAAGGCCACTGGATGGGTTTTAATCTTTGTGATTTTTAAAGTCAATTAATTGCAAGTAACTCAGATGTGTTCTGAGACTGTTTTCCACATTCATTGGAATTGACTCTCCCTCAGAGTCAGGTTTGTACTTGCTTTGTTCCTACTGAAACCAATATTTTGGACTCAGCTTTATCTTCACCTTATCCACAGAAATTTCCCTAGGAAAGAATTGCCCTCTCTGTCCCCAGCATTTAGATTCCATGAGACTGTGTATGACACATGGCTTACATTCATCTATCCAAGTCAGGATTAAAGCTGAGATCTGAAACCTGTATTCCAGTTCAAAATGTCTGTTTTCCCCAGAAGAGCTAAGAGGCATGGTCTCAGAGATTGGCACAAGGTGGGCAAGGGACTAGGAAACGGTGTGGTTCCAGGAAGAAGGTCAAAGGGCTCCTTCTCCAGAGGTCTCAAGTTTTATTCCAATAATTGCTTAGATATGTGGGTAGAGGTAATTGAAATCAACAACAACAACAAAAAAGATTTTTTTTGCCACTTCTTCCTTTATAAGTGCCTCTATGTTCAAGCCTTTTGTAGACTGACAAAAATTAACGAATGAATATTGATTCTCATCCAGCCCATCTCTTATGTGAGAGGCTTTACTATTTAGCTACCTTGTTTACAATTTTATGTTCTCTAAGTGACTTTTTTGTGAAGTATTTCTGTGGTCACATGAACAATGATAGAACTTTTGCTTTGAGAAGTGTCCAGGACACATTATTAGCAGTCATAACATATGGCCCAGGACGTTGAGGACTCCAACACTACTGATCCACACACTGGAGCAGAAGGAGAGCCGTTTTCTGAGGCAGATTTAACACTGCCTCTGGTTGCAGGGTAGTTCTGTTGCCCACCTTTCTGCAGGTTCTGAGGGATGTCCATTCCTTTCAGGCATTTTCACAGTGAGAGGAACTTTACCCCTATTGTCTGCCTTTTGCTCCATAATCGATTACCTATCTGCACTTTGGGTTCTGGGCCGAAATGACAACTCCAATCTTCTCTACAACTCAATAAAAGTCTCATTAAGAAAGTTAGTACTTACATTCACTTCTCCTATTATTCTAAATGTTTTCTCCAGACTAAAACAGAAAATAAAAATAAAAACAACCAACCCTTGAGTGCTTATTCTATGCCACTGTGCTAAGACACATGCCTAATTGTGTGTTGATAGTGATGTCAGAGGTAGTTGGTAATTATCATCATTTTACAGAAGAGGCATAGCTAGTATAAAAACTAGTATTCATATCAACATGTCTGATCCCAAAGTGAGTTCCCTTTACCATCATAGTACAGTGTTCCTTATCAAAGAACTACATGCTTAAATTGTACTGTTTGGGGCCCTTATGAGTTAGTTTTACTTAACTGCAAGTCTGGCAATGTTGATGATGGTTATTACATAAATGAGGACCCATCAGTAATTACTCCCAGGCCTCTTGGTCAAAGAAAGGCTGAGATTCCTTTGCATAACTGGTTTTGTTTTATCTCAAGAACACCAATTTCCATGTAATTGGTCCTATTTCCTTCTTTGCTTTGGCCACTAGGAAGCACAGAGACAATTGTTGCCAACCTCTAGCAACTACACATATGCACTTCTGCACACCAATCGTACCATAGATTTACTATTTTCCTGCCTGTGCTTTCCCTTTGCCTTAATTTCTCTCATTCACTTATTTTTTTTTTTTACAGAATATTTTATTTTATTTTATTTTATTTTTATTGGTGTTCAATTTACTAACATACAGAATAACACCCGGTGCCCGTCACCCATTCACTCCCACCCCCCGCCCTCCTCCCCTTCTACCACCCCTAGTTCGTTTCCCAGAGTTAGCAGTCTTTACGTTCTGTCTCCCTTTCTGATATTTCCCACACATTTCTTCTCCCTTCCCTTATTTTCCCTTTCACTATTATTTATATTCCCCAAATGAATGAGAACATATAATGTTTGTCCTTCTCCGACTGACTTACTTCACTCAGCATAATACCCTCCAGTTCCATCCACGTTGAAGCAAATGGTGGGTATTTGTCATTTCTAATAGCTGAGTAATATTCCATTGCATACATAAACCACATCTTCTTTATCCATTCATCTTTCGTTGGACACCGAGGCTCCTTCCACAGTTTGGCTATCGTGGCCATTGCTGCTAGAAACATCGGGGTGCAGGTGTCCCGGCGTTTCATTGCATTTGTATCTTTGGGGTAAATCCCCAACAGTGCAATTGCTGGGTCGTAGGGCAGGTATATTTTTAACTGTTTGAGGAACCTCCACACAGTTTTCCAGAGTGGCTGCACCAGTTCACATTCCCACCAACAGTGTAAGAGGGTTCCCTTTTCTCCGCATCCTCTCCAACATTTGTTGTTTCCTGCCTTGTTAATTTTCCCCATTCTCACTGGTGTGAGGTGGTATCTCATTGTGGTTTTGATTTGTATTTCCCTGATGGCAAGTGATGCAGAGCATTTTCTCATATGCATGTTGGCCATGTCTATGTCTTCCTCTGTGAGATTTCTGTTCATGTCTTTTGCCCATTTCATGATTGGATTGTTTGTTTCTTTGGTGTTGAGTTTAATAAGTTCTTTATAGATCTTGGAAACTAGCCCTTTGTCTGATATGTCATTTGCAAATATCTTCTCCCATTCTGTAGGTTGTCTTTGAGTTTTGTTGACTGTATCCTTTGCTGTGCAAAAGCTTCTTATCTTGATGAAGTCCCAATAGTTCATTTTTGCTTTTGTTTCTTTTGCCTTCGTGGATGTATCTTGCAAGAAGTTACTATGGCCGAGTTCAAAAAGGGTGTTGCCTGTGTTCTTCTCTAGGATTTTGATGGAATCTTGTCTCACATTTAGATCTTTCATCCATTTTGAGTTTATCTTTGTGTATGGTGAAAGAGAGTGGTCTAGTTTCATTCTTCTGCATGTGGATGTCCAATTTTCCCAGCACCATTTATTGAAGAGACTGTCTTTCTTCCAATGGATAGTCTTTCCTCCTTTATCGAATATTAGTTGCCCATAAAGTTCAGGGTCCACTTCTGGATTCTCTATTCTGTTCCACTGATCTATGTGTCTGTTTTTGTGCCAGTACCACACTGTCTTGATGACCACAGCTTTGTAGTACAACCTGAAATCTGGCATTGTGATGCCCCCAGATATGGTTTTCTTTTTTAAAATTCCCCTGGCTATTCGGGGTCTTTTCTGATTCCACACAAATCTTAAAATAATTTGTTCTAACTCTCTGAAGAAAGTCCGTGGTATTTTGATAGGGATTGCATTAAACGTGTATATTGCCCTGGGTAACATTGACATTTTCACAATATTAATTCTGCCAATCCATGAGCATGGAATATTTTTCCATCTCTTTGTGTCTTCCTCAATTTCTTTCAGAAGTGTTCTATAGTTTTGAGGGTATAGATCCTTTACATCTTTGGTGAGGTTTATTCCTAGGTATCTTATGCTTTTGGGTGCAATTGTAAATGGGATTGACTCCTTAATTTCTCTTTCTTCAGTCTCATTGTTAGTGTATAGAAATGCCACTGATTTCTGGGCATTGATTTTGTATCCTGCCACGCTACCAAATTGCTGTATGAGTTCTAGCAATCTTGGGGTGGAGACTTTTGGGTTTTCTATGTAGAGTATCATGTCATCGGCGAAGAGGGAGAGTTTGACTTCTTCTTTGCCAATCTGAATGCCTTTAATGTCTTTTTGTTGTCTGATTGCTGAGGCTAGGACTTCCAGTACTATGTTGAATAGCAGTGGTGAGAGTGGACATCCCTGTCTTGTTCCTGATCTTAGGGGAAAGGCTCCCAGTGCTTCCCCATTGAGAATGATATTTGCTGTGGGCTTTTCATAGATGGCTTTTAAGATGTCGAGGAATGTTCCCTCTATCCCTACACTCTGAAGAGTTTTGATCAGGAATGGATGCTGTATTTTGTCAAATGCTTTCTCTGCATCCAATGAGAGGATCATATGGTTCTTGGTTTTTCTCTTGCTGTTATCAAATTAATAAAATCATGAATGAGAAAGTAGAGATCACTACCAACACCAAGGAAATACAAACGATTTTAAAAACATATTATGAACAGCTATACGCCAATAAATTAGGCAATCTAGAAGAAATGGACGCATTCCTGGAAAGCCACAAACTACCAAAACTGGAACAGGAAGAAATAGAAAATCATTCACTTATTTTAATCACTTTTTTATTTTATGTTTTTTTTTTTTTAAATTCAATTAACTAGCATAGAGTGTATTATTACTGTATGTATTTTTTTAAACCTACTCAAATCCTTGATGAACATAGTCAGGTTATACTAATGGCGATCTATTCATTGTGATTCTAATTAATTTGTTTGGCAGGAATTTATTAAGTGCATATTATGTTACCAGAACTATTGTGGGTACTGCATATTTACTGAAACCTCCAAAATACAAACATTAACACAATCAGCTATCATCCTAGTATTTGAAATATAACTCCTTATTCTATTTCTTATTCAACTGGTCAAGCAGTGTCTAGCTAAAAATATAAAACTAAGACTCATAGGAACATACTGACTCTGGTATTCCGCTTTCTTGTACTATAATACTCAAAGGTCTTTTAATCTATCTTTCAACTATATTGACTATCCTCAGTTTGAATACTTTAATGCATGAAGGTATGTGGATCAGTTACAAGCAAAACATAGTCACAAACACAGCTATAGTAGCACAAAGCGCCAGGAGTTTCTTCAGCATCACTAGAGATAGTAATTAATCCTCAAAATTATTTGTTTTTTCATCTGATTGATATGCCAATGCCTTTAGACCTCAGAAAGAGAAAGAAAATTATACTTTCTATAACCCATTTCATTAGGCAAAAATGAAATGCAATAACAGAACTCAAATACAAGCCAGAGTTGCCTGTTATGACTACTAATCCAATTCTACAGAGAAAAGAAGAAACAAACTAAGAGATCAGTCAGGATTACCCATAACAGGCATGTTTAATTCAGTTTTGTTATCCTCAGAGTTTATCTCACTCATTGAGTGCTCTGGCCACTTTTGAGAAGGTGAATTAATTATTAAGCAATTTTTGTAAAGCTACTTAAGTCAGCTTTTTCTTTCTACCCCAAGAGTAATGATGCAAGCAAATGCATTCACAGAATAGGATGCAATTAAAGCTTCAATTGATTTCAATTATTGACTATACTTCAGCTAAATTAGCAGTTTAGGATTCATTTTCCCATCTAACTCTAATTTTCTCCACAAAGGAGAAATAGATGTTTTAAACGTGACTATTTACTTGTAAAGTATGCATTTTAATGCTTTTTTGACACTACAGCAACAATTATCCACTGTTTTTCTATTAATAGAGACCCTTCCAACTAATATGCTTATTGATTTTTCATAGTTATTTCCAGAGAAGATTGATACTTAATTCTGTCAAGGCAAAACAAAGTTCCTAAAAGGTCTTGAATTGTTCCTCTTTGAATATATATTCAATTATTTTTTAAATGTTCTGACAATATCTCTGGTTACCTGCTATAATGATTTTAAAATTAGATGAACTACATATTTATATTAGGAAGAAACCTGAGATATACTTACTAGAATAACTCAATCTTTTTACTGAGGGTCACCTGGGTGGCATGGTCAGTTGAGTGTGGGCTCTTGGTTTTGCTCAGATCATGATCTCAGGGTCGTGAGATCCAGCCCCTCACCCGCTCTGAGCTCATCTCAGAGTCTGCTTGAGTTTTTCACTCCCTCTCCCTCTGCCCCTACCCACTGCATGCTTTCTCTCTCTCTTTCTCAAATAAATAAATCTTTAAAATAAATATATTTTTACTGATGTGCAGAATTCAGTGTCAGAGTCATCAAATATTAAATTACAACTCTGCTTAGGTTCTACTCTAGATCTGACCTTTCAAGCCAAAGAATTTCCTTGTGTGAATCATTCGTGCAACCCTGATCGATATTAATGACAAATGAAATTTAAGAGAAGTATTATAATAACAGTTTATACATATGACATTTAGAGTGTTTTCTGTTGTGAGTCACAAACAATCCTTTCCAAAGTGGTTTAAACAGTAACAGGAGGTTGAATCAATCACCAGATGCTGGTGGCTTCACAGTGTCCATTCCAGGCTGGGTATTCCTCCATATTTTGGCTTTACCTTCAGATGGCTCCCTTAATAGAAGGGAAATGGTTCATACATTCCAGATGTCACATTGGTGAGCATAATATTCAGGAAGAGATCATTTCTTTGAGTTACTCTCTGAAATGCAAGCAAACCTCTCCTTAAGAAAACCTCTCATCTCCTTAGTTTGAATTGGGCCTTGCACTCATTGAGAAATAATCCCTGTGGACAGAGAAATGGCATGTCCTGATTGGTCTATGCCTGGGTACCTTAGCCAATCATAGTGGCCAGAGGGTGAACCCGACCTGAATGGCTCTGACCAATCAGGGCTCCCCACTGGACCCAACAGGAAGGTAAACCTCACTGGGAGAACAGACTGCTATGGGAGGCAGGAGAAAAGTGCAGGCTAGGCTGACACCCAGGTGATCACTTCAATTCCTAAACTTCTTTCAGAGTTCTTTTGTTCTTTTATGCACAGGGTAAGACTGGAGGCATAATGTGAAACCCAAGCATACCCAAAAACAGTCCTTAAAAATCGTTGTAGATTGAAGCCTAAAAATTATGGTGAATCCCAATTTCCAATTGCCGAGACTTTACCCAAGTCTTAAACACTGAAATTTGCTTGAATTCTAGGTAAAAGTAAAAGTGGCTTTTTACAGTATTTTCTCACTGTTTTTAAAAAATTATTTATTTATTTATTTATTTATTTATTTATTTATTGCATGACCCAAGTAGGAAGGGGGAGAGAGAGAATCTCAAGCAGACTCCCCACTGAGCACTGAGCATGGAGCCTCACTTGGCTGGATCTAATTACCCTGAGATCATGACCTGAACTGAAATCAAGAGTTCCACACTTAACTAACTGAACAACCCAGGCACCCAAGGATTTTCTCACTAGTTTTAAGAGAAGTTTTGCACAGAAGACTTTACTGCAACTGGCCCTCAGGCTGCCCATTATTCCAGAAAACTCAGCAGGCATGAGGGTTCCCACCTTCTTCATGACTTCGATGAGGCAGCTGCTTCTAAGTGATGTCATTGTGTGAGAATCCAAAGGCAAAGAAGCTGCTAAGTGAGCTAGAGTCTTCTCCCTGGCACAGTCAGGTCATATATCCTTGTCAGGGCATGGAGACAAAGAGACCTGCTAAACTGGCAACTCCTTTTCTTGGATGATTCTAGAAAATACAAATAGATACATTTAAGAATGCAACTGAGGGGGGAATCCCTGGGTGGCTCAGTGGTTTAGTGCCTGCCTTCAGCACAGGGTGTGATCCTGGAGTCCCGGGATCAAGTCCCACATCAGGCTCCCTGCATGGAGCCTGCATCTCCCTCTGCCTGTGTCTCTGCCTCTGTGTAAGATTTTAAATAAAATCTTAAAAAAAAAAAAAAAAAAAAAGAACGCAACTGAGCAGATGAGTAGTCTGGTCTCATGAGTCCATACAGGCAGATTAATCCTGATTCAGAAGCAGAGTGAATCAACTATGCCACTAAACTTTATCATTGAATTTTCCTTCTTTCAATGATTGTTAGAAAAGACTGTAATAGTATGTGAGCATCTAGTGAAGGAAGTCTCCTTGAAGGAAAAAAGAGGTCTTAACCCAATCAAAATAGTCAGTTTAGAAAGTTAAGAATAGTAGCCATTACCTATTACTGTAAGGAGTTATTCTTTTAAAACAGTTGAATTCACAGAGTTTTCTACTTGAAACTTTTCCTTTTAAATCTCTCAAAATTGAGTCTCTCATAAATCCTGTCAGCTTCACAAAAAAAATCATCACACCCAACTAATCGAAGTCCTTTCAGCAGCCAAGTGACAAGTCTGCTAGTGCCTCGAGAAAGTCAGAGAAGTAATGTGTTTTGACTTAGGCAAAGTTTTAGACTCTGTCCTACTTGGCATATACTGTAATAATCTGCTTCTAACATTCCACTGGCTGCAGAATGGAATCTGTCAATTCATTCATTCAGTCAGTCAACAAGCATTCTTTGTGCACTTACTGCATGCCAGACATGGTGCTTGGCACAGTCTGAGTTTCCAGCTTTACCACTAGCAGCACCAGCTGAAGCCTGCAAGAAAAGGGAGCGCAGAATAGAGGAAATTAGGGGAAGTGAGTGGGGAGAAGGAAGAGAGAAAGAGAAGAAGGACAGGAGATAAGGAAAAAGAGAAGATTTATCCTTCGCTGGCCAGTTAATGTTGGTAGCTGGCTTCTGTCCTGGCCATGCTCTTGGTTGGTGAGAATGAAGGGGAGAAAAAAGGCAGAGGCAAAATAAGAAGGAGAGAAAACTGCCCAAGAGCTCTCTGCCATCAGCCACGGTGCTGTCCTTAATCTTCACACCATCCCACCACCAGCCCTATATTCAGAGGCAGGTCTCCAGCACCATTTCTCTGATCCCAGAATGTTGGAGACAACTCTAGTGCCTTGAAACTACCAGGGCTGATACAGACGATGTGGTCTTGGCTCCCGAGGATGTAACTCTGAATGAATATTCTGGTAACAGAGTCTCTGTTACCACCTACAGTAGTTCTGTAGAATTCATTTTTTGAATTCACTGACTCATGCATTGGGGAGCCACTATTGTTAGTCATTCTTCTAGGCTGTGGGATGCAAGGATTAGATACTAGTAGAAGGACATATATAATAGACAAATAAATTAACAAGAAAGTATTGAATGATAGATTTTTGGAGCTTTACAAAGAATTAAAACAGGATAACAGAATAGAATGACTAGGTGGTTAATTTACATTGGGTGTCAGAAAAGACCTAATAGTTAAGGTGAGTCTACTAGGCAGGTGTTCCCAGTGATATATATATATTTTTTTTTTTTTTGAACGTCTGAAGGACAAGAAGGAACCAGTCTTGCTAACATCAGAAAGACTAGCATCTAAGTGAGGAAAGAAGGAGCTCCAATGCTCTAAGGTGGGAACACACCTGACTTATTCAAGGATCTCAAGAAAAACCAATGTGATTGGAGCACAGAAGGTGAGAGGAGAGTGGCAAGAGGGGAGGTGTGAGAGGAAGTAGAAAGCAGGACAAAAAAGGCATTTTGGGAGAGTAAGGGGCTTGAGTTTTACTCCTGGAGTAAGAGGAGATCATTGAGTCAGAATATTCCAACACATTGGCATTGTATGCTGCTAACATCATCAGTACATGTCGCACTTCTACTCCATGTTAAATTAAGGTTGTGGACTTTTCTGGGATCCAACTCACCATGAGAAAAATTGCATCCATGAGAAAATGCTTTCTGAATTTCAGACAAAACACAGAATTCCAGCATAATCTCTTCAGAACTGATCCTTTGTATCCTGGGTGGGGCTCTTCCCTTGGCTTGGGTATTGTCCCAATAATGCATCAGTGTTTACTTTTATTCTTAATGAAAAATTTGGAAAATGAACAACTATAGGCTATTTGAATCAGTAGGTCTCAAAGAGAATCTGGGTTATCATTTCTTTCTTTTCCAATGTATATACAATCTTGCCACTGGCGGAACACATTGGAGAGTGGTCACTTACATTAACTAGTGCTGAGTCTACAATTCTTGAGTCTTGTTTAATTGCTTTAGAATGTTTTCTAACAAAAAGAGAAAAAGCAATTCATGCCATCTTCTCCACAGTTTTAATTAAGGTGACTTTCACCTTGAATTTTTTCATAAATCTTTTTGATTTAAGAAGCAGTAGGAATAAATCATCACTACTTCAAAATGTCATTAGTAAGCAAAATGTGAAATGCAATTACATATTTAGTTATTTGTGAAAATTATTCTGTGAGGTTCAGTTACTCTATTTTGGGAAATATATCTTGGTTTTTTTTTTTTAATTTTTATTTATTTATGATAGTCACACACAGAGAAAGAGAGAGAAGCAGAGACATAGGCAGAGGGAGAAGCAGGCTCCATGCACCGGGAGCCCAACGTGGGATTCGATCCCAGGTCTCCAGGATCACGCCCCGGACCAAAGGCAGGCGCTAAACCGCTGCGCCACCCAGAGATCCCAAATATATCTTGTTTTTTAGGATTAAGAGATCACTCTAGTATATGTTATGGGCCACATCAATAATTTGAAACAAATCGGGACTTAAATAAATACATAAATGTAAAATGGTCTTCAAGAAACTTAACATGTGAATCCCACAGACCCACAAATCCAAATTGATCAAGTAATTTAGCAAAATTAAAATATGATTTCCCAGTTATGAATACTCATCACACAAAATACTGCTATAACACTTTCAAGAAAATTTATATTACAGAATATTCAAACATACCCAAAAGTAGAGAACATAAGATAGTGAACCCCCAGATACACACCACTCAGCTTCAATAATTATCAGCATTTTGTCCATTTTGCTTTATTATCTAGCCCGACTTCTGACAATTTTAAGAACTGAAAAAAATATATATGCATAAACTGGTAGTTATTTTGATGTTAACTGCAAAATCACTTTCGTTTCTAACACTATTTACCTTTTTATAATTTCCTTATTTTTATCACAAGTATTAGATCAAGATTTCTTAAGTAAGAATTTAGGCCAATTTAAGTAATAATTTACCATATTTTTTTCACAGCATCACATCTTTGAGTGCCTTGTGGGAATTCAATAAGAGATAAGTACTAATTGTTCTGATATTTCCAGATTTTCTATTTCAGAACCTTAGTGGTAAGAGGTTGGGGGGGGCGGGGCAGTGGGTGGCAAATGAGCAAAGAAGTAAGATAAGGCTGATAAGGACAAAACAGGAACTACTTTATTGCTTGATGATACTTGAGTTTAGACTGAAGGATGTTAATGATAGGAGAGGAATCTCAAGATCTGGGAATCACCATAAAAGAATAAAATTCTTCCTGGGCTTGTGCCTAATGAATAATCTTAGATTTGTGTCCCAGATGGTAGAATCCAGTCTTACCAATCTCCATATCTACAGCCATTCTTCTATGAAGATTTTTATTTTCCCCATGCATTTCTGTGACTGCATCTTCCTCACTCCCTAACCCCAGTATATTTTCCACTTCATCTACCTGCAGTCAGGGAAATGTTTCTAAAACTCAAGTATAAGCACGTTGAAATTCCCCAGCGGTTCCTCACTGATGTTAGGATAAGGCTGGCTTTAGTATGAGAACTTAGGAGAATTTTTTATTATTTTATTTTATTTATTTTATTTTTAAGATTTTATTTATTCATGAAAGACAGAGAGAAAGAGAGAGAGAGAGAGAGGCAGAGACACAGGCAGAGGGAGAAGCAGGCTCCCCACAGGGAACTGATGAGGGACTCGATCCCAAGGACCCCGGGTCATGCCCTGAGCCACAGGCAGATGCTCAACCACTGAGCCACCCAGGCGTCTCACAGGGGAACATTTTAAACTTGACTCCAGCTTAACCTCTTTGCCACCACAGTATTTTGTTTGTTTGTTTTTTTTAATTTTTTTTTTGTTTTGTTTTTTGTTTTTTTTTTATGATAGTCACACAGAGAGAGAGAGAGGCAGAGACACAGGCAGAGGAAGAAGCAGGCTCCATGCACCGGGAACTCGACGCGGGACTTGATCCCGGGTCTCCAGGACCGTGCCCTGGGCCAAAGGCAGGCTCCAAACCGCTGCACCACCCAGGGATCCCGGTTTCTGTTTTTGTACTTTAAAGAAACAAATTTATTTTTAAATTGTATGTTTTATAAACAATACATAAGTGGGCAGTGCTATGCAAAGTGAAATAAGTTGATAAAAACAATGACAATTCACAACAGGTCTGCATCATACAACTACAGAAAACTTTAAACACAAGATCTAATTACTAGAAGTTGAAGGCATATTGAAGGAACCCAATACAAGGCCTAGGTTTCAAAAAACTACCAATTCTAGAATGGATTCTACTCTGGAACTGTTTGTTTGGTTTTTTGTTTTGTTTTGTTTTGTTTTTTATTTCTTGTTGCATCTCTTTCAGTGTGAAATGGAATCTTTGAAACTCAAGTGTGGCATCAACAAAGTCAAGTAGGTGGTCCAACCTCTCTCTTACAGCAGATAATTGAAATTCAGCAGTCTGTTCTTCATCTCCTCCTCCTTTCTGAATAACTTCCTTTGTAATTCCACTTTTTGGTTTTGGGGAGCTACCCTTTTCTTCATCATCCCCATTAATCCACCCCCTATCCTCGGCCAATGTGTTTCCAACTCCCCATATTTCTCAAGGATTTCTCTATAATCTCCATCTTCTAAGCCTTGAAGATCATATTCAGGTTCCTTTTTGTAAAGATTTTCCCATGCATTTGCTATAGTTATTTGTTTTACTTCTTCTCAACTCTTGGCCCAGTTAAAAACTGCACTTTTTATGTTGTAGATTTTAATCTTGGAAACTCCTTTTTCTCCTTTATCTTGCTCATCATCACTTTCTTCAAAAATTGCAAGACTCTCTTCAAGTTGCTTCCACCTATAAAGTCGTTTGCGGCTCAAGATCACGCCTTGATGCATTGGTTGAATCAAGGTTGAAGTGTTACGGAGAAAGAACATGCATTTTATTCGCACATCCTCACTGCTTAGTGATTTGGATAAAGAGTGAACCGGAGAACTGTCCAGAAGTAACATGGCCCTGACATCCTCTTCGTGGAATCCTAAAACATTAAGTTGAAAATGCCTGACCTCAGGAACAAAGTTTTGAAAGAATCATTCTGAAAACAATTATCTGGTGAACCAAACATCCTTACTAGGTTTATATATCACAGGTAATGCATTTGTGTCCTCTTTCACACTTTTGGGCAGCTTTGATTTTCCAATAATGATTGACCTTAACTTATGAGTTCCATCTGCATTTGCACATAAAATAGCAGACCACCGTTGTTCTTTGTTTGTTTCCCTCCCAGGCAGGCAGATCTCCTTTCTGCTTGCCTGAATGTTTTCTGGCATTGACCTCCAAAAGATGTCAGATTCATCCCCACTGTACAGTTGAGCTAGACTCAGCTTCCCCTCTCTAATAAGCATGTATAGGTTTTGCCACCACAGTATTTTGAACTCGTTGCATGAACTAGGGTGACTGGCCAAGGTGTCTCTTCCTGGGGAAAACTAACTTCACACAGTCTACTTACTTCAAAATGTCCTCTCATTTCCAGTCCTGAGCTTCATCTGTATGAAGTGCTCCCCCACCCCTGCTCCCAGAGCAGTAACCAGGTTATTTATTGTAAAATTTGTTAACTTTATTTCCCAACTAGACAAAATTCCCTGAGGCCAGTGACCGAACTTTGCTCATCACTGCATCCTCGGTGTGTTTCCTGTTGCTCAAAACATACCAAGTGTTTAATAAGTGTTTGTTGTAGAAATGACTGAGTGGAATGAAATACATAATTCTGCACTTATTTTATTTTTTTTAGTAAGATGATTCTGCCAGAAAGAACATCAAAGAATCATCATTTGGGGTGTAATTTGCTATAATAAACCATGGTAGAAAATTGCTTCCAGTCAAGAATAAAATTCTAGAGTTATTAAGATAAATACATTAATATTCTTATGTTATCCTTAATTTTTAAATCTATTTTCTTAAGTGGATATATTCTAGATCTATAATCTTAAAATATTATTATTCATTGTTATCAATCCATGTAAGGGAAGCCTGGGTGGCTCAGTGGTTGAGCATCTGCCTTTGGCTCAGGGCAGGATCCCAGGGGTCCTGGGATCGAGTCCCTCATCAGGGTCCGCATGGGGCCTGCTTCTCCCTCTGCCTGTTTCTCTGCCTCTCTCATGAATAAATAAATAAAATCTGAAAAAAAAAATCCACATTAACAATGCACCTCAGTAGGGTTTCAATGGCACATTTTCATTGTGACCTAAATGTGGGTTCTCCACCTTCACACCCCACATGGGTTACTGTATTTTATTAGCAGCAACCTGAGTAGCTCTATGTTCCCTAAGACACTGCAAGGAAATAAGAATGGATGAGAAGATGTTGAGTCTATTTTTCTCCTCAAGAAAACCAGCAGACATCCTCCTAGAAACTGATAAGCACAGGTTACTTAGGTTTTTGATGGGATTTATTGATTTATTTGAGTTAGGTTTCAGTGTTTTATTGCAACTTTAAGCCATTTGTGTTCTATATACTCAAGTCCTTGAGAAACAGATGGAACAGGAATTTAAAATAAATAAAAGTGTGATTTAATCTATATATAACTATGGAATTGTCAACACTTATGCCACATAATATGTTGGTATATTTGTTTTGTTTATGAAATGAAATAATTGATTTTGTTACCTATAGGGTGAATTAAAACTTTATTGCCTTATTACCTTAAGGAGAATGTGCCTGACTGTTTCATTTAAATAGCTCTGATCTTAATGCAGTGTATAACAGAGCAAAGACATGAAAAATTATGCACCTTTTAAGTGCCTGGGGAATATACAATCCTTTCAAATACATTTAAGAATAATTTATCTAAAAGGTTATAATTCAAGCTACAATTTATTTTTATGTCCAGATTTTTGCTATCATTTTTTTATATTGGTTCTTCTGCCAAAAAAAAAAAAAAAAGTTTGTGTCTGTCTCTAGCTAGCAATATATATTTTTAATAAGTCTGTGGAAGAACTTGCAGCTTTATTTTTTTTAACTTGCAGCTTTAAAGGTCCTCTAGTCTTATTTTAAAATAATAGGGAAAATTCTGTGACTCAGATTCAGATTCAGCAAACATTCATTGAAACGCTGCTATACACCAACCATTGTGCCAAGTGCTTTATCACGATATCTCATCTGATCTCTATAATGGTGTGGGGAGGAAGGTATTATTAACATCTCTATTTTACAGATGGGCAACAGAGACCCATGGCCATTGAGTAAGTTACTTACTATCACACAAATAGAATGGAAAATATCTCTAAACACTATGACACTTGGTAGGCATTCAGTAAATACTTGCTGAACCTGAAACAACACTGCCTTTTAAGATAAATACTGTTTCTTTGCAGCATTCTTAGATCCTAAATGAGTAAACATGATGCATGGCAAGCATTCTGGCTTATTTATGTATTTATATTTTGTAATCTGTTCTTTATGTGAACAGAATATTGAAATGTCTGCCATTTTTAAAAACTCTCTTAGCAAGATTGAAGCCAAGCTTCTCAAATTATATTTTATTGAGGTATCTAAGATAAATTTTTTTCAGTGGAAGTAGTTTGAGATTCTTTTAGTCAATCTAGAGTACCATCTCCTGTGTTTAATCAATGCTTATATGTACAAACATTGAAACTGGGTTTTGCAAATGACAAATTGCTTTAAAGTCAAGCTTTATGTTTTCCTGATCATTTCTTCCCAGCATCAGATAGTGCCTTATACATCATAGATATTCAATAAATATCAGATCAGTGAAATAATGAATGAACAATTTCTATGTTGAATGCCACACACATGTAAAACAAGTAATTCCTCCCTGAAATGTTTCTTTGGATTGATTCAATATGACTAGTTAGGACAATGTTCAATCTCCATCACTTGCTTGCTGTGGGGACTTGATCTAATCATACAACAATCCTAAACCTCAGTTTTCTTCTTTTTTAAAATGGTGACAGTGAATTCTATTCACAGAGCAAATTATGAAGTGATACAGTAAGTGGTTTTTGAAGTTTATACCTAATATGGGTCAGATCATGCCTCCCCTGGAGCAAAGAATCACGTGTTTAAGTCCTAACTCCTATTATCCCAAAATGTGACTTTACTTGGAGATAGTCTTTACAGAGGTAATCGAGTTAAAATGAAGTCATTAGAGTGGGCCCCAACCCAATATGAATGGCATCCTTATAAAAAAGGGAAGATACTCATTACCATGCTGGACTATAATTGGCTGTGGACTTGCTTGAGAAGAAACTTTGAGTCTTTTATCTATTTCCCTCAGGCTGAGCCAAGTTTCTGAATGAAGGGAATGTACAATATGTTTCTTGGGTCAAATATACTAATTAATGTAGAGAAATACTATATGCAAAGATATTCAACAACCTCTACAGGCATGACAAAATGGCCTAAGAGCTGATTTTTGGTATCACATGCATCTACTGCCTGGCCATATGTCACTATGTTCTAAAAGACAATGGTTGCTACCACCACCCTCCACGTCCTCACCCACCATGAAGGTACCACCCACTAGCAGCCCAGCTTGCTATCTGATGCTAAATGTATGTCTCCATTCAGTAGGAAAGTCTCTGGAATATTGGCATTTATATTTTGAAAAGTTGTCAAGCACACTCCTAAGGCTGTGTTCTATTTTCCAACTGCACAACTTTTACTTAAAATGTATAACATGGACACTCTGAGAAGTCCTTTAGCATCGAGTCCCTCTCCAGTGATATATCAATCTTTTGGGAAATAGATAAATACGTAAAATAAAAGGAAAATTAAGGTGGTTGAAAAGTCTTAATTTTTATGCAATGTATCTCCAATGGTATGAATTAATGAACAAGTACTACTTAAAACAGTCTTAAAAGAATTAATAATCATAAATCCTATCTTTTACTGAGCATCTGCATTGGATTAATCTGCATTACTCTTGGTTTTAATTTAGATTTTTTTCTGTTTATAAAATGGAAATGATTTAGGTGTTTCTACTATAATATATGTTCTTTTTATGTTCACAAAATAGCAGACTAAAAATAATAGAGCTTATGGGAAGAACAGAATGGGGCAGATCGTTCAAAAGCTGTGGAATTTCATAACCCAACAAGAGCAATTAACAATCCTAGTACAAATATAAGCACAGTTAAATCTCTATTGGTATTTATACATAATCAGTAAATCTTTGCAGCCTTAACTTTTGGTGCTGGTGCTTCTCTGTGAAGTAGAAATGCTGGAGACAAACCATTCCAAGAGATCATTTAATTAAAATCCAATTCATAGTGTAACATTTTCCATTTTTTCATTGTTTTATACAAGAGAAATGTCTTTGCACCTTCTTCATCTACACACACGTTTTCTCAAGGAAGCTCTATATAGTAGAAAATACTGCAATTCTTGAAGCCATTAAACCAACCTCTACCTGCAGTTCTGTAGATTTCCACAGTTCTTCCTAAGGTCTTTGCAGTTTGCTAAGGCTTTCTCTCAATTAGATGACTTCAAATCATTAACATGAGAAAAATCATCTAAGAAGAACCAATACATGACTAACAAGTTAAAGAGACAATATTCTTCTATTTACCATGAGTAAATGGGATAATTAGTATTAAGAAAGCACATTTTGAAGTTGAACAGAGTAGCAAATCTGAACTTTATTTAATTAATGAACAAAATAATAATGAGATCATGTCAGAAAACTTTTCAAATTCCCTGGGACAAATGCATCATGTAGCAACATCCAGTATCACTTTGGAGCTTCACAAATAGTTGTTGCAATCACTTCCACTTTAACATTTAAAGGAAATGTGTTGTTAGTTATGGCAACTCCTACCCTGGCTACCTTCCCAGAAAGTTGTGTGCTAAATATATTCAGGAAAAACAATGAAGATTTTCTCAGATTTTGCTGCTGGAGTTTTTTTTTTTTTTTTTTTTTTTTCTTTTCTTTTTTTGTGGTTTTCAGTGAACACCTTACTGACCAAATGATTTGGAGGACACATTTCTAAATTCTGCAGGTGAAAATGCTTCCGCAGTGGTCTATCATTTTATTTCCCTCTAGGATGAGGACATTTAAGAACCATTGGAAAAGATCTTTGCTGAATCCTGCAGAAATATAAATCACCTCTTCCTAGGGCTACTAACTTGAATCAAAAACTGTTGGAATATAAATAAGTGTGATACTGGAGTGTATTGGTAAAAAATAAAAAGAGTGTTCCGTTACAATCAGAATACCTTTAATTTTACTTTTTAATATAAAACTCTGTTTTCTGGAGTTTGGATGACAACAGTGTAGTAACTATGCAGTATTCTCATGCAAAATTACTGTTTCACCTAGATATTTAGAATTCTTATCCTTCTGGACTGGTCTTAGATAAATTTCTATTGCATTTCTGTTGTATTGTATGTTATATACTCTTAGTCCATCTACTCATAAAGTTATAGATTTGCAGAATGTAGGGTGGATTGGACCTTAGAAATCAGTTGGATCATCTGTAATTTTTTTCCATTGATCACAAAGCTGATAGAAAAAATGAATGGTGGGGATCCCTGGGTGGCTCAGCAGTTTAGCGTCTGCCTTTGGCCCAGGGCGCGATCCTGGACTCTCGGGATCGAGTACCGCATCGGGCTCCCTGCATGGAGCCCGCTTCTCCCTCCTCCTGTGTCTCTGCTTCTCTCTCTCTCTCTCTCTGTTAGTCTATCATGAATAAATAAATAAATAAATCTTAAAAAAAAAGAAAAGAAAAAAATGAATGGTGAGCTATATCACAGGGTATTAGAGGAGCTGTTTTAACTAGGACAGTATGGCTTGTTCTTTATAAAATGGCATAATTTTAGCTGACACCTCAAATGAGAGGAAAGAGACATTTAAAAATCTCAGAGAAAAGCATTCCAAAGATATGGAATAGCAAGTATAAAGTCCTTGAAGCACACACAAAAAAGGGATGTGTATTTGAATAAAGTGAAATGGAAAAAGAGAGCAATGAGTTCAAAAGGGAAGGCTGAAATCAGACCACAAAGGGCCTTGAGAACAGGATAAAGAATTTGGATTTTCTTGTCAGTTCTATGGAAAGCTATTTGGGGGTTTCATGGAGGGGGAGTAAAATGACCTGATTTATGCTTTATTTTATTTTATTTTATTTTATTTTATTTTATTTTATTTAGAGAAGGAAGGGGAGAGAGAGAGAGTGAGAGAGTGAACAGGGGCAGAGGGAGAGGGAAAGAGAATTCTCAAGCAGACTCCCCACCAAGCAAGGGAGCCCAATGTGGGACTCAATCCCAGGACCTGAGATCATGACCTGAGCTGAAATCAAGAGTCAGATGCTTAACCGACTGAACCGTCCAGAATCTCCCTGACTTATGCTTTAGATTGAGAACTCTAGTGTCTGTGTGGACAATTAACAGCAAAGTAGTCAGAACAGAGGCAGAGAGACAGGTTGAGATGTTATTGCAGTAGTTCAGGAAAGATAGACTAATGGCTTGGACAAGGGTGCATGGAAAGTGTCAGAGGAATCAGATGATACATCTAAGTGTTTGGTTTGAGCAACCAGGTAGGAGGTGATGTCATTTGCTGATCTAGAGAAAGCTGAGAACAGAGAAGATTGAAGGGACAAGCTCAACTGGGCCCGTTGATCACATTAAAGTTCAAGGTATCCCTTGGACATCCAAGTGGCAAAGCTGACTAGACAGGAGAGGCTGTGCTTCCGGCCAGAGGCCTGGAGTGGAGATTAAAAATTGGGGGTCTTCATCATGTGGGTAGCCTTTAAGAGTGAAATCACATGGAAAGTATAGCTAGAGGAGAAACCAACAATGATTAGGTCTGTGGAGAACTCAGGAGGAGGTCTGATAGAGAAGAAGTTGCCAGCAAATGAGGCAAATACAGGGTAGGCAGTGAACTAGGAGGATAAACAATGTGGTACCCTTGAAGCCAACTGACCTAATAACTAAATCAAACAAAACAAAAAACAACAAAAAGGAGGAGCAATCAATTGTATCAAGCATATCAAGATTATTCTGTATGTTAGTAAATTGAACACCAATAAAAAATAAATTAAAAAAAAAAAAAAAGATGCCAAGCAAGATGAGAACAAAGAAGGGAGAGCTTGCTTCATTTATATCAGATCTTTGTAGTCTTAAACAGAGTCATTTCAATGATCTGGTGGAGACAGAAAGATTGGAGACAGCCAACGAGAGAAGGAAATGAGGACATATAGACAACCCGTCGGGGAAATTTGTTGTGAACAAAGACACAGATTGGTAGCTGATCTGGTTGACATACTTGCCCAAGTTACAAATAGCAAACCATTGCTTTGAAACTTAGATGTTCTGAACTCCAATAGGACAACCTCCTAACCAAATATACTGTGTTTTAATTTTTACCTAAAGACCTAAAGAACATTTTTTAAAGTATTTTCTTTTTCTTTTTTTTTTTTTAAATGATGCTTCTTAAAAAGTTTTGTTTGTTTTTTTAATAATCTCTACACCCAACATGGGGCTCACACCTATGATCCTGAGATCAAAAGTCACATGCTCTTTCAACTAACCAGCCAGGCACCCCTAAAGGTATTTTCTTTAAAAAAAAAAAAAAAAAAAATTATTTATTTATTTATTTATTTATTTATTTATTTATTTATTTGACACAGAGAGAGAGAGAGCACAAGCAGGGGGAGCAGCAGGTAGAGAGGGAGCAACAGTCTCCCCATGGAGTAGGGAGCGTGCTGCGGGCCTCGGATCTCAGGACCCTGGGATCATGACCTGCACTGAAGGCAGAGGCTTAACTGACTCAGCCACCCAGGTACCCCCCTAAAAGTTTTCTTAATATTGTTAATATTCTTAATATTTTCTTAATATTGTTAAAACTTTTTTCATCTTTAGCTAAATGTTGCTACCGGCAATTAGTGGCCTAATACTGAGATGCTGTAAGAGCTAACTCCTGGATAAGAGGACTGAGAATATTAGAGAGCTGGCAGGGGCCCAAAGAATGCTGAAATGTGGCATAGATTTTATCCCTGAAGTGATTCACATCTGTCACAAGGGAGATGTGGGGTCCCATTTCAGTGAAGAAGTATTTCCTATTTCCCAACTGGATTATTGTGTAGAAAGAGTAGAGATATAAGTGATTTCATCATGGCTTCATTAGAAAGCTTATCTATGACACATAGGAAGATGATTTCTCTTTGGTTTGTATTGAAGGTCAGCCAGCATCAATAATATAGAAAATGAATGTCACGTGAAGTAGGACTGACTCAGAATAATAAAATATATTGTCATTTAAGTTCGGCGATGTGGTTCTTGAGGTAAAATGTAAAAGTAGGCTTTTTAAGACTGCATATGATTTTATTGATAGTAAGAATTGGAAAGGAAGAAGGAAAGAGAGAGGAAACCAAAGAAATGAGCAATTATTGATCAGTCATGTGCTAAGCACTATGCTAAGTACTTTAAAGTCCAGTACCTTTCTAGATTCTCACAGAAGGCCTGTTAAGGTGAGTATCTGCATTTTTCAAGGTGGCAAAAAATTGAGGCTCAGGGAAGTTAATCCCCTAATATAACATATCAGGAAACCAATGCATATTATGACGAAATTCCAGCTCCGGCAATTAAATATAAAACTACTATCAAAAAAAAAGAAAACTACTATCCATGCTAGCTAGCAAAAACTTCATCACAGAACTATAACGTATCACTGTATTGCTTGCTTAAGTTTATTTTGAAGAAGAAAAGCAATGGCATTGTGTAGGAATTCTTAGAATTCTCCTAAACACCATTCCATTCCATCTTAGCTGTGACTGTATGTCACGGGTCATTCACGTGAGCACAACACAAGAGGGAAGAAATCCCTGTACCTCTCGTTCAAAATGCATTTGTAGTCCATTTACAAAGTCTTTCAGGGATGCGAAAATCAAAATGATGTAGGTTTGCTACTCTGTTAATGGAAGAGGCACATTTAAGTGGTCTCTTGTTTTAAAAGAGAGCAATCCATAAACGTTTCTCCTGTGCACTCCTGAAAGACTGGAAGGTTTTAGCTGAGAGCCCAGCACCTAATAGGAGGAGCTCAGTAAATATCCGCAGATAAATCGATCTTTGTATATGTTAAGCACTTTATATTTATATAAACATATATTTATATTATAAGAAGGTAAGAATAGCTCAGGCTGCCTGAAAAAACGAGATGCTAATAATTTACACAATAGGACAGAGACCAAGACCCAGAAACCCAGACAACTCTGGGGACCAGCTTCTCCCTCTTCTTTTCTGAGCTTCGAGGTCTTTGTATCATAGATCCTGTGTGCTGTTTTCTTCCCTTTTCTCTGTCTATTAGACAATCCTCTCATAGAATAACAAACATGCTGGTGAATCACAGAATATGGGCAAGAAATTCATTGTTTCCCCCAAAATGAAGATGTTGATAAAATACATTTTAAAATATCAGGGACATGAGCATAGCTTGATAAGTGGGTTCTGTTTTTGTTTTTGTTTCAGTTTGGCATCTACACAAATATGCTGTAAAAATGTCTGCTTCTTGTCAAAGACAAACTTACATACAATTAAACACATGGGGAAGGTAGATTGTGTACTTCTCCCTTCTTTTAAAGTGATGAAAGCTTGCCATAGTCCATAAAATCCTTTAGCAGGAAGTAATAATAAATAAAGTGGAGGCCCAAATAGGATATATTCAGGAATTTCTGAAGAATATAATTTTGCATTGGCATCTAACACAAATATTATGTAAAAGGATATTTGAATGGCATTATGGATTGAATTGTGTCCCTCCCCCTCAAAAAAAGATATATTGGAGTCTCAACTGTCCATTCTTCACAGTGTGACCTTATTTGGAAATAGGTTAAGTGCAGATATAATTAGTTAAGATGAGGTCATAGTGGAGTAGTGTGAGCCCCTAGTCCAATATGACTTATATCCTCATAAAAAGGGGAAATTTGGACACAGACACACAGGAAGAACCCCCTGTGGAGATTGGAGTTACACCACCACACATCAAGAAACTACCAGAAGCTAGGAAAGGAGCCCAGAACAGATCCTTCACCAGCTCCCTCAGAGGCCCAGACAAAAGCTTGATCTTGGACTTCTAGCCTCTGGAACTATGAGGCAACAAAGTGTAGTTTAAGCCACTCAGCTGGTGGCACTGAATCCATAAGAATGTTAAACTTGCATGCTATGGAGGAGCAGAGTTGGATGATACCCAACAGGTCTGTTAAAATGAATTAGTTTATGTAAGAACTGAAAATCCACTGTTGAAAAAGACACAGGAACACTGACCCCATTGGGATTCAAGTCTGTAAAAACATGTAAACTGAGTGGCACATGACTAAAATCAGACTGAACCATGAAAGCAAAGGTACCAAAAGGTAAAATAGAGTCTGAATCTCAAGCTGCCCATAGCTTGAAGGCCAAAAGGCCTTGGTGCTGTGGAAGTTTTATAGAAATGTGTGTGTGTGTATATATGCGTGTGGTGAAAAAACTGTGCCTCTCAGCATTTTGGAGCTCAGATAGCTTTTGGTGGGTAGGTCACTCCAAGGAAATATAATATGTAAGAAAAAGTGATCACCTCTCCCTTTTTTCCCTGAGAGCATCACAACCCGTGTGAGTTGAAGAAGGCTCACGCTAAGACCATGCAACTATCAGAGCGTAAGCTGAAAGCCCCGACAAGGTTAACAATACTCCAGTTATGTGAATGGGTTCCCAGTACCAGCTGCAATGGCAGCTCTCCAGTTTCCTCACTGGTAGAGGGACACAGAGTCAGAGACCCCATGGGTCCATTGCCTATGGAGTCTGCCCACAAGGGATGTCTGGTTTCCTCTCCAGCAGCAAGCAAAAATAGCAAATTATGCCTAAGGAACATCTTAAACACATTTAGGTGCTCCTCAGGTCTGAAGAAATACTTGGAGAGAAAGAATCTATCTCAAACCAAACTTTCTACAAAGTCTGTCAGGTAAGATTAGAGCATCAAAAATTTCAATATTAATATATGTGTTTCCTGATCTGCACTTGATCTGTATACAAATTTGGACATAGCAATTTACTAGTATGCATTTAAAGTCAATCTATCGTCTTTTATACAGATATAAAATCATTTCAAGGACAGTGACATTTATTTTTTTTTTAAGAGTTTATTGATTTATTCATGAGAGACACACAGAGAGAGGCAGAGACATAGGCAGGAGGAGAAGTAGGCTCCCTGCAGGGAGCCCGATGCGGGGACTCAATCCCAGGATCCCAGGATCAGGACCTAAGCCAAAGGCAGATATTCAACCATTGAGCCACCCAGGTGCCCCAAGGACAGTGGCATTAAAAAACAAAACACATTATAACTTAATGACTGTAGCAACTATTTTGTAATTACTCAGTAAATTTACCTAAAAGGCAGGTAAAGGAACACTTAGCAGATACACTGAAGGCTTGCTCGCTGGTGTAGTGGAAAAGGCTATGGAAATGTTGGAGAATGCTTCCCAGTGTTGCCTGAGCTCTAGGAGACCAGTTGGGGGAAAAAAAAGTGGTGAGCCTGTCAGACCCTGACAGCTCTGTCTCTACAGAAGAAAGCGTCAAATACTCGTGTCTTCACAAACTCATTCCAGAACTGTCATCCCACAGGTGTGGACCATTTATCTGCTGGCTGGTGTCCATCTTAGAGATGTCCCTGTGGGTGCTCCTCAAGTTACGCCTCGAAGAATCAGACATTCCACTGGGCTTGTGGCATGACCAATGTTTGTTCTGAAGTGAAATGCCTCAATGTGGTTGTTGGAAGTAGCCAGATATTCACCCATTTGGTTATGCATTTCCAGAAGCCTGGAAAAAATCCAATTGCTACATCATGGTATGGATTTCTGTATCGTTGAATCACTGAATTTTTCATAGCCTTAACTAACATTTATTGAGCACTCGTCGTAAGCAAGATATGGTGTTAAGAGTTTTGCCTAGATTGTCTCTAAATCCTCATAACTACCCTACCCAATAGATGCATTTATTATCCTCCATTGAACAGATGAGGAAACTAAAGCCCAGAGCGGCCAAGTATCTTAACTATCATCCCACACTAAGCAATAGCAGAGCCAGCGTTCAAACATCAGTGACCGGGAGGACCTCACACCCTTAACCTCCATCTTACACCACCTGAGTCAGCCAGATGGAAGCTGATCCACAAGTAAGGATATGGCTTTAGTTTTTGTTTTGTGGGAGTGTAGATCTTCTTTTGATTATATTTATAAGAGCAACCATCTACTGAGCAACTTACCATGAGCCAGACTACTTGGTGTTCTTTGTCCATATCTCATTTACTCCTGACATCAACTCTCTGATATGGATTATTATCCCCTTTTTATACACAAATGAGTGGACTGAATCACTAAGCAACTTTTGCAGAGTTGCACAGTTGGGACACAAGTCTCTTAGTCCAACTCTGAAGGCTATCCTCCCTGCTCCAAACATCCTTCTTTTATTTAAAAGAATTATTTTTATTTGCTTGACACATCACCTGTTAATCTCTGCTGGTAATAATGATGCATATGAAATACCCTTTTCCTCGCAGCTGATATTTATATTTTCACGTCCCATCAAAACTAACATAAGCTTAAGAAAGTGCTCTCAGTAGTAATTTCCTGCAGAATGATCCAAAAGTAAAACAAGTAAAAAAAAAGTCAGTCTGAAACAGATTCATCATCTCCCTTTCAAAAAAGAGCAAAAATGAAGGCAAAAATGAGAGAAAAGGGGGAAAAATCCTGAATGTTTGGAGCTTGTCTCTGATACCACCTTGCCTAAGAACTGTGGAATCGTTCTGTTGGTTCCAATGGGAAAGACTCAAGTGTGACTTAGTTGACCAATAATCACTTTTAAAACATACCCTTCAAAGTATTTTACAGAAGGCAGTGCAATGAGAAAACAACTGGATTTCATTTTCTGGTTACATAGGGTTTTCTAGATTTTGGGGCAAATGGGGAAAGTGCTTGTTCTTCGTTCATCTAGTCTTTATCAGTTTCTGAACTTAAAAAGACCTCACAGAATGATCACAGCATAAATTCTTGGGGGCATTACCCAAGAATGCAATATAGATGGTATCCTAGGCATTACAGACCAGAAAGAGAGAAGTGATAGATGAAGTCACTCATCGCTGTTTGAGAGCAGCAGCCTGATCTGAGTTGGACTCATACTGAAGACTTCTCATTTTTAGTCTCTTTTGGGGCCCACGGTTCTTATTAGTAGTAGCCGATATCTTTGGGGTGCTTTCTAAGCATGGTAGTATTTATTTGACATGGATTAGCTCACAAGAATCTTTTGTGATGGCTGGCATTATAATCCTCATTTTACAGAGGAGGAAATGGAGATTTAAAGAGATTAAATAAAGAGATTAAATGCCCCAGGTCATGCAGCTAAGAGACAAAGGACCGGTCACTGAATGTAGACAATCTAATTCCACACCCCATTATGATCAACCGCAGCATTTGCCACCCTTCTATCTGGCTCCTGCTGGTGCCACAGTCTTGTTTAAGGCCCTGTCCAACTTTTAAGTGAAATTTGTCTCTATTTTGCACAAAATATGCCTCTATTCCACTCTGTTCAACAGAAGTAAATAATCAGTGGATAATATAAAAGTAATTTACATTTGACTTCTAAAAAGACTGATAAAATTTATCATTTTAATTATTTTTAAATTTACCATTTAGTGGTATTAAGCACATTCACGTCATTGTGGAACTGTCCCCAGCATCCATCTCTAGAGCTCTTCATTACATTTGACTTTAAAATACATTTGTAAAAAAAAAAAAAAAAAAAAAAAAATACATTTGTTCATCGATTCAGTGATAATCTATTCGAAGTGTAGTTGAGCTTCTGCTCTGAGCCAGGCACTCGCTGTGCTGGGCAAAGCGTGGCCCAGTTTGCATTCTCCAATTCTCCCACACGCCTGGCCAGCCCAGCCTGGTGAGCCCTATTCCTTACGGCTTGGCCCCCAAACCCAGCAGTTTACAGAAAGCGTGGGGGGCTGGGGAGTTGATTTGGAGGACAGGCCATGCACCATCAAGCTTCATCCTTCACACTGTATAGTGGGGAGCAAGGACACAAAGCTTGCACTTGCATCCCCTTTTTGCCACATGTGCTATGAGGACTTAAATGTCTCTGAGTCCCTCTGAGTCATTTCATTTGTAAGATGGAAATCATTTTTACTTTATTCTGTTGAGAACATGAAAGATAATACAGGTATGGTAGAAGGATTAAAAATACTAATGACAAGAAAAATAAATATTTATAGGGGCACTGGGGTGGCTCAGTTAAGTGTCTGCCTCTGGCTCAGGTCATGATTCCAGGCTCCTGGGATTGAGCCCTGTATGGGGCTCCCTGCTCAGCGGGGAGCCTGCTTCTCCCTCTGACCCTCCCTCTGCTCATGCTGCTGCTTCTCTCTCTCTCTCTCTCTCTCTGAAATAAATAAATACAATCTTTAAAAAAGAAAAGGATCTTAAAACTGGAGACACTTTCGTTTGCTGGGCTGTAGCATGCTGAAGTGTAGAATGGTATCAAGGGATGGATGTGTGTGCAAGAGTGTGTTCATGTTCCCATGCATGCGTGCATACACATATGAGTGTGCACATGTGCGTATTAGGAGGGAGGAGGAGGAGAAGATGGAACCTAAATTAGTGAGAGAGAATGAGGAGAAAATGAGGCCCCAGGGAGGCTCCAGGAACAGGGGACCACAGTCCAGGGAGATAGAGTCCTTGAGGGGAAAGAGGATAGAGTTGATGAGTCCCTTTTTTTCTTGCTATGCACCATATGATTTAAAAGAAAAGAAAAGAAAAAAAGAAAAGAAAAGAAAAGAAAAAACTTCACTTCTGTTCTGTTGACTTCAGCCCAATTTTCTCCTTATTTTTAAGGTTATAGTCAAGGTGGGGGAGGGGGTGACATGAAAAAGATGTAGCACTAAATTCTACTTCTTTATTCGCTCCTGAAAGAACCAGGTGGCTCACCAAAAGAGCTATAAATATCTTATACATCATAAGTTGCCAGCCAGTGTGTGTGTGTGTGTGTGTGTCTTTGTGTAACAGAAAATGGTTGTGGAGCTTTACCTATATATGTTCCGTGCGGAGATCTCAGGGCTGAAAGGCATCTTTCTTCCTGCCAGGACGTCCTGAGAATAACCTCCAGGCAAAGCAGACCGACTTGAACCCATGTAGAAGGTGGAAACCCGCGTAGAGTGAAGGGAGGGAAAGGACTGGTAACTGCGCATTGTGGAGACCTGCCCTGGGTGAGCGTGTTGACCTCTGCCAAAAAGCCAGAAACATCCTTCTAAGAGGAGGACCAGAAACAACACTTTCTCTAAAAACACCAGGGACACCGCTCTTTCTTTTTTTTTTTTTTTTAGATTTTATTGATTTATTCATGAGAGACACAGAGAGAGAGGCAGAGACACAGGCAGAGGGAGAAGCAGGCTCCATGCAGGGAGCTCGATGTGGGACTCGATCCCAGGACCCCGGGATCATGTCCTGAGCTGAAGGCAGATGCTCAACCATGGAGCCACCCAGGTGCCCTTTCATCTCTCTTTCCAAAGACAAGGTTTGTGAAGAAAATCTTCAGAAGCCCAGGCCCACAGGTTTGAAGGGCAGAGGCGGCCGGTTCCAGCCACCGTAAGGGTGAGCGTGGGTACCCCACTCTCTCCAAAGGCAACCCAGGGCCCCGTCAGCTGGGGGCTGAAAGCTTGTTCCTAAACCTTTCCCAGGCATCTCTCCTTATAAAACAGGTCCTTGATAATGAGGCCATCATGCTGTTCTGCAGAACAGAATTCCATCGGAGGTGCTGGGTGTGGCCTTAAGCCAACATGGTGTGGGTGTCCCCACTGAATCCCACCGAAGCACCATGCTGACCCTAGAGTTTCATGCATTTAAAGGAAATTGAGTAATTCTCTTTTTGTGGAACATGAACCTGTCAATATCAGAGCCTTCAAGGTTCTCTGGTTCATTCCACCAAACTATTAAAAGTGTTAGATAAGAGGTAATGATGCCACCTTTGTTAACATATCCAGGCACTACAGTCCCTCATAATGAAGGCAGGGATCAGGAGCAGAGAGAGGATGAAGAGCAAAGGGGGAGAAACACAAAAGAAATTTCTTCCTTCATATTGGATTTTTCCAAGCAGACTGTAGAGACTCCCTGAAGCCTTCAGGGGCAACGTATTGCTTGGTGTCACGTAAATCAGAAATTTTGCGATGCTTTCTGATGGGCCTTCCCCCAGCATGAGACCAGTTTTCTTTGCTGTTGTGAGCCCAGAGAAGGGTCCAGATGCATGTCGCCTCCAGAAGGAAGCAGAGTGTAAGGGCAGCTCCTGCCACACAGGAAGAAGGGACAGCTGCCTTCTCTGACCCAGTGCCACGTGGCTCAGGTTGTCGATATGGCAATTCCTGGCCTCCTCCACACACAGCCCTTCAGGGCCAGATCTGGCTGATGGAAATCTAGAACTCCAGGACCCAGGATCAGGCGAGTAGGCCGTCCCTGTGTGATTCCTCCCGTGTAATACGAGAGCTCGGGATTGTGCCACCAGAGGCGATGCTGGGGAGCAGTTTAGCTCGAGGCAGCTCCACGTCAGCAGACACAGATTGGTGCAGGCCCAGCCTAGGCCAGCCACTCCGCGACAGAGGCCAACGAGGGTCCCGGGGACCTCTTACCCATCCAGGCCTGCTCCCTGTCACCTCAGCACCATCTGCATGGACTGGTGTGGGAGTAGAGATAAGAAATTTCCAGGGGGGGGGCCTGGGTGGCTCAGTCTGGGACCCTGCTTCTCCCTCTCTCTCTACTCCTCCCACCCCCCCCACCACTTATGCATGTTCTTCTCTCTCAAATAAATAAATATATGTTCTTAAAAATCTTAAAAATCTGCTTAAACCAGAGTATATTGAGATGCCATTTAGTGACAGGCTTGAGTTTTCAACCCCCTGCCACCACTACACGTAGGACTGGAGATGAGAGTGGTCCTAAGGAAGCTGAGACGAAGCCATGGTAAACAGAACACCATCGTCCTTGCCCACAAAACATGGAGTCCGAGCATGAGCAAGGCTTCCCCCTCCCCGTCACCCACTCCACTTACTTCAGATCTAAGAAAGAGATGACTCCCCTCAGAAGGCTTTTCTTGACTCATTCCCACCCAACGCACATGTACCAAACACCAGTTACGTTCACAGCACTCTGTGGTGAAGCACAGGCTGCCTTCCAAGAGCTTCTAGTACCATTAGAGAGGCAGCTGCCATCACAATGACAGCACCAAGTCGAGGAGGTCATCGATGTCAGAAGCCACAGAAGCACAAACTCTCCTGAATGAGAGATTGGTCACTGATAAGAGCTGACACTAGAGCTTGGCACCCAAGAATGGTTAAGATTTCACGATTAGGGATGGAGACAAAGGACATGATAGGCAAAGGGAATGATCGGCACCAGGGCCCAGAGGCTGGGCTGGTAAATTTTTGGCTTCCTACAATTTATTGTCATCTGGATTTCCCATGTTAACTCAGTATCTGTATTGCTGTCCATTGGTGCTGTAACAAATAACCACAAACAGAGGGGCTTGAGATAATACGGATTTATTGTTTTACGTTTCTAGGGGTCAGAAGTCTACAATTAGTCTTCAGAGACTAAAATTAAGGCGTCAGTGGGGCTGGTTCTTTCTAGAAGCTCCAAAGGAGAATCTGTTTTCTGCCTCTTCCAGCTTCTAGAAGCTGCCAGCTTTCCTTGCTGATGGCCACGTTACTCCAGTCTCTCCTTCTGTTGTCCCATCTTTCTCTGCTTTTCACCTTCTTCTTCCCTCTTATAGGAACCCTCGTAATTACGTTGAACCCACAGGATAAGCTCATCTCAAGATCTTTAATTCAATCACATCTGTAAAGTCCTTTTAACCAGGTAAGGTAATGTAGTCCTAAGTTTTGGGGACAAGAAAGCAGGCATCTTTGGAAGGCCAACATTCTGCCTACTACAGTGTCATTTACGTCTCCTGCCTTCTCACTGAATGTGAATAAGCGATATGGGATCCTTTCAGTGAAATTCAAAGGAGGAGCTCAACTATATTTTTTTAAATATGCTAAAACCAATTACTATATCCATTATATCCATCAAGTTGATGCATGCTTTATTTAAAACAATCGTCCTTGAAGACTATAACAATTGTCTTTGGAGAACAAATATAATCAAAATCCTCAATATTGGGGCACCTGGATGGCTCAGTGGTTGAACATCTGTCTTTGGCTCAGGTCGTGATCCCAAGGTCCTGGGATCGAGTCCCACATTGGACTCCCCGCACGGAGCCTGCTTCTCCCTCTGCCTGTGTCTCTGCCTCTCTCTCTGTGTGTGTCTCTCATGAATAAATAAAATATTTTTAAATTCTTCAATATTTAATATTAGGTTATACTTCTCAAATTCGGGGGGCTACCAGGGCCTCAGCAGGTATACCTGAGGACCAGAGATAGTAAGTTGCAGGGTAAACATTCCCAGAGTGCCAATTTCAGTAATTACAATAAACCAGTTAAAATATTTTATATTAAAGATGAATGTGGCCGTAATACAGCATAGAATGTAAAATTTGAAAACATTTAGTAAAGAATGAGACTTTAGGGGCACCTGGGTGGCACTGTTTATTAAGCATCTACGTTAGGCTCAAGTCATGATCCTGGGGTCCTGGGATCGAGCTCCACATTGGGCTCCCCCCCCCCGGGAGTCTGCTTCTTCCTCTGCCTGCCAGTCCCCCTGCCTGTTCTCTCTCTCTCTCTCTCTGTCTTTCTCTCTCTCTCCCTGTCAAATTAATTAATTAATTAAATCTTTTTTAAAAAGTGAGACTTTAAAGCAGCAACGGTTTGTTTCAAACTGTAACTGAGTACCAAGACTATACTTCTCTGCTTTAAGGAATATTTTGATGGAACATTTGAAAAGCACTTGGATAAATTAGAATAATTTGTGGCACATTACAAATATGGCAAAAAAACTTCCTCAAAAAAAGCCAAGAAAATAGTATCTCCTGGTTAAATTTAATTTTAGCCAAGAGTGAAATAAATGTTTTCATTGCAGTATTTGGAGATCATCTATTATGTGCCAAGCACAAAATAATTCATCTATATATAGAACTCAGTTGTTGATAAATTTCTGATTCAGTATATAACTGAAAACCAATATGTAAAAATATGCACAAATTAAGCTCTTCATTTTATATTTAGAAGAGATCCTCAGCCATTCACCTGGCATAGGTTTACTTTTAGTTTAGAAATAATTCTGGTTAAGGTTGGCTATATGGGTTCCATACCCAAAGCAATAAACAGTGGATTAGAGGAGAAGCCTTAATCCAGAAAACTAAAAAAAAAAAAAAAAAAAAAAAAAAAATTGATGGTACAGTTAACAGAATAACACACACACACAAAAATAGTTTAAAAAGTATTTTTTACCACCTCCTATACACCAGACATTACCTCATATAATTATCATAATCCTGGATGTTATCCTCTTTTTATAGCCAGGATCAGAGAGTTTGAGAAGACCTGGGATTCAAAACAAATCAAACTCTAAAGCCTGTGATCTTTCTCCTACACAAAATTGAGCATAGTTCTTTAGTAAAGCAGGTGACGGGTGTAGATGAGTTTAGAGACTTTATTTATTTATTTTTTTAATTTTTTGAGAGAGAGAGAGAACAAGCAAGGCAGAAGGAGAGAGAGAAAATCCTAAGCAGGCTCCACACTCAGCACGGAGCCCCGAGGCCTGCCTCAATCTCATGACCTTGAGATCATGACCGGAGCCGAAATGAAGAGTCAGATGCTTAGCCAACTGGGCACCTTGAGTTAGAAACTTTTTTTTTTTAAATCTCAAGTAACAAAGAGGTTTTATTCTACGAAGAGTAGAACTTGAGTTATGTGTTAAACTTGGCTTTCCGGAATAACTCATCAGCCAAAAATTCATTCCATGGTCTAGCACACAGCTAAATCCAGAACAGCCATAATAGTGGGAGATTTTGATTTCATGTATTCATTTTTCTTCCTATATGTAAAGGGTATAATTTACCTTTCTAAGACTCCTCAGATTACTCTTTTACTTGTGGGTACCACCTGAATTCCCTTTTTGTTTTGTTTTTAAATGGACTTTTACTTGTTTTATTTCCAAGGAGTATATATTGATTCAGCATGTGCACCTTTCTCTTGTAGGATTCATTCATTCATGAAGATCACGTGAATGAGCGCTCAGAAAGCACCTAAAAGGGCTCTTGGCAAATAGTAAATGACCTTCAGGATTTTTCCTTTTATGGAAATTCCCACAATTATGAGAACCCAAGTATGATGGCTTATTATTAATAATGAATTAATAGGAGTCATTAAAGTACACATTTGCTCTTCCATTATTACCCATTGCCCAGCATAAAAGAAAATGACCCAAAGTAGAAGTCCAAATTTTATTAGAGAATATATCTAAAATACAATATTTATTAAGTTATGATATATCATTTGAATGGAAATATACTCTGTATCACAACTATAATTATAACAATTTTTACAGATAATACTTCATTTACAGCTCTGTAATTCAAAAGTCACTCAATTACAACATAATTCATATTTAAGATAGCATTGCTACAAATATATAAGAATTTAAAATTTTTTCTTTAATATAACATCTTGGAATCACGAACATTTATTTTATCTGATTTACATTACACAGAATCATGATCATTTTACCTGATTTACATCACACAGCTCAATTTACCTCATGGTATGGATTTGCACTCAATCATTTGACTTTCCTAGGTTTTAAACTTAGCAATTTTAACAATTGTCAACGCTCATCACCCCATGTGCTATGAACAAAGTCAAGGTACTTTTTCTCCTATTCCTTATATTATATTCTCTAGTACAGAAAGGCTGTTACCATAAGCAAAGCACCAGTCACAGAAATGCCGTCAAGCATGACAACTGGTCAAGTTCTTCACATTTTACTAATGAGCACATCAGGTAAAAGATAAAGGATCTAGAAAACCAGATGCAAAGCAGGCAAGGTCCGATTCACCAAGGTAGATTTGTGCTTAGCTAAGGGAAAACCCAAAGATCCATTATTTGGACATGGGCTCTGGGGCCATTTTATTTGAAAGAAGCATTAATTTGCCTGCTGTGCAGTGGCTGAGCTGGGCGCCAGTTGTCCATCATCAATTCTTCAGGTTCGCCCTCCTTATTGAAATTAAGCTTACGGAATTTCAGCATCTAAAAGGCAAAACAAAAAAAATCAAAAATACAGGTTTCACAATAGTATGCATTTATGTGCTTGTGTTACATCCTGAGATACATTCTCCAACATTCACAGGACCACGTATCGATGTTCAAAGTTCACTTTGGTTCCCCATAAACATATAATCCCATAAACATCATATATGTATGCTTTTAGATAACAAATCAATTTCTAGAAAACACACCCAAGATTGCTGGTACAATATGGAAGGAAACAGGTACAGTTTGGAAGGAAACTTTCAGTGAGCCTGTTTTTTTCCTCTTTTACTTTTAAAGTCAAATCTCAAAAGTCTACAGAACACCTCTGAGATGTAAAATAATAATAAACATTGTAGATCCATATTATAGAGTTTGTTTTCTGTCCCAGGAAGACAAACTACAGCATCCGTACAACTGGATAAAGTGGTCCAGGGTCCACAAGGCCTGGGGGACAAGTCATCGGCTGGCATCTCTGCTTAAATGTATAGGAACACAGAAATGAAGTTGCTCAAACTTGGATTTTGAACCCTTGACATTGGCTGATTTTTAGTCCCTTTTAACCTCCTTTCAGCTCCCTGGCTCAATGATGTGACACAGGTAGTCTTCAAATGCTCTCCTACGTCTTTGAGGTTGTTTTTGCAAAATGGAACCTCCCTTCCCTTTGCCGAGTCTTGATCTAAATGAAAAAGGATGGTTGGGGCAGTAATAAGGCAGCCCATGGATCAACAGCCTCTAACTTGACCTCTTTGGTCCAGTAACAGTCCCTCAGTCTCACCCCTCGAAGTCAACTTCAATGTCAATCAGCTACTGCAACATTAATTAAATTATCCAGGATCCAGGTTCTTGTGAATCCTCCTGAAAGAGGAGTGTCCACTTTCTACATTTCAGCCGTGTGGGGAACAGAGACAGTCTGGGGGTACGATCAGTGACTTAGAAGCTGCACGAATACTTGAACATCATTAACTATATTGTATGAGAAAGGGACGAGTCTGGTCCAGCCTATTCAAGGAACTGGACCGAGTTTTGATAGATATTTTTCCTCCCAGGGATGGCTTTGACTTTTGTCAGAATTCAGAAATGTATTCCAATACAAATAAAACCGCCATAAGCTCTTATGTGAGTGAACAGTTGGCCGTGAGTTACCACCGCTATCCGCGTAAGCTCGAATATGGAATCTCATTGTCCTCAGTTTCCCTGTAGCCTAGATAAAAGCATTTATTATACGACAGATATCTTTCTCCCTTATTGCTCATGATCATCCAATTTTATAGAGCAAACAAACTGTCTAAGGATGTGGCTAATCACAGCAAATATTTCTTAAATTCTGTTTATCCACTAAGCACTGTTATGGATGGTAGTTCCACAGCTAGAAGCAGCAGGAGGAGATTCAACCCCAGGCCTGTCCGACTCCAAAAGCCACGCTCCATGAAATGCTCTACACTTCAGTTTAGAAAACCCACCTGCTCACTGCTAACGCTGATGGGCTCCTTGAGCACAATCCAGGTCACGCATTCCAGAAGGGGAGGAGTGGTCAGTGAGCCTGGGTAGGTCCAGTAGTCCAAGCTTTCAGGAAGGAGGCCACGGGGGTCAAAGTTAGTGAAGTCAGCACTCTTACCCTAGGATAAGACAAACACACAGGCGACAAATGCCACGTGGTCAGAGTGGGAGGAAGGCAGGAGATTAGGAAACAAATATTCCCCTCTGGTTGCCAGAACTTTTTTTTTTTTTTTTTTTTTTAAAGAGAAGTCCCATGTTCAACCAGAAATCAAAGTAAAAAGAAATTAACAAAAGACATTTGACTTGGAAATATAGGTGAGCAGAGATGGGCAAGAGAACCCGACTATAGTATTTTCACGTGTCCAATACTCATCTTTTCCTCTAAAATCATTCCTTATAATTTCCATTAAGCTATTAAGTGTGATCAATATTTAAAGTGAAACTGCTGCCACCGAAATAATGCAATTTTAGGCTGCAATAACAAAAATAGAGTATCTTTTTGTCTTGCTACCCTATCTGATGGCTACCACAGTACTAAAGAACCGCTTTTCTTTCTGGATACCACACTTTAAAAACAATAGATGCAAACAGCATAGGATAGAGCAACAAGGTTGTCACAAAGAGAGAACATTGTTGTATGGGAATAGTTAAAGGGAACTAAAGATAACTAGTCTGGGGGTAGATAAAAGGCTATGAGAGAATGGAGTCAAAAGAAACAGCAATCATAATCACATTTTTTACTTTTTTTTGTTTGTTTTACTGAGGTATAATTAACACATATTATTATATTATCTCCAGGTGTCCAACATAATGATTTGATATTTGCATATATTGCAAAATGATCACCATGCCTGGTTACTAATATTTTTTTCTCTGCTGATGAGAACTTTGAAAATCTACTCTCTTAGCAACTTTCAAATATGCAGCACAGTATTATCAATGATAGTCACCATGCTGTACATTATATCCCCATGACTTATTTATTTTATAACTGGAAGTTTGTACCTTTTGATCCCCTTCACCTACCGCCCCCCACCTCTGAATAACCATCAATCTGTTTTCTGTATCTATGGGCCCATTTTTGTGTGTGTGCGTTTGTTTTTGTTTGCCTTTTAGAGTCCACATATAAGTGAGATCATGTGGTATTTGTCTTTTTCTGTCTGACTTATTTCATTTAGCTTAATGCCCCCAAGGTCCATCCACATTGTCATCAATAGCAAGATTTCCTTCCTTTATTAGGACTGGGCAATACTCCATTGTGTGTGTGTGTGTGTATCTCACATTTCTTTATCCATTCATCCCTTTTTGGACAGTTAGGCTATTTCTGTATCTTGGCTATTGTAAATAATGCTGCAATGTACATATATCTTTTTTAAATTAGTGTTTTTGAATCAGGTTAATCTACATGGCTCAAAAGGGTCAGTAATGAATGAGCCTTTCAGAAGGTAATGAGGCTTCAGGTTGAGGATGAGCTTTAAAGAGCCAGAGCTGCCCTTGGTGATTATATTTAAAAGATGTTCAATTACCTAAACATGGCTCTGCCATAAAGAGAATTTAAACATGGGGTGGAAAATTCTTCACGCTCACCATTACATCTCCCAAATTAACAAGGTGATTGGCATGGAGTAAGTACTCAGCAAATATCTGTTGCATGAATGGGTGAATAATTTGACCAGTTGATCTTTCAGTTTCTTTGCAGTCGTGAGAATTCTCTGACTCTTGTATATGAATGTTCAAATGTTGGGGAAGCAAGATTAAATAAATGCAAGCCGAAAATCACACCAGCATTAGGATCATCTTTTGGATAAAGAAAAGTTAAATAAACATATAAGCAACATTTTACCTTTATTAACTCCTCATCAAAAACACTACATGTCAAACTACGACGATTCAATGTAATCCAAAAAGTTTCCTAAAATCAGTGGGATATAAAAAATAGGTACTCTATTGAGGTAGCAGAAAATTCAATGGTACCTTTGTTTTTATGGAATCCAGCGCATCAAGGATTTTTTGTAGGCCTGGATTGGCACCACCAATCTATAAGAAGACACAACATACAAGGCATTGTAATCCAGTTGGCACTACATCAGTTTTGATTTGGGCAGCTCTACCATAAAACATTTCCAAGTAGTGCACCAAGGTCTACCACTTGCTAGGTGCCATCCATCCATCTCACTTTGATTACTTTGGCACCATGAACTTCCCTATTTCCACTGACAACTTCCCTCTGCTACCCGCCCCCCCACCCCACCCCATAGTTCCCCTGAATCTACCCTCTCAAAAGTCACCAGTGACCTCCAACTGCCCTCCAACTGCCATATCAAAGGACACTGTTCAAGTGCCTACCTTAACCTTGCAGGATTTTAATACTATTGGGCAGCCCGGGTGGCTCAGCGGTTTAGCTCTGCCTTCAGCCCAGGGCCTGATCCTGCAGACCCGGGATCAGTCCCACATCAGGCTCCCTGCATGGAGCCTGCTTCTCCCTCTGCCTGTGTCTCTGCCTCTCTCTCTCTCTCTCTCTCTCTCTCTCTCTCTCGGTGTGTGTCTCTCATGAATAAATAAAAAAAATCTTAAAAAAAGAAAAGTATTCAAAGTAGAGGTGCCTGGGGTGGCTCAGCTCTCTCTCTCTCTCTCTCTCTCTCTCTCTCTGTGTGTCTCTCATGAATAAATAAAAAAAATCTTTAAAAAAAAAGTATTCAAAGTAGAGGCGCCTCGGGTGGCTCAGCAGTTGAGCATCTGCCTTCAGCTTGGGGCGTGATCCTGGAGTCCTGGAATCGAGTCCCACAATGGGCTACTGCCTGTAAGAAGCCTGCCTCTCCCTCTGTCTATGTTTAAAAAAGGGGGAGGGGGGCGATTTTATACTATTGACTTCTCTCCTTTTTGAAATTCTCTCCTCTGGCTTTCCTTCTGTCCTCCAGCCTCAGCAAGTTCCCTGGACTCTTGTATTCCTTTTTAGTCATTTCATTAGCATCTTTCTCACTGTCTTAAATGTCTTACATTTTGCAATATCTCAGGACTGCATGCTCAGCAGCTTTATCATCTCCCTCTTCATGCTTTCCTTGGATGATTTCATATTCATGTGTAGCTTCCACGTTGACATATGACGTCAGCCCCATGAATCTCCAGCCCAGACCTTTCTCCATTTGCTTTACAACTGTCTAAAGGGCAGCTCAACCTGTATGTCCCACTGTTGCCTGAAATTCTCCAATATTGAGTCACTGTCCTTGAGCCTTCCAAAATGTGATCTTAATTTAGCATTGTCTATCTTGAAACAGTACTATCTAGTTAAGGATGAATTTTAAAACAAAATCAGTAGCCATCTGAAGTATACCACTTTCTCCTTTCACATTTCACATGTACACATCCTTCATATTTACATACAAACAGCACCTAATTAATACCTCTGATTTGTTTTTTTTGTCCTCCATCCCAACTGCTACTAGCAGATATGGAGGGGGATATAAGCCTGAAAGTATTTTGGAGCCAAAGGCATTTCCTAGGCTCTTTGTAGAATGTCCTGTTTATCATGAATGTTCTGTTTGGTTAATCTTTCTCAAGAACAGGGAAAAAAAGAATTGGGCCATCAACTAACCTTCAAAAAAATGCCCAAAACAGCCAGTCCATCAGGTTGCTGCACAGCTTTTCCAAACTCCCCATATTTGGTGTTCCAGTGAACCAAGTGAAGCTAAAGCAGTAGAAGACAAAACCATAATAAATGATAAACATAATCAAATCTACAGATTTCATTCAGTGATCTTTTCTTCAGAGTTAGAGGTTACTAAAGAAGGTAAAAATGTGGATAATTTAAAATATCAACTTTCATTTTAATTCTAATTATCCACTATTTAGCATAACAGCAAATGACTTCAACTCTAAGACAAAGAATTACATATTTTTGAGGGAAGACACCAATTTTACTTCTAGATTTATATTAGAATAGGATCCTCCAATTTGAAATCATTTTACTTTTTGCAAATGCTGTCCTCGGAAGTAGTAGAGGGTGTTTTGCAGCATTAATTGTAATATCACCAGTAAAAGTTATAAGAAGCAAATGTGAAGGTCCTTTGTAAAAAAAAAGTGGTTCACTTAGATTGAGTCGAATTTATAAAATTAAGGTTTTGAAATGAATGCTGAATATCAATTTACATTTTTCCCTGGAAAGCAAAAAAGCGTATCTTACCTCTGCAGCATATTTCTTTTTATCCACAGTATGCTCAGAACCTTGCCCATCAGATGAACCCCAGTGAAAGTGAAACTGAATCAATCTGTAAGTGCCAGTGAGGGGTCCTCCTTTCAGCACTAAAATTTAAAATATATATATATATATGTAATATATGTATATGTATATTATACATGTGCATATGAGTGTATGAGTGTGTATATGTATATGATTGTATTTACATACACCCAATCCCATGTATACACACACACACACATACATATGCACATGAAACACACACAGTACTAAATATTACAATCTAACTTAATCCTGTCTCATAGTTCTAAATTTATGCCTGTAGCAACATTTTCACTCGGTGAAAACTAAATCCAGACTCCAGTTTAGTCTATAGTGCTCAGCGAAATCATTTCCACTGGCTTTTCTCCTCACTTGTGTTGGCTCGAAGGATGGGTGCTTTGCCCATCTGTTTTCTGAGCACAGTGATACTTCTCTCCTGGGTTTGTTCAAGAGTCATAGATTCTGGTTCAGAGAGAGGAAATTTTAGGTGGAATTATTAAGTCCTCTGTGAATCACTGAGGAACTGCCCATGCAGCTGCTTGCCAATGCAGGTCTGCAGCACACACTTAACAAACGTGGGAACCTCGGTTCTACACGGCCCAATGGCTGTCCCACCACCTGCTTTGCTAACCACCTGTTATTCCATCCCAGAATTTGTGAAACAATAAGCATTCCATTGATCTTAGTACAATATCCAATTTTCCTTGCCCTGGCTTCCCAAATTCTTCAGAATTTGGATTGTCACTGTTACTAACTAGCTTTGTCCCATAAAGAAACAAATTTTTTTAAGATTTATTTATTTATTTTAGAAAGAGGGAGAGAGAGAGAGAGAGTATGCATGAATAGGGGGAGAGGCAGAGGGCGAAGGAGAGAGAATCTCAAGCAGGTTCCCAGTGGAGCCTGACCCTTGTTTGGTCCCAGGACCCTGAGATCGTGACCTGAACCGAAACTAAAAGTCAGCTGTTTAACTGACTGAGCCACCCATGCATTCTTCCCATTAAGATTTTTTTATTGGAACATTTCCGACCTTAATTTCCTCATCTGTAGAGTGGATCCATTCAATTGCTTATTACTTCACTAAGAATTTGCTGGTCATGTAACATACGCAGTACTCTATTATCTCCAGAAACTTAAAATTCTAACTTTAGTACCTGTCTTACGATTCTACTCTTCTGGTATTAATGTAATTTTGTTAGAGTAAAACATGAAACAGAAGAATATGACTAGATGTCATCTTCTTAGACTACAATCTCTTTGCAGATAATTAATGAGCTATGTGTTACAGAGAATTAAAATAGTAAGAAATCAGTTTCTCCTCCATCCTCTCCATAAAACTTTTTAAGTTATATGCACATTAAGGAAATTTTACCAGTATATTTAAAAGCTTTTACAATTATTTTAATTCCACAATCTGTTGTTATAAGTGTATTATTTATTGGCTTTGGGTTATAATTCTATAAGCTAATAAGCTCAAACTTACTTTGGCTTTGCCAAACAAAGCAACAAAGTCTGAATAATCAACTTTGCTTAACTTCGCCCAAATACACATAGACGGTAGCAACACCCATTCATCTACCCAAAGTAAAAAATAGAGCTGGCTGGAAGACATTGAGGCCTTTCCTATGGCTTTTGATGTAATCTCTGGTTGCCAGTTCTGCTTTACAATAGGCCAGGAGGGGAAAAAAAAAAAAAAAAGAAGGAATGGAAAAAAAAGAGAGAACCAATTATAAGTGGTGTTATATTATAGATCTGCTAAGAAATATCAATTTGGATATATTCTGATAAAATCACATCTTTTGAGACTTAAAAACAAATTATTGTAAAAGTTTTTTTTTTTTAATCTAGGAATTCTGCTGTAAGGAAAGAATTAGCCTTATCTGCCCTTTTCTCTAGGCTTTTTCAAAAATGAAAGAATTTCCATTTTTCATAATGATATACCCTCAACACAAAATATATATTTATGAAATAAATTCGTACTGAAACAATTCCTTTACAATGACTTTAAAGCTACTAACTGGCTGACCATGAAAAGCAAATAATCTGCATCATTAATTCTACCAAGTGGCAAAATAAATGAAAATAAAATGAAACTATATTAGGCATCCAAGATAACTTATCTTTCTAAATGTATCTCCTTTCCCTGTGAAGAATCATATCAGAATCTTAAATTTTAAAAACAATAAAGCTTAGTTGCTATTTCCTATTCTTACTCACTCCCTTGCAGATCTTAAGATTCCAGCCTAACTTACTTATTTCAGAGAACATTTAGAATTAGGCAAGAATGTATATGAGCTTTTATTAAATAAGCTTTGCTAATACTAAAAAAAAAAAAAAATGCTCCAGGTTCAATAATTAAACACACTCAGTGCTTATCTATTATTACCAGACACCTGTTTTAGCTCCTGTTAAAATAAAACTATGTTGCTATGTAGATTAGGAGCCCATGGTACCTAGGAGAGGTTATTCAATTCTTAAAATTTAGTTGCACAAAAAGAACCATTTCTCGTCTTCTTCAGCTCATTAGCTATTTCTCAGCCAATTCTTAGCATGGAGTTTAGTCAATGAAGCCCTCCCAAAAACATTGTTATAATAAATTACTACAAACTGTAATAAAGGTGGCATATTTTTTTTATTTGCAAAATAAAAAAGATATTTGGTTGAAAGACAGAGAGCTTGCACTTTTTCCAGATCTACTTATTTATTTACTTATTTTGATTACTATATGCCACTACTAAACTGTCCCAGTTTAAAATCAAGTCTGTTTTGATGATGCCAAAAAAAATTTGAAAAAAATAGCAGAAACTGCAGACTGAGTATATTTTTCTTCTTTAAAATCCAGCCATGTTAGTGGGGGCTCTGGAGAGTCAATGATTTATTGTATCACAGAAATGTGTTCCACGGGAATGGGAGAGATATAAGTGGAGTTTTCCACTAGGACACCTTTTTCAAGATTCCCAAAACTTAATTTAAATCCAAATCTCAACACCAAGAGCTCCAGCTAATTTTAATTTCTATGATCTGCCATCAGTTACACATACTGCATATACAACACACAAAATAAGCACTAATTATATTATAATCTGTCTTCCTATATATATATTACTTAGAGAAATTATGTAAATTATGTTTTTTGTGAAAATTAAGACATTCACTCCAGTTACAAGCAAACTGAAAATTTAACATTTTTAAATGCTTTCTTACTAATCACTTTATTATTACTTAACATAAGATGTAGCCAAAAAACAAACTAAAGACCTTAGCAAATATCAATAATGTCTCTTATATTCAAAATACAAAGAAGCCATTTTCAATAATCTTTAGTTTAAAATTCAAATTTAAAGGATTTCTTATTAATGAAGTAAAAGACTAAGTCTACTAAAAATGCAGCATTTTCCAGCAGATAAACAATCTTCTTTTATGAATAATTGGAAATTATTAAATCATGCATTGCTGTTTTCCTTTTTTTAACACTAGCCAATAATCTGAGGGTTGACATACTAGAATCAAGAAAATGAATGAGGAAAAGATGTCCACAATCCATTTCTTTTTAAATAGTGAGAAGTTTAGCTGTCACTTTCACTAGGGTAAACAACAATTAAAAATCAAGAGAACAGAAGTTTTAAGTTTCAGGTGTATGGAAATTATATGAGAGTAAAAAAAAAAAGAAAAACTCTTTTGACATGAACATAATTAAATATAGTGTTTGGAATGCTTTGGTCAGTTTTATAAATACTTAGGTTTCTGCTTACACCATTAACAATATGCAGGACAAATCTTTTCACTTGTTGCTATTATGTTTCCTTTTAACTTAAAATTATTCATAGAAAGATAATTTTAAAGCTTCAAAAACAAGTCCTTGAAAATCAAGCAAGACTCATATATGTCATGCTGACAGTGGTCTGTTTGAAATGAGCACAGGTCATCTGTTCCTTCCTTTTTTCTTGCAATAATATATACAGATAAAAATATTTCAATTTCTAAAGAGCAGAAATGATACAAGAGTTGTATGTGGATCAGCTCAATAATTTCAGGCATTGGTTTTTCAATATTTGCATCTAACATTGCAATAAAGCAGGAGAGTTTTAAACTCATTAATAAAAGTTAATGAGTTAGCAGAAGTTAATAATTTGACTAGTATTCTTTTCTCCCAGATAAAGCTAGTAATAAAAGAACTCAAGCAGGGAGAGTTATTTTTTAATAATTTTTTGAAAGTCTAACAGGATTAGCCATTTTTCATTAATTAAAGGTGGTTTATTTTTAAAGGAATTTAGAAGATTGATGGGAACTTCTAGTTAAAGCCTGTTAACTCCACATTTTTTTTTATTAACTCCACACTTGAAAAGGATTCTCTCAAGTTAAACATACTAATAAACTCAACCACCCCAGTTCCTGATACCTTAGTTTGAGTCTAGGAAAATATTTAGGATATATTTGAAAACTTAAACCTATGAGAACTTCCAGAAAGCTGAAATCTCACTGAGGTAAAAATCAATAAATCAATAAAATGAACTGACGCACTTAAATGGAGAAAACAAGACATGAGAGATATCTAAAAATGTTAATCCCATAAAAATAACTCCTAAAAAAAAAAAGAGATGTTCAGTTGTTGATTTAAAATATCAAAGGACCAAAATGAATAAATTACTTTTAGACTTAAATATACAGAAAAGCATATCAATTTTTAAAAACATGGTATGTACACATTAAATATTAAGTATGGTTATCATTCAAAGATTCTTATTCAATTCTATTTTTAAGTGATGGGCATTTGAGTCTCACCCGACAAACTAGAAAGAAGATGACCAGCAAGTCAGTTAAACATTGTTTCCTCATGTTTATTTTAAGTGAATTTGACTGGAGTATCTCCATCATTTGTTCAAACTTGAAAATCTAGGATTCCTTTTTTTTTTTTTAAAGATTTTATTTATTTATTCGTGATTGACAAACAGAGAGAGGCAGAGACATAAGCAGAGGGAGAAGCAGGGGGAGCCTGCTGTGGGATTCAATCCCAGAACCCCGGGATCATGACCTGAGCCAAAAGCAGACGCTCAGACCACTGAGCCACCCAGGTGCCCCAGGCCTAGGATTTAAAAAAAAAAAAAAAAGTCTAAAGGGTGTTTCTCTGCATGTTATGATTGTTCGTTTTATTCTATAGGTGTGTTTTTCCTTAATGCCAACATTTTAATATAGTCTGCATCCTAGTCGGGGGAAAAGAGCTTCCTTCTTTAACCAAAACAACCGGCAATGTTGAAGAGTATGGGCAAAGTTACAAAGGGATCTTTCATACCTAAAGGAGAGCAAGTCATTCTAACACTAACTCTTCCTTGTTTTTATGGCACCTCCTTGCCTGTCAGAGTACATACTGTGCTCTCTCAAATCCCCTGGTCTTTCCTACTTCTTTTTGCCCGGCGTCTCCTCCAAGACACCAAAATCCTTCACGCCTCAGCACAAGTTTTTATTTACCCTGGAAAGTCTTTCCTGACTTTACACAGGACGACTCCTAAGTCTCTTTCATGTTTCCATAGCTCCTTGGAATATGTATGTCCTCGTTGGGCTCACCAGTGTCACTGTCAGCATCTGTTTTTTTCTGTGTCTTTCCACTTTAGATATCCCCAGCCTGAATTCTAGAGAAACAGGAAAGAGACCAGGCCTCTAGCCCACCTTCATGGTACCTAGCTGATCTTGCATTTAATTGACGTTAGGAACGGTTTTGTTATTGTTTTAGATAGATAGATGATAGATAGATAGATAGATAGATAGATAGATGCTATAAATTTATAGATATGCTATATAATATATATGTGTGTGTGCATATATATATATACATAGAGAGAGAGAGAGAGAGAAGAACACAGGTGTCTTTAAAGACATGGGCTTGAGACCCTTTCAGAACTACTTGTTTCACAATCTAAACATGGGTTTTAATAATGTATGTGTTACTCACCAGGAGAAGTAGTTAGAAAAGTGTGGCTAGTTCTAACCAGTGACTGCTTGTGTAGAAATCGATCAGAACTTGACATACTCAAGCGAAAACATATAACTATGTAGTGACATCATATATAAAATCAGTACACACTTTAATACGACAAGTGAGATGTTCAGGAGCATATAAAAATAGAATTTTTAAGTCCCATCAAGTGATGGCAGGTAATCTGACAGCTAATTAGAAACTTTCTTCAGAAATCTTACCACAGGTTCAATCACTACAGCAATTGCCTAATAAAAGCAGCCAAATGGTGTGAAGACATGGAAACAGCAATCAATGGTCACTTATTGAGGAATTACTATGTGCCAGGTGCTGGGCGAGGTGCTTTATATCTACCGTCCCATTTAATCCTTCCTCTGTGGTAGATCCTACCATTACTCCAATTTTACAGTTAAGGAAACTAAAAATTAGAGAGACTGAGTTGCTATTGTTCCCAGGGCCACTGAGCTAGATAGCGGCAGAGCTAGAATTTGATTCCATGGCTACCTGACCCCATTCTATCCTCATAATTGCTACACTAAATGCTGAAATCCACTTTTCTCAATATATTACTGTAACAATTACATCATGATCAGATTTGTAAGGAATATAGGGAATTATCTCATCTGGTTCTATTCGTTAGACATTTGTTTCCTCGCTACTCCAAAAAAGTACCCAATTTCTACGTAGCATCCAATGAGGTTTATATCTGGTGGACATTACACTCATTGAAAACAATGATTCCACTGGCAGCACAGAAACATACATTCATCGTACCTCTTTTTTTTTTTTAGAAATCGATAAAGACTAACATAGCTCACTTTTTTTGGTTTTCAAGTAACTAAACATGAAACTTTATAGCATCCTTTCTATATGGACACCACCACCAAGACCTATGGCCTTGTCATATTATAATCAAAATATACAGTACCCTTAACAAAAAGGAAAGAAATTTGTTTTCCTTATACTTAATCACTTGAGCATTGTTTCTTGGGAAGGCGGTGTAGTAGAATGATTAAAGGAGTCTTCAATGAGCATCCTCTACTAAATCTAATTAATCAAAGTCTAATTAGTCATTATACTATGCCAGAATATGTGTGTGCGTGTGTGTGTTCTAGGGTGAGGTGCACACAGGCCACAGGTAGCTTGAAAACATTTCTCAGATGATCTTCACATTATTCCCCATCCAATAGGCTTCTAGAATCACTATTTCAGAGAGTCAAGTGTCAAAAAAAATTTTTAAAGAGGCGAGGAGGGAATTTTTTTCCAAACTGGACTGAATACATCAGACAGCTAACTAAAAAAGAATAGCCAACTCAACTAAGGTGGTTATAATTACACGGTACATAGTAGTACTATCAGTCATGGCTCCAAACTTTTGACAGTATTATTGACTGCTTCCCTGTCCTCTGTGTTCTCTTTCTGCCCCGGTGCTCTCCCGGTTCCCATACCACCAGCACACATCATGTGTTTGCAACGACCTTCAGAAGAAAGCACTCAGGAAAATAGGCCACTGGCAATTAAATCAACCAGTGGGCAAAGAAAGCTGCTACCACGTCTGAATGGGGTTGTTCTCCTGTTTCTAAAAGGAAAAAGAAGCATTCAATGGGCATCCTGTAAACAGCTCTATCACAGATAAATTATGGCAACTGGTTTTGTCAGCAATGGGCCAAGTATGCCCACCAACTCTAAAACATCTTCATTTGTGGAATGAATTCCTGGGGGGATGCCAAAATACAGGGCCCCGGTTTAGCACATCTGTAGCCATAAATACAATGTTTCAAAACATTTCACTCTTTCAAGTGGTGAGGGTTGCATCACTTCCCTCACTGCCACCTTGAAGACTGCACTAAGATACAGTTTTTATTGGAAAGGATCAATTCTGGAAAGCAACTCTTTTACAGAGAACCCTCAAGAGTTCAGTTCCTGCAAATCCCATCGTTGCTGAGCTTCACTTCCAGGGGACCTTGCCTTTCGTGACCTTTCACAAGCAGATCATCACAATTATTCAATGCCCTACATCGAAACCAGGAACTGTACAGGGGCGCCACAGCCCCAGGCCACTTGGAAGTAATTAGCCTACTTGGCAGAGCCGGGGACCTAATGAAGATTAGCAGAGTGTGGCATCTTAGAGTACTGAGACAAGCAGTGGTGTTGAGCCACTGCTCCTGATTCCTCCCATTAAGCTGGGGATGTAGCTCCTGGGTAAAAGGCAAAGAGTTATTTTTTAAACACTGACCTGTTTTGTCCTGGGAGTCATCAAATTCCACGTTGAAAGAGTGACCGTTGTTGATGATCCTCTGAGAAACCGCTTGGTCGTAGCAAGGGCACAAAGACTTCAGGGCAGGGTCATGAACGGCTGCTTTGGTGTCGATGTCAACGGGGGACTGGCGCTCTCCCTTGGCGATGGGGAAGTCCTTATGCCAGTGCTCGGGTCCTAGCGGCCAGAGGAGACCTGTGAATCCCCCAGCGTGGGAAAGGGCACAGCAGACCCCTAGGAAGGCCAGGGATTCCGGAGCCAGTCTGCTCCGCTCGGGTTTGGCTGGCACCACTCGGCTGAACGGCCCCGCAGAAACCCTTGTGCCTCAGTTTCCTCATTTGTGTTATGGGGTAATAGCATCTGCATCGTGTAAGTTGTGAGCGCTGGAATCAGTGCACGAAGGCTCACTGAGCAGAGAGTGAGCGCCGTGTAAAAATACTAGCGGGTTTATCAAATTCGGCAACTGAGATGGGGCAGATACTACTGTCAGGGCTTGGGCTTAGCATTTAGGGTATTCGAGCCCATTCAAGACCCTGGAGCAGGTTGGGGTTTCTCCCTGGTGCCCCCCAACTGAATGTAAAGGCCGAGTCACTGCTCGGGCCCCTGCACCTGTCTTCCCAGGGAGAGGATCCGCAGCACCTGGGGAGCTCCGCCCCCCCCGCCAGATGCGCAAGGCTTCTCCCCCCCCCCCGCGGCGTGGCTGGGGTGGCTCTGGGGAACCCCATCACCCGCCGCGCTATAAAGCCGGGTTCCCGGGGACACCCCCCTCCCCCTCTCCAACCCCCAACATTAGGGGATGGGAGATGATGGGAAAAACTCAGAAATCACCGCCAGGGGCTCGAACCGGCCCACGAAAATGCCCCGGGACGGTCGGTGTCGGGCGCCCCAGCCACAGGTGGTGCTGAGGCTGAGGTGTGTCGGCGGGGAGCAGGGGGGCGCCCTACTTTTGTGCCATCAACGACCGGGATGCTCCCCCTGCACAACCCTTCCTCGCTCCCTCCTGGGCCCGGGTAGGATGCTCGGGACCGTCCGGGCTCGGGCCCGGGGCTGAGCTGCGCGCCTCGGGCGGCCGCGGGGATTCCTCGACGGTGACTGGGGCGCGGGGGGGGGGGGGGGGGGCGGGGACGCCTCCCCGGGGCGCTCGGACCGCAGCCGCGCGGAACGGCAGGTGCGGGGCCGGGCCGGGGTCGGGGTCGGGGTCGGGGCTGGGCCGGGGCCGCCGCCTCCGCGCAGCCCTCCGTGTGCACTCACCGTTGTGCTTGGCGTAGCCCCAGTGATGGGCCATGGTCGCGCCGCGGGTCGAGGCAGGGCGGGAGCGGGCGCCGGGCGAGCGGCGGCTGCTCGGGAGCCTGCACCGTGTGGCCGCGGGTCGCGCCGTCAGCGTCTTTTATAGGCTCCCGCCAACTCCGGGTTCGGGGGCGGCCCGGGGGAGGGCGCCCCGGGTGGACCCGGCCGCGGGGAGGCGGCGGCGGCGGGCGGAGGTGGTGGCCCCGGGCTCGGGGCGGGCCGGGCGGGCGAGGCCCCCGGGGGCGGGGAGAACGCGCAGGCGGCGGGCGCGCGGCGGGGCTCGGGGCTCGGGGCTCGGGGCTCGGGGCTCGGGGCCGCCCCCCCCCCCGGGGCCCCCCTCGGCCCGCGGCCCGGGCTCCAGGTCCCGGGTGCGACGACCGGGCTCCGCGCTCTCGGCCGCTCGGGGCTCGGGGCTCGGGCTCGGGGCTCGGGGCTCGGGGCTGGGGGCTGGGACCCGGGCGGGCGGGCGCCTACGCGCGCCCCATCCCCCTCCGGCCGCCGACTCTGGCGGCCGCGCCGACCGCTCGGGCCCCGCGCCCCCCGCGCCTCGCATCCGCCGTCCGCATTGTGACCGCATCCCCGGCCTCGGACACCCCCGGACCCCGTCCACGCGTCGGCGCCCCCAGCAGCCCCGGGGGTCCCGGCCCGGGCGGGCGAGCCGGCTTAGGAGCTATGACCTTGGGGCAACTAGGGCTACGGGGCTGCAGGCGCTGCGAGCTCGCGCCCCCTGCCGCTCGGCCGTGGAACCGAGCACGCGACGGGCGCCGCTGTCCCCTCGGCCTGGCCGGAGCGAGGGCATCTCCCGGCGTGAAGTGCTCCTCTCCCCACCCCCCTTCTCTCTAGAAAAAAAAAAAAAAAAAATTCACTTTGGGGACACTTCCCAGCTGAATGCATGCATGCTCGTTTGAAACGTGTTCCCCGAAACTTCTGAAACAAGTCACTGTTTTTCAGGGAAAGTGGGTAAAAGGAAGTCTTTCTTTCCTTCTTCTTTTTTTTTTTTAGATTTTTTATTTATTTATTCATGGGAGATACAGAGAGAGAGGGGCGCAGAGACACAAGCAGAGGGAGAAGCAGGCTCCGTGCAGGGAGCCCGATGTGGGACTCGATCCTGGGACTCCAGGATAACACCCTGGGCCAAAGGCTGACCCTCAACCACTGAGCCCCCAAGAAAGTATTTCTTGCAAAGAGGTGAGAACTCTCCCTGGCTGCAAAAAGGAAACTTGGCATCTGGGATACCTAAGCAGTAATTAAAAAAAAAAAAAAAAAATTAAGAGGACTTTTTGGGGCAAAATGGGTCCCCTTTGTCCTATACATACACACATCTGTATTTATGGTTGTATCGCTATGAAGATGAATATCTGAATATTCTGTATTTCAACATTTTCTTTGACCTAATGTCCTTTTTTTTTTTTTTCTTCTGACTTGGAAAGGAAGCATTTCTGTGGACCTCTAAAAGTGTTGTGGGCTTGAAGCACTGTCCTTACTGTATCTAATAGATAAGTCAGGACTTCTCTATTAAGCACCAAATTGCAGTTCACCAAATAGAGTTTTGAGGTGGGGACAGAATTCACTTCCTTCAAGGGACTTTGTCACAAATGTGAGAGAAGGATTTTCTGTCTTGTGGATCTCTCTGACCTTTGAGGGATCCTATTAAAGTTAAAATTGAAGAAGCGGGAAGAATTTTACACAATCCTATGAGCCTTGACACCATATTACTTTTACTGATATGATAAAGAAATAAATTATAACATAAGTGTAAATTTTTGCAATGTTGATTGCAAAATCTGTATTTACTATATATTCCAGTCAATTCCACACAAACAAATATGATTCGTGTTTGGATCTATTGGTTCTTGGCCTAAGAATCTAAAAAAATCTGAACCTCTGGTTTTGGGGGTAGGGAGAGAGGTCTTTTGGTTGGTGCCACAGTGAATTCTTAGGCAAGAGTAACAATGAACTACTTTTGGTTTCTAGGGCCATCACAAAACGTAGTTTGTAGTTAATAAATACCTTTTATTCGTGCCTCTCTAACTATATGGTCTCTCATAGGGCTCAAGGAAATAATTTGGATTCTTTTCACAATTTTCAAATATTTATTCAGGGCCTTGCAGTTGCCATGAGACTCTTCTCTAGGCCCTAGTGACGTAACGTTGATAACTACTAAGAGTTGATAGTTGAGGAAAATGAGTTCTAAAGATTCTGTGAAGGTAGCCAGGCTATCGGATAGGCTGGCATCCTTGCCTCAATTTCTACAAAGCTGGATTGTGGCTTTTCTAACATAGAGGAAACGGGAGCATATTTTGGTTGTTAACGTATCTCCAAAACTTCAAACAGCACCAAATTGCAGTTCACCAAATAGAGTCTTATTATCCAAGCTTCCCCTTTCTCTTTCACCCCTAGAGAATGAACTAATTCTCAAAAGAGCAAGCCGTCCCCACAGAGCTACTAGTGGGAAGAATGTCATGTGCTCACTGCGGGGCAGAAAGTGGTTCCACTTTGTATGTCAGCAGAAATCTAAAATTTCTTACTAACTTTTTTTGTGTTACGGTGATTGTATTAGCATTTATTTCTATCCAGTTTTTTTTTTCTATCCAGTTTTTAAACTGTTTTCTTTATTTGTATTTCTTTATTTATTTTATGACGGTGATGGCTTTGTACCCTCAGGTAGCTCATTCAGAATCAAACTTTATTTTCCTGAGAGCATTCTTAGCAGACAGTTGTGATTGAGTTACATGCAAAAAGACTACTCTAATCCTGGATTTTTAAAACAAAAATAGTAATGATCTTATCATACACCTATGTTTCTGCTAGAGGGAAGGACCAGTTCATTTAAAAATAATTCTAAGTAAACTATGTAGTACTTGAAGTAAGGTGCTTTTTCTCTACCCCAAGAGGGAAGAAAGGGCAGACTGCATATCAGGGAAATATAATACAAAAATCTTGAAGTCTGTGTTCTAATTATGATCATGAAAAAAGCTTCTAACATATTAATCTTGGTAAAAATATAAAATAAAATGGAAAAGAAAAAAAATAAAATAAAATGGAGAAGTGCTTTTCCTCCCCAAAAGTAAAGATACTGTTAATATATTGCACAAAGTGAGATATCCATGGTTTATTAATGTTTCACCACAAAACCAATAAGATAATAAAGAGCCAGATAGCCTCATGTTTGTTACAATATCTATGGGGGCTCAAGAGCCATTCCCTTCCTGGGGCTCTTATAGGTCTTTGCACACACATCCCTCTATCATAGTATTTGTGACACAGTATTCTAATCAGACACTGTATCAGAGTCATCAGGTTGTAATCCACCACCCCAAAAAGCTGTTGGCTGCTCATTTGTAAAGGAGAAATGATGATACCCACCCAGCTCAGAGTTGTTGAGGATTCAGTTACAACAAATCACCTGTTACATGAAGGCATTCAGTAACTCGTGGCTATTCAGTTCTTCCCAGTGCTAAGCAGTTAGAATATAATGCAATGAACACAGAATTAAATACCTGGGCAAGGTTTAAGGGAATAAGTAAGGAGGATGATCTTCCAGCAATGCAAGGGTTTTTGTTGGGGGGATAGAGGAGTGCTTGGGTCATGGAGATGTCCACTCTAGCACACTGGCATATTTGTGTTTCTTATTAAACCGAGCTATATCCCATTATTCACTTAGGCATCCTGGGCACCTACCACATTTTTGTTACCTGAGCCCGAGGCCACAAGCAGGAACCACCCAAGAATTCTCTTTGAAATTATGTAGTCACTAATCTAAATGTAGGTAACCTCAGTTTCTCTTTACAGAAATCGGTCACTTAAGAAATAACATTGTGCTGAAATTAGACTTGCTTTTGAGTCGGGGCTAATTCATTAGTCCTCTGACCTCGGTCAAATTGCTTGGTCTTGCAAAGATTCAGTTTCCTTACGTGTAAAGCTAGGATATTAATCATATAGAGGTGTGGTGAAGACTGTAGGAGATAATTCATAGAAAGGATTTTTAGCACAAAGCCAATAATGAGCTCAATAAACATTAGTTATCATTATTACTATTACACATTTTTGAGGTCCATTTACGTGCCTAATGTTTTTTAGGGACTACGTAGGCCGGCAAAGCTTTAGTCATCTATCTGTTCATTCATTCAGCAAATCTGTCAAGTACTATAATGTGCCAGGCATCAGCACAGGGGGTACAGCCAAGAACCAGAGCAACAGGATCCCTGCCCTCGTGGGAGCTTACATGGGATGGGGATGGGTGGAGGCAGTATACAACATATAAATAAGCAATCAAAAAAAAGTGAATTTGATTGGTAATTACAGTGGTAATTACCGCAAAGAAAATAAAACAGGAATGAGGTAGAAAATTAAGAGGGGGAGGATGCTACTATAATGGCAGTCAGGGATTATGGAAAATCTAGTGAAGAAAGTGCCATTTCAGGAACCATTCAGGAGATCTAGGGAAAGATGTTTCAGGCAGAGGAAACAGTAAGTGGAAAGGCCCTGGCTGAAGACATTTCTAGAACAGAAAAGCTTGTGCCTGGAGCGTTGTGAATGAGGACGGACAAGTGATCTGCAAAGCCTCACAGATCGTGACACCAGGGAAGGATTTTATACCCATTGCATAGGGAAGCCACCAGGAGGTTGTAAGGAAGGGAATGATACAGACGGCAACAATAGAGTGTTTCGGAAGGAAAGGGAGTTTAGAGATTTATGTGATCTAATTCTTTATTCTATAGATGAAGAAGCCAGCAGAAGTTCCCAGAATGCTTCTTGCTGTCCCCCCACTTCCTTGCCTTTGATCATCTGACAACGACCTTTCACAAAAAGATCCAAACTCCTCTTCCTGACATATAAAGCCACTTTAATCCAGGCTCTGGCTTTTCTCTCTGACTTTCTTGACATTCTTCTACGTGGCATATGGGAGGCAATATCTCACGGTAGCCAAGGGCCAAGGTTTTGAGTCCGGATTTCAGCTTCCAGGACTTACCTGCTATACAACCTTAGATGATTGACTTCAACTTCCCAAGCCTCAGTTTCCACATGTGGAATGTAAAAGGGGGCACACTGGGCTGTTAACATTAAATGGACTAAGTTGCGTGACTTAGTCTTGTAAATTAGCATGATGCCTGGTATGTGCCTGCTGCTCCATTAGGATTCTTCTCCTTGCAGCAGAGACATAGGATTCTGTGATGACAATCAACTTTGTGAGAAGACAGACCTGAGTTCAGATTCTCCTTCAGCACTCACCTGTACCACCTCAGGCAAGCTAAGTAATCTCTCTGAACTTCACTTCCTTATTTGTAAATTGCGGGGGGGGGGGGGGGGGGGGGGAGGCGGGCAGGGGATGGGTGAGAATTAAAGCTCTGGGTCAGTTGGCTCAGCAGTTTAGCACCTGCCTTCAGTCCGGGGTGTGATCCTGGAGTCCTGGGATCAAGTCCCACATCAGGCTTCCTGCATGGAGCCTGCTTCTCCCTCTGCCTGTGTCTCTGCCAGTCTCTCTCTCTCTGTCTCTCATGAATAAATAAATAAAATCTTTTTAAAAAAATAAATAAAAAAATAAAGCTCTGGGTCATTACGGTGAGAACTAATGTCCGGAAGATAACCACTTATGACTCTGGCACTTTTTCAAAATTGAACAAATAAATCATTATAGTACTTCCTATTATAAAATAATAGATTTTCTTTTCTGTTTCTCTAACTTACATGAAAACAAATCACATTTACTTAATGAACATTTTTGGAGTTCCTACTCTTAAAAGAATAACATTTACTGAAAACTGATTATGCTTCAAGCAGGGTTCTAAATGTCTCACATAGGCCTACTTCATAGCCAGGGACACTGAGGCATAGATGTAAGTCCATTTGCCCCAGGTATCCACTAGGAAGTGATGAGCCAGGCCTGAAACCAAGTAATCCTACTTCAGAGTTCAAGCTTTTAGCAAAGAGCCTCACTGAGGGCTGGCTATGTGCCTTTAAGGAGTGTATAAAGGCTTCTTCCTCACGATGTTGTAGTAAAAATGCACTAGGATTACATCTCCGTACTACTCTGTAAAACAAAGTTATATCAACATCCTGCTCATTTTGAGGGTCTCCTATCAAACCCCTGCTAACCATGAAAGTGGCAGGAAATAGCACTAACTCCACATCCACTGAACAGATGAGTTCACCTCCTTTGCCAAACTGCTTTTCAGCCTTCAAAATTTAGTTCCTCAATGTGTCTCTGTTTTTTTATGACAACTTGCAGCATTTAAACTTTTCTAGAAGTAATTAAATTCATTTAGGTTTTAAGAGGAGTTAGGGAATTCAAACAGTGCTGCCAAGTTTCAATTTCAACCAGAACTAGGTTGGAAATATTAAAGGGAACAGTTACACTAAAAAAAAAAAAAAAAAAAAAATGCAAATTTTTAACATGTTCCGCGATTGCCACCACAGGCAGCACCAAGAAATATTCAGTTTAATAAGAGTAAAAGTCTATCTCAACTCAGAGCCTTTGTTCTCAGCTGAAGGCAGTTTTGCCCCACACAAGACATAGACAATATCTGGAGACATTTTGATGGTCACAACTAGGATTGTGTGTGTGCTGGCGTTCAGGAATGCCGCTACACGTCTTACAATGCATGGAACAGCCCCTTATAACAAAGAATTATTCAATCTAAAATGTTAAAAGTACCAAGATCGTGAAACCCTGCCTGAAGAGTATCTGTAAGATTATGCTTTTGTGGAAGGTCTGAAAAGGAATTAGATTTGTTTCCAGCGACACAGGAGCCCTACGACAGAGCTTTGCCTATACTATGTCCTCACTGATTTGTTGTTGTTGTTGTCTAGACCAGATAGAAAAGAATAAAATCCCATCCCTGTACCTTAAGGTCATTGCTTATTCACTTTGCTTCAGCATATTCCCACTGACGGCTTTCCTACCAAAATTGTGAGAGCTTGATTTGGTTAGTGGTAGCTTCATCACATGACGGAACTTCTCTTTGGCTTATAAATCACCACGCTGTACGTGGAAAGTTTTTACTTCCTTTTAGAAACAAGAGCAATCAAATATTTTCCATGCAAAGGGAATTGTAAGCATTGCAAGTAAGTTTTTCCTCCTGACCAAGGGCAAGCATCAGGATTCAGCAATGTCATAAACTAGAGGCAAAACACACTTTCCCTCCCCAAATTATCCCCTTCTACCTCTACCCTCAGCTAATCCCTACTTGGTGAGACAGTGAGAAAAACAGTGGCCCCGCTCCGTGTGGAACCATGGAATAGAAGAAAGTTGCCAGCTGGCCAGAGACTGTGGAACCTGATCTTGTCAGAGGAAGGTTCCAAACCAGCTGTCTCCATGGTGCAATGCATATACCCTGGGGGTGCACATGACAGGCCACTCCAGGACAGGAAGAAAATGTGAGACTACTATGCATAGTTATTTTTTCACTCTCTAAAAATCTCTACTTTGCTTATATTTTATAATATATATAATAGTACAACACTGTGTGTGTATTATTTATTTTTAGAAATGCTATATTGGGGGTTCGTGCCCTAAAACTGTGCCCTAATGGCCTGAACCATCCAAAAGCAGTATGGAGTCCGTTGCTGGCCTAGAGGCCCAGGTGACCTAGAGCCTTGTTTTGTGGGTTGCCTGTACTCTAGGTTCTGCTATCTGTTCTTTCTTTCGAATGGCATTGATATCACTACTGAACATATATTTCGTGCCCAGTGTGCTGGGTACCATGGTCACGCCTGATAAGCCCTTCCCTTCTGTGGTCACAGCCATGTTTAGTACAATTTCTTTTCAGCAATGTTTAGACATTGCCTTTTTCTTTTTCTTTTTTTTTTCTTCTCCTTGATGGCTTCTCGGTAGTTCCTTGATTTACTTTACTTTCTTTCTTACTGGGTACACTTTTGAAAAGCATGAAATCCTTTCAAAAAGGTTTTTTTTAGTCGCTTGCATATACTTTTAAAATTGTGTTTCAGATACTGTATGGTTTTGCCCAGCTAAAAGCACTGCCCTGTTAGCAAGTTGCAAACTTTGTTCTTTGCTCGTTGTGGTTATATCATAATTCCTCTGAAACTCCTCTACCCCTCTGAGGGCCTAATCAATGTTTCATACCAATTAAGCTGCTAAGGCAAAGGGCTTAGTACACTTGGCAATCTTGACAACAGGCCCTGTTCTAGAGAAACCAAATTAAAAGGAGGAAATGAGAACTTCTCTGATGAAAACATTCCTTTAAATAAAAAAAATATTTGTAATAGGCAGCCAGAAATTTACATACCAAATTATGAGTTTGAACCACAATATACCACCCACCCCCAACCACAACCAACAACTAAAATGGAACCTGAGTCTGATTTCTGGTAAATTCACCATCTGAGTAAATGTTTTTCTCAAAGAATTCTCAACTATACTATAAGGTAAGCTCTGGGAAATAATTACAAGAATACATATGTCTGTGTTGTGTGCATAGGACAGGAAATCTACCTGAGTTGACCATCTATTGATAAGGGTGGGCGGAATGTATCTGTTGAAGATGTTTATTGAATTTTCAAAAGTATCACACTTTGCTTACCTCTGGCCATGCCACAAGGATCTGAGTTAGGGAGAGTTATCTTTATTATGTATGTACTACTGCTATGAGCATCTTCACACAAAGCTGAATGAAACAGAAAACCAAAGTGACTAGTGAGAAAATTAAGGCAAACTCATAAAAGTTCAAGCAGCACTAGTGTGAATCATGCCAGTTAGTATCAGCAGAGTCCAATGCCACAGGCTCCTTGCCAACGTACCTCTTCAGTTTGCGCAGTAGAAGCCCAAGTGCTTAACGAGATAAATATTCGGGTAGATGATCTTCTTTTATATCTCTTAAAACATGTCTCTTCTACATTAAGTTCGTTTTTAATATTTAAATTTGCAAATGATGAGTTTTGAATATATGTGATGTGAAACTGCTTCTCTTCTCCCATCGTCACTCTTTTTATAGAGAAGCCTGGACTTCAACAAAGAAACTCCTGCATTCCTCCAGGAACTCTTGGAGATGCCAGTCTCTGACATTCCCAGGATGATGGCATAGGTCCCATCAACTCATGGTCTTAAACGGACATTCAATATTTTAAGATTCTTATTGCCCCATCCATCCTTCCATCCATCCATCCATCCATCCATCCTTCCATCCATCCATTCATCCATCCATCCATCCATCTGTCCATTCCTCCCTCCCATCAACAAATACTTTTTGAGCACTGACTAGATTCCAGATACTGTGTTAGTTCTGGGGCCTCAGTAGTATAACAAGACAGATGAATTTCTTATCCTCCTAAAACCTCCCCATCCCTATTGTTCATCACACACATACATTACATTATATATATGCATGTACGCATGCACAATGCTTCCCATCAGCCTACATTACAGATAGAATGTAGAAATATTCTTGTTACTCCTAAGATTGGCTCCCAGTGCAAGAACAAGACCCCCACATGTTCACTGAGCAGCAGGCTCCTTATTGCTGACTTTCTGCTGGCCCCTTTTCCCCCTCAGTTCTCAGTTCTTCCCCCTGGCTGGGCCTTGATCTATGCCTACACTGCTTGGCTTGTATCATCACCTTATGCTTGCCAGGGAAGGGGTCTCTTTGGGGTCTCCAGGGAATGCCTTAGGTCCTCCATTAAAGCAAGCACACAGAGGAGCAGAAATGTGAATTTTATTAGCCAAAGTTGCATAGTATTTTCAAACACTTCCACTTGTAATATACTTCCATGGGAGTCAAGCGTCCCTGGGGGAATGACTTCTCTTGAACAAATGTGTTTAGAACCATCCAAATTTCATATGAGTTGAGTGAGTATGATAGAAATGTTTGGACATGTTGAAACAGAGAATATGTGCATTTAATGACCAAAATGTTTTCCCTGAGTTTCCAGCCTTCTCTACCTGGAAATAATTTGAATACAAGGGAGAATCTGATTCTCTGTTTACTGCACAGAGTTGATTCTCACCTGGCTAAAATTAGCTTTTAAATCACTGGGTTTTATGCCTCTGCAGTGCACTTGGTCCCCTGTGACTGCACAGTTAGACTCGCTCTTACTCCTGCTGATTACCTGTGATTATCTAGCTGGTCAAGTTGTCAGGTGGCTGCCATTAAACACCTTCAAATCTAAAGTAGTTCATCAGCTCTCAAGTCATCCATTCCCTTGATCCTAGATTTTATGCCTACACTGTTTTATTTCCTTTTATAATTGGAGTTGAGTCACCCCCAAATGGATAAACTCTCCTCCCAGGTTCACTTAACGCACCTCATTTAGGATCCTGATTTTATCACATGCCCAGACAAGACCCAAATTAATGTCATGGCAGGAGACTTTCTGTATTTACAATTAGGATAGATTTTCCACTTCATGCAGCACTCCAAGGGACTCTATCCTGCCATTTCAAAGTCAGTAAAGCAGAATGAATGCCTTAGTTTTCCCACCTCTCCTCTTTGGTTTATTTTCTGGTGTTTTGCCAATCATACACTTCCTCAGGTAAGGAACAGAGCTCTTGGAACAGAACCTTCCTCAGAAAAAATTCTCTGTCATCCTCCCAATCACTCCTTTGAGCATCATGCTGGTTTCTAATGTGGCCACATCTTGATTTTCTGCTACATGGGATGGGATGGGGCAAGAGTTATTGTCATTGTCAATGCCAAGCAGAGAGGAAATCCATTAGGGGAGCCCTTTACTGTAACTCCTTTACCATCATCTGAATTAAGATGTGGACTCATGCTGTTACTAATCGATACATGAAGAAAAAACATGATTTTAGATGCCGAATAAGCCATTAGAGTTTTTCCTGGTTAAAGTAAAATTAAGTTTCCAAAGAGAATTAACCCCTATTGAGAGTTTTACTATATGCTACAATAAATATTCTAAGGAGTTATATGCACCAACTCATTTAATTCTTAAAAACAAACAAAAAACCCTCTGAGCAAGTACCATGATTATTTCCTACTCACAGATGAGGAGACTGAGGCCAGAGAAATGAACTTGCTCGAAAGCACATATCCAGCAAGTGTTGTGTGACTTGCACCCAGGCCTCCGGAAGACTGAACAGGGCTAAAAAATGTTTGCTTCTCATTTATTTTGGTTTGGGTTCAACAACTACCAAACTTGAATCTCTAAGGGCTCACTTTTGGCTATTAAAATCCTCAAAAATAAGAAACCCTCGCCATCTTTTCGATAGATATTAATGGTTAATATATTAAACATTTGAGAAAAGGAAAAGGAATTTTCTGGATAAAAAAAAAAAAAAAACAAGCAAACAAAACCCCTTATTGCTCTGCAACAGCCTGCCTTTTCATTTCAAAGTCATTTTTGTAATTATTTTGCTGCCATCTAGTGACCCAAGTGAAAATTAAATACATACAGGATTTTTGCCTTTTCATTTTCATTTTAAATTTGTTAAGTGCTAGCTTAGGGATAGTTTTTAAAAATCATTAAATTTTCCTATATTAAATCTGAAAAATTTTTATAATTTTCATTTTTAAGGATTATTTGAGAGAGAATGCGTGCGTGAGCGGGGAGGTGGGAGAGCGGGGTTGGGAAGAGGGCGAGAGAATCCCAAGCGGACTCTGTGCTCAGCGAGAGCCCAGCAAGAGACTCAACACCAGATTTGATCCCATGATCCTGAGATCACGACTTGAGCCGTAACCAAGTGTCCCATGCTTAATCAACTGAACCACACAGGCACCTGTTTCCTTTCTTTTTTTTTTTTTTACCTCTTCTCACTTGTTCTTCTCAACTAAAATAATATTTTTGCTCATGTCCAGAATTCCTCTTTAGTATCAAATATGAAGACATTCAAAAAGAAAATAAAATCTAATTTATTTATGTGGTCTCTGATGTGGTTTGGGATTCTATTTGCTTTATAACAATTTTATTTGTGCCAATTTTTTACATGTATCCAAGAGAGTTTATAGCTGATCAATTTCATCCATGTTTATTTAATTACCCAAATGAGTAAAATTAGACATTGAAATCTGAAGTTTTACATATCCTATGTAGAATGCTTCCCAATGGGAATCCAATGGGAATCCAATTCAAATATTGGATTCATCTACATAAATATTCACTGATTGCACATAAAAAGTTTTGGATCAGTGGTCAAAAATATTTACCTTCTCATAAGTATATTGTCCGCCCATTAAAGGAGTAAGATTATATTTGCATACCCTATATTCAGTAAATTCTTATTGATTATGTGCCATTCATAGACCCTTAAGGATACGGTTATCTGAATATTCTGACACACTTAATTCAAATTAGTTTCTGTTCTATGTTGACGTTTAAAAATATCTACAGTGACTACATCCTAAAGAACAAAAGTTGGCAGATGCTGAAACATGTTCAGCACACCTCCTAGCCACGTCCCCTCTACAGGTTGTGTATGCCACAATTTTGGGGGATCTTATGCGTGATCGTGAAGATGATCCCTCCATTGCATAAGGACATAAGTGTGGTTTCAATATCCCAATGAACATGTGTAATAACTCAGCATTTTGAGTGCAGGGAGAAATTTGAAGTTTTAAGTTGGGTGATAATTGTGAGCGTTGGCAATGACTCAGACTGGAAGGAAAAATATGTTCCAATAGGAAAGCTGTCACCTGAAGCTAAAGAGAACATTTTCCCAAGGAGGTCTAAAGTAAATAAGATGAGCAAAAACAAGCAGTAGTCTTCATGGTGTAGAGTAACTGGTTATTTAAGACAATGAGTATTTGCCCTGGGATTACCTATGTTCATCACATCATTTATTCACCAAATATTTTTGAATGCTTCTAAAGTGCCAGGCACACTACTAGGCAATAAGGGGAATAACAATTTATAAGACTCACATCTGCACACTCATGGAACTCATGGTCGAGGGAGATAGCCTCTCTTGATTGGACGTTTTCCCTTAAAACAGTTCTAGCCTTGTTTAGCTATGTACTTGAACAAGGACCACTGTAGCTGGTTTTAAGTTCTACGTTCCTCTCCCACACTGAGTGTATCTTGGGTGCGTTTTTACAGTGCTTTCAGCATTACTAAGTATCCTGAGAGAATCAGCTGGTATATTACCACTAATTGATGAAAGCTCCACACCTCCTAATTTCAAGGGATTTAATTAACACATCCAGTTCGCACTGACCAACCTGGTTTTACTTCACCCAAGTGGTAATCTATTAAATAACTTTAGTCTCTAGGGCTTTGTCACATGAATTGACTTCCAGCATCACAGGACTCTCCTGACCCAATACCATTTTCATTCGTTAGGGTGATGAAATTATTGCTGTCATTTTCTAACATAAGTTAACATACTAGCCAGTGATGTGATAAAAGACATATTAAAGGCATTAACTGCAAAGTTAGACTTTATGTCTAAACATATTAAATGTTTTGAAGGTCTCAATGTATGGACTTTTATAGTATCAGACTAGTGCCATCCCAATGCACATTTTAAAAAATAGAAGCATAAAAGCTACAGTCTGACTTGACTCCATGCCCCTAAGTAGCAACCATGGTACTGGGATGGACCCCGGAATCCTAAATCAGTCTTAAGGCTTCTGGAAACCAGTCCATACTCTCGAATATACGGCCACACATCCCTCTTCTCAAGTCTGCTATTTTCCCCCAAGGACCTTCACTGATTCTTAGCCACCCTGTGAGGAATGTAACATCCAATTAAAAGCGGAACCTGTGTGTTATCATCACTCTTCAGTTATAAACATAGACTTATAAACTCTGCCATTTTTAGTTTTATTCCATTACTGCCATTTAGGACCTTTTTCTTCACTAAAAAAACACAAGAAAATTTTTTTCATTCATGTCTTTATTAGTTTTGATGATCAGTACAACTGCTTTTACTTCAAGTGCAGCCATTCACGCCTTCGTGTTCTAGGAATTATTATTCCACCCTCAAATTAGAAAGATATCAGAGGCAATTTTTATCTTAATACGCATGCAAAAGAGAAAAGTAGTAAAATTAAAAATAAATGGCCCTCCTTCAGGTAAAGAAAAATGTTACGATAAAGTCAACCATCTTTATGAAGAAGAAATTCAAATATTGGATCAAATTTTTTAAACAATTGGATGAATGTGTTTTCCTTTTGTTGACAAACAAAACCAGGTAATCTTTACAGTAGCTAAAATTGTAATAAGTAATGGATCCCTTGGTTTTATTTAAGGATTAAAATGCATCTTTTCATTGCTCCGTGTATATAGACATTTAAGTGCCTTATATTTAATTCAGATTCCTTCCTTCGCTCTGCAATCTTCATACACATCTGCTTCTATATATAGAATTACTCATTATATCTTTAAGATGGACAACTCAAAATATAGAAAGAATAAAACTGAAGTTCTGTGAAATTTAAGATGACAGAAAAAAATGGTGCCCAATACCCATTTTTCTAAAACTTTCCTCTTTCACCTGTTTCTTCTTTGAAACCTTACTAACAATGCTACTTTTATAGGAAAGACGATTATTACAAAGGCCAAATGCTTTCGTATTATCTTGTCAAACGTAACTTTGGTTTCTCAATGATTGCACTCTTGCATACATTGCTCAGTGTGGAAAACTGAAGCATACTTGGAGTAAGGAGCACCAAAAGGAGACAAGGAACCAAGCTCTCCAATGGCAAGTTTCCTTTCCTGAAGAGGGCAAGCTCCTGCAGCCTCATTTGAAGGAGGCTTTCACCACCCTGCCCTTGATAGGCTGGGGAGGGCGCCAGTTCCCCACCAGGGGCACTGGGGGTTCATTCTCAGCACTGGAGAAGAGGCTCCGCAGCTTTGCCATCTGCAAGGGACAAGGGAAAGCTGTCAGCATGACGTTCAGAGCAAGTGGACATAGGCTACATGTGACAGAAACTTCTGGCTTTTACTTTTTAAAAAAATTTTTTTAAAGATTTTATTTGTTTATTTGACAGAGAGAAAGAGAAAGAGAGCACAAGCAGAGGTCGTGGCAGGCAGATGGAGAGGGAGAAGCAGGCTCTCCCAGAGCTGAGAGCCTGAAGTGGGCTCCATCCCAGGACCCCAGGATCATGACCTGAGCCAAAAGCATACGCTTAACCAATGGAGCCACCAGGTGCCCCAAATTTCCGCTTTTAAAACAAGACCAGCAAACCACAAAACCCGTTGGTCCAGAATTATCTGGTTAGCAGTTCCTGCATAATATAAACCTTTTCTTTATTTGTAAAATACATTTTTCTTCATTTTATATAGGATCCTCATGCCCTCTGGTCAAAGTGTTTGCTCCTGAGTTCTGAAGCAATTATTTTAATTTGGTGGGTCAGTATGAAGCATATACTTTATGTAGGAGGGCAATATCAGTGCAAATAATAAGCTTAATTGGCCTTCATTGTAGAAGTTTATGGAGTCTCTTTTTAACAAGAGAAAGAAATTAGTCATGCTGTACTTAAAATTTTAAGAACATTTTTGAAGATTTTTTTTTCTTAAGGGAGAAGAATTTAGGAAGTTATCATCAGTACTGTATCTCTACATGAAAATGTTTTTAGCTTTCTTCTTAAGAAAACTTCGTTCCTCTTTCAAAATACGTATATGAGTGAACCTATTAAATCTGATATTTTGGATATATGTTGCTAATTGATTTTAAGTTAAAAAAGAAAGAAGGAAGGAAGGAAGGAGAAAGAAGAAAGAAAGAAAGAAAGAAAGAAAGAAAGAAAGAAAGAAAGAAAGAAAGAAAGAAAGAAAAAGAGAAAGAGAAAACACTTCTAACTTCATGAAAAAAATCTGATCTTTTGATAAAAATGATCATATGTACTTGAGCCTGTGACTGGCAGCAATAGGAATACTCCTGTCTTAAGTAAGGGAGACATACTGGTAAACTGACTTTAAAAATAGATATACATGATCTATGGTGTGGATTTCCGAGTTGTCCACTTGCTTTAATCAGTTCTTCTCCATATCCCTGCTCACATATTTTTTCCCAGTCTTTCCTTGAAAGTCTCTTTGACAAGTGTTGCAAGGACATTCTTTAGATGAACACTAAGAAGAAAGGCCTGAGCAACGAGGTTAAGAGGTATTGGAAACAGACAGACACTGGAATCTCAGCTCCTCAGCTCAGCTGTGTGATCATGAGCAAACTTAACCTATCTGAACTTAACCTATCTAAACCATGACTTAGGTATCTGTAAAAACTGGAAAGAAAAAAAAAAAAAACTAGAAAAAAATCGTATACAGCTCACAGGGTTGTTAAATCCCTTCCATTAGTATCCTCGTCCCCAGGGCCTGTATTTATAATCTCCTACCAGTGCTTAGCATTTGGAGGGAGTTCCAAATTAACAAAGGCTAATTCATTTTAATGATCTAAACCCTTCTGTGTTTCTAGAGCATAAACTCAGTCACTGTTGAGGATGACAACCACCTTCAATGATCTGTGTTTATCCTGGTACTTTTGGAAGCCAGGTTTTAGAAAGTTGAGCAAACTGACCCTAATCAACTGGAGCAAACTCTGCAATGTCTAGTCATGGAGCTGTTCCGAAAGCATCTTCCATCTAGCATCTCTACCATACAGCCCCTCAGCGATGCAAGTTCGCCTGTACTCCAGGCTTTTGCCTGGGGCTGTGCTTACCTGGTCGGAGCTCACGGTCATGGGCTCCTTCAGCAGGATCCACACGATGCACTCCTCGCAGGGCGGTGTGGTGAAGGAGCCGTGGTAGGTCCAGTAGTCCCGGCAGGCAGGGAACAGGCAGGATGGGTCAAATTTTGTGAAGGGCGCCTCCTTGCCCTGGTAGAGAGCAGGGCACGGTGAACAGGTGCACCCATACTGCCCACCCCCAAGGGGCTCACCACTTTGTGAGGATGGATTTCAAGTGCAATAGACAAAAATGGAAATTTTTTTTTTTTAATTTAAGTAGCCCCCACACTCAGCATGGAGCCCAAGTCGGGTCTTGCACTCAGGACCCTGAGATCAAGACCTGAGCTGAGGTCAAGAGTGGGACCTTAACTGACGGGTCACCCAGGCACCCCAAGAAAAACAGAACTCAAGCAAAGTTCATGCCTTTCAGAACTAAAAGTCAAAGGGGGGAAGCCAGTTTATGTTATGACTTTGGCACAATCATTGTAACATTTTATTCCCTATTAACTGTCAGTAGAACTGTAATTGCTCACTTCTCAAGAAAAAGAGAACTCACATCTCACTGGAACACAAATATTTCATATAAGTTAATGCTTAGGTTCTCAATGATAAAAAAAAAACCAGGCTTGCTTGAATATTATATTCGGAATACTTTTTCTGGTGGTAAAAATAGCATTTGATTAGAACAGTTCCAAAGGCATTTAAAAGGAGTGTGTTAATTAGAAGAGTCTACTGTTAAGATTTAAAATATAAAGATGTCACCCAGGAGAGAGAGGGCAAGAGCAGGACCAAAATATTTAGTACTTCTGCACATGTGTGCATGCGTGTGTGCGTGTGCGTGTGTTGGGGAGCAGAGGATGACCATTCAACTTCTCTTACAACCACATCATGAAGAAGGTCATTATCTGACAGAGAATTTAATAAGCTGATATATGTGAAATTGCACTAAAAAATCATAAACCACACAAATAGAACAGCATTTGTTTGTATACATTTGCTTAGCATATTCATCAAACTTTGTAACCCTTTAGGTGGAACAAATACACTTGAAAAAGTAAAAATAAAAAAACGGACATACCCTGCTTTATGTTCTAGGAGGGAACATGATTTATTTTTACCTTTGTCTTAACTTTGTCCAATGCATCAAGGAACAGCTGGAACTCGCCCTTCTCACGTCCTATCTGTAAGTAAATCAAAAGCCAATAATTATATTTTTCCCTTCTCCGTAATTGATGATTGTCTTGGAAACTGACTTTGATCCATCCATCTGCAACTAGTGTTTATAAATCTGCAAGAATATCTTGTACAAAGCAAAAACAGAAGTTTATTTCTCCCCTAAGATCTTAGGGTATATATTTTCTGAACTAAATTTAGACTCCAGGCCTCTGAAGCACAAAACCACAAAATTACATGTTGATTTATTTCTATGTCCTTGACCTTCCCTGCAGTCATTCTACCTTTTTTTTTTATATATATAGAATTAAAGCTAGGATGGATTCAATGTATGTAAAACTAAATTTATTTTCTTCCAGTACAGACCCTCTCCATTTCCTGTTGCATTGCATTCAATCACTGAAAATGACCCAATGAGTTCAGGACATAAAACAAATTAGGTCATTCAAAAAGAAAGAAGCTAGATTTTCACCTCTGGCTTAAAATCTAGATTATGTTACCGCTAAATTCATGTGTTAATGACACTAAGTCCACTTTAAACTAAAGTTGGCCCAACAACACACACATTCCATGTGCTATCTTAGCCTGGGATCATGTGAGTGGTAGCCACCCTAAGCTGAGGGGATGTCCAGCCAGGAACTTGGCATCACAGTGGTTCCCAACATGGGCTTTTCTGGTTTCCAGTGCAATCGAAATAGAGTAGCGGGAAGGGATAATGAAACAATGCTGCTTTTGCCCTCCCCAGCCCTAAAATAAGCTCCTTCCAAGGCTCTGTCTCCGTTGCCCCTACACACACTCACACACTCATTCTTGAGAGAATTTAGAAGAGTTAGGGGCACTGACATATGGCAAAAGGTACACTTAGAAGGAAGGGCTAAATATTTTGAGCTGACTTTACCAGACATATCTTGATTAGTTGAATGAGTAATGACATTCATTCCTCTCTCCCCTTTCAATAAAAGGAAGGAATGAAACTCATGCTATCCTAACCACGGATAAGGAACAAAGTTTTGACAGAGAAACGTGGTCAATTTTTACCTTACCTTCAGAAAAATACCAACCACAGCTATCCCGTCAGGTTGCTTGAGAGCTTCTCCATAAGTGTTATACTTTGGATTCCAGTGAACCAAATGAAGCTGAAACCACAGAATACAGGTTATGAGGTAAATTTCTCGAGTAAGAAAATGAGTATAAAATCATTCACAATAAACCTGATAATTTTACAAATCTAAAGTTGCCGAGCGCTCTCCTGGGAAGTTGATAGAATTCTAAATATTAACAGGCACTATTTTGGTGACATTTTTAATGGTTCAACTGAAAAGTGTATGAGACTATTACAAGTAGATCTAGAACTTTGTAATAAGCGGTGAGGCAACACCGAACTTTTGTTAAACTAATTCAAAATGTAGTTTCGTACAACATTACTCCTTTTTCTAACAAATCAAACCGTGAAACGCAGAGTGATAAGCAAGAAGCAGATAACATCTTAAAGTTACAATTTAATTGGGAAATGGGGAGAACAAACAATAGTAAAATTCTTGGGCATTTTCATATTTTCCTCCTTTTAGCAGCCAGTGGTTACTGCTGGTAACCTAACCTTAATGTAGAACACAGATACCAGCTTTTGTTTTTTGTTTTTTTTTCTTTGTTTTTGTTTTTTTTTTTTTTTAGGTACCAGCTTAATTAGTCAAACTTCTCACATCGAGTTACACAGAATGGTAAGAGAATACAATAGTTCACAGCAGTCAAGAATATTGTATTCAAGACCAAAAGTGTTGAGATAATCCCATGTGAAAGGCCAAAGCACAAGCCATGCCCACAGTTGTAATACACCAAACGTTCCCCAATTTCAGGGGGAAGTGATCCAGAGGGCGCTGTCAATCGTTTATTTATTCTGTCACTGGCTTTCTAGATGAGCTGTAGAAAAATGGAATGATCCTAGTGAAGTACTTCGGGTCTCCTGGAGTTTCATTTAAGCTACCTCAGCATGCTGCCTGAGGGAGTGAACACAAGTGTCTCCGAGGTCCCTGTCCCAGCCCCTATGTTGGCCGGAGCCTAGGACCAGAAAAGAGTGTGGCAGTAAAAAACTGGAATGATCCTCACCTCTTGGGCATTTGTCACCCTTCACAGGCTTAGCTTTAGAAAAACAATATGCGCTAGGCTTGTCTTCTGTCCCTGTAATTTGCTGCCTTCATCTCAGCTACAAATCATGCTTTTCTTTACTGGGTTAACGGAGACAGTAGTATTTGCTCATATTAAATTGTAAGTGTATCTATATTTACCTATTCACTTGTGTGTGTGTGTAAATATATACATATACACAATCATACACACTTATGTATGCACACCCTTCATTAGGAGACTAGAACAAGAGCATTAGCCAGAGCTTCTAAATGCTATTTTTAGAGCACTACGTTCTTATAAAAGAAGCCAAAGGCACTGGACAAGATGATAAATTCTGGGGACCCCTGGGTGGATCGGTCAGTTAGGCAGCCGGCTCTTGGTTTCGGCTCAGGTCATGCTCTCAGGGTCTTGGGACGGGGCCTCATGTAGGGCTCTCTGCTCAACGGGGAGTCTGCTTCAGATTCTCTCCCTCTGCCCCTCCCCGCTCTCTCGTGATCTTGCTCTCTCTAAAATAAATAAACCGTAGAAAAATAAAAAGGTGATAGACTCTGAAGCCCACCTACATAAGGTAGAGCACCAGGTTTAGCACCCAGCTCTGTGACTTTGTCATGTAACTTTTCTGTGACTCAGTTTCCTCATCTGTAACCCATCTCATTGAGTTGCTGAGAGGATCAAATGAGTTAATATTTGGAAGCACTTAATAAGTACTAGCTATCCTTATCTTTTCTGTTCTGTTCAGGACCTTGGTCTTTTTTTTTTTTTTTTAATTATGAAACTACCATCCAATTTCTTTTTTTTTTTTCTTAATATAACCTTGACAAATTTCATGCATGATACTCACTCACCTCCACTCTTTCAATCGTCTAGCCTAGAATATGCTTAAACTACTACAGCACTTTTCACAACCTCAGGCTTGAAGGAAGGGCAGTGGATGTGACTTTTTTGTTATTTTTCACTTTTCAGTTTTCACTCTGGGAGGCCCAGAGTGGGTCACGGCCATTCCTCCTACCTCTGCTGCATACTTGACTCCATCCACGGTGTGCTCAGAGCCGTGATCATCAGAGGCGCCCCAGTGAAGATGAAACTGGCGAAGCCGGTAGGGTCCAGTGAGAGGACCACCCCTCAGCACTGTGAGTCAGAGAAGCTAGGTCAACGGTGAATTCATGCTTCTTTTAGAGTCCTACTTTAAACAAGTGCTCTTATAGCCAAAGTTTGAAGGGCAAAAGTGGTCAATCTGCTGGGTAGATGATACTGTTCTCAAGCACACTGGTCTCTTTCTCACGAAGTCTTGGGCTATATCAAAATAAATGATTTCTCTTTTCTGTCTTGTTTCGTTTGCTTGTTTTATTATGTTTAAAATGTCAATATAACATCTATGATGATAAAATTAAAACAAAAGATGGGCAATAAGGATGTGGACAGTCAACAAATGAGTCGGTTGTGTGGTGCGGTGAGAAGAACATGACAGTTGAGAGCCAGACAGATGGAGGTTCAAATCCTAGCTAATTGTGTGATCTCAGGCAAGTTGCTAAACTTCTCTGAACCTGTTTTTGCTTCTCTATGAAGGTGATAATAATATCAACCTTTCAGAGCTGCCGTGAGGATTAAATGAGATTAAGGACTTTAAAGTGTTCATCATGTTGCCCAATACACGAATCCCTGAGCAAATGTGAATTCCTTCCCCATGTCTTGCCTCCAACTCCACTCATCTTTAAGACTACAAGCAAAAGCTGTCATCCACCTCGAACTTAGACTGTGTCTATTCAAATGAGGTAAAATGACAAATTCAGAAATTTCTCAGAGAATCGATCAATGTGGATAACTAAACTAGATAATTCTTGGCAGCATTAATTTCTTTAGTTTGTTGTCCAAATACTTCAACCCATCACATTATTTTGATCTCACTTCATTCACCTGGAGAATGATTTAGAGGTCTAAATATTTTCTGCAAGACATTGGAAATTATGCAAAAATCCTAAAATCAAGATTTAGGAACATAAACTAGATCAAAATATAATTCAGAGAGTAACTCTTCCAGAAAGGATTGACCAACTATTGGCTGAAAGGGCACTGAAAGCCACATACCATAAATCTAAAACAATAGAGCTAGACTTGTATGAGCTTGGTCATGTAGAAATAAGTGGTTTGATTCACGGCATTTTTCCAGTCCAAGCACTAGAACAGTTATTTTCTGGACATATGAGTCCAACTTAGGATAATTCATATGGAATTGTCCATATTTTGCAAGCAAAAACAGTATTTTCATGTGGTTCAACATAATAGGTACTATTTATTTTGTTGCTTATCCTTCAGAATGGAACTTGATTTAAAAGGACAAAAGGGAAAAAAGTAACAGTAACATGAAATTTTATTGTTTAAGAAAATATAAATTTCTATGATACTCATTACTGGGAGCCTCCTAATAAGTAGAGATTATGACACTCTTGCCCCTTACTATAACATCCTTGGGAATATTCATTTATATATATATATCAATAAGGATAATTTTAACTTTTTTACAAATGTTGTTGTAAGAAAATGTATTCTTGTACATCAAGCACCAAAATATTAAAGATAGATTCTTTCTTACCTCATTTACAGTGAAATGAAGGATTTCTAAGTAGCCTGCTTTTATTTCACTGGTTTGCTTAATAATGTAGTAAAATAAAGAGTCTTTTAAAATGTGATTTTTCATTTTCGTGCAACACAAATCACTACTCACGAAATTGTCATATACTTCAAAACCACTTGCCAAAAGGATTAATCAAATGAACCCCACTGAAGCATTGAAGGCAATCTTCCTGACTCATGCAATGACCTCATTCTCTCCCTTGGATTGGCCCCTACCCACACACCAGGGAGAGAAAGTGCCTACTTTGGGTTTTTTCCATGTTCCTTGCTTTGTAGAAAGGACTCTCTACCACATGTGGGAATGGGAACCTTGCTCTCTAGACTGTGGTCAGAAACCTCAGGTGTAGGCCATCCAAAATGACATTCATTTGGACTCATCGCCTTCTTATCAAGCCACATTTCAAGAACTCATTGCCAACTTTTAGCTTGGTCATGGGCCCATTTTGCAGCAGCGAAGTTGACCAGGTTAGAGAGAGAGGCATTCCTATTCAACGCATGAACATAATTCTTCATGACTAGAGCCAAACAGAATGTCATCTCCATTTTCAGAGATGAAGGGACCCCTCTTCCCACTAATTCTGTTACTGTATCCTAAGTCTAATTTTGCCAATATGGACATTGGAAATGTCCGTGGGCCTTTACCTAAGCGTCATACTTACTTGACCGATCATAAGTATCATCAAACACAACCCTGCAGGTCTTCCCATTGTTCAAGATGGTCTTGCAAGAGCCAGGATCATAAGAGGCTGACCACGGCAGCAGAGAAGGGTCATGCCTGATGTCTTTAGTATGCAGTTCGATGGGCGACTGGTTGTCTCCCTTGGCAATGGGGTAAAGTTCATGCCAGTGGTCAGGACCTAGGAAATCAAGTTGAGGGGATTTATGTATTTGGCGGCACATTCCAAGTCGTCTTTCTAACTGACCAAATCAGCAAAATACATGGAGGCTAGTCTGTACTTATGAAAAGGTCTTGGATTTCAGCTTGGGCATGCCAATGCTCAGCATTTAAGACCTTTTCATAGTTTCCTTAATACTATACTTAGAAATATAAAGCATCTCCCTGCTTGCTCAAGAGTAGAACCTCAAAGGCTTATTTTTGAAATGCGCTGCATCACCTGTTTTACCAATGCCATCTTCTGCCATAAAGCTGGAATAAAAAATACCCTCAAAGCTGTGGTATTCAAAGCTCACCCCTATTTCTTTTACCACCGGGTGAGCAGAAGCCAGCAGGCAGAGCAAGGATTCTGAAGCCACCACCAGGCTCAGAGAGGTTAAGTGCTTGCCTAGTAGCTCAGGAGGAGTAAGGAACAATCAGAACTGGACCTGGTGGTGGGGGTGGGGGGGGGGTAGGGGGTGTGGGGGGGTTCCTGACTTCTCAGTCAGAGGTAGTGTGACCCTGGGCACGGTACCCAGCCTCTCTCCGCACTTCTGTTGCTTCCAGTGGAAGTAACAAGGGCTCCAGGGAGAGCTAAATGAGATAAAGGTAAAAGGGTCAGCCGCTTAAGGCACTTGCTAGGTGCTCAGGCAACGTTGGTTTCCTTGGACTCTTCCCAAAGTTCCCCACGCACTCCCTGGGGTCGCGCACTTTCCGTGCAATGCCAGGGGATCCTCCGGCAGCATCCGGGACCAGGGCTGGGGCTGGGGGGCGGGGGGCGCCCCTACTCACCGTTGTGGCTGGCGTAGCCCCACTCCTTGGCCATGGTCGTGTCCGCGGGCCCTGGGCTCCCTCCTCTCCGGGGCTTCGCGCAGAGTCCCCGCGGAGCGCGCGCCTTTTATATAGGGCCCCCGCACCCGGCCCGGCCTTATTAGGTCAGCGGGGGTGGGGCAGGGGGGCTAAAGTGGATTGGGGTGGTATTTGGGAGGCGGGGTGGGGGAAGCCAATGAATTCCGAGAGCTGGACAGCTGTCTGGCAGGGAGGAGGGGGGCGGAAGGAGGGCCCCCCCAGCCCAGCCCACCGCACCCCACCCCTCCCCGGGAACCTGGGCTCGCTGCTCTCCTAGTCTCCCGCCCGCCCCCCCCCAAGCCGCGCTGCTGTCCTAAGGGGGGGCGCCGCCGACGTGCACAAGTGCGGGCGACTCTGGCCCCATCCTCCCTCCCTCCCTCCCTCCCTCCTTCCCTCTTCCAGGCCTTTCGGGGCTGTTCCTGCAGGAGACCCGGGCGGCAGCTCAGCTCTGCAGCCGGGCGGCGTTGCAGCCTCGCCTCGAGGTTTGCTTCCAGCGCAGGCTGCTTGCTTGTCTGCCCGCGGTCCCGGGCGCTCCGGGGACTGGATTCCGCGCCAGCGATCCGGTTACGGTAGCTGGAAAGAGCACGTCTGTTTGCCTGACCCGTGTCTGACTCCCTTGCAGGCAGCTTGTAAAATCTTAGGAGCAAGAGGATGGGGAGCAAGAGGCCGGGAGGGACAATAACCTTAGAGAGATGGACAGTGACGCCCTGTCCTTGGTACCGCGCCAGCAGCAGGTCCCGACCCAGCGGGTCCCTTGGGTCTGCGGGCCGCGGGGCCCCGGGAGCGGGGTGCACCCCAGGGTACCCTGGAGCAGCAGCCCGGGTCTGATCTGGCCCTCGCGGTGGGGGCTGCACCTCTGCTCACCAAAAGTCAGGACATTCTAGAGGGTTGGGAGGCCACACACATAAAGCAGGGCCTCCTCCTCCAAGACCTAATGAAAGATCAGAAGAAAAGGAAGAGGAAAGGCTTCCAGAATTGCTTTTTTTTTTTTTTTTTTATTCCTCTTCCCTTTCCAAGTTGTTTTATAAAATGATGACCCATGCGAAAGGAGAATGGAACTGGCACACATACCCAATGCACACATGACGGAGAGAAATTCTTCAACGTCTGGGTATGGTTTACATTGAAGAAGTCAGTGTGGCGGATATCTATAACTCTAAGAGTAGGTTGCAAAATTTCTTCTTTGTTCTAGGACGGTAATGATTTTTATTTATAAAAAAAAAATACAGCAAAGAGACAGGAGCCTAATTGCAGTGCTATCTTGAATAAGCTTGCAATATACGTTTCCTTAATTACTTTGACTTTTCTGGATGCTAGTATGCGTATTTGGGGACTACTGAACTTGAAAAGGAAATCTCTCATCATGGTAAAGATAGCTCATCCCCAAGGCATGTGGAATGACTGACCACACTCATAACCTGGACGCCAGGGGAGTCACTCCCCAGCGTATTTTTGTAGCCAGGGATCATTTGATCCACACAATAGCAATGTGGAATCAAGAACTGAGATAGTTCGGAAAATCCAAGCAAACAGCAAAGCAAATGCCCTTCGACTCTGAGCTCAATTATGTCCACGTGGGATCAGAAAGCCTGCAGATGTAGGACATCTGGGGTCAATTTTCTGCTTTACTGTGATAATGTGGTGCTATGGTTTGTGGTTAATGGAGGTGTTTTATATTTCTTATTAAATGCATAATCATTTGTGTCAGTAAACTAGGATCTGGTTTCAATTCATCGAACCAGGATAATCTCTCTTTTTCTGGTATGTGTGGTTTAAGGTTAGTAACTACATTTCATGTTACTGGTACAGTAGCAATAGAGATAAAGTGGATTTTTTAAATATTTATTTACTTATTATTTATGATAGACATAGAGAGGGAGAGAGGCAGAGACACAAGAGGAGGGAGAAGCAGGCTCCATGCCAGGAGCCTGATGCGGGACTCGATCCCGGGACTCCAGGATCACAACCTGGGCCAAAGGCAGGCGCTAAAATAAAGTGGATTTTTTATTGAAGTATAGTTGACATACAATATAGTCTTAGTTTCAGGTGTACAGCACGGTGATTGGACATTTAGAGACATTATCAAATGAACACCGTGTAAGTCTGGCTACCATCTGTCCCCATACAAAGCCATTACAATATTAGCGACTATATTCTCTATGCTGTACTTTACATACCTGTGATTTATTTATTTTATAACTAGAAGTGCATACCCCCTAACCCCCTTAGCCAATTTCAGCCATCCTTTCCCCTGTCCTTCTGCACCAGCAACCAATGGTTTGTTCTCTGTATTTATGAGCCGTTTCTGCTTGGTTTTGTTTGCTCATCTATTTTGCTTTCTAAATTCCACAGTAAATGAAATCATGTGGTATTTGTCTTTCTTCGTCTGACTTATTTCACTTAATATAACACCCTCTAGGTCTGTCATGCTGTCACAAATGGCAAGATTTCATTCTTTTGTATGGTTGCATAATATTTCATTATATATCACCCATATTTTCTTTATCTGTTCATCTATTGATGGACACTTGGAATGTTTCCATGTCTTGGCTATTGTAAATAATACTTGAGTAAACATAAGGGTGTATATATATATAAAATATATATATAATATATATATATTTTTTATATATATATAATAAATATATATATTATATATAAATATATATTTTATTATATATATATATCTTTACAAACTGGTGCTTTCATTTTCTTCAGGTAAATAGCTGAAGTAGAATTGCTGGATCATGAATTTTTTTGAGGAATCTTCATACTGTTTTCCATAGTGGCTGCACCAATTCACATTTCCATCAACACTGTACAAAAGTTCCCCTTTTCTCTATAGCCTCAACAACACTTGTTATTTCTTGTCTTTTTGATTCTAACCATTCTAAATGCTGTGAAGTCATATCTCATTTTTGAGTTGTATTTCCCTGAGGATTAGCGATGTTGAGCATCTTTTCTCATGCATCTGTTGGCCATTTGTACATCTTCTTGGGAAAAACATCTATTCTGGTCCAGATCAAGCATTTAATAAAATCTTTATGCCAAGCATATCCTTACCCAAAGGATAAACACCTAGTAGAGCAATTTCTGGGTTGTAGGGTGGCTCTATTTTCAACTTTTTGAGAAAACTACATACTGTTTTCTGGAGTGGCTGTACCAGCCTGCATTCCCACCAGCAGTGTAAGAGGGCTCCCCTTTCTCTGCATCCTTGCCAACATTTGTTGTTTCCTGATTTGTTAGTTTTAGCCATCCTGACTAGTACGAGGTGGTATCTCATTATGGTTTTGATTTGTGTTTCCTGATGCCGAGTGATGTTGAGCACTTTTTCATGTGTCTGTTGACCATTTGTATGTTGTAATGAAGGAATTTTAAAAATAGGTTGCCATTAATTCAAATAAATAAAAGCCTCTCTACCATGAGTAAATAATAAATTAAAGACTGTACACAATGCCATATAATTTCAAATAAACACTAGATAGAATTTGCAAAGTGAAATATTTAACAGTTTAGGTACATGATCTCAAAAAATGGTGGTTGGTGTTTTCATTGTATTTTCCTGTATGAAAGTCAATAAAAATGAGAATTTCAAAACAATTAAAATCAAATCATGTCATTTTACATCATAAAATACTGGGATGCCTGAATGGCTCAACAGCTAAGCTCTGCCTTCAGCTCAGGGCATGATCCTGGAGACCCGAGATCGAGGCCTATATCGGGCTCCATGCATGGAGCCTGCTTCTCCCTCTGCCTACGTCTCTGCCTCTTTCTCTCTGTGTCTCTAATGAATAAATAAATAAAATCTTAAAAAAATAGACCATAATACACTTTTTAGAAGCCACAGATTAATTATCTGCATCTCAGTTGATTTACTCCAGCATGTTTGCCTATAAATTTCAAAATTCCCTGTCAATGGTGCAATGAGATAACTTTGAACTGTGTTGAAAACTTTGAGATTTCTGGAGTTGGTTTTTAAAAGAAAACTGAAAAAGAGCTAGGAATGATTAATTATAAATTATCTCCTAGCATAATGACAGCATTTCTCCCAACACCTTTATTGGAAAGTTGATATAGTGAGCAATTTATAGGATTTTTCCCAAAAAATGAGTGTGCTTATAAGAGAGAGGTCAGAGAAAGAGAGTAAAAGAGAAACAGTGAGACAGACCACAGAGCAACTAAGAAAGATAATTTAGGTAAACAAAAGTTTTGGAGGGGGGTAGAATGTCTGAATGTGGAAGTCTCAACTAAGCCAAAAGGCTAATTAAAATCAAAATCTTAAATTAATCTATTTAACTTTCAGATATAACATAACTTTCACCTTCCTCCTTGACAATGTTTTTTGCTTTTTCTTTTTTTCCCAAAAAGCTATCAGGAAGCTTAACTCCCCATATTAGAGAGGAACACGATAGACCGAATTCCTGAGGTTGTCACCAGTAACAACTGAACCTCTTGGATTGGATCCTAAATTTTGATTCCTGCTCATGGCAAGTTTGCAGAAGGCCTTGTCCCAACTAGTGGCTGTTACTAAAATGTATCAATTTAAGAGAGTTACTTTATTTGAGAGGGGGAAGCATGAATCCAAAGGTGAGGACCCCCAAAATCTATGCAGTGAGATTTGATCATCAAGGTTTATAAATTTAAACTATTTTCTTTTCAATTTAAATTCTTCTCTTAAAAAGCAATAGTAGCATCTTAAGCAGTGGAAAACTTAAACTTTCTGGTAGCTCTCTTAGGATCAAATTTAGATGGTCAAATAGAGTTTTCAGTACCTTAATGATAGTATTTGCTTGCAAAATTAACAAGTGGAGTTGTATTTTATTTTGCCATTTCATAGCATTCACGTGACCCTTTGCCTGAATCTTTCTTTGACCTTCAGGCACCCCATCTTTGAAACAGAGAATAATGCCTGCCTTACAGGAGCCTTATGAGGCTTAAATGAGATAATATAGTAAAGTACTTATTACAGCGTAGGCCAGTGTATTTTTTCCTCAACAAAGCTAGTACCTTCTGTGGCCTTTTTCATTTGTCCAATTTATCTTTGGGCAAGCACTACTTTAAATAACTCTTGTTTCTGGTTGGTCATAAACAGTGCTTTCTGTGTTACGTTGCAGAGCACAGGTGCTAAAGCACAGATATCATGTGGTTGAACTTGTGTAAGATCAAGTTGATACCCACAGCATCCACCTTCTCCTTGAACTCCTTTGAGCTGCTCAGTCTAATGCCCAGCTGACCCTTCTAAGGGTAGGAGTCAAAGTAAAACTTCTTTTTTTTAAAGATTTTATTTATTTACTCATGACAGAGAAAGAGAGAGACAGAGACATAGGCAGAGGGAGAAGCAGGCTCCCTGCAGGGAGCCTGATGTGGGACTCGATCCCGGGTCTCCAGGATCACGCCCTGAGCCGAAGGCAGACGCTCAACCGCTGAGCCACCCAGCCGTCCCTCAGAGTAAAACTTCTTAACCATATATGCCCTATTATGTGCAAGGTGGATTAATCTAATATAACAAAATTAACGGAAATTCTATATATTGTGGTAAGAATTAAAAATCATATAATTCCTATAAAACTGAACACTTCTTTGGTATATTTTTTGATAAACAAGTTTTTACAAATAAAATTCAAATTCCTCTAAATGACATTCAGGGGTCTTCAGAAGTCTACCCTCCCTACTTTTAGCTCGATCCTAGTCTTTCCTTCCAAATTTATCCACCCTCCAATTCAAGGCCACACTGCTGTTAGAGTTGTATTGTTTTGTTTTTTTGTGTCATTTTAATTTTTGCGGGGGGGGGGGGTTTCCGATATTGTTTCCAGTGTGATGTAGATTATATTTTCCTTCCCTGGGAAAAATCAAACATCAGCCCCACCTCTATAGGAGCAAGAAAAACTGAGTTACATTTCTGGCTCTTCCTGTGAAGCACTGCTCCCCTAGGCTAGTCAGAGTAACAGTAACTGCTCTGGACACTTTGCTGGGTTATTAGCAGCAAACAAAGCAAACAAAGTTTGCAAGGACTTGAAACTAACATATTGCATTTATCATTATCATCACTTTACAAATTTAGTTGAATAAATGTTTTAAGCACTGTGGAGTTTGGGGAGCATCTGGGTGGCTCAATTAGTTAAGCGACTGACTCTTGGTTTCAGCTCAGATCAGGATCTTAGGGTGGTGAGATGGAGCCCTGCCTCATGCCCCACAATCAGCAGGGCGTCTGCTTGGGATTCACTCCCATCCCTCTCCCTCCCCTCTGTACCACCTCCATTCACTCTTTCAGCTCTCTCTTTCTCTCTCAAATAAATAAATAAGAAAGAAAGAAAGATCTTTTTTAAAAAAAAAAGAGTTGTGGAGTTTTTATGCAAGAAGAAATTCGAAGCATAATTTAAAAAAACGTGAGACACAAACTTGATAAACCTAAAATCATGGGATCTTTAAAAAGTTAGAGATAGATTGATTTTCATCAAATTTCTGAATAACAGCCAAAAAATATCTGCATCAATTATTTGAATGTTTAATATCATTAAATGTTAATGATGTTAATGTTAATTAATGAAATTAATGTTATTTTTTCCAAAATCAAGTCATCAATACTAACAGGACTCTTTGATTAATGGCACATACTACCCATCTATTTTATTATATTTATTCCATATAAATAATGAAACTTAAATAATCTACTCAAAATATTTTACGTTGACATAATTGCACACCTTTCAGTATTTTTCAGCTATAATTGTTGTATAATTGACAAAACTGTAAGCTATTTAAAGTGCACATCATGATGGTTTGATATAATATATGTTATGACAGAGGATTCCTCCCATTTGTCAATTAACACATCTGTCACCCAGCCTATTTATCTTTGTTATGTGTAAGAGAACATTTAAGTCTACTCTCTTAGCAAATTTCAATTATTTAATGTAGTATTATCAACTATAGTACCATGTTGTACATTAGATCCTCAGACTTTATTCATCTTATAGCCAAAAGTTTGTATCCCTTTACCAACCTCTCTATATCTTAAAAGTAAATTTCTGGTATCTTAGGAGTAAATTTCCTTCTATAGAAAAGAAAAGGCTACTTAATATCTTCAGATATTCCAGATACTATTGACCATAGGATGAACTATTGTTTTATGTTCCACTAAGAAAAAAAAATGCTGTCAATTAACCCATCACACACTACTTTTTAAAAATCCTAATAATAGCGTCTCAGCATACCTCATACCCTAAGACTAAGATGTGATCGATTCTTATCTCTTGTCTTTAGAAAAAGTTATTTGAGCACTCCTTATTTTGCCTCTATATGATAAAGACTATCTTGTCATTGTAATGCATCCTCTTTGATTTGTGATGTTTTGGGGAAAAATAATTATTTACTATGATATAACATTAGCTTATCAGTTACAGTCAACTAAAATCCCTACCAATTGTTTGGTCTTTGGTATTTAAATAACTTAAAGCTAACATAAAATCTTGATGCAAATTTTCTCAAAACAGAAACTTTCTTAGTTGACGATCGCCACTGGAGAGAAAAATGCACCTGTGGAACACAACAGGGTAAGCCACTACTCTTCAAGGTGATTATAATACATACTCATTGTTATGAAGCAGAAAATTAGGCAGGGGGAAATTCCACCTGGAGAGCGGTATCTGCACTGAGCTGCTGTTTTTATGTGCCCTGTGCATCAGCTATCTACCTTGTTTTAGTAGAAGTATGTTTATGACAGAATTTTTAATATATCTTTTCTGAAGTGCAAACTCAACATCTCCCCAAGAAAAAAGTGTAGTAGTCTCTCTCTGTGACCTTGAAAAGTAGAATGCAGTATGAATAGTTGATCATATGAAATCCCATTAGCAAAAAGTGTTGAAAAGCTCAATAGGGCAGCCCAGGTGGCTCAGCGGTTTAGCACCGCCTTCAGCCCAGTGCATGATCCTGGAGACCCAGGATTGAGTCCCACGTCCAGCTCCCTGCATGGAGCCTGCTTCTCCCTCTGCCTGTGTCTCTGCCTCTCTCTCTGTCTCTCTCTCTCTCTCTGTGTCTCTCATGAATAAATAATTTTTTTTAAAAAAAGAATCAGTATAAATACTGATATCTAAAACAAATACATTTTGCTCCATGCTAGAATACATATTTTTCTTTATTCTAAGCCAATTGAGTGTGTAACTAGAATTGAAATTTTGGAATTATAGTTTCCTGTCAGAATTAGCTGTGGTAAAATGTGGGATTTTTTCATACATCAGAAATATCATGTGAATTAAAAAGACTTTAAAGAATGTATATTCTTTATTTATATCTCTAAATTTGTAACATCCCATATATTTTAACCTTGAAACAAAATACTGCTTAACAGAAACCAGAACTAGTCTTCATAATTTTAATTTTTCAGAATAGCCTCTTGAAAATGGAACATAACTGAATGAAAAGTATTTGCATGACACATAAAAGTGATTTGCAACGTATGGAAGAGCCAGAGCTTCTTTCTCAGGGCAATGAAGGCATTTCATGTGTCACTCTTTAGAAGGAGAACTTAATTATTGCCGGTTAATATTTATGAATGTCAACAACATGGAAAAATTGGAAAACATATCCCCACTTCAGGGCCAAGAAAGTTTTGATCTAGACTTGATATATAAGAAGGACAAACAAAAACCAGTGGGAAAACAATGGGTTGGATGGGGAATCATATGAGCAGAGACCAGGAGTGTCGTGCTCCTGCTTGGAGAAGATCTCTCCTGCCACCTCCACAGTTAATCCCTCATTAAACTCCGATGTTCTACTGACATTAACTCTTAGGACAGTTTATCCCTCTGTACTATCAGAGCTTGAATTCTCAAGGGTGACCATTCTAACCAGATTTTTGGTTTTCAGTTTCATAGTTGTGATCATTTATTGTTGACCTTAAATTAGACCAAGGAAGGGGTAGAGAAGACAAACAATTCACACAGTGCAATCTCCATTCAAATGAGATGGATGAATCTTGCTGTCCCTCTTGGGCAGAAGAACACACATGAATACCTTGCTCACAGCCAGATTGATGCACATGGCTCTTCCAAAATAAACAGAGCTAGATTCTTTGTTTGGCAACCGTCATATTCAGACTCACAATTACTTTTCTAAGGTATTCTTTTTTCACACAGGGATCAGAACTGAGCCTGAGAGGAACAGCTGGTCAGATCTTTTCATCTTTGGCCTAAGTCACAAACTTCCCACATTGATATTTGATTGAGAGGATGAGTAATGGGCATTGTTGCCTGGGGCTCAGTACTCAGATTGCAACCAGCAACACGGTCTCGTCTAGGACAGGGTGATGAGAGAAACAAATGGCAGCCTAGCATGTCTAATGTTGTACAAGCTTTCCCCTTGCCATAATTAAACATTTGGCAGGAGCTCAAAACTGAACTTAAAAGAAAATGAATTCATCAGTTCTGAATCAGGAACAACCATTTCTTCACACTACCACTGTTGCAATGTTGGGTTACTAAAATCTATGTTGATTTTTGTAAGGTCTATTATTTAAGGAAATAATGAAAGATCTCTCTGGAAGTGAGATCTAGAAAGAATTGTTCATGACTATTTTCCCTGTAAAGAATTTTATCATTTTTTAAATAAGGATAGAGTAATAAAAGTAACATAAACATAAGTGTAGAACTGCATGGAAAATATAAATTATAATAATATATTTCACAAATTTAATATACGTAGACTTGAGCATATATTTCAATTTAAATTTTACTACAGATATAGACAAATGACATGTCACAAATCTTAGCGCAAATCCTATTTCTCAGAAATGGTTTTTTTTGCCAACCACCAGACAGAAATTCTGAGGTTACTACATTCCACTCCATAATTTTTAAGTCATTACATTGCAGAAGGGTATTTATTTTGTTCAGTGACTGGTCCAACACTGTTCTCCAGCCTGTAATACAAGGAACTAATCATAGTAATCATTACTTCTGAAGATCTTATTGGGACATTTGACATACCAAATCAGATAAATTCCAAATGGAATAATATTTTACCCAAATCCAATAGGCTTTTTAAATATATCAAAAGAATGTAATTGAAAAAAAATCACTTATTCATGCATGCAACACAGATATTTAATGCCTTCTATGTGGTCCAGGCGCTGGAGATATATTAAGGAGGAAGAGAGAAAGAGAGTGCTCCTCATTGAGTTTACAGTCTAGTTGGTGGTACTGAAAAAAGGAAGTAGACAATAACCATGTGGCTTCTAGGAAATATCCATTGGAGAGACTGGAAAAGACACATCTTCCATAGATATGGCAATTATAGGAGGGTTTCCTGAGAAGGTGAAATAAAAGAACTGAAGCATGGAAAGGCATTAACCATTGGAAGAATTCATGAAGGAGCATTTCAGGTGGAGGGAACTCCAAGAACACTGTAACTGGAGGATAGTAATCCCAGGAGAGGATGATGCAGAGTGGGGGGAGAAAAGACGGTAGGACAGTGAGGGGAAGATCTTTTACTTTGATGCAACGGCAAGTTATTGAAGAGTGTAATGCTGATGAGGGATATGACCAGGTTTGCCTTTGCAGATCACTGACACAAAGTGAAGTGGATGAAGAAAGCAAGCAGGAATATTAATTCGCATTATTATGATTCTAGTAAAACTTTTTCTTCAAGTGATGAATCTACAAATCTCAAATTGAGTTCATAATACCATCCGTCAAATTTGTATAGTGCACATGGAGGAAGAAACAAGACACAAAACTCAATTCAGTAATTCAACATGATCACCATTAAAATAAGACAATGACAATACAGAGCAATGCCTGCTTCCCTCTACATTAAGAGAGGAGGAGTGGTTACCAGTGCTTATCCAGGGTACCTAATAGATCATTAATATTGCCCCCCAGTGACCTCCACTTTATGACTTGTCTTAAAAAATATCTAAAACACGAGCAGCCCAGAGGAACCTGAGAGAAGAAGCTATAAATTCTCCAGCCTGCTCCCAACTAAAGGAAGACCACAAGTGTAGCTGTAGCAAGAAACAGCTAATGCCAGAGCAAGTTTTTGTTTATTCATTTGTTTGCTTTTATTTATATATTTGGTTAATTAGCTTTTTTTTTTTTTTTTTGGTTAATTAGCTTTAAAACAGAATTAAAGACACCACAAAACATTGCCATTAGGAGCTGAACTCAGAGTTGCAGAGACTGGGTGTCAACTCCTGCTCTGCCGCACACTTACTTAGGACCAGTAACTTCCCTGAGGGTCGACTTCCTCATTAGCAGAACTAATAGAATGGGAATGTGTTCGTTTTACAGATTAATTAAGATTACACATGTAGAGAACTTAGAAATACTGCCTGGTGTGAATAAGCATTCAACAACGAGCTTAAAAAACATAGAAACAAAAAATAGATAAAATTTTGTCCTGGGTTAATTAGCTCCCAATTAAATGAAACTTCATGAAGGTAGAAACCAGGATTGTTTTACATATATATTAGGCTTAGAACCCTAGGCCCAATACCAAGCTCAGCGCTCAGCATCAAGTAGCGATGCAATAAGTACCATTGAAGGCAGGAAGGGAGACAGATGGGAAGGAAGGAATTCAGGGAGAGAGGAGGGAGGGAGGGAGGGAGTTTCTAATAGAAAGTGAACTGTCCACCATTTGCTTTGACGTGGATGGAACTGGAGGGTATGATGCTGAGTGAAGTAAGTCAATTGGAGAAAGACAATCATCACATGGTTTCACTCATATGCAGAATTTAAGAAATAGTGAAAGATATTACAAGGGAAAGGAGGGGAACTGAGTGGGAAAAATTAGAGAGGGAGACAAACCATGAGAGACTCCTAACTCTGGGAAACAAACAAAGGGTTGCAGAAGGGGAGGTGGATGGGGGAATGGGGTAACTGGGTGCGGGCACTGAGGGCGCTTGATGGGATGAGCACTGGGTGTTATACCATATGTTAGGCAAATTGAACTTAAATGAAAAAAATGTAAAATTAATTAATTAATTAATTAATTAAAAGAAAGTGAACTATCTCTCCTGTTAAGAAAACAGGGATTGCTTCTACTCAAAACTAGTTGATATAAGACTGAAACATGCTGAAGATTTCTTGGAATTATATAGAACTAGAGCTGTGTGTGTGTGTGTGTGTGTGTGTGTGTGTGTTGCACTGAGGATATTGCATTTATGTATAGATTGCATTCTAGGGTTTGATTTCAACTTCCAAAATATGCCTCTAGTTTGCCCACCCGTCTCCATTTCCACTGCTCTCATCCTAGCCTAAACCATAGACATCTCCCATCTGAACTACTGCTCTCTTCTGTGTGTGCCAAGAGCATAATAACTCCTTCCAGCCACAGGAACTTTCAGCTTCTGTGTGTTCTATGGAGAGTACTCTTCCCCTGAGCCCTTTCCCATCACTCAGGCTTCAGCGGAAAGGTCACGAATTCAGGGTGCCCTTTCTTGGACCAACCCATCTAAGTAGAATCCCTTTAATTTTGATGACAGCACCAGATGTACATTCTTTTTTCTACTTATCAAAATCTATAATAACTTAATTTAACTGTTGTTTTTCCTAAAATGAATGAAAAATGAATGAATGGGGCACCTGGGGGGCTCAATCAGTTAAGCAGCTGCCTTTGACTCAGGTATGATCTCAGGGTCCTGGGATCGAGGCTCATGTTGGGCTTCCTGCTCAGCGGAAAGTCTGCTTCTCCCTCTTCCTCTGGCCCTCCCCCCTACTTGTTCTCTCCCTCTCTTTCTCAAATAAATAAATAAAATCATTTTTTAAAAAAAGAATGAATGAGTGAATCTATTTCAGATTTGACTATGCCACAGTTACTCTGAACTAGACAATAATTTATTGAAGCTAAACACTACTGAACTTTCTTCTTTCTAAAGACTTAAAGTCTACGGTGGGACCTACAGATTGAAGTTAAGCACATATTTTTCCAAACAGCATGTTAGAGAGCACCTGTTATGCAAGCTGCAGGAAAGTCATCTGCCTAACACAAGAGTAAATACGGTAATTTCCATCTCTTACTCTTTCCATTCTTTGGTAGGCATCTGCTAGCATGGCATGCATATTGAAGTCCCAATTCAGGAATGAAAATCTGAAACCAAGCTATCTGCTTTTGTGTACTCTGGCACTGCGTCATTTAAAATAATCCAAGAATGAAAATATGAGCTAAGCTGTTTGCTTTTTTAAACATTGAACGTGTCAATCCTGAAATTCCACTGGACAGGCATTTACTCTCCACAAAGGTAAGAGCTCCTGTTGACCTTGAATTATTCAGATGTCTAGCAATACAACACCCTTCAATATGTAGTCACTCTAAACAAATAGAATTTGGACCAAACTACCTCATAATCATGATCAATTATAACTCATCAAATAACATAGAGATTAAAAGTTTTTAGGAGAACGTTTAAGATCTGAGCCTTCGAAACCACCACACCCTTAGTTTGAGTGCAAGCTATTGCACTTACAAGCTATTTACCTTTGGGAAAATTACTTTCCCCATGTAGACCCTCGTTTCCTTGGTGATAAAATGAGAATAATAAAATATTTCATAAGATCTTGTTAGGGCTAAATATGATAGGGCATGTAGAATATATACTATTGTAACTTTCTTAATACATTAATATTCTTATTATTATTTGGCTTTTTGAGTTCAAATGGATCTTATGGGTCCTTGAGTCCAAACTTCAGTGAAATTTCAAGAATCTTCAATTTACAAGTGGTCATCCAGACTCTTCTTGAATGAGTCCACGAGCCACTAATTGCTCACTAAATTACAAAGTAGATTATTCTATTTTCCTCAACTCAAATTATTTGCAAATAATTGATGCTACTTTCTTGTCACATTGAGTCCTAATTCTGCTTGTTAGAGTGAACAGAGTTAGATTAAACCATCAGCCTGTAGGTATCCCTTCAAATCTTTCAAAATGGCTATTGCACTTTTCTTCTCTCACCTCCACTGCACTATCCAAGTCTTCAGATTAAGCTAAACATCTCCAGTTCTTCACGTGACACAGTGTCATTCTCCTGATCCCTCTCATCTGAACATATGCCACTTTGTCAATATTCTTCTTAACGACAACTGCACAAAATACTTCGAAATTTGTCCGACGAGAGCAGTGACCAGAAGTACAATTCTATTCCTTTTCCTGGATGCTACATTTCTTTTAATGCAGCATAAGAATGCCTTAGCTTTTTTGGCTCACACCTTTGGATCATAGTGAGCATGTTTTCAATTAAATATCCAAGTCTTTTTCATGTGAATTCCTGTTAAGCCAGTTCTCCCTGCATCCCGTATTAATATCAGCCCAGAGTTCCAGTCTGATGAAATCTTTTTGAATCCTGAATCTTTCTTTGAACATATCAACTATCACTTCCAGCTTTGTGTCAACAGCAAATGTGGTCAGCTTGCCTTTTGTGTCTTCATTTATATTGTTAATAAGGCTATCAAATAGAATTTGGCCACGGAAAGAACCCTTTGATCGCTCTGGAGATGTTCCTCCAAGTTGAAATCAGATTAATATTCTTTGCATACAGTTAATTCAGCCCTTTGTGAATCTCCCTAATTACAGTGTTGACTATTCTTACCTGTAAGCATTCTGCTGTTAGAAGTGTGATGTCATGGAACAATGTAACTGGGCTCAAATCCTTGCTTTGTTACCTACTACCTGTGTGATATTGGGCCACTTATTTAACCTCTCTGGACTCCTCTTTTTTGTCACTAGGCTAATTCCATGATGAATTGTGTCATATTGATCGATGGGTCTCAAATAGCCAGTATACTTCAGGCACATTCTTAGTAAATTTGCAACGTAAAATAAATTAATGAATGAATAAATAAATGAACAATGATTAAATCAAATCCCTTATTTAAATCAAGATACATGTTTATGTTATTTCTCTGATCTCTTTGTCTAGTCCACTTATGAAAACATGATAGTAAATGAGATTAGTAAAGTATTATTTTACTTAAATGACTCATTGCTAATTTCTAACATCACTATAGTCTTTATTGTTTATTGAGATATGATTTACATATTATAAAATTCACCCTTTTAGAGTGTACTATCTGGTAGCTTTTAGTATACGTACAGAGTTGTGCAAGCCCCAGAATCTAATTTCAGAACATTTTCATCACCCAGAAAAAAAATTCAGACCAATTAGCAGTCACTCCCCATTTCCTTTTAAACCTTCATTTACTTTGTATTTCTGCAGATTTGCCTATTCTGAACATTTTGTATAAATAGAACCATTTAATAGTTTGTCTTCTATGACTGTATTCTGTTACTTAGCATAATTTTTTCAATCTTCATCCAAGTTGTAGCATGTGTCATTATTTCATTTGGTTTTAGTGCCAAATAATATTGTAGAGATGTACCATGTATTATTTATCTACTCATCAGTTGACAGACATGTCAGATGTTTCCACTTTGGGGCTACTATAAATAATGCTGCTATGAGCATTTGCATGCAAATTTTTGTATGGACATATGTCTTCATTTCTCTTGGATTTGTACATGAGTAGAATTGATGAGTCACAGGGTTACTCTGTTTAATCTGTTTTGAAGAGTTGTTTTCAAAGGCAGTTGTGCCATTTTACATTCTCACCACAGTTGGAGAAGGTTCCAATTTATCCCCATTTTAGCCAGCACTTGTTATTTTTCAACTCTTTTATTATAGCCCTTTTATTGGTGTGTAGTGGTATTTCATTGCGGTTTTGATTTGCATTTCAATAATGACTAATGCTGTTGAGCATCTTTTCATGTACCAGCACCATTTGTTAAAAAGACTATTCTTTCTGCATTGAATGTTCTTGGGACCCTTGTTGAAAATCAATTGACTGTAAATGTGAGGTTTATTCATGTACTTTCAATTTTCTTCCTGTGCTCTATATTATGCTTATACCACTACAGTGTAGTAAGGTTTGAAATTTGGTAAGTGTGAGTCCTTCATCTTTGTTCTTTTTTAAACTATCTAGGTTTCTTTCATTTCTATCCGAATTTTTGGATCAGCTTGTCCATTTCTGGAAAAAAAAAAAAAAAAAGAAAGGCAGCTGGAATTGCACTATGTAGATCAATTTGAGAAATATTGCCATCTTAAATTAACAATATCAAATCTTTCAATCCATGAACATAGGATGTCTTTCCATTTATTAAGTCTTTAATTTCTTTCAGTAATGTTTTGTAGCTATCAGAGTATAAATCTTGAACTCCTTTTTTTGATTTTATTTGTAACAATTTTATAATTGTTGATAATATTGAAATGGAATTTTTAAAAATTTTATTTCAGATTGTTCACTGCTAGTGTTTAGAAATATAACTTATTTTTGCATACTGTATGTTGAAACCTTGTTGAATTTGTTTATTAACTCTGTTTTTCTTTTGTATTTTCCTAGGATTTTTCCATATGATGTCCTCTACAATTAATTGCAGATAGTTTTACTCCTTTCCATTTTGAATACTCCTTCTTTCCCCTTTTTATAATTATACTAGCTAAATCGCAAGTACAACATTGAATTGTATGTTGAATGCTGACATGGTGAGAGTAGGTGTATTTGCTCTGTTCCTGATTTGGGGGAAAGTTTTCAGTTTTTTACCAGTAAGTATATTACTAGCTGTGGGTTTTTGTAGATAGTATCTATCAAGTTGCAGAAGTTTCCTTCTAATTCTGATTTGTTGAATGTTATTTTATCATAAAAGGGTATCAGATTTTGTCAAATGCTTTTCTGCATCTATTGATATGATCATGTAGATTTTGTCCTTTATTCTTTTATTATGATGTATTACATTGATTGATTTTAATATGTTGAAATAATCTTGCATCCTAGGATAAATTCCACTTAGTCATGGAATAAGTCATGAATCCTTTTTTCAAAAAATGTGGTTGGATCCAGTTTGCTAGTAACTCAATGAACCAATACTTTCCAAGGGGCCAAAGGATGATATTACAAAATCATGCATGGGTAAACAATCTATTCAAAATACAAGATAGGCCATGAATTTTAATGTAACAGAGTGTGAAAAGCTATTAGTATGGTTTAAGATTCTTCACTGAAGCTAATCTTTAAGAATTTGTTGAGTTTTAGGGAAATAGTTTTTTTTTTTTTGAAACCCTCATAATTACATGAAAAGGCTATTATAATGTAGTCAATTCTGCTTTAATGCATATTGGAAAATCTAAATTTGTTCCAAATGGTAAGTGCAGAAAATTGCACCCAGCTGAATGGAGCTGTGTAGGAATATGTAAAATGTGTCCAGGCACACTCTTCATAAGTATATTGGGCCACCACATCCACCCATCCACATCTGGTGCTAAAAGGTTCTTTTTTATTTCAAGTGATTCTTCTATCACCACTACACAAAAACTCTCAAGCTATAAGCCTCCTGCCCTAAACTCTCTTTAACATTCCCATTTCCTCTCAGTTTTTCTTGTAGTTTTTCCTCCTTTTTCTTTTCTCTCTTCATTTTTCATATCTCTTATTCTTTTGTTTATTTCCTCTGGTACATATATGGTAGTGCGTACGGAGCCAAAGTAAGCAAGCATAGTGGGAGTGCAAACAACCACTCCTACATGCAAACTTCAGATATTTTTCAAGATAAAGTACCATATGTATTTTAGTATTTATTCATTTTTTAATTGTTTAACATATGTAGATCTATAATACCAATTTTATTAGATTATTTTGTTTTTTTAAATTACATCCCCACCTGTTTTCATGTGTTACTGAGAAGTTTATGAATGTTGTATCTTAACTCTATTTCCCTATCAGCCTTTTAGGATTTTTTTTATTGAGGTAAAGTTCACTTAACATAAAATTCATGATTGTAACCATTTTAAAGTATACAATCTAGTGGCTTTTAGTACATTCACAACACATGGAAACATCACCACTAATTCCAGAACATTCTCATCATCCCCAAAAGAAACCACATACCTATTAAGAAATCACTTCTTGTTCTCCTGCCCTACCAACACCAATAATCACTGATCTGCTTTCTCTGGATTTGCTTATTCTGAACATTTTATATAAATAGAATTGTACAATTTTACAATTGTATGTGGCCTTTTGTGTCCAGCTTCTTTCACTTAGCATGTTTTCAGGTTCATCCATATTTTAGTATGTGTCAGTACTCCATTCATTTTTATGACAGAATAATACTTCATTGTATGACTCTATGACTTTTCATTTAGCCATTATTGTCCATCAGTTGATGGACATTTTGGTTGTTTCCATTTCTGAGTATTATGAATAATGCTTTAAAAAACATTGGTGATGGGACACCTGGGTGGCTCAGCTGAAGTACCTGCCTTCAGCTCAGGTCACGATCCCAGGGTCCTGGGATTGAGCACCACATCAGGCTCCCTGCTCAACAAGAAGTCTGCTTCTCTCTCTCCCTCTGCCCCTCCTCCCCATTTGTGTTTGCTCTCTCTCTTTCTCTCTCTCAGATAAATAAATAAAATCTTTAAAAACACACACACACACGTTGGTGTAAAAAAAAAAAAACCTTAATAAATAAATAAATAAACAACATTAGTGTACAACTATCTGAGTCTCTTGTCAGTTTTCTTGGGTATGCATCCAGGAGTAGGATTGCTGGGTCATATGGTAATTCTATCTTCAACTTTTTGAGGAACAACCACACTGCCTCCCCTCTTTTAAAATTATTATAGCCATCCTAGTGGGTATGAAGCAGTATCTCATTTTGGTTTTGATGTGCATCTTTTGTCATGAGGGATATTGATCTGAAGTTTTCTTGTGATCTGCTTTTCTAGCTTTGGTATCATGGTAATACCAGTCTTATAGCATGAGTCCAGAAGTTCTTGGAAGAGCTTGAAAAGGATTTCACTTTTTGAAGAATTTGTAAAAGATAGTGTTAATTATTCTTCAAATGATAAAATTCACCAGTGAAGCCAACTGATCCTGAACTTTTCTTTGTTGGAAGTCTACCAAGTACTGGTTTAACCTCTTTACTTGTGAGTTTATTCAGGTTTTCTATTTCCTTTTTAGTTAGTTTTGGTAGTTTATTTCTCTCTAAGAATGTGCCCATTTCATCTAGATTATTTAATCGGTTGGCATACTAATGTTCATTGTATTCCTTCATAATCCCTTTCTTTGTTCTTCCCTTGACATTTTGAAGATCACTCCCCTTGCTGGAAAACAGAAGCTGATCATTTTCCTTCGATTTCCTTAAAATTTTAGCATCCACTCTAAGAAACTGCCAAAGTCTTTGCAAAACACCACGATTAGTAAAGATCATAAATAAACTTAGCTTATTACAATGGCACCTGCTACATCAGGCAGAGTAGCTAATATGTTGTTCTTTACATAGACAGATGTACCTGCTCTCGTTCATTTTAGCAAGGGGAGAGAGACAATACACAAAATTAATTGAATTGTATAGCATTTTAAAATGTGATTAGAAAAAAATAAAATAAAATAAAATGTGATTAGTACTTTGGAGATAAAAAAGAAAAAAGGAGAGAGAGGATGACAGTACAGAGGTGTGAGAGTATGATTTCACAAGAGGTGCTCGTTTTCTTCCCTGCAGGGGTGACGTGCACAAGCAACTGGAAGGTATTTTTGTGGTAGAGTTTCCCTGTTCAAATTGGTATCCTCACAAATGTCCCTTTCAAAGCCTCCCTATTTCTCTATCCCGTGTAAAACACCCCACTGTTTTTGTGTGCACTGCTGTTCCACCTCTAACACCTCCATGCATACTTGTCACTTTTCCAGCCCTCATCAAATATCTTTCCAATGTTCTTACTATGGAGGGAGTGTCCTCCCAGCAGGGGAGATATTTGTTCCTCTAAATGGCATTTTAAAAGATCATTTGACTTTTATCATGAGCATCTTATAATAGATATATGTCCTCTAAAGAATTTCCCCTTTTGGGCACATTCTCCAAGTTCACCCTTCGAAATCTTCCTCACATGCTGCCATGTATTTCTTCCAGAACAAGGTGTCAGTTTCTATTATTTGCATATGGACCATGATTCTTTATTACTAGAGCAACCCGGCTTTTTATGCGTTTTAGAAATTTTTACGAAAATACTTTCACCTCATTTTAGAGAGCTATGTTTAAGTTAATTTAAAAATGTCAAACTCAATACTTTGAATCTACAAATAGAAGGTAGCCCACCAGTTTTTAATTTCCTTAAACTAGACATCTTCAGGGGCACCTAAGTGCTTCAGTTGGTGAAGCATCTGACTCTTGATTTTGGCTCAGGTCACCACCTGAGATCAAGCCCTGTGTTGGGCTCCTTACTCAGTGGGGAATCTCCTTCTCCCCCTCTTTCCCTTCCTCTGCCCCTCCCCCTGCTCATGCACACACTCTCTCTCCCTCTAAATAAATGAATCTAAAAAAAAAAAAGACATCTTCATTTGCATTAGCAAGAAAGTCCCCAAAATCTGAAGCCTGAAGAAAGATTGGTGTCTTTTCTCCAAGGATATTCATTTTATCTAAGGATATTCCTGGTCAAGAATTCTTTAAATTATAGGTAGTTTCATGGGGATGAGATAAAATCCATAAAATTATAGACTCAAAGTTCCAAAAAGATATTTTCTTTAGTAGGTGCAAAGAGAAAGACATTACCATTTGTTGAGAATCTACTAGAAGTAAAACCCTATTATGGTCCTCTCAACGACAAAGCAACTAGACCCTTATATCCTCTATTCTGGGTCACACAGTTATAGGCTGGCTAAGCTCTGACTCAAACTGGTCTAAAGGCCAGAGTCTGTCTTTCCAGTAGTTCGTGTAATAAATAGAACTCGATCAAAAAAAAAAAAAAAAAAAAAAGAACTCAATCAAACAAGGCTCATACCAAATAGTAATTATTATAGAAATCCAAACCATAAAAGCTTACTAGACAAAAAATGGTTGAGTCACATCCAATTTGTAAAGTACCCAAAGAGAGTTCATTGTGGAACGATTAATTGACATGAAAAATTGATGCATAATTTGTGACAGAAAAAGAAAACAGAGGCCCAAATCCCTGCCCATGTTCCCCCACCCACCTCCACACACACACACACACACACACACACAGCAAAAAACGTTTTGTCCCAGTGCCTTTTAAAATTCTCTTTGAGACCTTTATTTTCAGCATATTTTAGGATGCATGACAAGTACTTAACAAATATGCAAGTATTAAAATAACATAATGGTGAAATTTTAAGATTGGTGTGTGAATTTTCATTCAGGTGCAAAATGTATTGAGAGAGTGTCTCACCTCTCACTTGTTAAGGTGGCAATTCTCAAGCAGTTACAGGAGCCAGCTTTTCTCCTTCAGGGGAGTGATGGGTCCCCCACGGTCCCCCACGGTCATGATCTCCACAAGGAGTATTCACCTCTGCTCTGAAGAAAACCTGGTTGCACAACCACAAAGAACACTCTCAAACTAGGCCCGACATCATGAAAATTCACACCCTGACCCAAAAAAGGCCTTGTGCAAGAGAGTGTAGATAACTTGGAATCCACAAAAAGAGTCACTTTTGGAAAAAAACCAGTTTGGATGCTCAGGTTTAACTGAGGATCTCTCATTAGAATTAATATGGTGACCATGTAATTTATCATCAAAACTAGTACTCCTTTGAGAGGGGTGTTACTACAGGTCCTCTGGGGTAGCAGGCATGCAGCAGGGTTGCACGCAGCGGGGACCTTCTGTCACCACAGCTGTCAGCATCACATCTATCAATAAGAAGACCGACATCTAAACTGTATATCCTTACTGGGGAGTGTTGCAAGCTCTCTGGGAACATTTTGGATGAAAGAAGTCTACATGTTAGGACCAGCTAGAGGCATAGCCTCTTGTGTAGGCAACAGAAGTTCATGATCAAATGAACATGTTAGCCTACAGCAAGCAAAAGCACAGTTCTCTTTTGCTTCTTGTCCTGAGAATATGAACTGGAGACAAAGGCAGTAACACAGGGAAACCTGGGTTTTTGCCTTTTTTTGTTTGGCCTCACAGCATTTTTAGGTACTAGCACATAACAAGATCTGTGGCTCTGTCTTATTCTGCGTCTATCCATGAGCATCTGAAGTACCAGGACCATATGTAATCCATCTCTGTAGTCCCAGGACTTAGCACCCAGCTGCACAGCCATGTCTTCAATGAAAGTATATAAGGTGAATGCAAACGGTAGGATCTAGGTTCTTCATCCGGAAACCAAAGAATTTACTCACTGACAAACACAACTTAAAAATGAATTTTCCCTCTTGGTTACTAAAAACAAAACCGACTGAATTTCAGAAAGAACCTCCTATGAGAATCCCATGCCCCTCACCCTCATTTCTATTTTGTTTTTGCTTTCATATGCAAAATAGACTTTTTTCAAGTTCCAACATTAACAAGAGGCTGAAAAGCAACTTTCGCTTTGCCAGTTACTTGTTGAATCTCTGCAGTCTTTTTGGTTATTTCAGCTTTGTTCTACAGGCGAGCTATCAGTTTTACCAGCCTATTTTTGTGTCTGCTAAGCAGAAATTATTGCAGTGTTTCCTAAGATGACTGGAATGGTAACTATTCTTTTTGAACTCACTCAGCCTGCCATACCTTTCTTTCTCTTCAGCCATCATGGAATCAGAGTTCTAAATAAAGAGCTTACATGTGTTTTCAAGCAGCCAAATTCACCTCTGTTTATTTCACCTCCAGGAATATTCTTTGGCCAGAAGCTCTGGGAGCTTCATTTACTGGTGGCTCAGTTAATACAAACAGCGACATACTTCCAAGATGGCCCTTGGGCAGAATTCAACTAGAGCTGCTTCAAATTCTTTATAGAAGTAGACAGGGCATAAATACATATATTTTTGATGGCAACTATGGAAGAGTTGCAGCATCATATCTTCTTTGGAATGAGGTGGGTTATAAATAAATAGATAACTATGCAGAGTTCCATCTCAGATATTTGTTTACAAGGAAAAGGTCTGATCTCTCCAATCCATCCTCTTTATTGCTGCCAGAGATATTTTCCTAAAGTGAGACAGTGATCCTCTCGGTGCTCTGCCTCCAATCCTTCCAAGTCTCACTTGACCCTCCAGTTCACATTTCTTATCTCCACTCAAAAGGCCTGGGGTATATAAACTTCCCGGACTGATCTCCCACCACCCTTCTGTTCCTACACAGTGACAACACCGAGAGATCACAAAAATGATCCTAATTTCCTACCTCTCCACACTGTTACGTGACTACGTAGCCCTTACTGACTTTCCCACTTCTTGAATTTGCACTGGCCTGGTGACTTACGTTGCCTTATAGAATGTGGATGATGTGCTGCTTCTCTCTGTAGTCCTCTAAAGGCCCGATGTGCTGTTGCTCTAACACTGCCTCTGTCACAGAAACAAGCCCAGGCCAGTTTGGTTGAGGATGGGATGTCACACAGTGGGGACATGTCATCCTGGCTGAGGCCGTCTTACACCAGGTAGCTCCTAGCTACAGGACAGCTGATCACAGATATAAGGGTGAACTTAGAGGGACAGAACACAATCAGATCCATCCAGCCTACCCATAGATTCATGATAAACAGTAAATGGTTGTGGTTTAAGATTGACAATGATTTGTTACACAGCTTTGGTGTGACCAAAGATAACTGATACACATATGAAACTACTTCTAGTTCCAGAACACCTCTTCACTATTTTTAGAGATCCTACTCCCTCTGCTTAGAGTAAGTCTGAATTTAGTCCACGTCATTATATGCCACCCACATTGCCCATTGTTCACCCATCCTGCCTTTGCTAGGTAGGGACAATCCTACTTACTTTTGAACATCTTGCAACTCAAAAGTAAGTTTGAGTTGCTGAACTCTGCAATAATGTGATAGATTACAACCTCTTTTATTTCTCTTTCTCTCTCCTACCTCAGAGCTACTCTTTCCTCCTGCACCTATCTACATTCTAGCAGTTATAAATCACATTATATTGAACTTATTTTGCATTTTCATTTCCTCTGCTGGACTGTAAATCTTCTTGAGAGGGAAGAGAATTCCATTAATTCTTCAGTACCCAAGGCCTAAGACAGGTCCATGCATTGTAGTTGCGTGACTGTATTTATTTTCTTTTTTTCCCTTTTCCTTTTTTTTTTTTTTTTGTATTTATTTTCTACTAAACGTTTGTTTCTTATCATAATAAAGATATGGAAATGTTACATAATACAAGTGAGGACAATATTTAAGTTAATTTTCAATCATGTGTTAACACTATGCTAGCATTAAGGAAACAAAGTTGGTCATAATTAGCTTATAAAAGAAATGGGTGGGATCCCTGGGTGGCGCAGCGGTTTGGCGCCTGCCTTTGGCCCAGGGCGCGATCCTGGAGACCCGGGATCGAATCCCACGTCGGGCTCCTGGTGCATGGAGCCTGCTTCTCCCTCTGCCTGTGTCTCTGCCTCTCTCTCTCTCTGTGTGACTATCATAAATAAATAAAAAATTTAAAAAATTAAAAAAAAAATTCTAAAAAAAAAAAAAAAAAAGAAATGGGTTAAGGTCATCATAAAGATTTATGGGATAGGTAACCCCCAAATGAACTGATTTATCAAAGTCTTACATTGTTCAGAATCCAGAAGGTATATTCTTATTGGAACAAATACATCTAAGAAAGAGGATATGAGGCAGAAAAGTGTTTTTATTGAATAGCAATTCTGTCTTGGCAAATGAGTTTACTATATACAATCCTGCTCAAAGAGCATATTTTCTGACTAGGAGAGATGACTTGATAAATTTTTGCAGTGAATTAAATTTTTTTTAATATCACAATGTGTTCTTCCCTTTAAAAAAAAAAAAGATTGATTGATTTTAGAGAGAGAGCATGCATGCACAAGGGGGGACAGGGGCAGAAGCAGAGAATCTTCAAGCGAACTCCCTACTGAGCATAGAATCCACGTGGAGCTCAGTCCCAAAACCATGAGATCATGACTTGAGCTGAAACCAAAAGTCAGACGTTCAACTAACTGAGTCACTCAGGGGCCCCAGTCTTTTCTCTTTGTAAGGCACGCATGTTAAATAGGTTTTGTTTGGATGTATAGGATACAGACCATCCATATGGCTCAAATGATGGAGGATAACTGTAAGAATACTAAGACTAAAGCCAACAGGAGCCTTTTTTGAAAAACTATGAGGACAAGAACCACACGGCAGCTACAGAGAAGTGAACTAGAAGGAAGATACTCATATGATCTGTCCCATGAGCAACAGGAGTCCATATTTTCTGCCATTAACCCCATTCCAGTTACCCACCCTGGTGCTGTCTACTACTACTTACTCTAGTCTTCTCTGCCCTGAGGTCTCCCCTTACATCAAAATCAAAATTTTCATGACTTTGGCCTCTCCGCAAGTAGCCCATCTACTTCTACTCCCCTCTATCACTGTAGATACACATCATTTTTCTGAATTCAAATTCACATTTGTCTAGAGCTTTCCACAGCAGGTTTCCTTCTAAGCTATGGGCCAGCCCTGATATTGGCTGCCTCACTCTTTTGACAAGGAATGCTGTGTCCGCATAAGACTGAAGATGAAATGTACATGTCTTCAGGGGCTTTACATACTCATTAACTTAACCTTTGTTTCAAAGACAAGAACAGGAACTTTTAAGATCCTGATTAGTTGATCTCCTTTTTTTATTTTGCTAGATAAATTTTTTTTTAAAGACTGTACTTTAATCAGTGTACAAAAATCCTTTGCCTTTTCTTTTGCTTTTGTGTCCTTCTTTACAACAATGTTGCAGTCGCCATACCTTGCCCTCTAGTCATCTCCATCCAAAGATTGCAGTTTCAGAGATGAAGCATTCAGGCTTGAGCCCCTTCAACTACTTGTCACTTCCTAGCTATGAAATTACCTGCCCTTTTTTCCCATCCTTATCTTCTTTCCCTTGGTCACACACACACACACACACACACACACACACACACACTACATTTACCTGAGTTCTGAACCACCACTACCCACATACTTTTCTCAGTTTTCCTTTTATGTCTTCAACATTTTCCTCTTCATCTATTTCTTCTCAGGAGGTAGATAAACTTCACTCACTCACATCTGACAAGGTGCAAAACTAAAAGCCTCCAATGACCTCACCCTAACTCTTTTTTGCCTCACAGTTCTCTGACAAGAGCAGTCGGTTTACCCCATTAACTAGCCCTCTTAACATTAAATCTTCCACCCACTGAGTTTTGCATGCCTACTCCTCTACATCTGTATTCTTTAAGGTCAGCAGTTATCCACTAATTGCAAAATCCAGTGAATACTTTTCAGCCTTGTTCTGTCTCTATTCCAGTTGCTTCTAGTGCCAGGTTTAACCTCTTTCCCAATTTTTATCCCCCACCCCTACTCTTTGGTCTCATTCAGTGACTTGGCTCTGCTGGCTCACAGAAGTCTTTGTGACTTCTTACAGACTCTTCTTTTGCTCTTCCTTCTCCTCAAGGCCTTATGAAGACTGCTTAGACCTAACTCAAGTCCTGTAGTATAGACCTGCATGCAGACACTCCAGTCGAGCACACCCTGGCCCCATCGAGGGGTAGCAGGCTATTTCTACTCTCTATCATCTCACTAAGTTACTTCAACTCCCACTTATAAGCTAGAGACTCACAAATTTGTATCTCCAATTCTCAGAAGCATCCAGCAGGGTACCCCATAAGCACCTCCAACTTGACCTGCCCAAAACTGATCACCTCATTTGAACCCTCAAGTCTGCTCCTCCTCCAAAATTACCTTTCTTGATGAATGAATTTCTGGTCCTCCAAACCAGTTATGTTTTTTTTCAATAGTTTTAGTACTTCTGCAATACTCTCTTACTGTTCTCTTTAAACTCAACCCTCCCTAATGCAATCCATCATGCACTTCAAGAGTTGTTATGCTAACAAACACATCCAATTGCCACTTCCCTATTTAGAAATGTTTGCTAACCCTCTGTTGCCTATAGAATAAAGTATAAACTTTTTAGGGGTCAAATAATTTCTCCATCACCTGACCCTTCACAGAGGCTCCAGCTTTATCTCTTGCTGCACTCACGCTCATACTTTATGCTCCAGAAATACCAAATTACTTATACATATGTGCTCTAAGAGACGTTTGTCATTTTGGATGCTAGAGTATTCAGGATCCAAAAACAAGGATCTTGAAAATAACAAGAAAAGAAAACTACAAGAACCGTGCTAGTTTTGTTAATAGGAAGAATTTAATGTGAGGAATCAGGGCATCAGTTGAACAGGTCCTGGGCAACTGAAAAGGTAGAGGAGACAACTGAGCAATAGAGACATAGTAGTTGCTGGGACAGCTCCATCTCTGCACCTGGGGGAACACAGAGAAGGGGTTGGGTTCATGGTACCTGGAGGCATAGTGAAAGGGCCCTGAGAATTGAAATCTAGATATTTTAGCAAGAGGTGCAGCCCTCCGGATGCTTTAGTAGCTCAGAAGTGAGTCCCCACTAAGCTAAGTCCCAGATTACTAAAGAAGGGACACTGGCTGATTACAGCTGCCATCTCAGGGCAGAAGGCAGGCAGTTATGAGGCTGATTCTCTTAGAGTGTGGGAGAAAAATCCAAGACTGGAATGGACTGACCCTGTCAGGTTGACCAGCCATTTCTGGGGTAACTCCAATAGGAGTATGGAGCAGAAGAGGAGAGAATAGCCCCTTTCCCTCTCCTAGTCTGGTCTCCTGTACTGGTCCCTGCTAATAAGCCGAATCTAACAGGAGTCCAGCTGGCAATGGAGAAATGTGGTTTGTAGAGTCCCAGCCCCAGTACCACTAAGCAAAGAAAGGAAGGACAGTAGCTGAATAATCAGCATCCAGACAACGTCCTTATTTGAAGAAATGCCAAGACTGATAAGAAGCGGGGCCCTGCCTCTCACTCTGAAGGATGAAGGGGAAAGAGTGCTCATCTCTCTCTGAGCTCCTTGCAACTAGAGTACCGACGCTCATCCAAGTAAATGTTCCTCCTACAAGTTTATCTCTGGAATGAGAGACAAAGAAGAGGGGACAGCACAGAACTCATTTCAGTTGTCACTCTGGCAGCAGCAGAGTCTAGTGTCAAGAGGCAGTGAGTGATCCTAAAGGAAGCAGTAATGGCACTAATGACAGATCCAGGAATGGCAGGACTGCTGATGGGGGCATCCAGGATCCACCATTGCCAGCTCTAGCCATGCAGTCTCCTTTGGTTTTTCCTCTATTCTAACTGAGCTTAGTACTTTTGACTTCCTGAAGATTCTGGGAGTGAGTTATGCAAGTATCCTTTCAGTTCATTACTTTTCTGCTTAAACAAACTGGTGTCAGTTTCTATTGCTTGCAAAAAAAATTTCCTGCAGGGTATACCCAACATGCTCTCTCATATCTCATGCCTTTACCATTTTTGCCCATTTATGAAAGTCCTTATTTTCATTTGTCCTCTTAATTATCTTTCGGACACTACCTCCTCTGGTCCCAAACAGATGTAGGTATTCCCACTGCAAACAAGGAATATCTTTACAACAGCAGACCTCATCTTGTGCTCCTATCATGTGTTAGCATGTTTTCTCCTCTAGTGGTAAACTTGAATTAATGAATGAAGGGCTTTAAGTGCATTGACATTGCTCATGTTTAGTAGTAAATATCTAAACATTTTCTTGTACAACATGAATCGTAACTATCAATAGCCAAAACTCATCCTTCAGGGCCAAGCCACCCCAAAATTTCACTATACAACATTTAGAATGTTTACAAGTGTTTCTTTCAAATCGTTATCTCATTTATATCCTCATCCAGTATACACATCAGGTTAATATATTCACATATTTCCATGGTGGCTATGTTTATTAATCAAAATAACAAATTCAAAAATTTATAAGAAATGAAGACATGACTTCTTTTCACAATGTCCTGCACATATTCATTTATCCATGAGTATGATATTTATACGCTGCATCCATACTGATGGTTCCTTCAACAACTAATAATATAGATATCTGACGTGACTTTTTCCTTTCCCATGAGCCTCTATGATCCCAGAGTAAAGAGTCCGTTCCATGGGCCATTTATGGACACGTTCTGTGTAATTAGATGATATTTCTCTGCCCCTCCTTACCCTCACAATGCCCTATATAGCCATTGGCAGCCAACTGTGGGTGGTTCTGAAACCTCTCCAGGGCTGGCAGCTTCCTTCTCCCTTTTACAAATCTGATTTCTCCAACCTCTTTGACACTCTATGCAGGCAGCTTCCTAGAGTACAAAGCTGATCCTTGTGCCAATACATTTGAGCATGTTCTGCAGGCTACTTTAGAATAGAACTTACACCTACAAGCATTGGCACTCCTAAACCAGAGTTAAGAGAACTGATACCCTTTTTAAAAATTATAATCTAGGAGAGAGTTCTAAGGGGCACGTGCCTTGAGGGCATTCACTGACCAAAAGTTTATTAAACATTTACTGTGTGTCCAGAACTTTGCCCCTGCTTTCAAGTTTGAGCCCAAGTCTGCCTGAATGGATTCATTACCCTCTTCTCACTACCCTCGTGTGAATGGAGGGAAAAAAATCTTTTGTTTCTGCTTTCTTTAGGAGAGGCAAATAGATCCATATTACCTGTAGAGACGTGAGCTAGCACTCATCCTCAGCCTTTTCCAATTATAGAATCTATATTTAACCTAATGGACCTTTGAAAGACTGATTGGGACCTCATCAGCCACAGAAAGGCTCAAAGGAATGAAACTAGAGAAATGAAAAAAAAATTATTAGTTTTGGCAGGACTTAGAGTACAAATTTTGTAATTTTATGAGCACTCTTCAGAAAGTCTTCCAATATTTGTTGAGTTGATATGGAGCCACACATAGTCATATTCACAGTGTAAATCATTTGCATCCAGCTTATTTTATTTATTGTGTCCCAACATATCTTGAACAATAGAGTCACAGAAAAGAATAGAATTGACTACATTCTCATTTGTTCTCTTTGCTATATCTGGAACGTATCTCCATAATAAAATTTTAGTAATTGAATTATAAGAATTCGTTTGCGTTCTTGTCCCTTCCATTGTTCTGCACCCTCACTGAGGGTCAGCTTGAAGCCTGATTCATCTTTGTGTATTCAGCACCCAGCCTATTGCCTGAATTCAAGGAGTCACTCAATAAATGGTTTATGAACACTTCAATAAAAATTTCTGAAGAAACTAAAGAGGCCAACGAGAGAACTCTTGCCTTCAAGTTTGGGTAGAGAATAATCATACACGTTGCATAATTGAGAAGTTACTATAAGACAAGTAGTAATTGACAGTAGTCTGTCAATTCTGATTATGAGAATTAAGGAATTCCAGAGAAGGAAAAGAACCATTTAGGGTTAAATTGGCCTGGGCAAGGTTTCATGGTGTAGAGTATTGAAGTGGAACCTAAGAGAGGATTTGAATTCTCAGAAAGAGCAAGAGCTTTCCAAGTAGTGACAGAAACTAAACAAGATTATGGAAATGGAAATTTATAGACAATATCAATGATTACATTATAAGTCTGTTGGACAGAGTAGTGAGAAAAAGGAACCTTCTCTTGCTTGGAAATCCCTTCTATTTCCCCCTTTTTATAATATATATTCCACTTGTTCTTCAAGGCTATGTTTATAACTCACTTCCCTTCCCCATCTGAGCCAGCCCTAATCTTGCTCTCTTCTAAGAACTTTTTCTTTTACAATCTTTTCCTGACAAAGTATACTTAGTATACTTTACTATATTAAGTAGGTGAAAGAAGTGGAAAGAGAGTCCAGAAAATGAACATTTTATTAGTGTTAGCTCTTCAACCTACTGGTTTGGTGACTTTGGCTAATCATTAATCCTTTCTGTGCCTCAGTTTCCTGACTAAGTTCTAAGGGCTTTTCCAGATATGATAATTTAAATTTTTTTCTTTTGGGTCTTTCAGCAGCAAAAGTGAAAAATATTAGAAAAAAGCTTCCATATACTATGTTTCCAAAACTCGTAAGTGCTTTATAACCCAATCCATGTCCTATCCAGATTGGGGAGGTCTTTTGTAACCTTCTCCAGTTATTCAAAGTATTCATTAAGTCTCTCCAGTCCATTGCCTCACTTTGAATTCAACTCTACCACTTACTGTTTGACGATGACAAGTTGTTGTTTTTTTTTTCTTTTTTAATTTAAATTCAATTTGCCAACATATAGTATAACACCCAGTGCTCACCCCATCAAGTGCCCTCCTCAGTGCCGGGTAACCCAGCTACGCCATCCCCTCACCCACTTCCCCTTCTGCAATGCTTTGTTTGTTTCCCAGAGTTAGGAGTCTCTCATGGTTTGTCTCCCCTCTAATTTTTCCCACTAGTTTCCCTCCTTTCCCTTACAGTCCCTTTCACTATTTCTTATATTCCATGTATGAGTGAAACCATATGATGATTGTCTTGACGATGGCAAGTAGTTTAACCTTGCTTTCACCATACACTAAGGCTGTAAGAGTACCTACTCCACAAGCTTGTTGTGGGGATTAAGAGAGATAACTGTTGAAGAATTTAGCACATGGATTCCCAAAAGATAGCAGAAAGAAGTGGTTTTCTGCCTCTCCTCCAGTTTGCTGAAACAGTGCTCCAATAATTATGACTATCTCCAAAAACCACGTAAGCCATTAATTTTGCCATTCTGACTTCCCCCACATCATTGGTCTCTTACTTTCCAAGCTGTTCTCTACATACTTTTCAAAGAAAAGTTGTTTAACTTGCTTGACAGGTACTGGTGGTCAGGAGAAATGAATATAACATGTATCTTCGACTTTGTTTTCTAGTTCTTTCATTACTAAAATGTAGAAGTATATCCCACAAGTAGTAAGGTTGTATTACCCTATACTTAAGGTCCTTCAAATCAGTCAACTCAAAATTGATGAGACTGAGGAATTAGGGATTAATTTAATAGGCAAAGAAAAATCTATAAATTCTTGAGGGATAAGTGGACAAAAAAAGTGATACTTTAGAAAAATTCAGCAGACACGGTGGTATGCGATATACTAATTCTGAGGGGGGGAAAGGACTTCTGTTTCACTAAGGTGTATATTCTGATGATATTAGGATGTGTTATTTTTGGAAACACTTGGAAAATATAATCTTACTCAAGTATCAAAGTCTAATTAGTAGAGTTCTACTCTAGGAAACAAATTTAAAAAGGAAGGAAAGGAGGGACAGAAGGACAAAGGGATGAAATGGGAAAGAGGGAAGGAAGGGAGGAAGGAAGGTAGGAAAGTAGGAAAGAAAGGGAAAAGGGAACAGAAAAAGAGGGACCAAGGAGTGTCTTTTTGTGGAAAAATCTATATTGCTATAATTCCCTGAAGAGAAGTTACAAACTGAAGTGTTAGTTTCTGACCTAAACACATTTTGAATAGCAAGGTTTTCATATTGCCTAGGTTCTAGAATTCACATTAGTATTTTGAAGAGTATGGGGTAAGGCTGGAAATCATTGTTTCAATAGCATTTCATTTTCAGAGGAGTAAACAGGCTGAAACCTTTGAACTAATATGTTTATGTTCAGTAACTTGTCACTGAAATACCTAGTGGGTGATATATATTTTGGAAACCAAAGCCAAAGCATAGCAAATAATTTAACTATTTTAGCAACTATCCACAATTAATACAATGAAGTTTCATTTTCTCATCCAAAAATGAAAAACATAAAAATAAACTGTTACACAATCTAAAAACTTCTGTAAAATAATAAAGTCATTTTTCTCCAAATATAAAATTGGATGTTTTTTTTAAATTGAATTCACCATTTGAAAAAACACACAAGGGAGGAGGGCGGGGGCTGGGGGTGACTGGGTGGCGGGCACTGAGGTGGGCACTTGACGGGATGAGCACTGGGTGTTATTCTGTATTTTGGCAAATTGAACACTAATAAAAAATAAATTTATTATAAAAAAAAGAAAAAACGCACAATTTTACTTCCTGGGACTTACCTAATTATTTCTTGATTCAATTTTTATTCAATTGATTAAAGAATACAAGTTTTATTGTCCATTAATCCAAAAATAGAATATTTGTTACCTTATTACAGTTCTGTTTTCATAATTATAGTGAACTAAATGAGGAAATGCGGCACTTTCTCTTTTTTTTCCAAGTAATAATTATGTGAAAAGACAGTATTAGAAAAGGGGAACAAATGATGGATTTTCATAAAGAGAAGAAACCTGATGGATAAGAAGGAAAGAACTGGATAGATGGGTACTTTCAGGATCCTATTGGAGAGGCATACTGCTGATTTCTAATTCAGCTTTAAGAGAGAGCAAAGGTCAGATATAAATTCCTGTGATCCTATAAAATGAACCAACATACAAATACTGCAAATGTGTATCAGAGTAATCATCTGGAGCTGGGCCAAATATAGACAAAACTATGGAAGAGGTCATATATACAATAAGTAAAATAAGAATTTTTTCTTCACAATTTCCCTCTTACATTGCTATTTTAATTGATATTCATATGCCTACTGTCTCAACTCTGGGCCTAGATACTATTTTCCTTCATTTTCCCAAATGCTTTTGATGACCATGCATATTTGAAAGGCTCTTGAGTGTAATGCATTATCTACGGATCTATGCCTACCTGGCATGTCTATAATCTCTCTGATGATATGCTCATCTTCATTCTTGATTCTCTATAAATCTGTTGAGGTTTTCAGTTTTTCCTTTTCACCTCATATGCTGGCGATGCTTCTGTTTAAAAGAGTTGCTTTCTTTCAGGCCTCTTTCAATGAACCCAATTTGCCCATGCAGAAATATGTATATAGCTATGTCATACCTGGCAGGGACTTAGGTAGGGATCTCACCTGCAACTTTATTAAAGATGAGCCATCATGACCTAAGAAGGGAGAGTCGCTTGTTCAAGGTCTGAGTAATTTACTGGCAGAGGCAGTATCTCCAGTCTATGCTCCTTCCTATTGTAAGTTTTTCTTTAATTTACACGAAAAACTAATCAAATTGTATTATGGCTTCATATCTTCAAGCTGGAGTACACAGCGCTTAGGAGTACATGAAAATGATTCAAGGCATAAATATAAGGACATTAAGAGTTCTAAGGAAAAAAAAAAAGAGTTCTAAGGGACTCAATTTCCAGATATTTACATTCAATACCTACTTTTTCTAATATTCATTTTTCTAAGAATGCACCTGTGTTGAAGCTTCTGATTCCCTTTCTCATTTCCACTTTCATAATTGACCACGTCTCAGTTTATGAAAGAAAAGTATCTTTCTCAACCTTCTCGATCTTATGCATCACCCTAGGTAAAAAAAGACAACCCAAAATATTGGTATCATTCAAACCTCCATTATGCCAACACATAAGACAGCATAGTGGGGCTTTATAGCTTTCCTTTCTGTAAATATATTTCTGTTAAGACAAAAATACAGTGTTAGAAAAAGAACATTTTTATCCATTGTTGCCACATCCTGAATATGAATATATTATAAGGTGGAAGTGATACATTTTGCTGATGACCTCTTGTGTTCTATCCTCCAACTATTGTCCAACTATTTTTCTTTCTTCCTTTCTTTCTCTTAAATCTCTGATCCATTTGATGTTTTTTCTTGTGTGAAGAATGGGGTATTAACCTGACTGTATCTTTTTTTCAAATGGTTTTCCTCTTTCCCCAGAAATTTATTTAAAAGTACATCTATTCTCTGGGTGATTTAAGATGTCACCTTAATTATATACTAAATTTGCATATGTATTGGGGTCTATTTCTGGATTTTCTATTTGATTTCACTAAACTGCCTATTCATGTGCCAGGAGCATACTGTGCTAATTATATCCAATGAAGCTGTTTTTAAAAGAAAAAGGAAGAGAAAGAGGAGGAGGAAGTCAGTAGGACTTCCCCCAAATGTCCTGAAAACCGTGAAAATTTCCTGGAAGCCCTAAAAGCCCATGTTGTTATTGAATTGATAGTAACTATGAAATTCTTCAATAATTTGAAAATTAGGACTTCATTTAATAGGCAAAGAAATAGCAAGAGTTGTAATTATTCATGGGAAAAGGCTATTATTAATCAAATACTTTAGATAGAAAAACTAGTTTAGCTCAAAAGTCATGCATACAAATATACAAAATTTTCACATTTTTTAAAGTAATAGCACCTATAGTTTATTGAGAACTTGCTAGATTTAGACACAGCCTTGGTACTTTAAGACACTATCTTATTTAAGCTTTACAAGCATTCTGTGCAGTGGTATGTCACCACTATTTCACAGATAAGGAAACTAATCTATGATATATTGGGAATTTTGCCAATGACCCACCATCATGAATAGTTCCTGCTGGAACCCATCCCTCTGACAGGTGACTAGTCTTCACACAGCAAGTCTCCTAATAATTAATACTTGCCAACATGGTATGAGTGCATGACATGAATAAAGTAACAATGCAAAGTTATATATGCAAAAGAGGGACATTTTACCATAATATTTATCTTAGATTGTTTTATTTAACCAGTTATCTTCTAAGAGATTTGGCTGATCTTTTTTCACCTGTCTCTCTTTTGTCAGAAGCAAACTCAGTGTTATATAAATATATAATTACATTTCCCAAAAGGCAAGGTAGTCAGAGAAATCCAGCAATGATATGATACTGGACATTAAACATAGCCTTAAGCCAGACTTAAATTTCAGGTGGAGTCAGTTGTCTGCTGAGAGAGATGTCATTGTCGCCAATAAGGATTTTTAGACTCTAGCTTCAGAGTCCTGGATCTTGAGTGACAGTTCCAAATGGCCAATTAAACTTTGAGATCAGAAAGAGCTACATCTGAATTCTAGGGTCATGGCACCAAATCGAAGAGCAAGATTGACTGTATGTTTTCAGACTTGGTTGCTTTCACAATGACGATAGGATAATCAACTTTTACCTCTCCTTCCTCTGAGATTTATAGCAAATACTTTTATTTTTGAGTTTTCTTCCTTATAGAGAAATGATGTTTAGCTTTAATGTCACTCTAACTTCAGGACTGACTCAGAAGCTTTCCTGAACACTAAAGAGTTCAATATGTTCCCCTAATAATGCATATTTAAAATATTATAATAAAAATGGAGAATAAATCACCTTTAAACCATTCATAACCAATTCTAAACTAAAGTAAAAGCTGGACACAGAATTCACAGATTATCTAGATTCTTTGTCCCTCCTATAAACCTGTTGGTCAGTTATTAAAAGTTGCATGAAGAATGAGGTAATGGGGAAATAATTCTGCCTATGATTTTTAAAAAGAAAAGAACTTGAAATTAACATTGCATTCCAGTTATTCATAATTTAAAGTTTTTGTGTTTGTTACCTCTGCCTGTTAACCTCTGACAAAAAACTCAGAGAGGTTTCTTCTTTAAGTATATATCTAAACGTGTGTTCTAAAATTTAAATAAAGCCATATAAACATGGGTTTTAGTGAGCAAAAAGAAAAATGAAAATGACTGAAGAAAAAATATGGGTAAAATCAAGAGGAGAGTGTCCTCTTTTTCATTTTTGGTGACAAACTGATCTGTTATCTAGTTTTTCACCCACAAAAAAGTATCACCCTGTACATAGTTAAAGCAAATTTGGAGCTATATGTTCATCTCACTGTTGACTCCTAGTGTCTTGACCTTGGATCTTTTTTCTTTGAGTGTCTGCCTCAATTCCAGGCCAATGCATTGCCGTTACCCATAAGTAGTGCAGGTTGTCTATGGCTCTCAACTATTGCCCAGGTCAGATTCTCTTGGCCTAGCTATGTGTCATCTCAAATGACCTTCAGCCAAGCTGGTCCTGGCATTTACATAAGAACAGGATATTAAAACATTCCCTGTGCATGTTTAAAGTTGATACTCACTGCTCAGTTATTTCAGAAACTTTTTAGAACAACTGTTCCATCTTTAAAGTGTTTGCAGACAAGTGTCATGGATGGACCATCCAAGAGGGTCAGAAGCCATCAAAGCATTATTTGCAAAGTCAAAGTACGTCAGTGATGTTATTCACAGAACATAATCTCAAAGCTTGTAGGTCATTAAGTCCAACTCTCTAATTCAAGAATCCCTTCTCTACCATTTGTGGAAGGAGGTAAGAGAGGGAAAGAGCATGGTATTTTCAAAATCTAAAGGCCTTGGCCTGGGTCTTGGCTCATTGAACTCTTATGTTACCTTTGATCTGGGGCAAAACACAAACCATCTGAACTTTAATTGCATATGTAAACACCCAGGTACATAGTAAGTGCTTAATAAAATATCCTTGAGTGAATAAGTATGACAATAACAACAGTCTTTCAGAGTACTTAACAGATTTCCAAATCATTTTCCCAGCCCCCGGTCACCACTCTTATCCTTTACACTTCCGTGAATGTAACGTTTCTAAGGTACCTCATGTAAGTGGCATCATATTTGTATTAGCTTTTTGAGTCTGGCTTTTTTCATTTACCAAAGTCTTCAAGGTTCACACATGTTGTAGCATGTATCATTCCTTTTGAAGGCTAAATAATAATTCATTGTACATGGGTGTACAAATATCTATTCAAGTCCCTGATTTCAACTATTTTAGGTATATACCCGAAAGCGGAATTGCTGGACTGTATGGTAGTTCTATGTGTGATATTTTGGGAATCACCATGCCATTTCCCACAGTGGCTGCACCATTTTATATTCCCACAAGCAATGTACAAGGGGTTGTAATTTCCCCACATCATTGCCAACAGTTCTTGTTTTCTGGGGGGCTTAGGGGTGTGTTTTGTTTTGTTTTGTTTTGTTTTGCTTTGCTTTTAATAATACCCATCTAGGGGTGCCTGGGTGGCTCAGTCGGTTAAGTGCCTCACTCTTGGTTTCTGCTCAGGTCATGATGTCAGGATCTTGAGATGAAGCCCCACATCAGACTACCCCCTCAACGAGGAGTTTGCTTCTCTTGCTCTCGCTCTCTCTCTCTCCCTCTGCCCCTCCCCCTATTCATGCTCCCTCTCCCCAACACAAATAAATAAATAAATCTTAAAAACAATAATATCCATCCAATGGGTACAAAGTGTACTCTTTTCTCTTCGAAGAAGAACCCCCAACTTGCTTCAAAACTTGCTTCTTCCCTGGACTCAGGTCCGAACTTCAGCTCCATCATGGTATATGGCCAATTTACTCAATTTCCTTATGCTTTTTGTTTCCTCACTTGTTAAATTAGGTAATAATTAGCCTGCCTCTAGAATTATTTTGAAGATTTGGTGAAATAATATATGTGAAAGCCTTAACATAGTTCCTACACCTAGAAAGTAGAGGTACCTTTATTATTATTTATTTACATATATTTCTTCCATACTATATTTTGAGTTCCTCATTTATATTTTTACCAACAAAACCTAGCTTGGGGCCTGACACAGAGTCAGTGTTTAATAAATACTAGGGTTGAGCTTAATCTGTAGACCACAGGCCACAATTCTTCCAGCCACTGTGAATACAGGAGTTCAAAGTTCCTCCGTTTAGAAGAATTGAACACATATAGCAGAACTTTGCTGTTCTGTAATTCACTGTGTGTAATTAAGTTCTTATCAATATAGTATAGTCTTTATTGTTCTCCTACTCTAATGTTAACTCATGCTCAGCAAAAGATTTTATTTTTCTCATAAAGTTGTAAATCAAGGAATCTTTCTGGGTATTGCTTTAGACAAATATTTGTGCTGGGTGTATTCTACTGGACTATTGCTGACAAGACTCTGGTGCTCAAAGTGCAAGATGGTATGTGTTTTAAGATACTGCCTCAGTTGAGCTGACCTCTGCTTTGGTATACTACATAATGACGTTAAAGTTTGCAATATTCAGATACCTCATGCCTTGGTGGGCCCTACTTAGGTTCATAAAAACCTTGAAATGGTATGTGAAATTGGTGTGTGTGTGTGTGTGTGTGTGTCTGTGAATACATGCATTTTCAGGAGATAAAGATACAACTTCTACTATAATCTTAGAGGAGTGTATGACCAAAAAAGGATTAAGAATGACAGATCTAGAATCTCTGAGGCACTGGACCCATTATCAAGCCAGAGCCTTAAGTTTAGGGAAGGAAATCAAGAACTTTACACCAATGGTGATGTAGAGTCAGGTCTCAGGCAAGATAGAACCCCAATTGCTAGGATTAAGCCATTGAATTAGCTAACCAGGTCTAAGTGTCATTTAAACTGGCAAGATAATTTAAATCTCCTTTGAACTCCCTCTACCTACACACAAGTTTGATCCATAGTCTGTAGATCAATCCTAAAGATGGTAGTTAGGTCGTAATAGCTGGAAGCCATCTGAAGAAGCATCTCAGGAATCCCACTCACCTGAGATCCTATATACTAGATGCAGACAACCAAACATAATAGAAGAACTATGACATCAAATTAAAAATTCAAAGAGTATCCAAAATAGTACTAAAGCATAAATTTAACACCTCTAAGATCCATTTAAATATAACAAAGGCTTTTATTTTTATATGCCATTTATACCTTAACCTGTTTTTGTGTCTTGATCTGATAAGATATAATTTGAAAATGTGTGCATCTTTATTTTTTCTTTTCAGATTTTTATTTAAATTCTAGTTAGTTCACATACGGTGCAATGTCGGCTTCAAGATTAGAATTCAGTGATTCATCACTTACATACAATACTCAGTGCTCATCATAGCCAAGTGCTCTCCTTAATGCCCATCACCTAGCCCATCCCCCACTCACCTCCCTCCATCAACCCTCAGTTTGTTCTCTGTTGCTAAAAGTCTCCATGCTATGTTTTCCTTTCAAATGGTATGTTTCCACACCTTCCTTATTCACTCTTCAGTCAGTGGGCATTTGGGCTCTTTCCATAGTTTGGCTTTTGCTGATACTGCTGCTATAAACATCGAGGTGCATGTACCCCTTTGAATCTTTATTTTTGGTATCCCTTGGGTAAATACCTAGGAATGCACTTGCTATATTGTAAGGTAGTTTTAATTTTAACTTTTTGAGGAACCTCCATACTGTTCTCCAGAGTGTCTGCACCAGTTTGCATTCCCACCAACAGTACAAGAGAGGGTTCCCCTTTCTTTGCATCCTCACTAACACCTGTTGTTTCTTGTGTGGTTAATTTTAGCCATTCTGACAGGTGTGAGGTGATATCTCATCTTGGTTTTGATCTGTATTTCCCTGATGATGAGTGGTGTTGAGCATCATTTCATGTGTCTGTTAGCCTTCTGGATGTCTTCCTTGGAAAAATGTCCATCCATGTCTTCTTCCCATTTCTTAACTGGATAATTTGGTTGTTGGGTGTTGATCTGATAAGTTCTTTATAGATTTTGGATACTAACCCTTTATCATCAGATATGTCATTTGCAAATATCTTCTCCCATTCCATAGGTTGCTTTTTAGTTTTCTTGTTTGTCTCTCTGTGCAGAGGCTTTTTAACTTGATGAAGTCCCAATAGTTCATTTTTGCTTTTCTTTCTCTTGCCTCTGGTGACATATCTAGTAAGGAGTTACTACAGCCAAGGTCAAAGAGGTTGCAGATTGTGTTTCCTCCAGGATTTTGATGGGTCTCTGTCTCACATTTAGGTCTCTCATCTACTTTGGATTTCTTTTTATGTATTTGTATTGTATAAGAAAGTAGTCCAGTTTCATTCTTCTAAATGTTGCTGTCCAATTTTCCCAACACCATTTGCTGAAAAGACTGTCTTTTTTTCCATTGAATAGTCTTTCCCACTTTGTTGAAGATTAGTTGACCGTATAGTTATGGGTCAATTTCCAGGCTTTCTATTCTGTTCCATTGATCTATGAAATTGTGAATCTTTAATACAGCACTGATAAAATTAACTCCTGAAAAATATAATAAATAAATACTTACTAAAAAGGAAAGAAAATCCAACACATAAATTAAACAACAGTGTATCTGTACATATTATAGAGACAATACTTAAAATTTTTAGAAAATTGAAGTTACTTTCTATTTAGCCTCTATAAGTAACAAATATCTCTACTTTTATTAGCAAGCCAAGTCAAATAAACAGACTGAGAGATGGTTTCTAAGTTCCAAGCTTATAAAAGTAAGATAGGATGTTTCACTCTCTAACTATAACAAAATCATCCATAGTGACCACAAGGATCCCATCAGCCTTATTTTTAAAATTAAAATAAGATAGAAAAAAACTCATTTTTTTACATTTTAAAGAGCTTTTGAAGATTTTGTACTGGAAGGGAAATGTCTAAGTCTGGAGAACTTTGACTTGGTTCCTCTTTTACTCTTCCTATGGCAACACTATTACTGTGATTCTTTTCCCCAGAAATCTGAATGAAGTCTGAACGAAGCTTACTTCCAGTTTATTCCACTATAGAACTGAGATAGGCAGGGATTTTCAAAGGGGAAAAATATAAAGGAACATGAAACACAAGAAACATAAGTCCTGCTGGGTTTATAAGTGACAGATTTTACATACAACCATCTCTCATTCTGTAGAATAGAATACATACCCTTTCTGTATACCATCTAGGTCCTAAGGAAGGTGCAGCTTCATAGACACCTGGTCACCTACCTTGCCTTTCAGTTCCCAGCCTAATTCCAAAAGGGTCAGTGAATGTTATTTCTCACTACACAGGAAATGGACACTTCGACCCCTATGCAGCCAAAGCCTAGAGATCTTAATTTAGTGGTCATATAAAGCTACTTATACTTATTTGATCATATATAAGCTACTTATAGAATCTTAAACCCAATCTCCACATACAGGTCTAAGACTATAACAGTTTCTTAATCACAAGCAACGTAACTTCCGATCAGTAAGGATTATACTAACATGGGTTACATGATTTGAGGATGAATGGTGGACATCAAGATCAATCCATCACATGGGGCATCTGGGTGTGGTTCAGTAGGTTAAACACCTGCCTTTGGCTCAGGTCATGATCTCAGGGCCCTGGGGACTGAGCCCTGTGTCAAGCTCCCTGCTCAGCAAGGATTCTGCTTCTCCCTCTTCCTCTGCACCTCCCCACTGTTTGTGCTCTCTCTGTCTCAAATAAATAAATTAAATTAATTAAATAAAGTAATAAAATAAATCCATCTTAGTGTAGAGTGCCCATTCATCCTCCTTCGGGTAGAGATTAGAGTATACTTTTTAAAAAGAACATTTTTCATTTGTTTCCTATTAAGGACAACTTTTATGGCATGTCAAGTCAGAGTGAGGGATCCTGGGAAGCTGTTCTGGCTAAAAATCTCTCCTGTCCTATACTATTTCATGATATTCCATTGTTTAAGTATACTTCTTTACTTAAGGCTCCTTGAGTTTAAAATCACCATGTAAAACACGGATGTGACTGGAAGATATTAATTATGGTTATTAAACCATTTCCTGCCATTAATACATTGATGTGAATTTGTTTCAATATGGCTAACTAACCAAGGTCAGAAAAATCTGGACATGGGTTAGAAGTTGGAAGAGACATATTATAGGCAACCTGGGGTGATCGCCAAAACAGGGTAGCCAAGTGGTAGCATTAGGAAACTGAGAACCTGAAAAAGAGAGAATATCATGAAAGATAACATGGATATTTCACAGATCTGTTAACAATCTGGGCCTCTGCTTTCCCTAAAAATAAGTAAGAGCTTTCACAAAGTAAGTTATTTTTAAAGTAGTATCTAAGATGGCCATGTAATTATTACGTGCAATTTAATGACAGCGGGGCAGAAACTCAGGGGGAAGAACCCAGAGATCAGAGTACAAGGCTATTAAAGGAGAAGGGAAGTGGCTACTTGCTTGAAAATGTTCATAGGTGTCCTGGTCTGCCACTGAGCTGCAGCCTTAAGATTCCAACTGCAAGGGAAGCATTTTCTGAGCCTCCTTGGAGAAAACCCATGACCCCAAACCCTCCCGTTGAAACTCTGTCCAGAGACTTGGTATTTGTCCAAGGAGAAAGTCTGATTTAGTTTCTGGGAGGCAGGACCTTGTTGGGAAAGTTGTAAGATTGACATGACGGTGACAAGTCTGGTACCTCTTGGCTTGGATGCATAGCTCTTAGACCACCTCAGGCATGGGGTGCTGCTCCTGCAAATATTGCAAAATTATATTTACCATACTTTTCCTTTTCCAAGACAGTTTAATTTTAAGCAAAACAAAGGGTAAGTCCTGAAAAAATTATAGAGAAACCCCAAAAAGAGCACACCGTACACATCAACTGTCTCAGTCATGGCGAAATGCGATCATCAAAAAGGTATTTATGGTTTGTTTTTTACAAAGAAAATGGGAAAATATCCTTCTATATGCTTAAAACAATTAAGTACCAAAACTAAAGACAGAAGTTTCTTAAATTACAAATGCAATTCACAAATATTCTGCTTTTTCTTTTCTTCCCATATTCTGTTTTTATTTATTTTCTAATGTGACTAACTAGCTGGAAACTATACAGTTAATATCCTCTTATAAACAATGAAAAGAAAATAAATGAAACTGATGACACGTAAGTAATTATCTATTATGCTTACATTCTTTGGATTTGTTCAGGGCATTTGTTTTATAAAATACACAAGACAGTATCACAACATAGGCAGTGTAAGACAGAGCTTAGCAGTAGTCTTGCTTTTTCTTAAACTGTAGGTAATACCTATTTTCCACTCCAGTATCAGATAGCACTTGTGTATCTCTTGCCTTTACTTCTATTCTTGCTTCTGGAAATCTCAGCCATTTCTGAAAAAGGGCTTATAAGGAATATTTTTAAAGCAGCAGGTCTCCGAGTGTCCTTTTCAGAACAGCAGCATCAACATCTCCTGGGGACTTGTTAGAAATGCAAATTCTCAGCTTCCACCAGAGACCTACTGATTCCGAAACTCTGAAGGTGAGGCCAGGCAATTTGTGTTCTAATAAACCCTCCAGATAATTGTGAGGCATGCTAACCTTTGAGAGCCAGTGGCTTAAAGGAACCATGGAACAAAGATTTTATGTGTTGCAGAACTATGACTCCTTTTTTCTTCTTTTTCCAATCACTAAATATGAAGGCTCTCTCTTCATATGCCATGGACTTGAGTGGGACTTTTCTCACCTTGGCTTTTTCAAACAAAGACATTTTTCCTCAAATAAGAGTACAATTGTCCTGTAGATCAGATGAAATGAAATAACTTTTCCATGTGTTCATCTCGTGAGGAGATTTCCCATTTTTTTTAAGGTGATAAAAATAAAAGTATTTAAAGGAAGCATATCAGCTGAATTTACATGGTGTGTCTGTGGATGCATAAAAACTGCCAGAAATGGTTCTTGTTCCTTTTGTGAATTTTTAAATATGAGGTTTTTAATAAAATTTCTTAAATAAAATTATTTGAAAATAATATATTTCCATATGCACCATATGCACCATACACATGTAAATCAAGTAAAAGTTCATGGTCTCACTTGTCCTTTCAATCATTTTTCCCTGCTTTCCCTTGGGAGGCAGCAAATGATATGAGGTTGGGGCTTATCCTTCCACTCACTCTTCCCAGAATGCCTGTGTATACGCAAAAAAAAAAATTATACACAAAATTGGGATCATATTATGCTGTTGCTCTGCCATTCTTTTGTTCACACTTAAAATAATATAAACACAATTGCCTCGTGTCATCATTTAATCCATCTGCCTTAAGGTTATTTCAGAATGCCCACCTTTATGAACCCTGGTTCAATTAGCATCCTTGTACCTGTATTTCAAATTACTTCTATTAATTTTTCAGTAACATGGAATTTTTAAAGATGAGATTTGGGGGCCCAATTCTATGTCCATTATAATTTAAATAATTGCCATAAACTAATGTTGTAGCACTTAATGTTTAAAATTTAAAGAATACTGTCAACGGCTTGAATTTTGCCCCCTTATCACAGTGGCCTTCCATTGTTTTCATTTTCATTTTCCTACTCAATGATCACATAGAACATATTTTCACACGCTAGTGGCCCTTGGTGAGCAAAAGGTCTAACAGGTCTCCTTTGGGAGGCAAAGAGGCAAAGGTAACCTCTACATATTCCAGGCGAAGAAGGGCATGGTAGGCTTCTCTCCTCCTCCACTGTGTGGATCAACAAGTGCTGCTCACAGTTGCAGCTCTTCTCTGGGCCTGTTGGAGTCGACAGGCTACACACTAGAAGCTGGCAGAGGTCAATTCTCTCCAAAGACCAAGGGGGAGCTACTGAGCTTGACTGGAGAGCGGTCATGGATGTGCGATCAGACTGTCATCTTTCCCAACATCTGTGTTTTCTTCACCCGTGTGCTCAGAGATTATGGTTACAGTTGTTCTCTGTGAACTCAAAAATAAATTAACAAGCCCAAGCTATATTGAAGATAAAGGGGAGAATTTTTTTTAAATATTAAAAGTGGATCAACCCTTATAAATTTATTTAGAATAAAACACCAGCAAAGTCTACTAAGTGATATACTTATTCTTCCAGCTGCGAATCTTAAAGTAAAAGTTCTGCGTGCAATGGGTGTAGAACACTGTGACATGAAGACCATATTTGGCTTCCCCAGCCTGCGATGTGAGAAATTCCTTTTACCATAATAATATTAGGGCGGCTGTGTCCAGCCAAGCAGGGTTCACTTTCTTAAGTCATGGAGGTTTATCAGGTCAGGCAAAGTTTCAGAATCACTTAATCTCACCTTTCATCGTCCATTATGGTGGAGCTGAAGGTATCTAATTCTAGATTTATGTGCCTGTAATCTTTTCATGTTGCTCTGAAGTGAGGCACCAGTAAGTGTACTCCCCAGGTAATAGAAGTTACCTTTTCTCATAACTGGTGTCATTTAGTCTCTCAAGCAGATAGGCCAACTCAGTTCGGATATCCTTACCATTTTATAGCCTTGTGATGATCTAATCATCCTGCTCCACACAGCTCAACTGCATCTCCAAGACCAGTTTTCCCCCTACGCCCCTGCCCCATCTACCCTCCCACTCCCCATCTCCTCTTGGATCTCTTAACTACTGGAGCTTTTCTCATCCGTCTCTTTGCTGTAGAGGGAGGACAGAGGGCTGCCTTCAAAGCCCAGTAGCAGCTGTTGCTGCCAGTACCATGAGCAGAAACCAGCCTTCTGAGGCACCTCCCCGTCCACGGGCCCCTCCGCTACCACTGCAGGGTGGCTAATGCTTGGGCTAATTTGATACTCTCTGTCACAGTTTATGATCTATTAAAAATTGAAACTTATTTATTCTCCAGTGTGAAGGTTTCAAGTTTCTGGTACTAAGATTAGACCAAGTCTTAGGTAGAGAGATAGTATCTCTTCCCGAAAATGATGTACTAAGATCCTGGCACATTTTCCAGAGATGAGATGTTTCATAGCTTCGTGGCATATTAGAGCAGTCCTACTTGATTGAAAGTTCTGTTAGTCTGGTTCCAGGTGGGGTTTATTCTGGTGGGCTCAAATTCTTGCTTCACACCATCACAAATGTCCCACGGAAATCAATTAATAAACTCAACTCATTTGTTTATCCATCCCAATGCTTAACAAATATTTATTGAGTATCTGCTAAGGTGGTGGAAGGTTCCTAGAATCTTATCTTTTAGTGGACAGACATTAGCGGGCTTAGACCTCAATGATGGTGGCAATATTAACTGGCATTTTGGAGGCAGGAGAACAACCATGAGTTCGTTGCAAGGGAGGAAGAGCTCAGAGCATTGGCAAGCCGCTCACTGCCGGTGCTTTAGCAGGAAGACTGAAGAAATGAGTTGTCAGTTAGAAGAGTGACATTTTCAGATATGACTTGTTAGTATGTAAATCTGCCTTTCTTAAGCGACTAGCTGATAGAACACTTGACGGCATTTATTATCTGTGTCAACAGAAATATTTATTGTGCTGTGCAATTGCGCATAGCACTCTACCAGGGGCTGGAATAATACAGGCCAAGGTTAGTTTTTAAATTAAGAAACTGAAGTTTTTCTCATTAGTACTAAAAGCGACTTGGGACCACTTGAACCAAAGTGTTGAGAAAGAAAAATGTTCCCTTTACTTTTTTCCTAATTATGAGTGAATAAATACGTGACAAAGTACCAACCACGAGGACTCAGCAAAGTCTAAATAGACTTTTTAGCTCCTATAAAATAACATTCATATCAAAATCAGTGTGACTCACCTTCATGCTGTTGTGCTCCTGGGTCTATTATTGACATTTTCTCCAACATAATATGCAATAGGTTATCTGCCTAGAAAACCCAATAGAATCAATGGGTGACCAATCAGAACTTATAAATTCAGTAAGATCACTAGATAAAATAACAGTGTAGAAAGATCCACTCCTTTCTGCTATGTCAACCATACTCAACTGAAAAATATTCAAGGAACAATACACTTTACAGTGGTAATAAAACTACTAGTTTATCATCTTATTTCAACCACCTCTACTTCCCTTGCCACCCCTATGACATGCACGCACGCACACGCACACACACACACACACGCACACACACACCAATTATACATGCATTTTAAAAAGCAAAATCCACCCCCTCCATAAAAAGCAAAATCCCTACATCTTTTTTTAGCTCAAAATGGATCTAATGTCCCTGAACCTCTTCTCCTAATTGTACCAATACAATTATACTCAGGACTGAAATAGCCAGTTTCCTCCTCAATACCCCATCTATAACCACCACCACCAATCTCCACCACTATTTAATGACTCCTTGAAAAGTGTTCTCTGTCTCTGTTGAATAATGGCCCCTCAAATGCCTATGCCCTAATTTTCAGAACCCATGAATTTGTTCTCTTACAGGGCAAAAGGGACTTTGCAGAAGTGATAATATATTCAGGATCCTGCGATGGGAAGATTATTTTGGATTGTCCAAGTAGGCCTGATATAATCATAAGATCCCATGTAAGAGGGAAACACAGAAGAAGATGCTAAGATGCTGGCTTTAAAGATGGATAAGGGGTCACAAGCCAAGAAATTCAGGCAGTTTTAGAAGCCAGAAAAGGCAAGGAACTAGCTGTCCACTGGAGTCTCCAGAAGGAATACAGGCCTGCCAATACCTTGATTGTAACCCCAAGACTCATTTCAGTCTGCCGACCACTGGAAGTGTTAAGAGAATAAAGTTCCATGACTCTAATTGAAGCCAATACATTTTTGATAACGTGTTGCAGCAGCAACTGGAAACTTCCATGTTACCTCTATGCATCATGTGCCATAAACCCTGGACTACGAAGCTGTGGACCCTGGACTACGAGGCTGTGGACCACCTGCTCAGACAGAGATGACTTCCATGATCACTGCACACCTCAGGGTGCCAGCAGCTGGAGAACGTGTGCTAAGAGCACTGGTTCTGAGAAAAAAAGGACCAAGTGGAATCCAAATGGAGCTTCTAATAGTGAGCTCCCACTGCATTTCAGAAATTGGGCTAAATGCTTGACACGTGTTATCTCTTTAACTTTTTCTCTTTATTACTTTTTAAATATATTTGAAGTATCCAAAGCTTGTCCTCATAACTACTGACAGTCTCTAATTGTAAACTCATTATCTGATCATTATTTGTGGAAGTCCTAAATTCTAAATTGTGCGAGCTTTCCTTCAGAGAGGTCAGCCGCCAGTGGCCGTCATCAAACAGTTCAGTTCCCTTGAGTCTTGGCTCAGCAGAAGAGTCATGGGTTCAGATCCCAGTGGCGCAAGCTTCAGAATTGTTGTAGCTTCCAAGAAGATAAAAGACTGCAAAATCCAGCCCCCCCCCACCTTTCTTTTTAATCTTTCTAGAAGAATTTACAAAAGAAGGGCTATGGAATTTGTCTCCAAAGACTAACTGACAATGATTTAATGGGACTTGAACTGTTCTCTCTGTCTCTTTATCTTGTTTTGTTTTCTAATTTCTTCTTTATAAACAAATGCTACAACCGGGAAAGGTAATCTGTATGGAACAGGAGCACACTCTTCACATTCCTCCAAGGAACTTGGTCTCCCCACGGCTGCATCATATATAAAACCAGTAACGGGTTTGGAGCCAACTGTGTTTATCTTGGAACTCATTTTTCCAAGAATCTGGATGTTCCAGGGTATCTAAAGAGGCCAGGGGTCAGAGATACAATCTGTGCCCACAGTATCATGGGCCTTGGTGGAATGAGCTTTGTTGAATCTCCCCCTAAGCTGTCAACAAGATGTGAAGTAGCATAGCAAGAGCTTCCATGGGGCTTTAGCACAGATGAAGAGAAACAGAAAACGACCCTTAAAAAAACTGCTCTCCTGTCTCCCCATTTCACTTTCCTCTCTGCCTCACTTCCATTTCCACTTCCACTCACCAATTAAAATAAGAAAGGTTGTGGTGTCATCATTTGCATTTGGTTGAACTTCATTTTTGTTCATGTGTGAGCTATTCCAGGTGTGTCTATTTTTACGTGTAACTTGAATTTTCCCAGGCTCCACCCACCCAGAAGGACAAATTGAGCCACTGATTCCTTGCTCTGACTTGCTGGAATAGATCCTCCACACTTCCACTCCAGTCAAAACCTCACCACCACCACCCACCACCACCCCCCCCCCCCGCCCCAAGTCCTTCAAGATGTTCCAGATGCTCTGAAAAAAAAAGTCTGCTCTTGTTCTTTCATCTGGCCTTCCTGTTGTGGCCTTACCAATTCCAAATTCCAATTCCAAAGCAATTGGAAAGGGGTGTCATCCCAACCAACATGGCTGCTGGCAACCCCTATGGGAATGCTACTTCCTTGACTAGGGGACAGTTGGGGCTTCTTTGCCAACTGCGTATCTTCAAGGTATCAAGTGGCACTTCACTTCTTTCTGCTACTATGTGGTATTTTGTGACCTGATGGACTCAGTGTCCCCCAAATTGTTGTGATTTGTCATCTGGGCCCTTAAACAATTTTGCTTTGGCCGGTAGAGCTCACAAAATCCATCTTGAAGATAGTTCCTTTGATTTTACCTGCCATCTTGGCTTTTTTGGGGTTTTTTGTTTAAGAAAATATGAACTTGTTGATACAGCTAAAGCCTTTAATCTACGCTTCCCATTCCCTCTCTGTTTTCCTTCCTAAAGGTGACTACAACCAACTGAAATGGATGTGGTATGTTTCTCAAGTATATTCTTTGTGATTACCACATGCACGGATCCATAAATTATAGGTTGCCTTGTTATGCGTGCTTTAAACTCTGTATAATTGCTATTATACTATGTATATTGTTCATCAGTTTAACTTTTTTTTTGCTTAATTATGTTTTTGAGATTTATGTGTTGATACCCATAGTTGTGTTTATATTCCATCTTATGATAAAGTCACAATATATTTATCTATTTTTCTATTGGTTGATATTTAAGTCATTTCCAGAAAACTTTTAGCTATTAATTACTACAAAAATGCTTCAATAATTTTTTTTTCCTTGTAACGGATTTGAAGCAATTATAAGTGTGGAAAATTTAGAACGAGGAGGTATCGTTCTGCAGAGATCATAGAGTTGTCACTCAAGGTCACAATACTTGGGCACAGCTTAGGAGAAGAGTGGTAGGAAGACAGAGTTGCTTTCCTGGAATATCTCTTCCTTTCTTCTTATCTTCTTAACTCTCCCAACTTTTTGCCTCTTCTTTTTCTGCCACCAAAACTCTCCTATATGGTCAATCCAGTGCCCATCCAATCTCTTATAGTGAAAATAGTCTTCTTTAGAAATTAAGCAGATCTGACTCAAATTCTGTCTCTACCTCCATGAAAGCTTGAACAAAATTGTATCATTCATCTAAACTTCATTTTTCTTACTCATTAAAACTAGAATTCTAGTAATGACTCTACAGTGTTATTGTGAGGGAGACCCTTATGGCAGACTGGACTCTTCCATAGAAAGGTATCATGTGTTACCTCCTGTTGAATCTGGGAGCCTCTCCATATTTCTCCAGAAAGGCAATCAACTATTTATTTATTTATTTATTTATTTATTTATTTATTTATTCTTAATAAATTTATTTTTTATTGGTGTTCAATTTGCCAACATACAGAATAACACCCAGTGCTCATCCCATCAAGTGCCCCCCTCAGTGCCCATCACCCAGTCACCCCCACCCACCTTCCTTTCTACCACCCCTAGTTCATTTCCCAGAGTTAGGAGTCTCTCATGTTCTATCTCCCTTTCTGATATTTCCCACTCATTTTTCTCCTTTACCCTTTATTCCCTTTCACTATTTTTTATATTCCCCAAATGAATGAGACCATATAATGTTTGTCTTCTCTGATTGACTTATTTTGCTCAGCATAATACCCTCCAGTTCCATCCACGTCGAAGCAAATGGTGGGTATTTGTCGTTTCTAATGGCTGAGGAATATTCCATTGTATACATAGACCACATCTTCTTTTTAAATGCAGGCTCAGGCTTCCTGATATATCCAGAGAAAAGAAATACAAGTTGTCAGTGTTAAGGCCGGAGGCTGGAAATGAAAAGAGGTGCAGAGCCTTTTCTGTTTGTCAAAGCAGCAATAAACAACCTCCTAACTCATCTCCTCAAAAACAATTTCTCCCTTCAAACTGTTAACAATTTCCCATTGCATTTACTATAACTTAACTTTACCCACTTAGGACCCTGAGTGATCGTTTCCCTGTCTACTTTTCTAAACTCATCTCATGCCATCCCCCACACACACTTACCATGTCCCAGCTCTGCTTCAGCTCTTTTGAATGTAACAGACCATCCAGAAACTCTGTGACTTAAAACAACTATTTTCTATTTCTCACAATTCTACGGAGCGGGAGTGAGGGGTAAGGAGAATAGGGGGGTTGGTTTACTGGTTTTGTCTGGACTCACTCATGCAGCTGCATTTAATTAGAGGATTGGCAGGGAGCTAAGTTCAGTTGGGACTCCGGGATGACCGGGCTTTGCTCTCCGAGTGGTATTTCCATTTGAAGGAGGCAAGACCAGGCAGGGCTTTCTCTCATGGCTCATCTGTGTTCTAAACAAGCACTTATCAAGCCTGTGCTCATGTTGTGTTGATGTCCCATTGGACAACAAAAGTCACAAGGCTAAGCCCAAAGTCAATGATGGGAGGGGGCTTCATTAGGGCACAGATACCAGGAAACAGTGTTCACTGGGGGCCATTCATGTGACAAGACCCAAAGGCCTAATTTTATTTCCTAGAATGAACTGAGACTTTTTTTTCTACCTTAGCATCTTTGCATAGTTTCTTCCTTTATTCATTCAACAAATAGACACCCACAGATCCTGGACAAAATGCTCAGGGCTCTCATGCAGCTTTCCTTCTAAAGGAAAGAAGCACACAATAAGCAAGTGCAAAAATAAACAAGAAAAATTTTGTGGTGACTAGAGCTCTGCAGAAATAAATCAGGATAGTGAGTGGCAAGTGACTAGCAAAAGTGGGGAGAGGTTAAGTTTAGTGAGGTCAGGACGACCCTTTGGGGGATGGCATGGATCTGAAATTGGAATGATGAGAAGAGCCAGTCATGTGACTTTATAGGCAAAGAGTGTTCCAGACAGAAGAAATGGCTCACGTACCCCCACCGCTGCCCTCACTGCCTCCTCTTCCTTGCTTTCCTCTGTGCACAGCTGGTGTTTTCTCCTCTCAACTTGAAGAGCACTTCTTTCTGAAGGCTTTCTCGGTCTGCATAAACTCCAGTAGACCATTCCTGCTCCTACCACTCACCACCTAGTTTACTCCTTTAGAGAATCTACAATTCTTAGTGATTTGCTTGTGGTTTACTTTATCGTTTTAAGTCCCCAGTAAACTATAACACCTATGAACATATGGCCGTGTCCGTTAACTTCTTGAGTAGTCTCCTAGAACTATGACTATTCAACATTCAAAGATAATTGTTAAATGACTACATAAATGAATTCACATGTTAAATCCCATAGGCTGAAGTGTGACCACGAGTTGCCTGGAGCAGGATAGGTTCCTACGTCCAGTTCTTGATTGGCCCGGACTACCATTGCCCTTCTCTCTCCAGGTTGAGTTTGGGACCAGTCCATTATGCAGGTTCTTTCTGAGAGTTTCATTTTCAAAGGGTTTCTGGAACTTCCCCGACTCTGAGCTTAGGTTAGCAATGCCCTATTCAGCCCAACAGTTTTTAATAAATTTAAACTCCAGGGAGAAAGCTTTGGGTATTGGTTCTTTTTCCTTAAAAACTCTCCCTGGATTCTTGCACAAAATTCTTGCCTCTCTGTCCTGCTAATTCCAAATTTTCATGGGAAAAAGTGACTTAATTCTGTCTTATTAGATACCTTCTCCCATGAATAATGATAGCAGCTGCCAATCGTAATGTGCATCCAGGGACCAGACACATGAAACATAATATCATTAATCCTCACTACAATCCTCCTGAGTAAGAATTCTTATCTCCATTTCTCAGATTAGGAAACAGAGACTTAGAAAGATACAAGCAACTTTCACAATGTCACACAAGTGACATAGTCCCCAAGTGCAGGCTCTCCAAGTTTAATTCTGATGGTCTTCCTATACCCATATAGCCACTGTGCTGACACAATCAACGTAAGGAGGGAAACACTGGTCCATTATGCCTGGCTTCATCCCTAAACTCCAAAACTTTCTGAAAACCAATTTTTTTTTTTTTTGCAAAGAGCTGACCTGACTTGACTGGAACTCATGTGTGAGCAAAACTTGACCTGAACTGATGTGAAGCTATTTATAGTCACTAGTTACTCCACTTACTAGGACTATTCACACATTTTGCTGCAAAAAAATTTGATATGTTAAATTCCAGGGTGCTTTTCCAGGCCACACTAAGGACATTACTTATATAATATCTGAAACGTATTGCTCTTATAAGATCTGAAGAATTCTGAATTCTAAAGCACATGTGACCCCGGGGTTTCAGATGAGCAACTAGGAATCTGGAATAAGTTATATTTATGAATGATTTTATACACTTATAAGGTAATTATATTACCAGTTTACAATGACTAGAAATCATCTAAATGTCTCTCAGTTGGGGAATGGCTGAATAAACAATGGCAGTCCATGCAACAGAATATTGTAAAGCCCACAGCAAAAGTTCTTTACATAGTGATATGGCCAAATTTCAACATGGTAGGTGGAAAAGGGGCTGAAAATGTAAGTTTAGTATGACACTATTTGTTCTTAAAAAAGAGAAAACACATGCAATTATTTCCACATAGCTGTATCAAACATCTCTAGAAGAGTATGAAAAAAATGGACAATTTTGGTTCTCTCTGGGATAGCAAATGGGAAGGGGATTTTTTTTTATGTTGTACTCTTTTATATCTTTGAACTTAGAACCACTTAGACATATTGGCCCCCGAAACGAAAATTACAGATAAAAATATTCATAAATGATTTTTCACAATGTGGAGAAACGCAAAACACAAATGCTGCCCAAGGCAGCTGAGGGATGAGGGTGTAGCCTCGTGTTACTCATTAGTGCGGCACACAATTAATGGCCCAAATTCTTCTTACATGCACTATTTTTTTCTCATTTAGGCAAGACATTTTTTCTTCACACTTTTTTTTCTTTTTGTTTTTTCTTCTCTTTTTTTCCCCCACACTTTTGATCACCGATGAGCTCACACAGGCCTCTGTTCCTGGCTCTTGGCAACCTGTGCTTTCTCTTGTTGCTTAGGCCCCCAGACAATATTCTTCCCCACCCTAACGTCTCAGCCTCTGGTCACCTGAATCGTTGGTATCAAGTCACAGAACTTACCAGGTACGATAAGAGGATGGTGGGACACAAGGGGGTGCTGGGCTGGCAGGCAGGGGTGGGTGGAGCAGGAGCAGGATTCCTGAGGCAGGCCGCAGTCAGTGCCCAGTGGTAGGACCCAACCCCAAGTCAAAGGCCAGGTCAGAGCCCAGGTGGGAGGCCTGGGGCTGGGGCCCACATGGTGCTGCACAGAACTGAAACTAAGCATACAGCCATAGGTCTGACTCAGGTCAGGGGCCAGAAACAGAGTTCAGCTTCCAGCAAGGATAGGTTCGCATATGGCGGCTGCAGAATGGAGTGATGACATGGAAGAGTTATTATTTTTTTTTATAATTTTATTTTTTATTGGTGTTCAATTTACCAACATATAGAATAACACCCAGTGCTCATCCCTTCAAGTGCCCACCTCAGTTGCCCATCATCCAGTCACCCCCGCCCCCGCCCACCTCCCCTTCTACCACCCCTAGTTTGTTTCCCAGAGTTAGGAGTCTTTCATGTTCTGTCTCCCTTTCTGATGTTTCCCATTCATTTTTTTTCCTTTCCCCTTTATTCCCTTTCACTATTTTTTATATTCCCCAAATGAATGAGACCATATAATGTTTGTCCTTCTCCGATTGCCTTATTTCACTCAGCATAATACCCTCCAGTTCCATCCACCTCGAAGCAAATGGTGGGTATTTGTCATTTCTGATGGCTGAGGAATATTCCATTGTATACATAGACCACAGCTTCTGTATCCATTCATCTTTCGATGGGACATGGAAGAGTTTTTAGTATTTTTCTTGCAGGGGATAACTAAGAGAGAGGGAGGAGTCTCCAAGTCTATTGGTAACATACAGTAGGGCAGACTGTGGTGCTCTCCCTCCCCACATTTAGTGCTGTTTATCCCAATCTTATCCCCTCCGAAGCCATGGCTCACTGAGTTCCCAGCAAGCGTTCCCTGTCCACACTGGAGCTGGGTTGAATGATTTTCAAGGCTGCCCCGAGGCCTAACGAGGCAGGCTGGTCACATCAATGGCAGCGAGTGGATGACTGTGAGCTGCAAAATGAATTCACAGCTAATTTCCACAACCAGAGTGGCCGTGCCTGACTGCCATGGTATCATTTGTTTTGTTCCTTGTTCGTATTATGATGAAGGGATTAAGTTGTGCTCAATTTAGCTTCATCTAGACGCTGCAGTTCCAGTCATCCGTCATAGCTGCATTTCAATCCTCCCGAATCGACTAGCAGTATAAAACCCTCTAACGTGTTGTCCATTTGTCATCGTCATCGATCTCTGCATTGGTACAATAGCAGCCTTAGAAGAAACAAAGAACATGTCAGGTCCTGGCCTCTAGGTCCTCTGCAGAGCCCATGAAAGGCCTGGATTTTCCAGCTGCCTCTGGAAGAGGCAAATAGGAAGGAGGCTGAAAGCAAATCATACATCGGTTGCCTTAGGCAGGACACCTGCCCTGTCAGTCTCCGCTACATCCAAATGGAAAAATGGGGGATCTAGGATTACCTTCACGCAATGCCAGTGGCCAAGGCACTGAAAGGTCACATCTATTATCGTTGGCATTTCTCTCCTCTCTGGGCTGTTTTTTCAGTGTATGTCATTCTCATCTCATACAGAAGGTATGTTCATCATGCCAGAACATTGCTGCTAATATTTGATCTAATAAAAGATACCCTATCTTTCCTGTCTTCAAACTCGATTATGTCTAGCTGCTGCTACAAGATGATTCCTTTCTTCCTCACCACTCCAACTTTATGTTTTAAGGACTTGAAACCTTAAGTAAAGTTTCATGGGCCACCTCTTCTGTTAAAGTTAAAATGATTCCTTTGAAACCATGATCGTAGCCAAAACAAATGACAGTCAGCCCCATACCCAGAAGTGACTTTATGTTACAGCCAATGCTCCTTTGGAAGAAGCCACAGGGCTTTATTAATAATCCCATGTTTACCAGCCAACACCTTGGCGTTATGTCTGGTATCAAAAGCTGAGGGAGGACTAGAGACACAATCTTAACCAAAAAAGCAAAAGTAGAGTAGAAAAGTGTACAACCGCTGGTGCCAGCTTCAAGCAACCACACAGTAGAATCTTGTCCAACTCTGCAGGGGGGCAGGCCATGAAAACTCTTGGAGCCTGGACAGGAGCAACAAAAGACCACACTGAAAAATGTTGAATGTAAACCTGGTTAGCTAGCGCCCCCAGGAATTACCACAGGAGGAATTGATAACATTGCCAGGAATTCATCTTCCCCAGATCAAATCACTGCATAAAATCAGCCCTCTTGTCCTAGGAAATCCAAATTCATAAGCTTCATTCTAACCGGAGCTTGGTTCTTAGCCACTAGGGCTCCTAAGGACTCCTTTGGATTCTGTGGGTCTCCATTTTTAAAAGCATTATTGCCATGAACCTGGGGAGGTGTTTTTCCTGGAGTTCTTTCTCACCAGACTGGTTCCGGCTGCCTCCTGGGTGATGATGGAAAACTAAGGCACTTGCCAACATGTCATCCTCTCATTTTGTAATCCTTGGGCACTTGCACAAAGGTTATGTGGAACTTTACCAACTAGTGAAAGGCAGAGTCCGGGGCAGTCTTAAAGGATTTAGGATTATTACTGCAATGTCCAAATATTGCACAGTAAGGAATTCCACCGCAGGGCTGGATAAACTAGGCATAAGGGAATGCGATCAGAAGGCTTTCATTTAACAGCTTTGCACCCTTAACCATGGAGTTTTGAGACCCAAGGCCTTTCAAGTCACACGTTTAGGCAGCTTCTCCAAACTTTCCTGATTCCAGAAGCTAAAGGAGCCCTCAGAGAGCATAGGAGGTCTCTCTATAGAGTCACTGTTGAAGGAAGAGCTAGACTTTAAGACCTTAAAATTCTTCACTTACTTCTTGCCAAACCTATCTTAGAGAGCCGCTTAGTATAAGTTGTATATTTAGGTAGCCCTCATCTGCCTGGAGCAACTTGAGAAAAACATTTTAAAAAGAAAAACAGGAAACTCAAAATAAGACACATGGCCTCTACCAGCTAAATCGATTGCCCAAGTAACTCTTTGTATAACAGGAGACGGGATCAAGAAGGACTTTCATTAAAATCTTGCTATTTCATCTTCCCAATGTTTGTGGAAATGTGGAAATATGCATTCATCAGTTATACTGAAACTGAGGAATTTAAATCACGTGGTAGCATGGCTCCTTCTCAGAAATGTAGGGAAGGTGGGCATTGAAAGAGCTTGAGGAGGGTGGTGCAGTAGCTCCATAGGCCTACCCAGGCTGGCAGTGGAGATGCAAAAAAACTCACAGCACCCATTTATTCAGGACACATGACAGCCCTCATCACATCCTGGCCCCCCTTAGACAAAACAAAACCCTCTCTGTATCAACATTTAGGGAAACTACACCGACTGTCTTGGGGTAGGAGCTCACCCTATCAGTGAACCCTTGTAATAATGAAGTAAAAAGTGACAGAAGGAAAGCCACTGTTGATTTGATTTTATAATTTGTCACTGGGGAGGAACACTTGACAGAGTGTGAAGACTTGATGTTCTAGTGTTAACACTTATATCTGAGTTCTAACACATATCTGAGTTTGGATACATGGTTTCCTTTCCTCATCCACGAAAGCCTCGCTCTGCATTTTGAGGTGAAGATACTAAAATGTGTTCTACCCAGATCACAGACTTCTTAAAAGTTATAAATAAGATCACATGCAAAAAGGTCCCCATTCTAGGGAGCTATTCTAAAAGAAAAAAATTTTTCTTTCTTGAAAAGCACCTGTAATCAATCATTCTTTTTTATTCCTTACTAATTTCTTAGAAAATGCCCTGGGGACAATTATGTCTCATGGTTTCAAGGCTGATTAGACAATATACTTCAGCAATCAAAGTCTTAGAAACTCTGACCCAGCCCTGTGTCCTCAATTCTCCCCAGCATTTAACTCTTCCATCCTAGGGAACCACAGCCCACACAAGTGTTGCATTATTAGTAGTACACTTGGCTAAAAAAAAAATTAAAAATAATAAAAATAATAAAAAAGAAAAAACCTCTCTGTTACTATGCATCTGATGTGTGGTTTTAGCTCTAATCCTCATTTAAAAAAAAAAACCTTCAAGGTGAGTATTATTATTATTCCAGTTTGCAACAAAGAAATAGCATGACTCAAAGAAATTGGAGTACCTGGATAAAGGATTTTATAATAATGCTAACACCTGAAAATAGTCATGAAGCAAAGTCTTTAGAGATTGAAGGAGCATTATAGATACTATTTCACCACATCAGGTGTCTTTGTTCACTCTCTTGAAATCAATAAAGAGGGTCTCTGTAATGCACTTCTGTGCACTCTGCCTTTGAATGACTCATTCTGCAAACCACTGCTTCAATCAGTGTCTTGCCACTTTTCTTTTATAGACCTACTAGGACAGGGACCAGTTAAGAGTGAAATAAAATAACAGACTCCTGCCTGCCACAATGGCTATTTCCACTACTAAAAGGCATTTGATTATTGTACCTGTCTCTATTCAATCATGAATCTGATCTAACCGTTAAAAAAAAAAAAAAAATCCATGAAGAGCAGGTCACCGCTCTGTTTTTAGCATGTTGACCCAACAGATAAAGGGACATCACAGAAATGAATTAAAAAAATTCTCTCCTGGAGTTAGGTACTAGTAAAAGCATTAAAGGATTGAAGAAATCTTACTTCAGGGGAAAAAGACTAATTCATAAAATAGTATATTCTGAGGTAGCTGCTAATGTTCAGTATTTTTTCCTAAAAGGGAAAGCATGTCAGGAAAACAACATTCAGTGGGTAAGCCCTAATTGTAGTTGGGCCTGCCTGAAACTACAGACAAGTCATGTGACTATTTTGTGCCAGGTTGCTAATAATGAAATGCACATTTAGGGAGTTTGATCAGAGACTTGCTCTCGTTGAAACATATCTTTTGGTAATTAGATTGCAGAGCTAGACTGACCTAGCCCCCCAGACACATCAAAAACGCCTATCAATTACTGGGGCATCTGGATGGCTCAGAGGGTAAAGCTTCTGCCTCTTGATTTCTGCTCAGGTCATGACCTCAGGGTCCTGAGATCTAGTCCTCTCATGCAGGCTCCATGCTCGGTGGGAAGTCTGCTTGACTTCTCTCCCTCCCTCTGCCCCCCTCCCCCACACTCACTCACACACTCTAGCACTCTCTCTCACACACACAAATACATAAATCTAAAAAAAAAAAAAAAAAAGCCTACCAACACTTCCCAAGAGAGCTTGGTATTTGTTAGTCATCCAAGTCAGTTTAGGTCATTTCACAATCGCAATGGATTCATTGAGATACAAACACATGTGCATTTAACTACGAATTTGAGGCAGGTGACCTACAGAAACACTATTTTAAGAGGATATATTCAACTGCCATTTTTAAAACTTTGATAAAAAGATTTTGATAAAATTTGCTAAAAGAGCTTGAGAACTAACAAAATTGTTAAGGGAGTTGGCAAAAACTTTTTTTTAATCTCAAGTTCAATGTTAGGTAATATGGACCCCAAAAAAGTTTGCCCGAAAGATAGTTTGACAAGGTGACTGATACGACTGACCTTCATCTCCATTAATATTTACCTTTGAGAACTTAACTTCTTTCATATTTACCTGTAGGATTTAGTTTAACCTGGGGCAAGCAGATTTCTGTTGTGCAATTGTTTGAATTTCAGGCCACGTGCGATCACTTGAACTACTTTATTTTACTTAATCATGTATTGACCTGAGAGTTAAAAATCAAAAATTTTTGAGGCCACAATTCATCATTTATATTTGTATGATATTTTATGATTTACAAAGCATTGATCATGTTATTTTATATTTAGGTGAAAAATAATGCTTAAAACGTCAGCTGTTATAGAAAGGCTCATCAATTCCCCCAAACAGTTACAAGAGATAAGACACAAATAGCATTTTGACAGTTATAAAAATAAATGTAAGGATGATACATTAACCTGCTCAGGTTACCCATTCATCCAGTAAAAGAGCTTCCTAACCATTCGCTTAAAAGTGCACAAGCCTATGTTCTTAGTATTTACGGTATATGTTTCCAACCTGTAATTTCAATAAACATCATAGTTGACTAGATGCATTTAAAATTTAATGTTTTTAAAGGCATGAAATTGTAATAAACTGTAAATCCTTCTGTGCCGTGAATTAAAATAGTCACCTATATAGAGTTGACTTAGTTGTTAATAAAAAATATTCATTAGCCTATCAAAAATTGCCTTCAAAAATAATATGTTCCATGAGAGACTCCTAACTCTGGGAAATGAACAAGGGGTGCTAAAAAGGGAGGTGGGCGGGGGGTGGGAGTGACTGGGTGACGGGCACTGAGGGGGCACTTAATGGGATGAACACTGGGTGTTATGCTATATGTTGGCAAATTGAACTCTAATTAAAAAAATATGTAAAAAAATAAAAAATAAATGGAAAAAAATAATATGTTCTAAGATAGGAAATATAAGGTTGAAAGTTCTGTCTTTAATTATAGTAATAAAAGCCAAGAGAGTATGGATTTTTGACATTTTTATGTGAAAAGTGCAAACCACATTTGAAGAGTTAAGTTTTGACACTTGTAAAGTGTCAAAAAATTTGACACTTCTAAAGACCAACGTTCTCACTCTCCCGGCATTGACTGACAGACACAGACGGGTCACTTAATTCCTCCCATTAACAGAACAGAGAAGGGAAGGGCTCTTTTTCCTTAGTTCCAAATATAAACATGAGTTGGGTGACACACACCCCTGAGTTCAGATTTGTGCATTCGGGAAGGCACGGTCCCTGCAAAGCCTTCTGCCCTTCTAAGTCTTTATAAAAATACAATAATTGAAGTTAGAATGACCATTTAATCATTCCCTCTCCACTCTAGTGAAATATTATTGAGCACCATTGTTTTCCAGGCATGTCATAAGTGAACTCAGTGGGTTTAAAAAGCATAAAGTGGCCCTGTCTTGATGGAGGTGTCATTATAGAGGTGGTGGTTATAAACTTTAAGGAAGCAAATAAATTAATTCCAGAATGCAAATAACGTCAGGCTGCAACAAATATGCTATGAAAGAAATAAGACAGACTGATATAACAGAGTGACTGGGAAGAGGGTAGATATGTCGGATTTGGAGGTCAGGAAAATTATCTCTGAGGAGGTGATCTTGTGCAAAAGTCTAGATATAGAGCAATCCAGACAGAGGGTGCAGACGTGTTTGTTTGTTTGTTTAAGATATTATTTATTTACTTGAGAGAGAAAGAGAGAGAGAGCAAGTGAGAGAGAGCACAAGCAGGGGGTGAGGGGGGTCAGAGGAATTGGGAGAAGCAGACTCCTCCCACTGAGTAGGGAGACCAATGAGGCCCTCACTCCCAGGATCCTGGGATCACCACCTGAGCCGAAGGCAGACACTTAACTGACTGAGCCACCCAGGTGCCACGGTGCAAAGTATGGATGAAAATAAAGACATTCACTAGAAAGAATAAAGTGGGTAAGACATTTCAGTAGAAGAGAAGACCAATTTGGGCAAAATGATAGCTGTGAGATCCAGATAAACCATCCTGCCATTGAAACAGATTCATCAGAATTTCCAGTTGTCTTACTGCAGAAACGTTTGAACGAATATCACCATTTTCCATGACCCTCTTCTCCACTAGATATAAAGTTTATCTTGCCTCCCTGAACAATACCACTGCAGAGGGGCAGGGAACTTAGGCAGCAATGTGATAAGTCATGCCAAATTTTAATAGTTAAAAATGACACTTGATTTCCTTATTTGGGGGAAAATATGGATCCCAAGGAAGCCACTTGTCCTTGTAGAACTCTAAGCATTAGAGAACAGCTATTTCCCTTTGGAATTTCTTGCCAGCTGTATTTAGCAGATCTCTACCGTATTGAAACACAGCCCTCTTTCCCATTTTTATATCCTTCTATGCCAGAGCATTATTTTTTTTTTCAGAGCATTATTTTTTATCACAAACTGAAGTACAAGACTCACTGTAATCCCTTCACCTGCGTAAGAGTTCATGTTGTTAACTTTAAAATGTTAAAGGAGCAATCAGAGGAAAACATTCATTTAGGAAACTAGAAGAAAAAAGTTCAAATAAATGCTAAGACTTTATAATGTAAAAATCAGCTACTTATGGTTTCTAAATTTTGTAAAACACTGAGGAAATGGTGCTGCTTTTTTGAAAAACATTGCAGGGCACTGAAAAATCTCCAGCAAAGTAATTGATGCTACTCAATAAATAAATAAATGCAAAAAATATTAACTGACTTTACAGCAAATGTTTTATAGATAGCCTGTTAAAGGCATCATAGTATAGAGAAAAGGAAGCACACACAGGCTTTTTTTTTTTTAAAGATTTTATTTATTTATTCATGAGAGACACAGAGACACAGGCAGAGGGAGAAGCAGGCCCCATGCAGAAAGCCCGACGTGGGACTCGATCTCGGGTCTTCAGGGTCACGCCCTGAGTCAAAGGCAGGCACAAAACCTCTGAGCCACCCAGGCGTCCCCACACAGGCTTTCAAGGTAGCCAGAAAGGGATTAAAATCCTGGTTCTTCTCCTTGAATTTTGTGAGCCTCAGGTTTTCCTCTTTAAGAGTGAGATGAGGGGTACCTGGGTGGCTCGGCGGTAAAGCACTGGCCTTTAGCTCAGGTGAAGATCCCAGAGTCCTAGGATTGAGCCCCGCATTGGGCTCCCTGCTCAGCAAGGAGTCTGCTTCTCCCTCTGCCTCTGCCTCTGCTTGTGCTCTCTCCTCTCTCTCTCACCCCCCCCTCCCAAACAAACAAAATCTTAAAAAAAATAAAAATAAAAATAAGATGAGACTAATTTAATCCCCCGGTCTGCTTTTAGGATCAGTGGGGCTCATTATTTTAAAGGACTTGGCAGATGAAAATTGCTCTATAAAAACTAGTCTTTTCTAAAAAGCCAGCCTGCCATCCCCTAGCATGAGTGCACAGGGAACACTTCTTCCCATAATAGTCAATCTTCCAGCACTCTTGATATTTCTGTTTGTTTCATGAATTTTATTTATTATGAAGGTCAAGAGATAAAACTGTGGCATAGAGTTTAAGGGCGGATCCCCTTAAGATAATCAACATTTCATTTTTACATTTTTTCTGTAATATTTGGCCTCTGAAATTCTGTTTCATTTGGTAGCAAAGGAAACCTTTCTTTTCCCCCCCTCAGCCCATTAGTATGGTTTCATCAAATTTTCGAACTGGACCAATATACTTATGAAAGTTAAACTTCCTGCACATCATACTTTCAACATTTAAAAATCTCTATAAAGTGCTAAAACCTTTTTTATTTTTATTTTCCTCAGCTTTATTGAGATATAATAAAGTATCAAGTTACTTCTTAATGTTATTAGTTAAGCAATTCTCTACCAAAATTACTTATGTATTTTTGCATTACTTTAAAAAAATAGTTTTTCCATCAGCCTAATTGCTCCTGATTCATTTTCAAGTATGTTTAGGCTTATTTGGAATATTTTATCAGGAAAAATGAATAATCTTTTATATTTCATAGTCTTAGGAAATAAAGTGTTAGTTTAGAAGAGCAAAGGCTGTATAGATTGAACTCCTTTGGTATAAAAAAAGAGTCTAAAGATCACAGCTCTGAAATAGTACCCTGGGGGGAGGCTATTAAGCTGGAAGAGGCAGTGTTTGTAAGCAGAAAAAGAGGGGTGAAAGTAAATGGGTGAGGTGTTAGGACTCAAACCATAGATATTCATTAAATTTTACATCCTCTCTCTATAGTTTTCTGCTTGCACACAAACACACCCAGGTGTGTAATGGAATAAAAGGTCATAATAGTTAAGGCTCAAAGGAGTTTTGTGCCAAAAATTTGAAATGAATGACCATCCCATATGACTGTTAAAATATTCATGTGATGAATCATCACATAATCATATAATGAAAAGAGGTCGTCTTTTTCAAATATGTTTTTCAAATATGTTGATTAATATAGTGGTTCTGTTTTTAATTATTTTTAGCAAAATAGCAAATATTAGGAAGCAAGTACAAGGCAAAGTGGACCTTCTACTATGAGTTCATGAGCTTTTGGCCAAACTGAGATTCTTAAGTCTAGAATGAAGGAAGCCCAACAATCAATTCTGACTAATGATCCACTTGAGTTAGACCACAACAGATCAACTAATCCAATCCTCCACAAAATAGAATCAAGTGGTGGTCATTGGGCATTTATTGACACTGGACAGTTAAGAAAGAGTATAAGCTTTGGAGTTAGATCTAGATTTAAACTCTAGGCTTATGGGATGTAAGCTTCCATTTACAAGTTTTGTAACCTTAGGAGGTGTCTTCACCTCTAGAAAGCCTTCTTCTAACGCAGAATACAGATTTTAATGCCTAATTTGGTTACTGTAAGAATCAAATGAATTAGTGCATGTAAAGTTTTCAGCACAGCCTTGAGACATACTGGGCCCTCAATATATGGTACTTAAAAAAAAAAAAAAAAAAAAAAAGCTCCCTTTAAGTAATAGCTCCTTCTCAATATATGGTACTTTAAAAAAATAGAGCGTAGAATGGAAGCGTAGACTCTCCCCACAATGTTCATGAGCCATAGTCCACTCTGTGGCTGGGGCAGTTGGCCATTGTGAGCCAAAAAGGGACAAACAATGTGTCTCTAGTCAGCTTTGCTATTGCACCTAGTCTTCCTCTTCCTTCAGGGAGCCCAGGCCCCTCAGACAATTCTAGAGTGTGAAGGGAGACACTCCCTAATGACCACCATGGTATGAAAAAGCATTACTATGGAAGCTCATTTTTCTGCTTGTACTCCTTTGAACATATTTAGAGCCTCAGATATGTGGATCCAGCCAGAGTCTGACACATGCTAATTGGTTTTCTTCGCCTACTTGGAAAGTCCCATAGATCTCCCTATCACTCAACAGGTGGCAATTCTCACCTCGGTTCTGGCTTAAATTGGGTTTACGAGAATTGTAGGTATAAAAGGAGAATTAGGGGATCACCCATCTCATAGCTCACATAGAGGGTATAGCAAAGAAAGCAACTGGACATGGGGCTCATGATGAAGTCTTGATTTCTTGGCTTCTTACTAGTTGTGGAGAAGTCCCTTAATAGCTCTCAACTATAAAATAATCATTTTTACTTGATAGGATTTGTGTGTGTGTGGTGGTAGTGAAATTGCCTTAAAAATCATAAAGAAGGGGGAGCCTGGATGGCTCAGTCAGTTAAGCATTTACCTTTGGCCTAGGTCATAATCCCGAGGTCTTAGGAGGGAGCCCCACATCTGGGTCCCTGCTTAGTGGGGAGCTTGCCTCTCCCTCTCTCTCTGCCTGCTTGTGCTCTCTCGTTCTCTCTGTCAAATAAATAAAATATTTTTTTAAAAAAATCAAAAGAACGATTTCTATTCCAGTAGAGCTGAATTTGACGTGTAAAATAAATATTGGGCTATCTTCAATTTCAATATTAATAATACTATCTCCATGGGCAGCCCAGGTGGCTCAGCGGTTTAGCGCAGCCTTCAGCCCGGGACATGATTCTGGAGACCCGGGATCGAGTCCTGCGTCAGGCTCCCTGCATGGAGCCTGCTTCTCCCTCTGCCTGTGTCTCTGCCTCTCTCTCTGTGTGTCTCTCATGAATAAATAAATGAAATCTTTAAAAATAATAATAATACCGTCTCCAGTTACGAATTCCAATATTGCTCTAAAATGAAGGACTTTATTCTCATCCTGTGTGTCTATGAAATGTACTTTATGGATAGTATATATTACAAAGAATTAATTTTCCAATCACTAATTCTAATTTGCAATTACTAGTTGCAATCATCCTGTAAACGTACCCATTATTCTCCTTACTAAAATAGTGTTGGTATTATTGCTGAAGTATCCAGCAAGTGTGACATTGGAAATATCAAGTGCACAAATCCAATTTTACTTTTGGAAATCCAAAGACTCATAGGGGATATTATTCAGCTATATCATCTACTCACATGAAAGAAACAGAGCTTGGTTTTATAAAACCTATGATTTTGATATTTCTTTCTTACAATATAAGAAAATGAAACAATTGGAACTGCTCTGACCTTTGTGGGCTTTTTTTTACGAGCAGCTTTTTTTTTCTTAACTTATCTACACTTCCTGATAGGCAGAGATGATGATATAGTGGCTTATTAAAGGCAGAGAAGTTTCTATAAAAACCCACAAGTGGTAGTTTCAGTTGTTTACCACTTGCTGACTCTCAGTCAGTTATTCCAGGTATTATCTTTGTTTGCAGCAAAGAAAACTAAGTAGAAGATCATGTCGAGCTCCAACTGGGGATATGATGACAAAAACGGTAAGAGTTCTTCTGCTCCTGTAGATCAAAGTAATAGCTCTTTGACTTTTCCAATAAAAGAGGTATTGAGCGGGCACCTGGGTGGCTCAGTGGTTGAGCACCTGCCTTTGGCTCAGGTCATGATCCCGGGGTCCTGGGATCAAGTCCTGCATCGGGCTCCCCATAGGGAGCCTGCTTCTCCCTCTGCCTGTGTTTCTGCCTCTCTCTGTGTCTCTTGTGAATACATAAATAGGGTCTTTAAAAAAAAAAGAGGTATTGAGCATTTTAAAAAATAAATTATATAAGTAAAATAAAATAACTTTAGTCATAGGCTAAAGGTTTGAACTGCCTGACTTGAATGACTAAAATAACTTTGCATATACTCTTAGCACTTGTCCTTTGAAATACGGTTGTTCACAAAATGTGTTCTCCATCTCTTCCTCTCTCTCAATCCCTCTCTCCATATATGTGTGTGTGTGTCTATTAGAAGTCTATTACTGATAGTAAAATATTTATAGTTGTGTTGACAAATACACTATTTTATAGGATAGTATAGAAAAGTGCATTCTCAAATGTTGAATTTTCGTTAAGCTAAACAGAATACCATTTAAGATGCCTGAATAAATTGTAGTCTAATAAGCAAAGAGCTACTTATACTCCTAAAACTTGGAGTCAAACACTTAACAAGTTTTTGATTGTATGCACGTGTTTGCCTTGATAGGTCCTGAACAATGGGGCAAGCTGTACCCCATTGCAAATGGAAATAACCAATCTCCCATTGACATTAAAACCAGTGAAACCAAACATGACACCTCTCTTAAGCCTATCAGTGTCTCCTACAATCCAGCCACAGCCAAAGAAATAATCAACGTGGGACATTCTTTCCACGTAAACTATGAGGACCATGATGACCGATCAGGTGAGCCAAAAGACCTTTCTGATTATATTGTCTTTGACTCTACTAGGAAAATTTAAACAATAGGACTTTAAAAAACACAAACGCCATCTTCAGTCTTTTTGTGCACATGTGTAGTGCATATGTGTAAATTTGTGCACTCTGGTGAAGCATCCTGGACTTTTGCAAAACCCCCAAGTGGTAAAGATGATTTTTGGAACCCCACAGCTCTGTCTTTTTTAGCTCTTCTCGTCCATAACACCATTCCATCTCTTCTGGTCTCTAGTAACTTTGCATTCATTTCACATTCTCTGAATAAACTGAGTTTTTTCCAAGAAGTTCTAATAAGCCATCACGGTGAATACAGAAACTGAAAAGGCAAATATTTTCTAATTGGAATGAGGATGGAGGAGCACAATAGGAAAGAGAAATGGAGTGAAGAACAGATTTACTTCTTGCAGCCAGAAAAATGACTCTATCATTATAAAGTGCTTGGGTACCAGTAAGAAAATGAGTCATACGTAAACCTTGCAAGATTTATTCTGTTCATAAGTATACTCTTCTATCTCCCTCTCCCCTACAAGACTGTAGTGACTGAATTCTTCATACCTCAGAACTTAGCACATTTTCTGCTACACGGTAAGATTTTCATAAATGTTTCTTAAATAGTTTATTAAATGGGCAGCCCAGGTGGCTTAGTGGTTTAGCGCCACCCGAAGCCTAGGGTGTGATCCTGGAGACCCTGGATGGAGTCCCACGTCGGGCTCTCTGCATGGTGCTTGCTTCTCCCTCTGCCTGTGTCTCTGCCTCTCTCTCTCTCTGTGTGTCTCTATGAATAAATAAATAAATAAATCTTTTTTTAAAAAGTTTATTAAATGATAATTTCATAAGACAGCTCTACTGACAAAAGGCGAAACTTGGAGCTACGTCCATTGTTAATATTAGATTAGATCTGGTATTATGTGTGTTTAATTAATCATATGATTACATAGACTCTTGAAAATGACAGTCATTCAATATCAAAATTTTTAAAGTGCCCCCATTGCCCCACTGGCACTTTCTCTTAGTCCCTGGACAGGCGTTCTCAACAAAGTTGTTAACATACACGTTATGTCTTGACTAGTTGCAAAGTATGTGATGTGTAATTTGTTACTCAAAATAAATTACTAAAGATCTTAATACTACCTACATAGTCTTTGTTGAAAGAATGAATGAATGAACTTGCAAAGTTAAAGCAGATTCAGGAAAATCTCTTTTCAGGAAAAATTCAGGGAAAGCCCTGTAAAACTATAATTCGCTTACCTTCCCATATACTTCCTTGGCAGCAGAAAAAGGTAAAATTAGGGGCACCAATGTGGCTCAGTTGGTTAAGCATTCAACTCTTGATCTCAGCTCGGGTCTTGTTGTAAGGATTGTGAGTTCAAGCCCCATGTTGGGCTCCACACTGTGTGAAGTCTACATTTAAAAAGAAGAGGGAAAAAAATTTTTTTTAAAAATAAAAAGAAGAGGAAAAAAAGAAAAAGATAAAAATTACAGCTCATGTGCTGAGAACTGTATATAATAACCCAATGCAATGGTCAGGGACACATCATATACATAAATGCCATCATCGTGGATATAAGGGAGAAAATCCCACAAGAGAAAAACTTTGGCATTAGTGTTTGTTCTCAGTTCTAGCTAATCCAATTTAGTGTTGGTTTATATTCAATGCAAAGATAAGCAGGAGCTTGTGATCATAAAACTAACGGTAATTCCTTTCTTCTTCTAGTGCTGAAAGGTGGTCCTCTTTCTGCAAGCTATAGGCTCTCTCAGTTCCATTTTCATTGGGGGAGCACCAATGACTATGGTTCTGAACACACAGTGGATGGAGTCAAATATTCTGGAGAGGTAATGTCACTTAGTAAGTGAGAGATAATTACACTGAGAATTGCTTTCAGAAGCAGCTGCTTGGTTGCATAAGTCACCATTATAAGGGCCCCAAAGGAATGAGCTTTCTCATCCCTAGAAGGAACTCCCAGGCCCTATTAAAATCAAACACACACATACTAAGTTTGGTAACAGAAGGAAATTTTTTTATGTGAAAAAGGCAACTTGGAGTTGAGCTCCTGAGCCCAAGAACCATCACTCTCTTCAGGATGCCTCAAAAAACTGTTACCTCCACATCAGGCTAGGCTCAAGAGGAGGCTAATGCTTTCCTTTAAAGCTCTGACTCTGAGCTGACCATACCATTTGCTTCCTATTCAAATGTTCAAGTTTGGACACACCGATTTCTAAGAAATCTAAGTCAATGATCTTCTCATCTACTTTAAGAAAAATAAAAATAATCCAAGCTAGAGATGAGAGGTGCTTAGCCACAAAATTCAACATGTGACTGAGGCCAGGAGGGAAAATGAGAGGGAGAGCAGGAGTTGGGGCAAAGAGAGGAAAAGGAGAGAGAAGGAAAAGAGAGAGAGAAAGAATGTGAGAGAAAGAGAGCAAGCAAGAGAAATTAGGTAAGTGGTATGGGGAGAATTAACTAATGTAAAGTAATATGATTGACCAAGTGATCTCTTTACATTAGGAGATCAAAGAAGGATTCTTTCAGTAATAGCATTTGTGTTCAGCCCTAATTCAAGACAAAAGGCTGCCATTGACAGATTACAGAGGACATTCCAGAAAAAAATCAGCAACTAATGCAAAAAAACTTGAAGTTATAAATTGAATGAAGAAGTATAATCTATGAGATGTGCTGAGAGATGGCTGTTGATAAGTGGGGAAAGTAAGAAATCAATGATAGCTGTTGTACTTTTTGATTGAGCAATTAGGTAGATGGTGGTCCCTTTTCCAAAAATGGGAAAATTAAAGAGTTTTGGCAAAGAAAAAGTCAAGAGTTGTACTTTGGCCATGTTCAGTTTGAGATACCTATTAGACATCCATGCGGGGATATCAAGAAGATACCGAGATGACATACTGGATATTCAGATCTAGAGTTCCATAGAGAGGTTAGGCTAGAGATGATGATTCGAGAGGTGCCTAGATGTGCTTAAGAGAATGTGTTTTGGGCCAAGACCCTCAGATTGTCCAGGAACCCCTTCTCATAAAGTTACTAAAAAGTACCTCACCTGACAGGTGTTATTTCAGTTCTGTTGAAAACTAGTTAGTTGGAATTCCTGATCTTTTCATACCAAAACAATTTTTAAAAAGAAGTAATACTGAATAGTTGTGATATTACTGGAAAAGAAATTTTATTCACTGGTTCCATAGAAATTGCAAATTGCCTGCTCTACTCAATGTACATAACCCTTCTTAAGAGTGAGAACATAACCCTTCCTATCTGCTGGACCCAGGTTCACATAAACGTTATCTAAGCCAAACACATCTTCATCTATTAACAAGTTAATTTACAACGTTCTCTCTTCACAATGGTATAAATAACTAACTGACCACATTATTATTTTTAGCTTCACATAGTTCACTGGAATTCTTCAAAGTACTCCAGCTTTGCCGAAGCTGTCTCACAGGCTGATGGTTTGGCAATTATTGCTGTTTTGATGAAGGTGAGTTACAGAGAGTTACAGAGATCGGCTAACACTATTTCTTACCAATCAGACACCAAAATAGTATAAAATAAGGCAAAAAGATATTTGAGTCTTTCTTTTTTGAAAATGTTTCCATTCTACTCATGGCTACAGGTGAGCAAACAGCTCCCTAGTACTTTGCTGCTTTGATTTCTCTTGGCTTCTACCTTCTTAAGAGAATTAAGTTTCAGGTAGGGATAGAATGGGAAGGTGTTGGAGGGAGAGGGAACTTCTATACTCCAAATTTTCCAAATTCCTTTTCCTCTAAACTTCCTATTTCACAGGCTCAGGAATTTACCAATTTAATGCATCATTAGGAAAAAAATATTAAGAGGATTATTGTCCCATAAAGAAAGTTCAGTTAAGGTTTAAAATGGCTGGTGTTGCTTAAATCCTCTCTAGGAGAGTCCCTGAAAAGTTCTATAGGGAAGTTATTATTGAATTGGGTATACTTGGGTCTTTTGGGTTCTGCTCCCCAAATTCCAATGTGCAGATATCCCCCACACCTCTAGCAAGCAATTCTTGGACACCAGCAGGCATCCAGACATTCAGCTCAATTTTGACAGTGTCCATGCAGAGATAGCCTCAGGTTCCACAGGTTGAGGGTTCAGACTTACAAGATTGCAAGTTCCCCCGCACACCTCCGGTGTCAGTCTGCAGCCCACATTGTTAGTGGGGCTTCCGACTTGACTGACTATAAATCAGAGTTTCTCATGACCTCTTCCTTGGCTTGGAAGAGGTTAATTAATTTGCTAGCACAGCTCGCAGAACTCAGAGAAACATTTTACTTACTAGATTACTGGTAATTACACAAGGATATAACTCAGATGGAAAAGATGCACAGAGGAAGGTATGGGCAGAGGCAAAGAGCATCCTCGCCCTATCCAGGCCTACTGTCTCCCCTGTATCTCTCCAAATTCACCCATCTGGAAACTCTCTCTACCCAGTCCTTTTGGGTTTTTATGGAGACTTCGTTATTTACCCACGACTGATTAAATCATTGGCCTTTGGCAACTGATTCAAGCTCTAGTCTCTGTCCCCTCTCCCGTCCCCAGAGGTCTGAGGGTAGAGCTGAAAGTTCCAACCCTCTAATCGCATAGTTGGTTCTCCTGGCATCCAGCCCTCATCCTTAGATTCAGTTCAAAAGTCCCCCCAGTCAACATAACAGAAGATACCTTTATCACTATCACTTAGGAAATTCCAAGGGGTCTAGGAGCACTGTGTCATAAACAGGTTTCTTATTATAAATATCGCACTTAGGTGGCTAACTTTTGGAATTATAGTGATTCTAGTTAACCTTTATTGATCACTTACAACGCACCAAACACTGTACCGATTATAACTAATGAAACAGGCCCAAAGTAAGAGGTTGTGTTTGGTGTCACAGTTCCTGGATTTTGCTAAGTTCCGGGATTTTGACTTGTGTGTCCTTGAACATCTTGACCATATTAAATTAAAATCGAGCTTTTTGTTTGCCACTTTCCTTGTGCTGGGGCCAAACCACCAACATCCCAAGAAGTCAGCAAGAAGGAGAACAGCCTATCGAGAGAACTGATAAAAGTGAACTTTTGCATAGTGACCACTTCACCTGCCCAATCAGTGAAGTGCGAATCCCACCTTGCTGGTCAGCACACATGAACCCTTCTCAAAAACTACTTACGTGATCTTCCTTTTCTTCCACAAATACCCCGAGTCTCTGTCCTGAAATTGGAATGCTATTTGGGTTTCTACCCCAATCTGTGTGCCCTGAATTGCGATTCTTTGATCTCCAATAAACGCGTTGCCCCTTGAGCCAGTTTCTTGTTTTTTGGTTGACAGCAGTTACACATCATGAACAATTCATTTATAGAGCACAAGGGCCCTCAAGGACCTACGCCAAGCAAAATTCCCTCTCTAAAAGCAGAAAGAAAGTGTCTTCCCTTCCTTCAGTTACTGTTTTTAATAGGGAAAAAAAAAATTAGCTAAACATAGTTTGACTTTATTACAATTTCTAACTCACATTTTTTTTTTTATCTCCAGATTGATCAAGCCAATCCAAAACTGCAGAAAGTGCTGGATGCCCTAAACGCAGTTAAAACCAAGGTCAGTAGACTAAATATGTTAGTTTAAATCAGAGGATAAGAATCCACAGAACTACTGAAATCGTTTAGTCACATATTTGAAGTGGAGAGTAGGAAACCTAGAGCAGAAGCTACCAATTTGAAAATCAAGGTACTACTTAGATATTGTTTGCTTCTGGGAAAGTCTCTGACTAAGGCATTTGATTTGTTTTGATTTTTTTTCTCTTTCCCAGTTATTTTCTTTTATCTATCTATTTTAGCAGGATGAAGTCTATAGAAGAACAGATTCCACAGCCATTTACATTTTCTTTAAAAACTATATCCAACTAAAAAGTGATTTTTTTTCCCCATTTCATGAAGAAAATTGTCTGTCTCTTCAGTGGTACAAAAATGCAGGAGTTAAGAGTATCCTTTTGAGATACCATTAATATGCCACTGACAAACAATCAAAACAGAAAATAGGAATAAATGGAATAAGGCTAAAACATAACCAATGTGCATGCTAATAGTTTTGCCACGGGAACAGTAGCTGGCATCATTCCTATAGAAATAATAAATGTCTTATCCTGGAAGTGAAATATCTTTTAGAGAGTGTAGATTATTTTAAAGCATTTTAAACTTTATGTTCAACCAAATGAGGAAGGAAGAAGATTGGTTGGCCAAAATGTCAGTGTAGCAAATTTTCAGTCTTCTATTATTTTTACTGCTTATATCTACAAACACACCAGTGTATATTGTGTAGTAGAAGATGTAAATTCTCAGCTAAAATATCAAAACAACATATATACCAAAATAATATAACATAGATATCATATATGTATATGATATAAGTATTTTAAATCACGATATAATAATATATTACTTTTCTTTTTTCTTCCAGAACAAACGAGCCCCATTCACAAATTTTGACCCTTCTATTCTCCTTCCTTCATCCCTGGATTACTGGACCTACAATGGCTCTCTGACTCATCCTCCCCTTTATGAGAGTGTAAGCTGGATCATTTGTAAGGACAGCATCGGTATCAGCCCAGAACAGGTAACGTATCAAAGGTGAAAGAGGGGAAACTGGTAGTGCAAAGCACGAGTATCACTTCAATTCAGAGCACTAACGGGGAACATTATGACGTCAAATAGATTTTTTAGAAGTTTGTAGTCTATTCCTAGTGGAAAAGATTCATTTCTGACATGGCTCTGTTGAACAATCAAAAAGAAATGTGTATTATAATGCTGTTTTATACTTTATGTAGAAAAAAAAAATGGGAGATTCTGAACTCCTGCTGTCTTTTCCAATGTAATAAGGGAAAATCCAGCCTTGTTAAGTGTCTACCTAGGAGTCTCATAAGCAAAGAAAAGATTGTCCCTGGAAGTTCTACTAAAATTTGGGGGAAGTATGGTTCGCAACTGACATACCCTGAGAGTTGACAAAGGGTTTTTGTTCTTCTTTGAAACTTCTGTTATTAACTATCCAGCAAAATATGTCCTTAATTATTGTTTATAATTATGATAATAATAACTGCCTTTGATTGAGCGACCTCTTTTACTAGGTGCCTTACAAACATGTTTTGCCAGCCAATTCTCATAACAGACCTATAGGACAGGTGATATCTGTAGCCTACTGGTAATGGACACTTACTTTTGAGCTTATGCTACATGCCAAGCACTATTCTAAGAACTTTGTATCTATTAACCTATTTAATCTTCACAACAACCCAGTGTAAGTGGCTGATGGTGTTTCATATTTTTCCTATCAGCTATTTAATGGGCCTGTTCCATACTACATTATGCATGTATAATTTCACCTATATTAACTCTATACTTAGGATTGAAACGTTGAGGGCACACCATTTTTTTTTTTTTAGGTGTAGTCATTATTTTCACTTTTGGTGGAGTCAGCGATTTTTTTTTTTTCACATCTCCGTGGTTTTATAGGCCAGTTGATGTTTTGTGGAACTCTTAGAAAGTTTGTCTACATTCAATGACAGGGGTTTTTGGGTACCTTTGTAAGGTGATGTCTTAAGTAGAAGGTAGGAATATATTTTGGGATGGGAAAGTGATTATTCTGAGAGCTCATAAATTATCATACATTGTGGCTTAAAAAACAAGCCTTCAGCCATAGCTTCAGTCACTCTAAAGAGGTTAGATTTCTAGCAGAATAGGACATAAATAGAACAAATTGATGGTTGCAGATGGGAAGAGGTTGGGGGATGGATATAATATAATAGATGAAGGGGAGTGGGAGGCAGTTATGGAATGAATAAGTCACAGGGATAGAAAGGTATAGCACAGTGAATATAGTCAATGTTATTGTAATTTTACTATATGGAAACTCAGCCAAGGTAGCCAGGTTGACATTCTGAGAAAGTTGGCATTCGAATCCAGTCAATCATTAACAATTTAAACCAAATACCTAGTTCAAATAAATATGTAGGAATTTTTGACTTCCTCCCTTCCCATTGATGAGACTATTGCAATCAGCAACTTAGTTTTCTAAATATCAGTGCATTACTAATACTGGAAATAAAGTCCTTTGTATAACTTTAATAGCCTTTGATTCTTTAAATATTTTATCCCTCTTCCCAGCTGGCTCAGTTCCGAAGTCTTTTGTCGAATGTTGAAGGCGACCAAGCTGTCCCTATTCAGCACAACAACCGACCACCCCAGCCTCTTAAGGGCAGAATAGTGAAAGCTTCATTCTGATGGGACCAGGAGGGAACTTCTGCTTCCTCAAGGAACACTGCCCTGCTTCTGACATAATCCAGTAAAACAATTTTTAAGAAACACACTTATTTCAATACTAGCAAGGCAGCATAGCTGCAAATTTAATCTGTAAAGTTAAGTTTTAATTTTTATTCTTAATGCTTAACTCAAATAATAATCTATAAGCTTGTGAAACTTGTGACTGAATTCAAGTTTATTTTGTGGAATTCTCTATGATTGCAATTAAAGTATACCTAACAATTTCTTAGTGATTTGTATCTGTTTCCATTTTATTCAGTTTAGCTGAACTAGTAAAATAACTTTATCCCTTTCTTGTCTATTATGTACCCTATTTTTTTATATTAAATTTCTGTCCCATTTACATTCAAAAATCTTAAGTGCCCTATTTGCAATATTATTTTGCCTCAAATGTAATAACCTGAGAGTAGCTTGAGATGAAATATTGAGAAATTCATCTTCTTACTCTTGAAGGCAAATATACAGCTAAGATGACAACTATATATAATATTATTATACTGGCCCAGTATTGCTATAATTTATGTTTTCTGTGATAAAAATGGTATCTTTTAGATGGGAAGATGTTGCCTCTGGTTATTGCTTCCACTTTTCTTCCTCCCATTAGCAAAGCCAATGGCCCTCCTTGCCCCCATTATCATAACTAGTTAGCTTGAATAGAGAATCTGTAATTCAAAATTTGAAGAAAATTCACCAGTGAATCATTTATAAAAATGATGAGTCATTTGGATTTATCATATAATATCATATTATATAATCATATAAAAACAATGGTCTTTAAGTCAGACCATCCCTTAACCTGAAGCCAGTTCTTTCTGAAGCCCTATCTACATCCAGAATTTAAATCTTTTACCTAGTGTATAGTCTTGTGATTTATTTCAGTTTCCTTATTGGTGACTAAATATAAAAAATCATATTAGAGAGCACTTGGGTGGCTCAGTTGGTTAAGTCACTGCCTTCAGCTCAGGTCATGATCTTAGGGTCCTGGGATTGACCCCCGCCTTGGACTCCCTGCTCAGTGGTGAGCCTGCTTCTCCCTCTCCCTCTGCTTCTCCCACCACTCATGTTCTCTCTCTCTCTCTCTCTCAAATAAATAAAATAAAATGTATTTTTTAAAAATCATATTAGAGACCAAAGCCTATATCCATTCCAATGTCTTAGTGTTGTCTGTTACAGAATCAGTCAAAACTTCTAAATAAATATAAACACAGTTTAAAAAGACGGATCAAGTAGATTTTTCATTGGTCTGAAGGAGTCTTTGTATAAAGATTGTGTTAAAGCTGTACTAAGAGACTTCTTTTGAATTTTTGTTCTGGAGCCTAGAATTTAAAGAATCCTATTTATTAAGATGTAATAGAGCCAAATAATACTTTAGCTCTGCACCCATAAGCATTGCATAATAGAAAATACTTTCTTTGCAAAAGTAATCTGTGTATTTTACTATATATTTGCCAAATATTGAGAAAGTCTGTCCTGCGATCTCCTAATATCATGAGTCACATTAATAAGATTTTAATTCTACAGTTATCAAAGGTCATCATGAGAACCAAAGACAGAGGGGTATGAGTTTAATTTGAAAAATACATCTGCATAAGGTATAAAAGGTATAAAATATTTTTTTGCAGAAAGATATCTGCAAAGAATATCTCCTCGGAACCCACAATGTTTGAAAATATTTTCTGGAAAGAAATTGAGCAATTAAAAAAACAAATTTCACAACAAGGACCTGAAAAATACTTAATGGCCATATATTTTTTAAGAACATTAAAACTGATTCTTGAATTTAAATATAAATCTCCAAGTCGTGCTATGGAGCGGGCAAAGAATTGACAGAAGATATATGATGGCCATCAAACTTTATCCCTAAGCTGACTGCCAACTGGGGAGCATGTTTCCCCCTATTGCTTCTGCCAGAATTTCACTTATTTGGCAGAACTCACAAGGTGCATTATGGGGGCTTTCCACATTTCTCTGAAGTAGCCGATAAAAGCAGCTGTTGAGAGAAGATATGTGGACAAGGCATTGGATCATCTGAGAAAGCAACTCATATATTTCTTTGACCCACCCTCCTGCTGTGTGCCCTCTTCCCTTGCCAACTTTGGTAAATAATTTGAACATCTTGCAAGGATTGCAATGATTTTCTGATTTTTCCATGATGTTGGGCAGCTGACCTTCTTCCAATCATCGAGAATGACAATGGCAGCTGAAAGGCCCAGCACAGACAGGCTCAAGGGTAGAAGGTGCTTCTACTCTCTACCACTTTCTGTCTTCTACAGCTCCACCACTCCTACTCTTGCTTTCAGAAATAGCATGCTGAACATTTATGGCATCCTTTTGCTGATTTGTGAGTCCAAGATAGTTTCTAAATTGTTCATTTCTGCACATTTCAGAAAATAACTCTAAGACCATTAAATTCATCAAAGAGAATTAGGGAAAAATGAAAGGAAAGGAAATAAACATCTTTAAATTTAATTTTTTACATGACTCAAAAGAGGAAATTTCTATTTCTTATAACTGGTTACTCTCTTATCAGTAGTTCTTCATCATTTTGGGGTCACAGATTCCTATAAATATGTAAGTAGAGCAATGAAACTTCTCTCTACCTCCCTGAAAATGAAAAGAATTAGATACAATCAAAATTTAGTATGGAGCTTTAGAGTACTTAGAAACTTAACACTTTTCTCCCTTCCCCATCACAAAGTCAATCCTAGACCACAGATAGGATTCTGGCTCTAAACTACAAAAAGAAGTTGAACTACAGTGGGACTCCAGGTCTATCTTGCTTCCTAATTTAACAATTATTTGTGCTTTTCCAAGTCATTCTTTACAACAGGTTTCTAGATGGGATGATGTATATATTCTAGCTTAGTTCATGAATTATCTTTTTCTCTTTTACAAATATTATTTTGAATTGGTATAGGGTCCCATTGCAGAAGAGATATAAAATGGATAAAAAAAAAAAGAGAATTCTTTCTTTGGTGAATTGTTTCATTTATTAGTGGATACACTAGCAAAAATTTACAAATGAGAGTAAAAAAGGCATAGAAAAAAAATTCAGTCAGAGATCTCATCAGATTAATAATGACTCCAAATCACTCTGAAAGTCATCAACATTCTTTGTATCTAAGACCACGAATGCATATGGAAATACTTATTTTATGAGCATAATCTTGATGGTTATCCATAAATAGTAAATGCTTAATTACACACTATTCCCTGTGAAGCACTCTAGTAGGATTTCCTTATTACTCTTACTAGATTTAGCTATTTTCAATCTCACTAGGTAGACAGAGACAGACACACATAGATATAAATGGATAAATGCATTGATTGTAGGACTGGTCTACTTTGACAAAATAGAAATGCAGGTACGGATATTTAACCTATTACAAGAATACAGTTCATTATGTGTTCTTAGAATTATACAGACACATTTACAAAGCTGAGAAGAAAATGCATAAAATAAAAAAAAGATTTTGATGAAATATACCATGCTTAAATAAGTTAGGAGAAATAGCCTTAAGAATTCTTGCTTACAAATCTTGATTTCAATAGAGAAGGTATTCATGGGAGTAACTTAGAGTCTTAAAGATATGTATATAACTCTCACACAGATCAAACTGGTGGTTGCCAGCTGAGGGAGAGGTAAGGGGATGGGAAAATAGGTGAGAGGGATTAAGAGATAAAAACTTCCAGTTATAAAATAAATAACTCATGGGCAGCCCAGGTGGCTCAGCTGTTTAGCGCCACCTTCGGCCCAGGGCCTGATCCTGGAGACCCAGGATCGAGTCCTATGTCCGGCTCCCTGCATGGAGCCTGCTTCTCCCTCTGCCTATGTCTCTGCCTCTCTCTCTCTCTCTCTCTCTCTTTCTGTCTCTCATGAATAAATAAATAAAATATTTTTAAAAAAATTTTTAAGAAATAAATAAATAAATAAGTCATGAGGATGTAATAGACAGCATAGAGACCATAGTCAATAATATTGTAATAGCTTTGTCTATGATAGATGGTAACTAGACCTATCAAGGTGATCATTTTGTATTGTACAAAAATATCAGATCACTATGTTTTACACCTGAAATATAACATTGCATATCAATTATAATTCAATTTAAAAATAAAGTACAAAAAAAGAATAAACCCCTAAAATAGGGGGGAAAGATATGCACATACTCTTATCTTGTACTTTAAGAGTATCTTTACTATCTTTATACTAAAAGTGAACTGATGGACAAAGAGGTCATGTTTGAAGGTGTTAGAATGCTCAGAGCACAAATGCACTTGCTAGAGGTTCCTCACAATGGCATCTGGGATGCTAATCCCTTTGCTATGAGAATGTAGAAATAGCAATTATGTCAGAGAGGAATAATGTTTAAGAGGCTTTATTTCTCCCCCCCCCCAAAGACTAGAGAATATACTTACCTCAAATCATCGATAAGTATTTTAATACGCTTCAGAGGCAGATACATGTTAAGCTGTTTGGCTGTGTCATTTTCCATCATGTTAGTAGATGACCTAAATTGCCAGAGAAACCAAACATGCATAACAGAATCACACCATGCAGAGATAATGTTTAGCTACTGAGAAAAAAAGACCCTTATCTTATCCACACACCAGAATAAATGCAAAGTAGTTACATTTTTCAATGAAATCAATATACTAGAAAAATAGGTAAATATTTAAATATATGATTGAAGAGCCTTCAAAACACCAAAGGTACAAACCAAGAAATAACAGAATAATTTATTGAACTATGAAAAACTTAGATACCTAGGTCAACCAAGAATAGTAAAAACAAAAATTAATGAAAATTAAAATGACAACTGGGGAAATTTTTTCTTTTTTTTTAAATTATTTATTTATTTATGATAGTCACAGAGAGAGAGAGAGAGAGGCAGAGACACAGGCAGAGGGAGAAGCAGGCTCCATGCACTGGGAGCCTGACATGGGATTCGATCCCGGGTCTCCAGGATCGCGCCCTGTGCCAAAGGCAGGCGCCAAACCGCTGAGCCACCCAGGGATCCCCTTTTTTTTTTTTAATTTTGGGGGGAAATTTTTTCAATGTAAATGACATCCACAGGAACAATGGCGTTGCTGTGAAAAACCTTTCACAAGTTATGAGCATAAAAATTGATTCCCAAAAGAAAATAGTATGAAGATATGAATAAGCAATCAGTAAAGAAGACAAACAAATGATCAATAAATATATGGAAACTGCTCAATCTTAATAATCGAAGAAGTACAGCAAGACAATACTCTCTGATTCTTTACATATATAATCAATAAATATTTAAAGTGACCCCATTGCCCCACTAGCACTTTCCCTTGGTCCTTGAACAAGCATTCTCAACAAAGGTGTCTTGACTAGTTACAAAGTATGTGATGTGTAATTTGTTACTCAAAATAAATTACTAAAGATCTTAATACTTACTGCATATAGTTTTTGTTGAAAGAATGAATGAACTTGCAAATTAAGGCAGATTCAAGGAAAGCCCTGTAAAACTATAATTTGCTCACCTTCCCATGTATTTCCTTGACAGTAGAAAAAGGTAAAATTAGGGGCACCGAGGTGGCTCAGTTGGTTAAGCTTTTGACTCTTGATCTCAGCTCAGGTCTTGATCTAAGAGTTGTGAGTTCAAGCCCCACACTAGCTGTGGAGCCCACTTAAAAAAATAAAATCATATAATAAAACCCTAGATTCAATATAAAGAGGGAGAGTTAAGGGGTAGTATTCCCACAGCTGGTGTCAAGCCTTCCCTAGCATAGAGTTCCCCACAGAACACTGTGAGAGCATCTCTCCACCCTCTCCTTTTCTGTCTCGTTTCATAATCCTTGAATGCCTCATTGATCTCTTCCTTTAGACTATAAACACTATAAAGATTGCCAAAAGAATGAGTGAGAGGGAAAAAAGCAGGAAGGCAGTGATTCATCTTATTACTTATCTTTTTATCTCTTGGAAGAACTCAAAAAGTTAGACCGTAGAATGAATGCTTAACGTATTCAACTTGAACACAGATGAGTTATTCTGGCTATAAAAAGGAATAATACATTGTCTCTGAAAATTAAACACTATCAGTCTAACAGCAGTTTCTGATTTCTAGGCAGAAGAAAAATCACAAAGGATAAACTATTGACTCAGGTGAAAAATGATACTGTAATTCTATTGTTATTTATTATTTCAAATGTATACTGTATTTTACATTTGGATAGCATTACACTAATGGTATAATAAAGATAAAGACAATAAGACACTGGATCCTATTTATTAATAAGCATCTAATGAACCCTGGTTTTATATTTCTTTATTTCTTCAACCATTTACTAGTGTTCACCACTTGGAGAGCACTATCCTAGTGCTGTTGTGAATAGAGAAATAGATTAAAATAGATTAAAATAGATCCAATCACAGAGGAGCTTATAATCTATTGGTGGAGACGTCCACGTTAAGAACTACAAACCAAAATAGAATGAAACATATACTGATATACATGCGATCAAATGCCTTAAGAAGGCAGAGGAAGAATGATTGAATCTTAACTTCCTCTTGCTGTCTATCCAGCCAAGTTTTTCTACCTCTATATGGGCTACAAATTTGCCCATCTACCTAGGCACACAACCAACCTACATCAACAAGTTGGAACACAATGGAAGGATTTGAAATCTATTGTCAGCCTTGTCTCCTGATATGAAGAATAGGCTAGGAGAATAGGTCTAACTCAGTGAAAGTCCATCTTGGCCTACTAAGTCAAATATGTAAGAGGTAAAGCCGCAGAAAAAAAGTAGTAGAGCTATACCAGCAACCAGATGCAAGATCCTAAAGAAATCCGGGACCAGTTGGAAAATCCGGAATGTGGTCACAAATCGAAGCTTGAGGTTGGGGAGTTAGACTTCAATTCCTGGGTAAAATAAAAAAATGGCTAAGTGCAACTTGCTGTCCGTATCTTAGGAAAATCGGGCTGTGGACACCTAGACTTGGGCACAGAGTCTAGGCAGAGGCAGCAGTTAGTAGAACTGAGGCACATAGTAGCAGCAGCAGCTCTGGCTAAGTGTGCAGTCCCAGGTTAAGGCTGGACCTCTCCCAGTGTTTAAAGTCAGGATAAGGGCAGCCCTGGTGGCTCAGTGGTTTAGCGCCACCTTCAGCCCTGGGGTGTGATCCTGGAGACCCAGGATCAAGTCCCACGTCAGGCTCCCTGCATGGAGTGTGCTTCTCCCTTTGCCTGTGTCTCTGCCTTTCTCTCTCTCTCTCTGTCTCCCATGAATAAATAAATAAATAAAATCTTAAAAAATAAATATTAAAGTCAGGATAAGTTTTAGAGACAATTTAGGATTGAATTTGCATCAGGTGGGCCAGTCGACCCAGCTATAATTAAAAGCCATATATAACAAGCATGAATAAAAAGGGACTTTTTTTTTAAGATTTTATTTATTAATTTGACAGATTGAGAGAGAGAGCACAAGCAAGGGGATTTGCAGGCAGAGGGAGAGGGAGAAGTAGGCTCCCCCGCTCCCACCCAGTAGAGCTCGATGGGGGGCTCGATCCCAAGACCCTGGGATCATGATGTGAGCCAAAGGCAGACACTTAACCAACTGAGCCACCCAGGTGCCCCTAAAAAGGGACCTTTAAAGAGATACATAAAAACAGCACGATCCCCATTGTCTGCGACTATCAAATTTCCAAATTTTCAAGCTACATTTGTTATCCATCTATCCCCCCATCAGTTTTGAAAGGTTACAACACAAGGCCAACTGAAGCACAACAAAACAACAACAAAGTCATTTTAGGTTAAATTTGATTTAGCAATAGAGGAGTCAGCACTTGGAAGAACAAAGGCAACATTTTGTGAAGTTACAATCTATTCCGATAACTCAAGGATTCTCAATGTTTCCCACGGGACACAGTAGACAGGATGTTACCAAGGGTAACCGACGGGGGGGGGGGGGGGGGGGGGGGGGGGGGTACAGAAGACTTGTTAATGAGTGATATACATTATAACCCAACCATCTGTGACTTCATGGACCCGTGAGACGAACGTCTTTGACTCAAGGAGATGGGAGCCAAGAACCTGGTCCTACTGGAAATGAACACAGTTGTGTAATAGTATCAGCCCAGGTTCACTGAGAATCTCTTTGTGTGTTTGTCTTTGGTATCAATCTTCCTTTGGTTAAGAATGTACCCACTTTGCAATTCAAAGTATTAAAACAATGTATGCAAATTAATTCACAGTTAAACCAAGGCATGTGATAGTGCAGATAAAATGCTGGAGGCCCTGGGAGCTGGAGGACAGTTCATTTCTGCAAACATTTATTAAACAACCACAGTGTTCTAGGCCTTCCTGTAACGAACATCCAGCTCCTCACCACATTCCCAATCTCTCCCAGCCTCTCCCAGCATTTCCAATTTCCACCCCCCCACCCCAACTTTGTTAAGGTCAGTGTCGTTTCTCCCTGGGATAATTGCTACCCGAATTGCTGAGTTCTTGCCCTTCTCCAAGGTTCCACATCAGGGCTCAATCTAAACAAATTCCTCCCCTGTAAAAAAAAAAAAAAAAAAAAAGTTTAATGTTCCTCCTTGTTTCAGGATAAACACCAACTGGCTCTTAAGAGCTGCATGATGTGTCCCCACTTACCTCTCCTGCGTTAGCATCCATCTCTTCCCTCAAGCCTCTTGTGCTCTAGCCATGCAGACATGTCTGCAGTTCACCGAGTGGGCTACACTCCTAAGTGCCTCAGTGCCTTTGCATATGCTCTCAGCACCGTGCCCCACAGTCCTCTGTCTCCTTCCAAGACTCAACCAAATACCTGCCTCATAAAATTTAAAAAAAAAAAAAAAAATCCCTTGGCCCTGCAGCTAGTAGTGATACAATATCTCCCTAAGACCAAAACTAGAAGGATCATGCACTTTGGAGGGTCTCGTATGTCATAAACACAAAAATTAATTTATAAAAGAATATATGGACACCCCTTTCTCTTAGGATCTGGTGGTCAGCACTGACAGAGCAAGACTCATAACCCTAAATGTCTCTTCCATGACTAACATGATTCTGGCTCCAAAGAAACACATCTCCTTATCTCTAGCCATATGTCCTTAAAAAAAAAAAAAAAGGCAACTGCAGCTGGACAACATAAAGGTTTGTGGGTCATGCCGACGCTGGAGACCGACGCTGCTGAGAGTGTGTGGAGAATTTGAGCCGTGGTAATGTTTAGGCAAAGAATGGACACGATAATCATGCTTTTCAAATAGCATATGTGCAATAGATTCCTGCAAAACAAACTGCTATTCCTAGTGGAGCCAAATACCCATTTTCTTGTTTGTCTATGTGCTCAAATTTATGGTTCCAGAGGTACTTGCAAATTAGTGAGAATTCACAACAGTCACGCATGGTCGCAGAGGAACATTCTGCAACCGTTAACAATTCACATTACTCTTAAATTTTATATAAATAGATGTAACATGTGTGACTCATCAATCCAGTAAGCAACTACATGGACATTGGTCACTAGCATTGGGAATCATTTTATTTGTATAAAATGATTTTATATTGAATCGTTTTATTTGCATAAAAAAACATTTAACAAGGGTCTCCTGGGTGGCTCAGTCAGTTGGGTGTCTGCCTTCAGCTCAGGTCATGGCCTCAGGGTCCTGGGGGACCCCTTGACCAGTGAGGAGCCTGCTTCTCCCACTGCCTCTGCCTACCTCCCCCAACCTTGTGCTCTCTCTCATTCTCTCTCAAGTGAATAAATAAAATCTTTTAAAAAATAAAAATAAAAACATGTGACACTCTTTAGGGTAGACCTAAAGGGTATTATGCTAAGCAAAATAAGTGAGACAGAGAAAGACAAATACCATAGGATTTCACTTTAAGTGGAATCTAAAAAACAAAACAAATGAATAAGCAAACAAAAAGCAGAATCAGACCTAAAAATACAGAGAACAAACTAATGGTGTCTACAAGGGAGGGAGATGGGGGGATGGCAAAATGGGTGAGAGGGAGTAGGAAATGCAAGCTTCCAGCTCTGGAATGAGTCAGTCATGGAAATAAAAAGTCCAGTGCAGGGAATATAGTTAATGGCATCATAATAGTGCTGCACGGTGACAGATGGTAGCTACACTTCTGGTGAACATAGTGTAACATTTAAAGTTGTTGAATCACTATGCTGTATACCCAAAACTAATGTAACATTGTGTGTCAAGTATACCCAAATAAAAAATACGTATTTAATACAGTTTAATTACATTTTCAAAAAATCAAATTATGAATTTCAGCTTCGGTTAATTTTTTAATTTTTTTGTTTTGTATTTTATTTTAATAAATAACTGAATATTCCATATAAAGAGAAATTTAGAAAAATATAAAAATAATTTAACTTTGGTACCTTTGTTTTAATTTACAATTTGATGAAAATATGTCCAAATTGTATGCAGGTATACAGTTAGCAGGTATAGAGTTAGCCACTTAGGTTACTATTATTAATAGTATACAAGTTATATGAAAATCTTGATTATAAAATGATAGCTACTTTGATAAAACTGAGGTCAGAAAAATATATCTGTGGGTAAATGCATTTTATTTATGAATTATGCCCATTATTGGGACGGCTGGGTGGCTCAGTGGTTGAGCGTCTGCCTTTGGCTCAGGTCGTGACCCTGGAGTCCTGGGATCGAGTCCCACATCCGGCTCCCTGCGTGGAGCCTGCTTCTCCTTCTGCCTGTGTCTCTCCCTCTCTCTCTCTGTGTCTCTCATGAATAAATACATAAAATCTTTTTTAAAAAATGAATTATCCCCATTGTTATTTTATTACTCGATCCAAATGTTGCTAGCCCTTCAACAGAATACACAGACATGCCCACTAATACTTAAATTCGGTTGTCTTTGATACATGTCAACTTTTAGCAATATGTCATTATAAAAACAGCTTTGTGAAACTTGATTTATAATGTTTAAATATTTGAACATGTGGAATATAGGTCTTCATTTGTACCTCTTCCTAAGTCCTTCAAGTGTTAATAATGGGCCAGCGGCTCCCACAGCCACTGAACTCATGTCTTCTATGGAGGTACGTCATTGGACTGTAATTATTTGTTCACAATTTCCTTTTTTTTAACCCCTAAATGATGATCTTCACAAAGGAAGAGACTTTTTCATCTTTGTAACCATATGCCTAGGACAATTCCTGACACATAGTAGGATTTAAGTAAGTTGGATGAATTAATACATAAATAAAATAGGGCAACACTGTTTCAGAGCATGGATTTTTTTAGCCTGATTGCCCACATGGGCAATCCTGGTTCTGATATTGTCTTTTAACCTGGGATAGTTACCTTAACCTCTCAGCCCTTGGTTTCCTCATCTATTAAATAGAAATAATAAGAGTGCCCACCTCATACAGTTGTTATTAGGATTGAAGTATTAAATGAAATAATAAATGAGTCATATTTGCAATGACCTAGAACTGTGGTTGCACATTAAGTAGTATTTACTAAATAAATCCCTAAATGAAATTACAGACACTTCTTTAGGCTTCAGTAGACAGCATCTCAGTCATCACAACAGCCCTATGAATTCCATACAGTTATTTTCCTCACTTAACATATGAGAATGTTGAGGCTTCAAGGACTGTAGAAACTTGTCCAAAACTACATAGTTGGAGAAGAGCAAAGTCAGGATTGGAATTCTAATTTTTGTGGAGGCAGAACCTAAACCCTTATCTACCAAATGCACTTTCTTTCCAGATACCATCGCTTTATTAAAATATGTGTGTGAGGGAAAAAGTGCATGTGTATAAATAGGGTACTCTTTCTTAATGCTAAATTTTATTTACTTTTTCATAAAGTGCATAAGGCTCTAAAAAGATTTCAAGGGAAAAAATATTATGAATCTAAACAAAAAAAACAGTTGATGTTTGGCAGGCAATAAGTCAAAGAAGGTAAAATATTTTATTGCTAAATACGAATAAAAGCAGTGAGCTCGGATATAAGTCACTAGCCCTTAAAAATACAACATGTCCCTAAATGACCTCAGATACTGAAATATTTTACAAGCACCATGATATTTATTCTATGGTACAGGAAGTACATGAGAATTTTTCCTGGTGAAAAAAGAAATAAAATTATTTCTGTCAGGTTGTTTTTGGAGCTAACACAATGGCTTTAATGCTCCTTCCAAGAACAAAATTAGAATTATCCTAGCACCACAGACATGTATTGCTAAGTGACTTCATAGGATTTGAGGGGGTTACCACTGTGTTATACCATTGAGTTTATAAGCTTTTCGTGAGACATTCTCTCCCCCTCAAGGATTATATATATGTAATCATATATATGTATACATATAATATATATATATATAATATATATATAATATATATATAATATATATAATTTTCATGTAACTTGTATACTAGTAATAATAGTAACCCAAGTGTCTAAATCTATACCTGCTCAATATATATTGCATATAGGGATTCCTGGGTGGCGCAGCAGTTTAGTGCCTGCCTTTGGCCCAGGGCATGATCCTAGAGACCTGGGATCAAATCCCACGTCAGGCTCCCGGTGCATGGAGCCTGCTTCTCCCTCTGCCTGTGTCTCTGCCTCTCTCTCTCTGTGTGTGACTATCATAAATAAATTTTTAAAAAATTAAATATATGTATATTGCATATATATTAATATACATATATTATATATATTATACATATGTGAGTATATATATATCTGTGTGTATTTATACATATAATTTCATAGGAAAAAATAGACATAGGTTTTTATAAAATGTACCTGCTAACATGGCCCAAAAGAGGAGGGATTTAAGATTATTTACCTAGGGATTTTGCACAATGCTGTTTTTGCCCTCCCAGGTTGAACTAGACAGTAGAGTCAGAAAAATATACTAAGAAATACAGCAAATGACAGGGGAAAAATCATACATAAAGGAAGATGATAAGCCACTTGCCCTCTGGAAGCAAGAACACAGTACACAGAAGTAGATTTGGTCAAGATGGTGATGTCATACTGGAACTGCCATTGACTTGTACTAAAATAGATTGATGACTTACCAACAGAACAGTTGAGGAGGTATTCTAGAATGGTGAAGAGGGTAGAAGACAGGGTCAGAGGGGCCCCTGAGATCACAGTTCCTGAAATGGAATGTATTCTCTCTGCCTCAGGCCATTGCTTTTGTATTCTCTGAGCACACTTTACACTGTTTATATATTCATCCTTCTGCTCTTTAAGAATTCACTTGCTGCATATATTCAGTGTAGGTCCTAGATCACAGAGGCACTAGTGACATTAATTTTTAAGGGAAGTCATTAAAGGAACAGAAAGAACGCAACAGATTTCCCATATTGCCCTGATTCCTAGTGCACATCACATTTATAATTACTGATGAATGTCTGAGACTCCCATGAGGTCAGAGGCTTCATCGTTTCACTGCCGTATTCCCACTGCTTGACATGTAGCAGGTACTTGATGAATATTTGTTTATTGATAACAATTCATTTGTCAATAGGGCAAGTGTGTTTTGTTTCTATTCTGAGTGAAATTTTGTTGTTCTTGAGGGAAGAACAAAAGATTTATGGAAACATACAGAACAGCAGATTTATGGAAACATACAGAAGATGTCTACAAGAATTGTAGTACTGCAGTAGCAAGGCTTACATAGACTCCCTCTACACTGCTTTTCTTTATTAATTTCCAAATTTTTCAAATTCCCAAACTTTATGTATGGAACAAGTCCATTGAAGTAACATGACCAGCATGAAAAGGATGGATGGTAGTTAGACAAGGCGGGAGGAGGAAAAACCAGCTGGCTGAAAAATTAAAGCAGCCCTGTGGACCTTTTTCTTATGTGCAAATTGGTGATTATTTTTTTAAGACTTTTCTGAACCAATAATGATTTAAAAGAGTATTCTATGGCACCCAATATCAAAGAATCGCGTGCGGAGTCCAAATTCAATAACAACTCAACGATTCTGTTCACAAAGAGGGATGATTTTCCTCCACATTCACAGCATCATACTTCCCCATCTCCACATATTCAGAAGAATAGCATGGCATTCTCGTCTCCTCAAAAAAAAGGGGGGGGGTCTAAATTTTCCTTAGAGAAGACCAGCAAGATACAATTCTACAAAGCAGCAAATGCTGATGGGAGGAGTAAAGGTAGAGATGATTCAGCAGCAATGATGAGCATCATCTTTTAGGAGTGAAGATTTCTAGGAGGGAAAAAAAAAAGTTGTCCCAGATTTAGATAATTAAATAAGGTATAAAAAATTTCAAAGATCTTGCTAATGAACTCCCCAAATCGCTCTACCTGAAAAAAATCTCTTCAATCATCTTCCAGTTTACTGATGAAGATTCTTCTTTTCTTGCACACTTTTAACTTGATTGAGTAAAAAACCTAATTCTTGTCTGTGCATAGTTTCCATTTTTAAACACCTTTCTCAGTCTGTGGCCTGATGTTTTTAGATCTGTCATAATTCCCTTCCGGACCTTGTTAGTGGAAACCTCTGGAAAAACAGACTTAGACACCAAACACCTGCTCAATCCAATATTTTTCAAGGGACATTTCAGAAGTAACTTCAAAAGTTAATTTTAAAAACTTGTACGTTTGGGATCCCTGGGTGGCTCAGGGGTTTAGTGCCTGCCTTTGGCCCAGGGCATGATCCTGGAGTCCCAGGATCAAATCCTGCATCAGGCTCCCTGCATGGAGCCTGCTCCTCCCTCTGCCTGTGTCTCTGCTTCTCTCTCTGTGTGTCTATCATGAATAAATAAATAAAATCTCTAAAAATAAAAAATAAATAATAAATAAAAACTTGTACCTTCCACGCTATGCTGTAACATTTTGAAAATTCAGCTTTAATATTTTATTTAGATCTTCAAAAAGGAACATAAAGATGAACCAGGAGATATTGAGCTCAGACCTTACCACTCTTCGTTATTGACAGCATAACTGGTCATCAGATCATCTGGTCCTGTCAGTCTCTATGACGCCTATAGACTATGCAAGCCAAGTATGTAAAGTGTCAGTGTGGAAAAAGACGATTTGGACATTTTATTAACAAAGCAACTGAAAGATTATACTCTGCTGAAATTAACTCGGAGTGAATGCCTTTGTAGTGCATCAATGTCACCACAGCACTGTTTGCTTGCTTCCTGAACGAATAAGTCACCCATATGAAAAGATTTTGTTGGCAAGAGCTAAATTCTTATCTAGCAAAGTTTTTAAAAGCTAGTAGTAAGCACACTGAGCTCTGAATTTGGGTGGGCAAGCTGTATTGAATGCTCTGGCGTGGAAACCCTGCCCTGATAATCCCTGAGCTAAAAAAAAGATGCAGGACACAAAAGGCATCCCGACAGCGGGAACTGGCAACGCTCTCCCCTTCTGTGACCAAACCAGGAAGATTCGTCATTGCTGAACCATCTCCTCTTCTACTCTCCCATGAGCATTTGCTGCCTTGTAGAATTGTATCTTGCCGGTCTTCTCTAAGACGAATGTAGAACTCTTGTTGTTGTTAAAGAATCCAGAATACTCTTCTGAATATGTGGAGACAGGGAGGTATGATGCTGTTTATGTGCAGGAGAAGCAACCCCCTCATGAACAGTGTGGTGAAATTGCCACCCTCTGGCATTTTCCAGGTTGTGTGGGTAGAGGATGTGGATTTGTAATACAGGTTTATTGTATAAAAAGTATAAAACAGGGATCCCTGGGTGGCTCAGTGGTTGAGTGCCTGCCTTCAGCCCAGGACGTGTTCCTGGAGACCCAGGATCGAGGCCCACGTCAGGCTCCCTGCATGGAGCCTGTGTCTGCCTATGTCTCTGCCTCTCTCTGTGTGTCTCTCATGAATAAATAAATAAAATCTTAAAAAAAAATAAAAAGTATAAAATACAATCTTATTGAATGAAGAAAACTGACCCGTAATCTTACTTCCCAAAGGCCACTATTGTGGTATGTCATTGTCCAGATATATAACCCTGAAAAGAAGAGAGGATCGATAGATGACAAATGGAGATTTTATTCATTTGTGATTTGCTTGTTTTGATTGTCAATAACTTATTAGTATTCTTATGTGTCAATTAATACATTTCTACAGAATAATTTTTAATAGCAAAATAGTATTTTAGCAAATGGGCGAGCCAAATTTGTCTAATAAAGCCCTTACAGTTAGATATTTTATTGTTGTCAGTAGATTTTTGACAGGCAAATTTGTGATGAGCATCTTGCACAACACGTACATAAATATTTGTACACAGCTTTGATTTTTTTTTCTTGGTATGAATTTATAACATGTGAAAGAATATGCCTATCTTCAAGCTCTGGGTGTATGGTTTTGTTTTGTTTTGTTTTGTTTTGTTTTGTTTTGTTTTGTTTTGTTTTGTTTTCTGAAAGGCAGACATGATATCATAAGGTCAGTGAGGAGTGCATTCCATACAGAATCACATTTACCATTCCTTGGGGATAAACAACCAAATATGGGGTTTAAGATTTTGATAAATATGTGGTCTAAAAAATATATGCGGTCTAATAGTTTAATAAAGAGAATCCGCTTACGAAAAAATAACACAAGTCATTTGCTTTCTTTTGAGGGAAACTTAAGCTTTCCTAAATCTCACAGGCTAACCTTAGCAAACACAGCCGATCACTGGGCCAACATTCTGTGTACTCGTGTCAGATCATCTGTGGCAGTGGAAGGCGACTTGAGGAAATGGGTTCCCTGTCTTTAACAGGTTTCCAGAGCTACTTCCCTGTCCTACAGGAAAAGAGGGGAGCATGATCATCCTTCCTCAAATGTAATGTAAGAAATCCAGATCCATCCTCACTCTACCGTGAAGCCTCAAGTCCTAGACATGACGAACCATGGACCTTCCACTTATGGCTTCTATTCACAGAGTATAGCTGCTTTGCCCTTGTCATTTCCTTTAGCACTTTTCCATGAATACACCCATGTTATCTCTCTCCTACATAATTTTTATAACCCTTTATAAACTATGTACCTCCTATGTATGCTCCTTCCTTGCCCTTTACATTCCACACACATTTCCCTATTGCACAAAATTCCTCCATCTGTAGTTTATTCTCTCTTTTCCAGGATGACCAGGCTCTTTCTAAGAACAGGCAAGAGCACTCATGATCTGAGAGTGACTTGGAAAATGATACTAAGCACCTAAATATAATTTCATATGCACAAAACTGAGGGAAATTAAAGGATAGAAAGGATTTGACTTTTAATCTTTTTAAGTTTAAAAGTTAACTTACACAAAATCATAATGAGATATCACCTACCAGGATGGTACCAGTGAGGACATGGAGAAATTGGAATCCACTGAACATTACTAGTGGGAATTTAAAATGCTACAGCCCCTATGGAAGATGGTTTGGCATCCCTCAAAATGTCAGACATAAAACCACCATATGATCCAACAGTTCCACCATGAGGTAGATTCCTATAGAACTCAAAGTGGGGACTCAACAGCTACCTGTACGTCGATGTTCACTGCAACATTAGTCACAATAACCAAAAGGTGGAAATAACCCGAGTATCCATTAACAGATAAGTGGATAAACCAAATGTGGTATATGCATGTAGTGAAATATTGTGCAGCCGTAGAAGGGAATGAGGTTCTGACACATGCTGCAATGTGGATAAGCCTTGCAAACGTCATGCTAAGTAAGCAAATCAGACACAAAAGGACACATGTTGTATGACTTCACTGTAGGAAATATCTAAAATAGACAAATTCTTAAAAACAAAAAGTAGATTAGAGGTTACCAGAGACTGAAGGGAGGAGGGATGGGGAGTTATTGCTTAATGGTTACCGAGTTTCTATTTGGGGTGATGAAAATGTTTTGGAAATAGATAGTGGTGATGGTTGCATAACATTGTAATTGTAATTAATGCCCCTGAATCGTACACTTAAAAATGGTTTAAAATTCAATCATTATTGAGATATATATATAAATATATATAATCACAATTTTTTAAAAAATCAATAATGTAATATGCCAAAAACCATTGAATTGTATACTTTAAATGGGTCAATTGTATGGTTCCTGAATTATATCTCAATAAAACTGTTTTTATTTTACTTTTTTTCTAGAAATTCTCCCTCTCTGCATCTGAATTAGTACAGTTAAGAAGAAGGCACAAGTAAATTTGAAATATATTTTATATTTTTGTGGCTAATTTTCCTTTTTCCCAGATACAGCTCTGGTGGTATAGAAAAATGCCTTACCTGTCCTGTGCTATATGTTGATTATATTTATCTACAAGAGTGCGCATTCCTGTATGTAGCTGCTAAACTTACATTATTTGAATAAAACAATAGCTGATATTAGATTTCCATCAGAGCTGGGCTTCCTGCTGTGGCAGGGTGAAAGCTACAGTCAATGACCCTAAACAGAAACCTGTTAACCAGAGGCTGAGATAACACCAGATCCTTCATTTTTAAAATACACTCAGAAACAGTTAAGAGAAAATAATATATAGCCAGCTTTGTTCCATAGGCAGAAAAAAAATACCCAACTTTTGGAGGAAATCTTTGTTGTGCTTCAATACTCCAGGATATGGAATAAAATCAGGAAAAAGAATGACTCAGTCTTATGGTACAAAACATCTGTTTTGAGGATGAGTGAGAAGCTCCATGATCCTTCTTCCATTTATTGGATACATCATGTATCCACCAATAGCACATTCCCACCAATAGTTTCTCTTAACCTCTAGTTTCCCTTAACTTCCTACCTGAAGTTTTTCTTAGGTAAAATAGGAAGAAAGAGATCTGGGTAATAGTGAAGCTCAAATGAAATATTTTACAAAGTGATCCATAAATGTTAGTTCTCAGCAAAGAACTAGAAACATCGAGGGAGATTCAGCTCATGAGAATTTGTATGATCTTTTCCAGATTCCCTAGGCAGAAGCTCGAGATTTTATTTTCTCTTTATTCCAACAAAATGATTAATTCCCTCCAACTGAGCCACACTACTAAGTGGGAACTGCATATGGAAAGATGGCCACCATAATAAAGACCTGCAATGGCTGTTCATTCCATCCTTCTTCTAGGAGTCAGAATCAGTTCTTCTTGTCAGATATTCATAATTATTGTCACAACGCATTCCTGTATTAGTTTCCTATCGTTTCCATAACAAACTACCACAAACTTAGTGACTTAACACAACACAAATTTACTATCTTACAGTTCTCTAGGGCAGAAATTCTACATGGTTCTCATTGAGCTAAAATAAAATTATTAGCAATGTAAAATTCCTTTTTTGCTAGCTCTAAGAGTAAATCTGTTCCTTTAACTTCCCAGCTTCTAGAGGCCACCAGGATTCCTTGGTTCATGGCCCGTTTCCTGCATTTTTACAGCTCACAGACATACAAATGGCCAACAGACATGTGAAAAGATGCTAATCTTCAGGGAAACGCAAGTCAAAATTACAATGAGATATCCCCTTGCATCTGTTAGGATGGCTATTATCGAGAAGACAAGAAGTTAACAAGTGTTGGTGAGAGTATGGAGCACTATTAATGGAACGTAAATGGTGTGCTATTGGTGGGAATGTAAACTGATGTGGCCCCCATGGAAAACAGTATAGAACTTTCCCAAAAAATTAAAAATAGAACTACCATATGACCCAGCATTCCCACACACACACACACACATATATATACCCACATTTACATATATTTCATATATATATGAAATGAAATCAGTATCTCAAAGAGATACCTGCACTCCCATGTTCATTGTGGCATTCATCATAATAGTCAAGATAGTGGAAACACCCTAAACGTTCATCAATGGATGAATGGATAAAGAAAATGTGATATATATTTATACAGTGGAATATTTATTCACCCATTAAAAAGAAGAGAAACCCTGTCTTCGTAATAATATGGATGAACCTAGGAGACATAATGCTAGGTAAGAGTCCAAACATAGAAAAACAATATTGTATGATTTCACTTATATGTGGAATCTAAAAAAGTTGAACTCACGGAAGCAGAGAGTGGAATGGTACTTTCCAAAGGCTGAGGAATGGGGGGAAATGGAGAGATGCTGGTCAGAGTGTAAACTCTCAGTTATACGCTGATTAAATGCCGAGGATCTCATGCACAGCATGTTTAATAATAGTTATTACGGTTAATATTACCATATTATGTACTTGAAATTTGCTAAAAGAATAAGTCTTCAGGGTTTTACTACAAAAAAGTAGTGACTGTGAAATGATGGATGTGTTAATTGTGGTAATCATTTCACAACACATATATTAAATCATCCCATTGTAGATCTTCAAAACTCACATTACATAACTTAAAGAGATGTAATTTTTATTTGTCAATCATACATCAATAAAGCTGGAGGCAAATGGAAAAAAATTTTTTTTTATTAAAAAAAAATAAAGTGCTTGATGGCAACATCTCTCTGACCCTGCTTTTTCTGTCACATATCTTTTTCAAACCACAGCCAGGAATGGGTATCTGCTTTTAGGGATTTATGCGGTTAGATCGGGCCCACCTCGATCATCGGGGATCATTTCCCATCTCCAAGTCTGCTCCTTTGTTCACATTTATAAAGTCCCTATTGTTATATGTGGGAACACATTCCCAGCTTCTGAGGATCAGCTGTGGGCACCTTTCACAGCTATTATTATTATTATTATTATTATTATTATTATTATTATTCCTACCACTATTTCAAATAATTCAAAGATTTCTCATAACGTTGAGGATATACATCTCCATGCACAACCACTCTGAGCATGCTTCTCCCTACATTCATCCCAAAAAGCTCTCTGATCTTAGACCCAATGCGTAGTCCACACAAGCCTTAGCATAAAGTCACAATCTTTAATTATCAAGCCAAAACTTATTTTTACTGTCATAACCCAGGCCAGTTTTTACAGACTCCTAAGTCACATATTAACAGACTAAATTTTCAACGTGGTTGTTACTCTTTTTTTGGAAAACGATAGAAATTAAAGGACATCAGATTTTTTTTTTAATGAAGTGTATTAAATTTTGGGAAAGCTGGTAAGGGAGAGAAAAAAGACAATACACTAAAATAATTGAAAATAATGCCATGCAAGGAGCGGTAATTGATGAATCTTATTACTCACACAATGATGAACTTATCACTACTTTGCTAAATAAAATCTTCATAATAAACTCTGCAATCGTTCTGTGAAAAATCTTAATAAATTCTTCTTGATAAACATCCTATATCTAGAAGTTCTGCATTTCCACAACTGGAGCCCACACTCCTGCCCATGCCCTAAAAAATGAGAAATACTCTTCCTCTTACAGTAAAGTTGATATTCGTTTCCACATATCTTTCAGGAACACACACCTTATAGGATATATCATGACATGATAGATCCAACATTGTACTATCTTTCATAACCTTAAAAAAAAAATCTCACTTCCAAGAGATAAGTCAAGAAAAGTAATAAGACAGGCAAAACGTCTTCAGGACTCCTTGCTATTCTAGAACATCAGCTCACATGCTATGCAGGTGTTAACTGAGCCATTTGCTAGAGAAACATTTGGTTTCCAAAACAAGATCTGGTTGACTGTGTCCATTCTATTTCCACTGGTATTTTGAATGATCGGATGTCCTGTTTGGTGGTAAGGGCTGAAACACTTCACCTCTTGCTGTCCATTCTAGTCGTACGTTCCTATGAATCTGGATTTACTTCCTTGTGTGGTAGAAGAACCATCGTTGTCCCTACACAAGTTCTTTTAGAGCAACCCCTGACCTTTATAAAATACCAGTTGACCATCTCCGATTGTCCCCTTTATAGGTCATGGTTCATTAATAACTGTGACTCCTTGTCTCACGTGGCCAGACTAGAGGAAAACCATAGCAAATCCTCACTCCAAGCCTATGAGGTAGGTTGATACTGAAATTAAAGATTGATGCAAGACTCTCTTCTGGTTCTCTTGTTAAACTCTTTATCTTCTCACCTTGCCAAAGAAGGCTGAGGATGCTTGGGGAAACACCACGGCTTTGCTGCTAGTACTACGGATTCCTGGGACAGCAGGGTCTCAACAGGGTTCTGGCAGTAAGGAAGTAGCCTCTCTCTCTGTATTTCTAGCACCACAGCTCTTCTCCCTGGCAGTATGGTCCACTGTGGGTGTAAAAGGGAGAGTCTAAAGCCCCAGTATATCTGGCAGAAACACCCAGGATTGTACCTTTGTTGGCAAAGAAAGGAATTACTCTCAAACATACCTTTTCTGAGTAGTAGAGACCAGAAATCACATATAATTGGTATAGTTTTGCTACTTACACTCTTAAAATGCCACTATCCACTCCAATTTCCTAGAGGAAAACACATCCAAATGTAAGAACATTTTTCTCTTTTACAAAATAAATAAATGAACATAATTCACCCTTATATTTCTATCTCCCTCATAAGACTGTGGCCCCCCTCAGATCAAAAACAATGTCTTATTCAGTGAGTACCAGTGCCCACCACAATGCCTGGCACATAGTAGAGACCTGGTAAAAGATGATTGAATAAGTAAATAATCTATGTGGGCAAACAACCGTCACTTACTTTTTTTTTTTTTTTTACTAATGTACCAGTGATTAAACCTATTTATAAATAGATGAATTTGTTCAAAAATATTAAACACGCACCTATTATGTTTCTGGCACTGAGTTTAGTTCTGGGGATAAAAACAAAAACAGATACATTAAAAGAAAATAAGTCCCAGAGATCACATGCACAATATAGTGAATTCACCAAACAATATTGCTCCATAATTATACAACTTAACAGAGATTAGACCTTAATTAGCCCCACCATAAAAAAGGAATGGCAATGATGTAAAATGATAGATGTGCAAATTATCACTACACTGGCAATCACATCCCAGTATTTAAATATACCGAACTACCATGCAAAACATGGTAAATTTACACAATGTTGTATGTCAAAAACATTTTAGTAAAATTACTAGATAAAAATAGATGAAACGGAGATGCAGCCTTCCAGGTGAAAAAGAGAAAAATACAAAGAACTGCACTGTAAGATGCGCAGTGCTATGAGCAAAATACATCAGAATAGAGTTGGAAAGCGCTCTATTCTGCCCAGTAGACAGAAATGGTCAAAGAAGGATTCAGAGGAGGCTCCATCTGTGCTGGCTACTAAGGGACGAAGAAATGGAGCAAAGAATTTCATGGAAATGAAGAAAGCGTGAGCAAGACCAAAGGTAGACAAGCACAGAGCTTGCTCAGAGAATGACTAGGATGTCTACAGAGACCAGAACACAGTGGGGTCAGCCAGTGAGCAGCAGGAAATGGGGCTTGGAAGGGGGTCCAGCCCAAGAGCACGAGGTCTTGGATGCAGGTACCCTTGAATGCTGGGGCTCTACTCTGTTGGCAGCATAACCCCCATCAAGGTGTATGGCCAGAAAAGAACACCACTGTCTCTTGGGGAGATGATGAGCACAGTGGTGAGGCAGCTGGACGGAAGGCAAGGAAGCAGGGGGGTGGTTATGACCTGAACTAGGACAGAGTCTATGAGGAAGAGTTCTTGCTTCCAGAGACTCGCATGGCGCACACACATTTTCCAGGTTCGTGGATCTGTGCTGACTGTGTGAGCTCAGGTGTGGTCTCATTCTGCAATCCCTACTACATCTCAGAAAGCCAAACTTCAAATGACCTGGTCTATGCAAAAAAAAAAAAAAAAAAAAAAAAAAGAAAAAAGGCCAACACATGACTTTTGACCATTAAAATCCCGGCATCTCCTTGGACACACACTTAAGAAAGATTGTTGCCCTTATTGGCGCTAACCCTAGAGTTGGCATCTGGGTGACACAATAAACTGAATCTCTCTGCTGTAGGAGAAGAGAGAGAAGCACCGTGGGGCAGAGGTGTGACATTCTCCAGCCATTGGCCACCACTCCGAAACGGGCGATGTCAGACGGAGGTGAGGATATGGTGCAACTGCTCCTCGTCCTCCTTGCTCAGCTTGCTCCCAGAAATTCCATTTGGCGGATTTATATGTTTGACCAAGGATGGAAAGCAGACTTTACCCTTCAGAGTATAAAGTACATTGCAAATTACTGCAACTCCGTGATTGACAGGCACAGAGTTACACCCGGCTTATCTGATGCCTTCAAATCTCTGCCACGTTATTCAATTTGTAAAACGTTAAAACAAATTATCGGGACTTTATTCGACCCAGATACACTAGAGATTCCTTTTCATGATCCCTAAAAGGCAAAATGGTCAGAGTTGTTATTGGTGTGGAAGTGAGAATATGAGCGATTTTTTTTCCCTCTTGTCTTTATTGTTCTTGCCTTTAATAAGTGGTATTTTAAAGCCACTCTTTGCATGTGTTAAGCACATTACACTATCCTAACAGAGCCTGATGAATGAGCAGCACCAATTAAATTCTTCCCCAACTGACTTTCAGAGGTAAGATCTCTTCTGGGGAGGCCCAGTTCTCCAGGGCCCGTCGAGATTCCAGGGGAACCAAGGCCTCTCACCTTTTCACGGTCCCCGTAGAATCCTTTGTAAATGAAGTACATTCTTCTGGAATTCAGAGCAACCCCATGTCCTCAGTGAGCAGGAACTTGGCCCTGCCAATCCGGCTCGGCCATATTTAACTTGCCATCTGCTTGGAGTTTTGTTTGGTTTTTATTGCTGTTGTTTTGTTTTTTCAAAGCTGGTACTTTGGGTTTGTGGGCAAAGGGCAAGTAGGCCCACATTGCCCTGGGCCGGGTAAGCTGCCTCCTGCAGGGCCGCTTGGCAAAGCCAGGAAGATGCTTATAGATGTCCGTGCCCTTTGGGCCTAAATCAACTCCAGGAAATTTAGTGCAAGGACACAAAAGAGGGAAGAAGTAGTGTACATACGAATAAGTTCATATCAGTATGACACTCACAAGGATTGGAACTAACCTAAGTGTTCAACGATAGAGGAATGATAAATTCTATCATCTGTGATATTTAAACTTTGCTTAGACGAGACAGTGAGACCCCATCTTCATTGAAACATGATACAGTTAGGGTTAGGGTTAGGGTTAGGGTTAGGGTTAAGGTTAGGGTTAGGGTTAGGAAAAAATAAATAAATAAATAAATTAATTAAAAAAAAAAAAGAAACATGATACATAAGCTAAATACATCAATGGATTTAAAATATTTTAAAGAGCAGCTACTCAGGACGCCTGGGTGGCTCAATGGTTGAGCGTCTGCCTTCAGCTCAGGGCGTGATCCCGGGGTCCTGGGATCGAATCCCACATCGGGCTCCCTGCATGGAGCCTGCTTCTCCCTCTGCCTATGTCTCTGCCTCTCTCTCTGTGTCTCTCATGAATAAATAAATAAAATCTTAAAAAAAAAACACTGTGGCATCATGTCTGTAGTCACTAAAAATATGCGTGTAGCCACATAAGTAAAATGCTTGAGACAATGTGTATAAAGGAACGTTTCAAAAAAAAAAAAAAAAGGAACGTTTCATGGGAAGAGTGGGACGCTGGCCAGGATACATACCCATATGGGTACAATTGTATGAATGTGGCTAATTAAGAAGATTGGAAAGGTGGTGGATAGATGAACATAACTGGCCTTCTCTGTCAAGGTCGCTTCAGAAACTTACACCTCTCCTTAATGGAAATGTTTATCAAAGTCATGATTAGCACTAATGCTTTAGGCAGTTAACCTGGCCTTCTTCTGAATTCCCACATGTCAAGTGGGAATCATTATGGTATTTGTCTTGTGGGGTTATCACTGTGAGCCTCAAACGAGTTCTGTACAGTGCTCAGAACAGTGCCTCAACAAATTGTAGATGTCCTTAGTGAAAGTATCATCTCAGCACATCCAGTTATAAAAATTTTTGAAGGAAAAAGAGAAAAATCCAGATTTAGCCACATGTCCATCTGCTTGATTTTTTTGCTCAGCACGGTAAACGCCCCCCCACACTGGCTATAGGGAGCTGCCCCCGAGTGAAGACTCCCCACAGCTGTAGAAAAAGCCCAGAAAACAGTAGCTAGGAGTGTGTACAGGTCCCTCTGTCTATTTCTTAAATACTTGTTAAAAATAGCACCTCCCTTTTGGAAACTGTAATGCGATTTTTTTTTTTTTTAGGATTTTATTTATTTATTCATGAGAGACACACAGAGAGAGAGGCAGAGACACAGGCAGAGGGAGAAGCAGGCTCCATGCAAGGAGCCCGATGTGGGACTCGATTCCGGGACCCCAGGATCATGACCTGAGCCAAAGGGAGATGCTGAACCGCTGAGCCACCCCGGTGCCCCACCTGTAACGTGATTAACAAAATTAGTACACCTGAAGGGCCATTCTTCTTGCATATATACTGAATTCGGGAATTTTGACTTCAGGCTACATATTTTCATTTAACTTGACGTTCTCTATACCCACAGATCAAAGAAGGTACTTTGAAAAGACTCCAATATTTAAGTACATTGACCAAATCTTTAAAGGGAAGGAGGTATCCGTATCTAGAGTCATATAGGGTCTGTAGGATGCTGTTCACTAACATCCCCTCTCCACCATCCCCCTATCCAAGCCTCTAATTTCTGAGGATGATTCTGGTGTTTCAGTCTTCCATCAACACAGCAGTTTCTTAAATAACAGAAATAGCATTTATTTTTGTTCTAACTTCAGTCAGTTAATGGGCAAACCCTACTGGGTTACTTGACGTCTAAATATGTTGATTAAAGCCTTACAATTTTTGTAAAACTGATTCACTTTTAATACAGTATTTTTTAAAATGCTTCCAGGTTTATGGTTTCAAGAAAGCCATCTCTGGATCGGACCCCTTTTTCCTTTAGAACTTTTTTTAAAACTTTCATTTGGAAAGTACTAGCAGCGACATCTAGTGTCTGAATCGAAGGGGAATTTGGAGCTGCTAGATTGTTCTTGTATCTCCCACATTGACAGACTGTGCTCATTCAATGAGATTTATTGAGTATGCCAGGACCTGTCATAATTCCTGTAAGTGCCTAATGAAACTGAAGACGCACAAACATTTTTATGTTGGTAGTATTTGTGTGTGTGCATGTGTGTACATGTGCATGTGTGCACATGTGTGTGGATTAGAAAAGTAAGACATAGAGAAGTGAAGACACTTGCCCATGCGCACAAGCCATTGCCATCCGTCCTCCTTTCTCCTGATCAGAATCAGTACTTCCTTCATGGCCACTGCCCTTAACACCAATCCCCCAAAATGCTGGGAAAAGTGCTCAGATTTGACCTCAGTGATTCAGTTGCAAAAAAAAAAAAAAAAAAAAAGGAGGACCAAAAACCCCAAAGGCTTCTCAAAAATAAGAAAATAAGATATATCTTTGAGAAAAGACAAAGAAAACTATTTCTTTTTTCTTACATGAGGAAGCGGTAAACTTGATTTCCCTAGAATCCTAAGTCTAGAAAAACCCTATTCATGCTCCCATAACTTTTTTTTTAACAAAATATGTTTTGAATTGTAGGAATAGCATCTGAGGAGTAGAGGCATGTGGGTGGTGGATGGTCACATCGGGGACCTAAGGGAAGAAAGCCAAGGCTGAGCAGGGCAGTTATTGCCTTTAATGAAAGCTGTGATCCTTGGAGGCCGCAGTACAGTCTTGACCCAATAGAAAACGTAGAATTGAATGAGATTGAAGAAAGAACAACTGGTTTCCTAACGCCACTGTGAATCTCCACAAGAATGAGGCGTGCCAAAGAGAAGGACGGTGTGGGTAAGATGACAAAGAGACACTTGAAAGTAAGTCCCTGGTAAGAAAGCTTTTAATAAATAAGTCCTGGGTGTCTGATAGAGCCTCGGGCCTTGCTTGAAGGCCTCCGTCTGGCCCAGGCCCTTTGCAAAGAAGGAGGACACCACTCACCCATGAGACTCTATGCTGCTGGAAACCATAGGGAAGGATGACATGTTTATGGAGTGAAGAGTGACCCAGCATTGAAGCAGCCTTGACTCCAGGACGTGTACATGCAAACTTGCTGTCACCTGGGGCCGCCTCCCCGATTAATAGAGGTAGACCACAGAGAGTAGGGAGGATAATGTTCACCCTTAAGGAATACTGCCTCAGCCTTCCCCCCCAGGCAGGGGCACAGTGCACAGTGCATGGTGCCCGGAGCACCAAGCAATACCCAGGCCAGGTGGCAGAGATGCTCCTGGAGGGACCGCTGGCCAGGAGCTGCACCTGCAGGGAGGGGAGAAAAGACAGGTCAGAGCAAAATAGGAGCTGACCTGGCTCATTCCTGGGCGCCCACGAGGCGCTGCGTGCAAATGCCTGGACGCCAGGGAGGAGTGGGAGTCCTTGGAGGGCCCTGGAATCTGGCCCTGGAATCTGGCCCCAGCAGAGGGAGGAGAGCACGGCCCGGCCGCGCCCCAGGCAAAGCGCATTTTCTTTTCCAACAGCGCCACCTGGTGGTTGACGGGAGGGACGACGCCCTGCTGTCCGACCCCCATCCTTTTTCACCCTTTTAGGGGACATCATTCCCCCATAAATTTTCCCTCTTGGATTTCCTTGAGTGCCTGTTAGAAAACTCTTTTTCTCCCTTTCAAACACCATCTCCTAATAAGAGCATCATTCTCCTTCCCGCTGTCCTCTCCCAGGCTTCCTTTCTCTTAGTGTGTGTCTCACTCCAGCCCCCTTTTGGAAGGTGCAGGGTCCAGGGCAAAGTGACCCATATGGCATCTATTAAATCGAGAGTGAGAGTCTCTGAGGGAATCAGCTACTTGGCCAGTCCGTTTATACCTTCGAACGCTGCGTGCGAGCTTGGAGAAGGCCTTCACAGTACTGAAGCACCATGGAAAGTGGTCTGTGGCAGGTGTGTGTGTGTGTGGCGTTGCCCTAACCCACATCTTAAAAACTGCAATCTCTTTTAAAAGTTTTCTGGGGTGCCTGGGTGTCTCAGCTGGTTAGGTGTCCGTCTGAGGCTCAGGTCATGGTCTCAGGGTGCTGGGATCAAGCTGCACATGGGGCTCCCTGCTGGGGATGGAGTGTGGGGGCCTGCTTCACCCTCTGCCCCTCGCCCCTCATGCCCACACTCTCTCTCTCTCTCTCTCAAATAAATAAAGTCTTTTTTATTTTCTTAAGAAACAATGCTCACTGCATATAGCACCACAGCTGACATAGAATTCCACACCCAGTTTTCTGCAGAAGCACAAAACGAATCCAGAAAATCAAAGATTATATTGCGAATCTCCCTGTTATTTTGTTTATTTTTCTTTTTTTTATTTTTTTTAAAGATTTTATTTATTTATTCATTCATGACAGACATAGAGAGGGGGGCAGAGACACAGGCAGAGGGAGAAGCAGGCTCCATGCAGGGAGCCCGACGTGGGACTTGATCCCAGGACTCCAGGATCAGGCCCTGGGCCACAGGCGCTGAAACACTGAGCCACCCAGGGATCCCCTTGTTTATTTTCCTTATTGAGATATAACCGACGTAACATCGCATACGCTTTAGGGGTACGATGTGTTGATTTCATACATTTATACATTGCACTATGATTCCACCTCAGGTTTGCTAACACGTCCCTCACGTTACATAATTATCATTTCTTTTTCTGTGGTGAGAACATTCAAGGTCTAGTCTTTTAGCAACTTTGAGGGATATGATACGGCTTTGTTGACTATAATCACCAGCCTGCGTATTAGCGCTCTAGAATGTATTCGTGTTCTGGTTACAAGTTTGTAAACTTTGACCAGCTATGTCATTTCATTTTTAGCTTTTTTAAACTCTCTATGTTTTAAACTATATTATTTTATTTTTATTTTATTCTTTTTTTAAGGTTTCATTTGTTTATTTGACAGAGAGAGAACACAAGCAGGGAGGTGACAGGGAGAGGGAGAGGGAGACGCAGGCTCCCGCCGAGCAAGGAGCCGGACACGGGGCTCGATCCCAGGACCCTGGGATCATGACCTGAGCTGACAGCAGACACTTCACCGACTGAGCCACCCAGGCACCCCTAAAATATATCATTTTAAATATGCATGAAAATATATTCATTTGTTCATTGAAGGCATACTTCTTGATGTCCAGCATGGGCCGATCACTATTCAGATGCTAGAAACACCGGCTAACGAAATAAAAACCCTGTTCTTTGGGAGGTTGCCTTCCAGTAGTTACCTTCTAGTTAGCTTCTACTAGTTCTTTGGGAGGTTACCTCCTAATGACCGATGACATTAGAAATAATATTAGATTAGGTTAAGTGCTGTGAAAAGAACAGTCAGGCAAAGTAAGGAGAAAGAGAGTAACAGGGCGCTACTTCAGAGACTACTGTCAGGGAGAGCCTCTCTGAGGAGGTGACATTTGAATGAATGAGGGAGCGATCTGTGGAAAGATCCAGGAAAGGGCATTCCAGGTGAAGAGCATATCAATTGTAAAGGCTTGAAAAGGCCTGCTGGAGAAATACTGAGTATCTGCAGCACCGTGCAGTGGGTGGGACCCCAGTGGAGAACAGGACAAAGGCAGCCAGCACAGGTGACACAGAGCCCTATGAGGATTTTGGCTTTTATCCAGAGCAAGAGGAAGTCACTGAGGCATGGAGCTGGAGGGAATGAAGCACTTTGGCCTATTTTTTTCAAAGATGCCCTCTGGCTGCTGTGTGGAGAAGGCGATGGGAGGCAAGACTAGAGCCAGAAGACCAGTTGGGAGCCATGGTTTCAGAGTAGAGTCCATAAGACCTGCTGGCAGATTAACACGGCTTGAGATAAAGAGGGGGTGTGTTTTGAGTAGCCGGTGGTCAGTTAAAGAGATGAGACGAAAGCCCTGGGAGAGTGGGGGTCGCAGGGAAGAAGCGCATGGAATGGAGGCATCTGTTTGGACACGCTCATTGCGAGATGTCTCAGGAATCCCATAGAGTTGTCTTCTAGGCAGTTGGATATATGAGAGAATTGCAGAGGAACGTTGGCGCTGGACATATAAATACGGGGCCTCATCAGGATAGTTGTTGAATGTTGTTTAAAGTCACAGGACTAGAAGAAAATCACCCAGAGAGAGAGAGTGAAATGAAAAGAGAACAGACTAGGAAAAAAAAAAAATCAGCTGCAAAGGAGAGAAGAAACCAGGAGATGTGTCGCACAAGAAAAATGTGCTAGAAACACACATACACATACATACCTGTATACTTGTGGGTGTGAATGTGTGTGTGTATCTGTGTGTGTGTATGTGTATCCACATCCAGCAAATAATTAAATTCAGCGTTGAGCACTTAAGTATTTTTCTGATTCCGTGCCAAGACTAAAAGAGAATAAAGGAAAGTGGGAGAGAAGAAGCTATTTTTTGGCTTTGATTTATGACTTAATGGGAGAAGGTTCACATGTAAACTTCCCTGAATGACGTTATTACAGAGCAACAGCATGTGATTACATTTTGCCAAGTCATCTGAAAGATACCGTCTGACCTGGTGATAAAATGACACATTTACAATTAAGCATCAGTTTCAGGGGCTAATTAGAGAATTAATCTGTAATTGGACATCAGCAATTAATAGCTAAATCTGAGACAGTTCCTTTATTTAAAAAAATTTAAATATTTAAACCTTCTCAACCTTGATTTTTTTTTTTAACCTCGATTTTTAACAAAGATACATTTTCATCGAATCTGACAAAGTTTTTGCTTGGATAGGGAATGAAGTGAATCCTCGCTAATAAAGAAAATGAATACAGCTCTCTTTTCCTTTCTTCCTTAACATGGCTAGAAAGCCAGACTTGGCTTTGTGTTTTCTTAACAGACTCCTTTAAGTAAAAGAATAATTGGGGCTCACATTTCACACTCCTGTGATGAGTGAGCAAACTCAGTGTAAAGTGTGCCTCTGTGTAGCCGCAAAGCGCAACAGAACCTTCCATTGTTTAAGGAAGGAGCACCTCAAGCTGTGTTTGTCCAGGCTCCAGTTTCTAAAGGAAAAACACAGAAAGTATATCAACTGCACAAGAAATAAAAGGAGCAAATAGATGTGGATTTAGGAACTGTTGTTTCACTGCTTGATCTCAGGATGTCCAGGTGACAGATGGAGAAACCCAGCGCAGAATAGTCCCTGTGCCAAGAGGAAAGGGCACTGGCCGGTCAATGATACTCGGGAGACCCCTTGGGATCAGGGCTCCAGGAGTTTCAGAGGATCCCAAAGATTTTCACTATGTAACCACCCTGAAACTTGTCTTCAAAAGTTTAGATTACCTGCAAAACCTCTACCTTGTCATCGATTTGTGATTAGTCTGACTCCTATTTATCACAATGCCTGCCCTCTGGGTCCTTGATTTGATTCTTTTACTTCTCACCCCAACCTGCTGAGAAAAGGCTGCATCTACCTATATCAAAAGCTACATTTCCCTACAAGAAAACCCCCATGAAAACAAACAGGATGAAACAAAGAAACAGGCTATCTTGAATTCTTCTAGGTGTGCTGTCTCATTTTCTTTGTATTCTTTTGTATCCATACAATGAGTGGATTTAAACAATACCATTTTCAGTCCTTGGGGAGCTTTTATTGGGACTTTCCCAATAAAAACTTGAGAACAAGGAAGGTAAGTTTAAAATTCTATATATCCGCTAAAGGGCCCTAAGAGTTGGGCTTTGAAATCTGTACATTATGGTTAAGAAGAGACATTTAAAGACTTTCCTTACAGGGAAGAACGGCCCTCAGATCTGAAACTCTCACTCAGTGAATGTTGACATGTTAAAAGAAAGGATGACCAACTGGGGAAAAGGTTGATTTGTCACAAAAGAATAGAAAATGAGGGGCCCCTGGGTGGCTCAGTGGTTGAGCGTCTGCCTTTAGCTCAGGTCAAGGTCCAGGGAGCCTGCTTCTCCCTCTGCCTATGTCTGATTCTCTCATGAATAAATAAATAAACACTTTTTTTAAAAAAAGAATAAAGAATGAAAACTACAGAGGTATATACTAATAGTTTATCCAAAAATGATCCAATGTTGAGAAAACATTAGCCAAAAGATCAAGTATTTTAGTTCTCTTGGCAAAATTATCCGTATTTTGGAGATAAGGGCTGGGAGCTACAACCAACAAAATTCTATTATGATGGTCTCACTTTGAAAATCACCCTTTTTAGTGAGTTGGATGTTTTAAACTTTTCCAGGTGGGACGCCTGGGTGGCTCAGTGGTTAAGCATCTGCCTTTGGCTCAGGGCATGATCCTGGAGTCCCGGGATCAAGTACCATATTGAGCCCCCTGCATGGAGCCTGCTTCTCCCCTGCCTGTGTCTCGGCTTCTCTCTGTGTGTCTCACATGAATAAACAAAATCGTCCAAAAAAAGAAAAAAAACTATTCCATGTCTACTGATATAAGACATTTACTTCTTCCATTTATCTTCTTTGTCCTAAATTCCATACTCACCAAGCAAACTTCTGATTTGGTTTCCTATGTATGGTGACCTTCCTAGTGGGATTTGATAGATACTCTTTGAAAGTAGTCATAGTGATCTGAGTATTCCAACTAAAATCAGGTGCATACTGCTCTTTATAAATTAATAACTTGACTTTTTTTTTTTTTTTTGCTTTATATATCAAACTTGTGACCTCACTGATTGTGAGTCTGCACCTGAAAAAGAAATTCACTGTAGTGACAAAGTAGGCTTCTAACCTTGCAGCTTTGAGGGCTTGGCTCTAGAACTGTATTAAGGTATATCAACTTAGGAGACTCCTTAGAAAGCAGCCATGTGGCCTACACATGAACACATTTGCCCTTCTGCATGGCTACGACCTAACAAGAAAGCTGAACTGTAACTAATCTGCCAAGATAGATTATTGCTCTTTTCCAGGAGAAGAAGCAAGAGCTAGAAGGCAGTATCTTGGGGAGGTAACTCTGTAAGGGTAGAAAAGGAAGGATGAGGGGAAGGGGAAGGCCAATCAATGTAAAAATTGAGATTGGGAAAGGATAAAGAATACTGAAGTTCATGGTCAAAACCATTCCATAATACACGATAAGAAAAAGACAAAGGGCTGAGAAGAAATTTTTCAAAATTGAGTGCCTAGAGCTAAAGGAGTAACAGCTTGCTAAGAGCAAGAGTATGTGGGACATTTCTGTTTGCAGAACCCAGGGAACTACAAGGCCGGGACTTCAAGTGACTACAGTGAGTCGTTTAGACTGGAATTCAGCTGTTAATTCAAACTTAGAGGAAATTATATTGTTCCTCCAACACCTAAACAGAAATTAGTGTAAATTGCTTACCCTTGGATTTGATGTTGGGAAGTAAAGAGTACATCTAGAAGTGCCTGAGGTAGTGTGATGAATCCTATGTCAAATAATGTGAGACTGTATGACCAGAATTTACCTTTTTACATCTCAGTAATATGTATGCATATCTATATCTGGTCTTATTGCAGCATTAATAGAACTTAGTTACTGTTCACTAGACCTGGTCAGAACTCACTTTTTAAAAAAATTTTATTTATTTATTTATTTATTTATTTATTTATTTATTTATTATCTAGTTATTTATTTTTTATCTCAACTCTTTTAGAGCAGAGATGTGCTAAGAAGAATGAAGGATGGGACACTGAATCATGACATGATCCACAGGAGTGGCTCTTAATCCTTTTGGTCTCAGGACCCTTTGCTCTTGAAAGTTACTGAAGACCCCAAACAACTTTTGTTAATGTGGGTAATATCTATTGATGGTCACTATATTAGAAGTTAAGACTGAGAAATTATTAAGTATTTATTAATTCACTTAAATATAATGGATTCATATAATAAATAATAAATGAACATAACAGATTTAATGAAAATATGTTATAAAACAAAAAAATGTAATAAGTGGCAATTACAGTTTTTGTAAATCTCCTTAATATCTGGCTAAATAGAAGATAGCTGGATTGTTATATCTGTTTCTACATTTAATCTCTCATGATACGCTGTTTTGTTTTAACTACATGAAGAAAATCCAGATTCCCACATATAAGTAGCTGTAAAATGGAGGAATGTATTAATAACCTTTTGAGATAATTACGGATATTCTTCTTTAATAAAACACTAAAATTTAACAATAGTTTCTTAAAATATTTTCTTAAAAGTTATGTATAAAGAAACTCTATGAATAAACCTTTCATACTTTGTTCCATTAAAATGTATTGGTCTATCTTGCATTGTGAATAGATATTTTATCTGTCCATGAATTTGTAACATCATGCACTGTTTGTTTAGAAAATACTGGTTCACCGAGTGATGCATATCTTCAAAATGTTGGCACAATTCATTATACAATATCAAAAAAATCACATTTAAAAAAATTACCACTGGTCTCATCAAAAACATCTTTAAGCACTGAGAAGCTGGCATGCTCACAGAGGCAGATATGTTTTCCAAAATCCGAATTTTCTCTTTAAAGTTCTCATTTTATCATTGCCAACAAATCCTTTTAGTTGTTTTTCTTGAAATGAGAAGCTCACTTTGCTCATTTCCAAGAAAATATTTGCTAGTTATCCAAGTCTGAATATCCAATTTGTCAGTTGCTCTTTTAAGTCAAAATGGTGCTCAATGAAAAAAGTGTCGGGGCAACTGCCTGGTTCAGTCAATAGACCATGTGACTCTTGATCTCATGGTCATGAGTTCAAGCTCCACATGGGGTGTAGCTAACTTTAAAAAAATAAAAAAAGTGTCTAATTCAGTTTGCAACTCAAACCATTACATAAGTGCTTTCCTGAAAGAAAACTGCAGCAGAAGCTCTTGCAAATTTTCCATTATGTTATACCAAATATTAAAAGAATGTGAACTCAGGAATAAAGATTAATAGTTAATCTCAGCCTAATTTTCAATAATACAAGCACAGTTAATAATTTTTACTTAACAAAAAGGACATTCTTAAGAAAAACATTTTAAAACTATGCATGGTGGTAAGGAAAAAATGACTAGTATCACCATTTACTGCCACAGCTTTGATTTATGCCAAGAAATTAGCCATTTTTTTCCATCAGCGCAAATGTCAAAGCAGTGAAAAAGGCAAATAATATCTTTTTCTTGCTCTTTTCTTTTCTTTTTATAGAGAGAGAGAGCACACAAGCAGGGGTGAGTGGGACGCAGAGGGAGAGAGAGGATCCCAAGCAGGCTCCACTCCCATTGAAGAGCCCCACACAGGGCTCAGTCCCCACAACCCTGAGATCCTAACTGAGCCACCCAGTTGCACCATTGTATCTTGGTATTATTATAAATTAATTTTGACTTCACTGACCCCCTGGAAGTGTCTCAGGGGCCCTGGAGGTCTGCAAGCCACTTCCAGCGCTGCAGGTCCAAAGCACAGGTTGTAGAAGAAAATTATCTGGTTGTCCAGATGATGGCAGTAGAAAATTTTAGTCAGAGGAAAAATAGAAGGACCTTGGCCCTCATAAGGAAGGACACGATGTGTTTGGAGATCACGCTGGGCAAAGGGTACCCATGTAATAACAATGCAACAACCACAACGTACACCTCCACCCCCAATGGTCTTGGATTAATTTCATAATTGATAAATTAACATTTCATTAGGAAACAAATTGCTTGTGTTTTTAGGAATCTGTGGGCACCTGTTATTTCACTAAAGAACAATGATTTCAAGATTTCAAGATGTGCTAATTTTACATATAATCAGAGCACTTATTACTCATTTATTTATGTATGTCTTTATTTATGTCTTTATTTATTTATTTATTTATTTTTAAAGATTAGTTTATTTATTTTAGACAGCAGGGAGCGGCAGGGGGAGAGGGAGAGAGAACCTCAAGCAGACTCCTCCCTGAGCACTGAGCTCTACTCGGGGCCCAGTCTTACGACCCTGAGATCATGACCTGAGCCCAACCAAGAGTTGGCTGCTGAACCGAATGAGCCATCCAGGCACCCCTCATGTGTTCATTCATTAATGCTTTTAACAAATACTTCTTGAGCCACCAATAAAGACAAAGGCATTGTGAATCATAAGCATGAACGATCCACATTGGTTGCTAGACAAAGAAGGCTCAGAGAAATGAGGAGCAAATCTAAAAGGAACATCTCTGCCTCCTTGGAACTGGAAAGAAGCCACCAACAGACTGTCCATGATCAGAATCCAGTGTCAACATGTAAGCCTTACGGGGAACAAGTAGCTGGGTCAACAAGTAGCTCTTCCCTGCTGAAGTTCCCAGGTTTGGCTAATTTTAGGTTGGGTACCTAGCCCTGACAATCCCCATCCTTCCTCATTCCTGTGGAAAAATATCATTTTATCACTGCATCAAAGCACTAGCAGAAAAGAACTTTTTAAAATCTTACGCCCTGGGGCACCTGGGTGGCTTAGTGGTTGAGCATCTATCTTTGGCTCAGGGCATGATCCCAGGGACCTGGGATTGAGTCCTGAATTAGGCTCCCCACAGGGAGCCTGCTTCTCCCTCTGCCTATGTCTCTGCCTCCTTCTCTGTGTGTCTCTCATCAATAAATAAATAAAATCTTTAAAAAAAAATCTTATGCCCTTATGAAATGCTGACCTTGTATCTGGCTTGAGAAACTTCATTCTCTTTTAGGTGGATGATGATTATTTCCTGAAAGGTCTGAATTAGCTCGTGAGTTTTATTCTTTTCAGACCTCTCTTCAGCCACTCCTTTGGTACAGAGTAGATATTATTGTTTTTGCCGCCCAGAATCTTTTCTCCCTTCCTCAGGTACTGGTTCCCAGTCTCCTTTTGCTGGAGTCAGCTCTCCTCTGTTCTTAATCTGTGTAGCTTGGGAAGGGGCCAATGTCACCTGCTTCCCCAAGTCTTGTATCTGCTGACCTTGATGACTTGTTGAAGGGCGTGTGGCTCATTCTAGGCAAACGGGAGTGAAAAAGAAAATTTTTCAAAGTTTTTGAAGAAAGAAGCTCTCCTTTACTGTTGGTGTGGCTTACAGGGGATGGTTTAGGGCTAGAGGTGCAGTCTGCCAACCCTCCTTTATGAAGGGAGAATCTAACTGCTGACGGAGCCCACAGAAGTGGAGACCACCAAGAAGGAGGGATACTGAGGCCGGATCTTAGCCCCTAGCTTCACACTATTGCTCTAGCCCTGTAGTGTTGGGGTTCCTATTGTTCTCCGGCAAAAGAGTCCTCACTGATACATCTCCCCACCCTCCATACAGGATACAAATCTACACAGAGAACCAGTGAATCCAGTGTTCAAAACATCACATTTGCAAATTTTCATGCCTTTGTTAATTTATCCAGAATTAATTTTTCTATCTTTTCCACATTTCCTTGGTGCTCTACAGATAGCCGAAATTAAAATACTTAACATTAAAAAAAAAAAAAAAAGATCAGTTACCTTCAAGTGTAAAGGACTGGTGGCAACTTAAACAATTATTCTCTCAGAGGAGTAAGCACTTCAATGGGTATTAAAATCTGGATACTAACTCTTTATCGGATGCGTCATTTGCAAATATCCTCTCCCATTCTGTTGCCTTTTAGTTTTGTTGATTATTTCCTTTGCTATGCAGAAGCTTTTTATCTTGGTGAAGTTCCAATAATTCATTTTTACTTTTGTTTCCCTAGTCTCAAGAGACATATCTAGGAAGAAGTTGCTATGGCCTATATCAAAGAGGTTATCACCTGTGTTCTCCTCTAGGATTTTGATGGTTTCCTGTCTTACATTTATGTCTTCCATCCATTCGGAATTCACTTTTTGTGTATGGTGTAAGAACGTGGCCCAGTTTCATTCTTCTGCATGATGCTGTCCACTTTTCCCAACACCATTTACTGAAGAGACTGTCTTTTTCCCATTGGATATTTTTCCTGCTTTATCAAAGACTAGTTGACCAATAGGGTTGTGAGTCCATTTCTGGACTTTCTATACTGTTCCATTGATCTATGTGTCTGTATTTTGTGCACATACCATACTGTCCTGATCCCTACAGTTTTGTGATATAATTAGAAGTCTGGAATTGTAAGGCCTCCAGCTTTGCTCTTCTTTTTCAAGACGGCTTGGCTATTCAGGGTCTTTTGTGGTTCCATACAAATTTTGGGGTTATTTGCTCTAGGTCTGTGAAAAATGCTGGTGGTATTTTGATAGGAAAAGCATCGAATATGTAGATTGCTTTGGGTAATATAGAACAATATTTGTTCTTCCAATACATGAGCATGAATATTTTTCCATTTCTTTGTGTCTTTTTCAATTTCTTTCGTCATTGTTTTACCGTTTTCAGAATACAGATCTTTTACCTCTTTACTTGGGGTTTATTTCTGGATATCTTATAGTTTTTGGTGCAACTGTAAATGGGACCAATTCCTTGATTTCTCTTTCTGCTGTTTCATGGTTGGTATAAAGAAATGCAACAGGTTTCTATACATTGATTTTGTATACAGCAACTTTACTGAATTCATGTATCAGCTCTAGGAATTTTGGGGTGGAGTTTTTTTGAGTTTTTTTTAATATGGAGTATCATGTCATATGTAAATAGTGAAAATCTGACATCTTCCTTGCCAATTTGGATGCCTTTTATTCCTTATGGTTATTTTAGCTATATTGTAGCTTTGTAGGATAATGTCCTCACTTACAGGAAATATATACTAAAGCTTGTGGGATGGTGGAGCAGTAGGTTTGCAACTTACTCTCAAATAATTCAGAAAAAATGTACTGTTTGCATTTTTTTGTGAGTTTAAGATTATTTTCTAAATAGAAAGTATAAAACGATAATCTTGTTTTATGTCTTGCATATGCGAGTCCCTGATACAGTTCAAAGTTTATCTCATTTTCTTCATTATGGTTGAATTCAACTTAAATAAAACACAAAATGTTTAATGAACATAAATCCAACATGTGTAGGAAACAAAAGAGATCCATATTAGTATTTATACTCTTTAATCTTTTTAAGAGATAACAACTTCAACACACACTTAGACCTTTTGCCCCTAAGAGATAAATAAATTAGCAGACAGTCTTCAAGATAATGAGTGGTATGTTGACTTTTAGTCTACTAAAGTCCAATTTGTAGCATGGAACTGAGGCAATATTGTAGCAGAAACCCTAAATTACAACGTAAAAACTCTCATGCAAAGTAACTAGAATCCTCGTTACACACCCCTTCAAACAGAACAACTACCTTCTCTGAGGAAACAGACTTCTTTCTGTGACTAGGATACCTCACAACATGTCTTTCCAAACTAAAGAAACACCTTCCCATTCAACATTGGTATTTTTAAAACATCTGGTTACACAAGTAGATTTAATAAATTATTCCTTTCAGAAGAAACCACCTTTAAGAGATAACTTATATTTTACTTGTTACATTAACTGATGGTGCATTTAATCACAAGCTGCGAGATAATTACCGAAGACATCAAATAAAATAGTTTAAAAGATTCAGTTCATTAAAGATTTATGAGATGGCAATCTCCTGCAAGGCTTAAGCTACATGAGGGAAAACAAAAATGACCAGTTAGACTTCAGGAGCTTATCTTCTGCAACTGAGTACAGCATTATCATATAATTTACTGACACTCAGTTATCCTATCAAGAAAACTATTACAATAATTTAAGATATCAAAATCTACATTCAGAGGAGGAATGGTGTTTGAAACAAATTAACAAAATCAAGGAAACTCAGCTAAACTTCTCTCAGAAGACAGAAGTGTACTCTGTGTCCAAGCCTTAAACGTGGTTAAATTAATGGTGTCACTCCACTTGCACCAGAGAGAGTGAAAGGACCCTCACCATCCTCCTTCACCAAAAACAAAGAAAAATACATAAGAGGCAACAGGTTAAAGTGAATATCAACAGCCAACTTATAAAATTACTTGTGAGATTGAGGGACATGGATAAAAAGGGAGATGAACTTTGCAATGGAAATGGGTTGAAGGGTTTGTGAGCTGACTGTATACTTATATGAGACTCAAGTAAATATTTTCCACCACTTGACAGAACAGTAACCTATACAGGATTGCTCCCTGCTCTGTGCCAAAACAAGGGGAAAAGTAAGCAACCCATTCATCATCATGCCCTTGGGCTGCACCACCAGCCTGGTACCTTGCAATCTGTTAGTTTCAAACTATGTCAATAAACTGGCAAGCACTGCATCTGGTCAATTATCAACCTGGTTATCACTAACATTACTGCACGAATGTGATATAGGGCATAACTCATTAAGGTTTAAGCAGTCATTCATATCCTGAGGAATTGCCCACCAAAATTGGATAGGTTAATTTTGAGTTGTGGAACAGACACAGTGAGTAGTTATATCCCACCCCCCAGAATGCTCAGATTGTTCATTCTATTAAAGGTACCATGCAATGAGAATCAACAACATAATCAAAACACAAAAACTCCCTTTAAAAGGAAATATTATCAACGTTTTATGAATTGGAATGATAGCGAGACATTAAGACTCCTTTGTGTGGAAAAAGATATCATGATCTTATCATTCTGGAAAAGATTTTAATTTTTTTCACCAAACATTGCTGAGAGATATGACTGATTCAATCTCTAGGGCAAGGGAAAATTTTTTAATGCTTTAGGAAGTTGTGCAATGCCTGCCATGTTCCCACACAGGTAGTAAAAGATTGTATTTTGTAGGTTTTAACACACATCCAACAATGTTTACCGTTTGAGTCCTGATGAGTGGAAATCTGAGATGGATGAGTTAAGTTAGTTTGACTGCAGAGATCTGAGCTTCTTTCGGGTGCTGAAGCTGAAAGCAATATGGTACCCATAAGCCAGAATTCTAAGAAAGAGCTGTTAGCAGGGATTTTTGCGTTTTGTTTTTTTCTCCACAGACATGTTTGCAGTGGTCAGCTGGTGACTTTTAATGGAAAGAAGCTCTCACTTTTCGGCCCTTCAGAGGCTGTGGTGGGCGGTGGTTGCTCAACAAAAAGGCCGCTGCTTCGCCCTCCGCTGTGCAGAGGAGAGTGCGGAATGTGGCCAGCTGTTGAAGAAGAGAGAAGAGTTGGCTTCAGCAGAGAAAGTCACACCAATGTTGGTGAACTGCCCTCCATAGAAAGTTACGAAACATATAACCTTTCCTCTACCAGGAACTAATATGTTACAGTAAAAGTGTTCTAAATTATGAGTCATATAAGTAATAAAACAATACTTCTACTAAGTTCTCACCATGACACAAGTACCTGTGGGTTCAAAAAATTAAATACATAAGCACTTTATCTGAGGATCAAAATAATATGAGGAAATGACATTTAGAATGTGGGTCGGGGTGCCTGGGTGGCTCGGTTGGTTAAGCGTCTGCCTTCAGCTCAGGTCATGATCTCAGGGTTCTGGGATGGAGCCCTGCATCGGGCTCCTGGCTCAGCAGGTTGTCTTCTCCCTCTGGCCTTCCCCTTGCTCATGCTCTCTCTCTCTCTCTCTCTCTCTCAAATAAATAAATATTTTTTTAAAAATTCACACTAGGATACATCTATTAAGTTTCCATCATCATCATTTAGCTGAAGCTCCAAATATTTCTTGTTCAGCACTAGCCAGGATGGGAGGCAGAGGCGATGGAGCTCCTCCATAATAAGAGACAGCGGTTTGTAACCACACTCCCCGGAGAGAAGTTCTCGCATCATACCCAGGCAGACATGTCTTTGCACAAGTGATACTTTGAGAGATCTTTTAAAAGGGTATAGATATGGGCAAGATAAGACAAATACTTAGAACTTACTATTACTTGTGTTTCATTAGACCAGATTATAGCTAAAGCCAGAGGAGACTTGAAGAATTCTCTGGTAAAGTCAAGCAGCAGAGGTAAATAAAATCTAACCTCTGGAGCCACAGGGAAAATACTCAGCCTTCCACAGATCACGGGGAGCAAATCTGTATGTTGTGGCCTCTCCAGGTGGCTCAGCAGGATCCCAAGTCCTGAATCAGGGCACCAACTTGCTGGCCTCAGCAAACACAACTTGCCTCCCAGTGAAACTGCCCAGTACTCTGAAGACCTTGGCTTTTTTATAAAAAGATTGTATTTATTTATTTGGGGGGGGGGGCAAGAGCATGGAAAGGGGCAAAAGGAGAGGGAGAACCAGGCTCCCCACCAAGCAGGAAGCCTGATGTGGGGCTTGATCCCAGGACTCCTCATCACCAAGACCCTAGGATCATGACCTGAGCCAAAGGCATACACGTAACTGATTGAGCCACCCAGGTGCACCTCCCACCCTTCTTTTGACTCCTCTGCAAGTTTGATCATGGTTCCCTACTTCTGTAACACGTTAACCCCATTGGAATTTACTCTAGTTCTATGACCTGCCTGCACATTTTGGTCAGACTCACTGAACCTGTCCTGATGTCTCACCAAATCCCTTCTCTTTTTGGCTCTGGATCTCCCTCCCAATTGCTTAGCCCAGGTAGGCAGACCCTGCATCTGTCCGTCCCTGCTCAGATGTGCTTCTCTTGGGCCTGGTGTCCTCCACCACTGCACTAACCTCAAAATGCTTAGCCCTGGCTGGCCCTTATCAGTCTCCTCACTCTCTGGGCTCCTGGGCTTCTTGCAGACAGAAAATGGGCTGCTCTGTCATGAAGGCTGATCCCATCTACACGAGTCCTGGCAGGAATCTCCCCATATTAGCCTGAAGGCTGACGTGAGTATGATCTGTTTTGCTGTTTTTCTTGGCTCTACTACTGAAATTTTAATTTCTTTACATAGCAACCGCAATAAGCAGAAACACTCTTTTCTAATGTTTTGTAAGTAGCTTTGCTTATGTCACTCTAGTGCTCAAATGTCTAATAGCAAGCCACTGCCTGTCAAAGCTGGATAATAATAAAAGTGAAATCTCTCTTACAGAACATGATGGGCCAGGTATTGTGCTAAGTCCTTTACATGCCTATCTCATTAATCAATAATACACTCTTATCCTCATTTTATAGGAGCTTGATGGAGAGCTAGGAAGTTTCAATAAATAAGCCATCTGGCAAATAGGTCATGCACTAACCACAGCACAATATTGCAACTTTTTTTCTATTTTCCCCTCATCTCTTTTCGTGTGTTTTATTACGTAAATTTTCAAACATCCAGAAAGCTAGAAAGAGCAGAATAAACCACCACAAACTCAGTACCCAGCTTCATCAATCATTAACACACAGCCAATTTCATTTTATCCGTACTCCTACTCATTCTCTCTTTCCACCTCCGATCCTGCCCAAACTGGATTATTTTGAAGCAAATTCCCGAATATCATATCGCTTCAGGTGTGAACATTTCAAAATCTATCTCCAAAACATGCAACATTTCTAGCTCTAATAAGGCCCCCAAAACAAACTAGTGAGCCTGGTTTCTGAGTCACTGGGTTCCAACCAACTAGATTGTCTCTGATTACAACCACACACAGGTCCCACCCGAAGCCAGTTTAGTGAAGGGCGGCCCCAGAGCATCTGAATGAAAAGACTTTGGGGTGATTCTTAAAATTTCAGATTATGGAACCCTATGCCAGACCTTCTGAATGAGAATTTCTAATAAGATCCACATTTTGATAAGCTCCTCCAGGTGATTGTTGTATATACTAAAGTCTGAGAATCTTAAGTATAAAGGTGCCCACATATTTTCTGCACCTTTTCTTGCCTTTATTTATGGTGTTCTTTCTTGAAATTGCTCCCTTTTTTTTTACTACCAGTCACTGCTTTTTCCCTAGCCCAGATATCAGCTCTTTCATGAAGTCTTTTCCTGATTTCTCCAATAAACCAGTCTCTCCCCTTTAACCTCCTTTACACCTCATTTCTCTTATATACCAAGCACAGCCACTGTTATAATTTTTTATGCATTTATTTTATCTTGTCTATTAGATTATAAACTACTTGAAGACTAGGAACATTTTTAACACTCCTTTAACACTTCTTTGTTAAACACTTCCTTTGCATTATACCTTGCAAGAATTAGCAATTATTAAACAATTCTAGAATTGATTTGTACTGTCTCCTATAATTTGGAACTTTAATACAAACCTAATTACATGGAGTTTTTTTATATAAGTCAAAGCTAATGTTCAAGTGAATGCATTCTTTCCTCATTTCACATTTAGCCTAAAGATGCAGAAGAAGAGTAATCCTAGATCATTATCATTAATTACATAATATAGCATTTTACTATTTAAAAGGGACATTAGGTTTTGCTTCCAGGTATGTTGGTCTAAGAACCTACAGACAACCTCCCTGTGGAAAATAACTCTAAAACCTAGACAATATTAAAAAAAAAAAAAAAAACTGGGGATCCCTGGGTGGCTCAGCGGTTTAGCCCCTGCCTTTGGCCCAGGGCGTGGTCCTGGAGTCCCGGGATCGAGTCCCACATCGGGCTCCCTGCGTGGAGCCTGCTTCTCCCTCTGCCTGTGTCTCTGCCTCTCTCTCTCTCTCTCTCTCTCTCTCTCTTTCTCTCTCTGTGTCTCTCATGAATAAATAAATAAAATCTTTAAAAAAAAAAAACTAGTCACAGGTAGTGGAGAGTGAGCAAAAGCAGAGGGAAAGGTGGGTAATTTATTCTCACTTGAAGGAGAGATGGGAGCTCTACAGTGAGTTCCTATCTCTCCAGTGTTTCACTTGAAGCTGGGTAGAATCTGCAATGGAGCACACTGGTCTTAAGGAAAAGAATCAGAGAGAGGATCCTCAAACTCTATACCCAAGAACCACACATGGCTGTTCTGAGATCAGAGCTGCTGCACAAAAAAGAAAATTTGCAATTCAAGCCTTGACCACAAAAAAAAAAAAAAAAAAAAAAATTACCTATTAATGTAAAGGAAATAATATTCATCAGAAAAAAAATAACCAGATCCAGAATCTCCATAACTTAATGTTCATAACATCTAGAATATAATTTTAAAAATACTTCACATATCAGAAAGGGAGACAGAACATGAGAGACTCCTAACTCTGGGAAACGAACAAGGGGTGGTAGAAAGGGAGGTGGGCGGGGGGTGGGGATGACTGGGTGACGGGCACTGAGGGGGGCACTTGATGGGATGAGCACTGGGTGTTATGCTATATGTTGGCAAATTGAACTCCAATAATAAATAAATAAATAAATAAATAAATAAATAAATAAATAAATATTAAAAATACTTCACATACAAAGAAGCAAGAAAATGGAACACATTCTCAAAAAAGGAATCATCAGCAGAGTCAGACCCAATAGGAACCAAAGTAGGAACTTAACAAGGATTTTTTCACAAGGATTTTAAAATGGCTACTTTAATTACCTGAGGGTTGTATGTTAAACAAAGCATCTTTAATGCAGAGTAGTGGAAAGTCTCCGGAGGAAAATAGATATAAGAAAAGAGAACCAAACCAAAAATTTAGAACTAAAATATAGAATTGCTAAAACAAAAAATTACCTGGATAGACCTGACAGTCAAATTGACACAACAGAGGAAAGAGTGAATGAACTTGATCAATAGAAATTATCCATAATGAAAAACAGAAATATTAAAAATTATCTTAAAAAAAGAGTCTTGGTGAAATCAGAGAGAGGGAAACCACAAGAGATTCTTAACTATAGGAAACAAACTGAGGGTTGCTGGAGGGGCATCTCCCCTCTGATGGGGGAATGGGCTAAGTGGGTGATGGGCATGAAGGAGGGCACTTAATGTAATGAGCACTGGGTGTTATATGCAACTGCTGAATCACTAAACTCTACCTCCAAAACTAGTAATACACTATATGTTAAATAAATTGAATTTAAAAATCTAAAAAAAAATAAAGTCTTGTGGATCTGTGAGATGTTATTAAAAGGTTAAATGTATATGTAATTGAAATATCAGAAGGAAAGGAAAGAGAAAATGGGGCACAGTGTATATATATAAAAATTAACTCATAAGTCATCAAAAACTTAAATGTAAGAGCTACAAACATTACTTGAAGTATGAAAAAATATTTAGGGGCATATAGTTAGGCAAAGATATCTTACACAGGATACCAAAAGCACAAACTAATAAAGGATAAACTGATTAAAATGGACTATACCAAGGTTAAGAGCTTTTACTCTCCAAAAGACATAGTTTTTAAAAAGGCAACCAACAGACTGAGAGAAAACCTCTGCAAAATAAGTATTTTAAGGGACGCCTGGGTAGCTCAGTGGTTCAGAAGCTGCCTTGGCTCAGGGCGTGATCCCAGGGTCCCGGGATCAAGTGTTACATTGATTGGGCTTCCAGCAGGGAACCTGCTTCCCCCTCTGCTTATGTCTCTGCCTCTCTCTCTCATGAATGAATAAATAAAATCTTTTAAAAAATGTATTTTAAAAAGGACTTCATCCTGATTGTGTAAAGAACCTTTGGGGCAGCCTGGGTGCCTCAGCGGTTTAGCGCTGGCCTTCAGCCCAGGGCATGATCCTGGAGACCTGGGATCGAGTCCCACATCGGGCTCCCTGCATGGAGCCTGCTTCTCCCTCTGCCTGTGTCTCTGCCTCTCTCTCTCTCTGTCTCTCATGAATAAATAAATAAAATCTTTAAAAAAAAAAAAAAGAACCTTTGCAATTCAATAATGAAAAAACAAACACCCAATTTTAAAAGGAGCAAATTAATTGAACAGATATTTCACAAAAGATATATGCACAGCCAACAAGTATATGAAAAAATGCTCAACATTACTGATCACCAGATAAATGCGAATTTTAAAAATCACATATACCCACTAGAACGGCTAAAGATCCAAGGACTAACACCACCAAGTGTTGACAAGGATGTGGAGGAACTAGAAATCTCATATATTGCCTGTGAGAATGGAGGGTGGAACAGCCACATTAAAAAACAATACGGTAGCACTTTATACAATTAAACCTGAAGTTACCACATGACCTAGTGAATCTAGAGCTGGGTATTGCCACAAAACATGAAAATATGCGTCCACACAAAAATGCATATGCCAATCATTTCTAACTTCCAAGTATGCACAGCTATTATTTGTAATAGCCCAGAATAGGAAGCAACCAAAATGTCCATCAGGTGGTAAAGAGACTTTAAAATAAGGTGGTTTATCCATATCATAGAATATTACTCAGTAACAAAAAATTGACAGTGAATCTAAAAAACATCATGCTAAGTAAAAAAAAAAAAAAAAAAACTAAACATGAAAATCTACATACTGTATGATTCCATTTAAATAAAAATCTAGGGCAGCCCGGGTGGCTTAGCAGTTGAGCATCTGCCTTGGGCCCAGGGCGTGATCCTGGAGTCCCGGGATCGAGTCCCACATCGGGCTCCCTGCATGGAGCCTGCTTCTATCCTCTGCCTGTGTCTCTGCCTCTCTCTCTCTGTGTCTTTCATGAATAAATAAATAAAATATCTTTTAAAAAATAAATAAAATAAAAATAAATAAATAAAAATCTAGAAAAAGCAAAATCCTAGTAACAGCATCTCAGTGACGGCCTGTGCCATGGGTGAGGAAGGAGGTGGAGTGCAAAGACACACAAGGAAATTTTTTGGCCTAGGGATCTGTTTTATATCTCAATCTAGTAATTGCTGCATAGTAATATACAATAGCAATAATCATCAACTGCACACTAAAACTCATGAATTTTATTGTATGGAAATATCATAACAAATGACAAAGAGAATTTTTTTTAAAAAAAGCATAGAATTAAAACCAAGGATTCTGCACATTGAACTCAGCAGGTGAGCAAACCAATTTGGATAATTTAGGATAACCCAAAGAAACTTGGCAGAAAAGTTAGCCTTCCAAAGAGAATGACACATCAGTTATCAAAACTATCTGAAAACAGCATATCTGTTTACTGGTCTGGCAGTTAAACTAAGCATTTCTGTAAGTGACTCTGGAGAAAAACATGAGCTTGAATCAAATAAAAGAAAATGAAAATCACGTGATTTGTCCTTCCTGTCAAACAGTGACTTGGCAAGAAATAGCAGAAAAACCTAGAAAAAACATTGGCACCAACTTACTGAAAAAAGAATTTAATCTTCATAGCTAGTGACATTGTACAGTAGAATTAGAAAATAAAATAATGTGCCCCAGGGACTTCAAAAATAAAAAGCTGCCAAAAATTAGATTAGAAGTTATCTTTTGGAAAGTGACTTTTAAGCAAGTGGTATACAGGTTCATCTCTCTTTATATAAAAGAGGTAAACAACTGAATAATCATCTCAACCCTCTGATGTTTTGGGTTTTCTTAATAACCTTTTTATTTTAGAATAATTCTAGATTTACAGAATTATTACAAAGATAGCACAAATAGTTCTCATATATCCCACACTCTATTTGCCTTATTATTATTAATATTTTACATTAGTGTGGTATATTTTTCACAACTGGTGAGCCAGTATTAATGTTCTCTTAACCAAAGTCCATCCTTTACTAAGATTTCCTTTGTTTTTACCTAATGTCTTTTTCTGTTCCAGGATCCTACCAAGAAATATTACACTTAGTAGTCATATGTCCTTGAGCATTTCTTGATAATGACAATTTCTCAGATTTACTTTGCTTTTGATAACTTTGATAGTTTTGAAGAATACTGATTGGCTATTTTGTAGAATGTCCCTCAGTTGGGCTTTGTCTGATATTTTTCTCATGGTTAGACTGGGATTGGATTTCTGAAATATCTTTTGTTTCATTCTTTAACTCTTAAAATCACCATAATGCCATATTATAATAATTTGGATTCTTACTCAGATAATCATTTCCATCTGGTTAAAAAATGGAAATGTCTGGGGCGCATGGATGGCTCAATCAGTTAAATGTCTGCCTTTGGGTTAATTCACCATCTCAGGGTTCTCAGATCAGACCAGGTCTGGCTCTCTGCTCAGCGAGGAGTCTGTTTCTTCCTCTCCCTCTGCCCCTTCCCCCTGCCTGTGCTCTTTCTCTCTCTCTCTCTCTCTCTCTCTGTCTCAAATAAATAAAATCTTTTTTAAAAAATGAAAATGTCTGAAAATATTCATGCTAGAATAGATGTAAGTGTATTTAAGTAAATCACAGTAAATTATCAATCATACTAAAGCTAAAATATAGTTATTATTTTATATACTCAACCATATAAAAACCACATTAATAATTAATATTAATCAATTGAGCCTCCAATTAGATACAGTAAGGAAACCACAGCTAGGTAGGCATAATTCCTAAACTTATAGCCAGTCATGTTTGATTTAGAGCTTTATGCATTTTAAGGAACTAAATTATATATTTTGATATATTCTCTTTCAAAGATTTTAAAAAGTTATTTAAGAGATAAAAATATCCTTGAAATATGAGGAGAGAAATGAACTAGGGGTGGGGGAAGGCGAGGTGGACGGGGGGTGGGGGTGACTGGGTGACGGGCACTGAGGGGGGCACTTGATGAGATGAGCACTGGGTGTTATTCTATATGTTGGCAAATTGAACACCAATAATAAATAAATTTACCAAAAAAAAAGGAAATATGAGGAGAAACATGATCTCCTATTAATACCACCTTGATGTTATAATTTATTAATTCTTACCCTTGCCTTGTTCAAATTTAACAAAGGAATGTAAAAGCGAACAGTTTAGCACACAAAGAAAAGAAAAATGTACTCCATCAGTAAGGCCACCGAATTAGTGACAGGTCATTTTTGTCATGACACAGTGTACTTTATTTTTGATAGGAAAAAGTCACAGGAATTTCCATGTCAGTCAAACTCTGGATTTCAATCCAGACTTTTACAAAATGTTTTTATTAGTCCTAAATTATTATTTGGCTTTAATCCTAAAGATAAGGCCAACAGAAGTTGGATGTGTTCAACACACCTCAAGGGAAAATGTTACCTGGCATGACCTTAGAAGGTGAACCAGCTCTAGTCTCTGACTTGGGGTAAAAAATAAACATCCAGGCAGGTGAGCAAGCCCAGAACAGAAATCCCTTATTAGCTGCAAAAATTACTAGACTATGTCCTTGCTGAGATTTTGCAGCAAGTAATTCAAAAAGGAAAAGAAAAGAAAAGCCACTCAGCACAGCATCCACAGAAGACATAGCACCCATCTGTCCGACGGGTCAGTCACACAGCTCGTAGATTTGAGCAGACTCTCTGTGCATCAAAGACATCCTGAGCCTGCAGACTGCTTGGCTGATCGTGGGGACTCAATGTATTTATCAGAAAAACAAGTGAGGCAATGTCTTCACTAAAACAGCACAGGTAGGCACCCAACAGCACCTTAGTAAGTGCTTAAAGTCCCTCAAGCAGCCCCACTGAAAGCTTTGTCAACAAAAGCCAAAAGACCCACTGCTGTTCTCACTGCTCACTTTCTGATTGTGAAATCTGTAGGAGGAGCAGGTCTAGAGGGTGCGGTCAAAAAGAAGAAAGTCCCCTCTTAAAGTCACCTTTCCCCTGATTTTCCAGTTTATATACCTGTTTATATCTCAGCCCAATAAAGAGAACGAACAAACAAAAAACAATTATAACCTTTAAAGTCACTTTTCTTTCCTCAGTGTCTGTGCACACATCACATTTCAAAGAACAGGGAGAGAAATCATCTAATCACAGGTCAAATAAGAAAGGGACATAAGTTTTACCTGGTCCAATGACACTTATCTGATCAATGAAGAAAAAACATAGGCTTCATAAGGCCCCAGCAGAAATGAAGGGCAGGATTTTTTTTTTTTTTTTTTTTTTTTTTTTTTTAGGTTTTGGTCCAGTTTCCTCCAGTAAATCAAGAGCAACCTTGAAAAGGTGACATACCTGTTGAGAGCTGATATTTATAGGTTGTTTTAAAACGATCCATGTGACACTCTCAAGAAGAGGCGGGACTGTCAGGGAACCAGGATATGTCCAGTAGTCCCAGGATGGAGGGAGCAGAGATAGTGGATCAAAATTTGTGAATCGAGTTTGTTTGCCCTGGTGGAGAAAAGAGAATTCTCACAAATTACAACGGGAGAGCTTTACACACCCCTCAAAAAAACATATATCAATGAAATACCATTTTACTAGAATTCTCTACCTCATGGAATTATTTAGTATCTCCCTTTGCATCTTAAAAAAAAAAAGTTTCTGCCTTAATCTAAACATTTTATTTTTTTATTTTGTTTTTTTTAATCTAAACATTTTAGATGAAGTTGCACATTACCTAGGTTTATTTAAGAAGCACAAGATTTGTTTACGACGTGTTGCAATTAAGTGCTGATTGCACAAAGCTCCAATACCAGAAACTAATTATGCATAGATGAATTAGTAATGATTTTAGAGAACTTAAGACCCCCTCATAATTTTCAAAAGATGAGTGGTAATTGGTTGATTCTGCTCTACTGGCCAAGTATGTTCCAAACCTGCTTCGAAGCATATAGCATACGCTCTATCTATAGTCTAAGTTATTAAAAGCAGGTAACAGACTTCAGGAGAGAACAAGGAATACATTAGTCAGTAGCAAATAAAATTTCATTTTACCTTTTCTTTAATAGAATCCAAAATATCAGTAATCTTTTTCAGTTGAGAATTATGTTCACCGATCTGAAAGCACAAAATTTCAAGAGAAGTGGTTACTGTAGCAGAGCAGGTCTGGTTCAACTCCATCTCAGTCACTGGTTTTGAATTGTTTTTTTGAAAAACGTATGCCAGCCCAGAACAAACAGAGATTGTTCTATAATGAAGCTGTCCTTTACCTGCTGGCTTTATCGTGCCAGAGAAATCTGAATAACAAGATAATGTTACAGGGCTCCTTGGCTGAATTATAAACTCGATTCCAAAACTAGTAGTAACAGCTCCATAGTTTTCAGCTTTATGAATGTTTAATATACACGTTAAATTCAGAGAAAACATGCTCAGGAAACTCCAACATAACACTTGCACTATTCAACCGGATGTGACCTTCAGACTCTAAATCCAAACTGACTCTTGTGACATTCAAGCAATCAAAGAAAACATCTCCCATTTTCAACCTAAAGCGATTTGAGGTCCTGAACCAAGACAATATGTTATCACCAGTAGAAATCATCAGAAAAAAATCTATGTGCCTCTTTTCATTACTAGGGATGTCCCAAATCTACCTAAGGTTATAAATCCTTCAGGATTAAAATATAATCTCTTGCCCCACTTGCATTCCACTGCCACCAGCATACTTGGTGGCCAAAGGGAAGGAGCCACTGCCATTCATCTCACCCTCCACTCTGCTCTGTACTTCCCCCAGTCCCAGCCCCAATGAGTTACAACATCGCACACAGAGTTGGTGGCAGAGCAAAAGTGCACGCCCTGCAAGAATGTAGTCACAGTGGGAGCCGAACAGCCCAACCCACCCACGGGGATTATAACAATGATACTTGCTAAACCACATGTGAGTATGAGACAAAGGAAAACACATCGATTTTTAAAAATTGGTCAGTGTGTTTGAGACTACAAACCACTGTGGTGAAACTAGTGCTTCAAGAATCAGGAACTTGAACTTTACTCTGTCCTGTATCTCTAAATAATGTGTAATGGGGAAGAGCCTAGAATACAGATTTTCTTCTCAGAATCTCAGTTGTTACTCCTGCTACTATGGTTGCTGCTGCTGCTGCTGTTTCTATTCTTATAAAAATGATCACTGGACAAGAGGCAACATTAGACAATGCTCCTGTGGTAGCTCTGGGCTATTAGATAAATCATAAACTAATATGTAAATTTTCAATATATATTTCAAAAGGAAAACATTAAACTTAGAATGAGTTTACTATTAAAAATGGCAGACTATCCCTTCCATCACTGAAACTCTTTATCCAACATTGCTGATGAATTATTTAAAATGAAATCAGTGGATTCTCACCTGTAAAAATACTCCCAAGACAGCTAGTCCATCTGGCTCGTGAGCTGCCTCAACAAAACTGGGGTATTTGTCGGAATTCCAATGAACGACATGGAGCTGAAAGGGAGGTAGGCAACATAATTCAAATGTCATTTTTGAAAAATTCTTAAGAACATAAATGAAAATAAAATATTTATTTAGATGTCCTGGTGCTGTGCACTCATGTGTATAACATTAGAATCCTCCTATTTGCTTTTGTCCAAAAGCCAAAGACAAGGACTATGGCCACTTAATCAGTAGTGTACTATAGAAAAGTCCATATCACTATGTAAAATGCTCTGGAGCATCTTGCCAAGCCCCTCCAGCCCCCAAAATCTTCAACCATTGCTCCTGAGTGACTTAAGTCTCCTCCATAACCTTCCATGGTGGGATAGCAATAGAGCGGCGTTAGGTCAGATAACAGAGTCCACTAGACAAGCTTAGCCTCACAGAGGGGTGGAGAAGTCAACTGAAGGTTTGCAGTAACAGTACCAATTGTTCCTAGTCAGGTGGTCATCATTTATGGGGCAGCCCCGGTGGCTCAGTGGTTTAGTGCTGCCTTCAGTCCAGGGCCTGATCCTGGAGACCCAGGATCAAGTCCCATGTCGGGCTCCCTGTGTGGAGCCTGCTTCTCCCTCTGCCTGTGTCTCTGCCTCTCCTTGTGTGTGTCTCTCATGAATAAATAAATAAAATCTTTTAAAAAAAGACTCTTTATGACTTGAAAGTGCAAATTCTCCTTAACAGAACTATTTTAAGCAGTATTCCCACTCTTATTACCTTCTATAAATATGTTCAGCCCCTTTGCTGACAGCAAGTTTTAACGGAGACAAAGAGGATTTGTCTAGGAACAGGACTTAGGATGTGTCTGAGGGTGAAAATGAGAGGCAGTTGGTGCTACTGAGGTGGAGAAAAGGAAAGAAGTAAAGAGGCAAGGAGTTGGAGTACCTGGAACTCTAGAAAACAGAAAATACACCTACTTGACAACTCTGCCCTCATGCAAGTGGCCTTCTGCAAAATCCAAAGGCGTCCTAAATGTTCTGCACTGTTAAATAGCAGTGTGTCCCAAACACACAAACAACCGTGAAAAACTGCAGAATAACAGTAAGACAGAAAAGCACCTGGGGAGATCTTCATTCCTGATTCAGCAGAAGAACAAACTAAGATAGATGCCAAAGGGGAACGTGCCATGCTCAAACAATCTGGCCAAGATCATGAGGACGCCATGCTGTCCAAGAACCCCCATATGACGGACTGACTTCAGATCAAATAACCTTTAAAGGAATCCTTTTGGCAAGCCAGGGAGGAAACACATATGAAGGGTTTCATGCACAAATCACCTTTCTAGATGATTCTTAAAGAGAGAATTTAGTATGTTCAAAGACACGGTTTTAATCCCATGCTTTAACCATAACTTCATATCTCATAGGCAACTACTTATGCAGGATTTCTGGATAAATAAGAATTATCACAACCAGTGAGCTACAAAACTATACAATAGTCCCCATAACAAACAAGCAAGGAAGACCGTGGGATATGCAGATGGAAAATACAAGAGTAGATCCCTGTAGTGCCATGTTCTAAGTTGGTGTGAGATAGTTGGAGGAGGAACCAAATCTGAAAACACTGGGTGATGAAACAAAATTCATTTGGTTCACATGAGATAGATGACATTCCACTGTAAGGGAGGGGCTGAAAAGACCATTAATGTTGTTTTAAATGGCTCTGGGCCAATCCATCAGCTCACTTAGTAAGGGATGACACCAAAAACATAGGTGTCAACTGGTTAGAAAACGAATATGTAACCAAAGAGAGACGAATCTTTTGCTGGTTAAAAACAGCAACTATTTAGGGGCACCTGGATGGCTCAGTAGCTTAAGTGTCTGCCTTTGGCTCAGGTCATGATCTCAGGGTCCTGGGATCAAACCCTGCATCAGGCTCCCTGCTCAGAGGGGAGTCTGCTTCTCCCTCTCCCTCTGCCCTTGCTCAGCTCATGCTCACTTGCTTTCTCCCTCAAATAAATAAATAAAATCTTTTTAAAAATAAAAAACAACAATTATTTAGAATATTATGGGAAACTACAGCAAGAGAAATCTGTTTTTTGTAAACAAGTCTTTCTCTCTCCCACACACCTTACCTAACTGGCACCAAAATCTTCAGATGGACTGATATCACTTGTATTTGCATTTATATTTGAATTAAAACTCAAACAAATAACAAACTCATATTTCCTGACTAATAATGACAGCCACAGTGATTTAAGCAAATGACAAGAAGTCGCAGCCACTACAAAAATGGAAATGAGAAGAGTCTTCCTTGTTAGACAATAATTTATTTTTTTAAGATTTTATTTATTTATTTATTTATTTATTTATTTATTTATTTATTTATGAGAGAGAACACACAAGCAGGGGGAGGGGCAGCAGGAGGGAGAGAGAATCTTAAGCAGATTCCACGCTGAGGGCAGAGCCTGATATGGGGCTCAATCTTAGGACCCTGAGATCATGACCTGAGCTGAAATAGTCACCCACTCAATCCACTGAGCCACCCAAGTGCCCCAATAATTTCTAAATAATAGTATTATTCAACTTTAGCATTTTTAACTGCATACTATTGTAAATTATGCTCAGCATGCCAAAAATCACCATTAAGGTTAAAATCACAGTTTTACTATCAACTACATATTTAATATACTTATATAATCTGCACAAACCGTAATCAGATGAAGTTTTAAATATGGAGTGGATTATTAGTCTACTTTTTAAAGATGTGTAACTCTTAGGATAAAGTTTTTCATGATTCAGATCACTTTAATCCCTCTCTAGAATGTCACAGATCAGATTAGACTCAAAATTAAGCTTCTAAGTACACTCTAAATGACTTGTTCCTTTCATTTCATTTCTTTTTCTTTTTCTTTATGTCATACAACTCAGTGACAGTCATGAAGTTAGGTAAAACGTGGCTGGAAAAACTAATTAACACTTCAGAATCATTTCTACAGCTGAGCGCAAAGGGATTCTTTTGAACCTGAAACCAGAAACAAATGACTCCCAAATACCTCCAGCTCCAGCCTGGACTCCTTCCTTAAACTCCAGGTCTGTATCTAACAGACTTCTTGGACGTGAGCCTAGAATATCTATGAGACACCTCAAACTTAACATGTACACAACAGAAAGTTAACTTCTTTCTACAACCTACTCCTCCCTGGACTTGCCCATCTGAGTAAATGGCAAAAACGATCCTCATGTTTACTCAAACCAAAGTCTTACGAGTGTTTCTAGACTCCTCTTTTTTCTTCCTTCAATCTTGACATCCTTTTCATTGGCAAGTCCCACCGATTTTATTTCCCAAACAGATCATGGACTCATCTAGCTCTCTTCACCCCCACCACCCCCAGAGCCCAAACCACCACCCTTGCTCATTTGAACTATTTCCCTAACCTTCTAATATGTCTCCCTGTTTCAACATTTGCCCGACCTCTTTTCCACATAGCAGCTAGTTATAGTTTGTAAAATATGAAGTAGAACATGACATTCTCCTGCTTAAAACCCTCCATTATCTTTGTCTCAATACATTAAGGATAAGTTCTAAATTTCTCATCAAGCCCTACAAAGCCCCACAAGGCATGGTCCTTGCTTGCCTCTCTAGGACATGGCCTATCACCTATCCCTCATTAATCCCACCCAATCCCAGAAGCCAATGCCTTTCACTTCTTAAACATGCCAACTTCATTTCTGCCTGAGGCCATCTGTATCTGCTGTGCCCACTTGCTGAGAAGCTGTCTAGATTTTTCTCATGGTGACTCCTTAGCCATTCAGTCTCAATTCACATAAATTGAAAAGAAAGTTTTCCTAACTCTTCAATCAGATCCCATGGTATTATTCCTATCTAAGAATTTACCATATACCATTTATTCGTGTGTTTATTGTCTACCTCTAACAACCCCTCACAGCCCTGGAGTCTGACCCAGACTTCTTCATTCTCCATCAGCATTCCTATCTCACACCAGAAAACAAGCCACCCCCAACCAAATCAATCAACAAATCCCACTGAAACTGTACTTGGAAGCTAGCATTCCAATTAACTGCACTATCATCTATTCCCTGGAACTTCCCCAAAAGCCCCCTCACTGACTCCCCTTATTCATTCCTGCTTCAACCCAATTTATTGGGTTACAGGCTCAAACTGTAGCCTGAGTATTTTTTAAATGCAAATATGATCACTTGGCAATTCCAAGCCAGTCAGCGGCTTCCCACCACACTTAGAATTAAGTTCACAATCCTTACCGGGATTTACCTTTGTAAAATCTGGCCCCACAGCCTTTCCAACTTTACCTCTGGCAGCCCTCCTCTTTGCTCTCCAGGCACAAATCCCACTGGCCGCTTTGTTGTTCAAATCCGTGTTGTGCCCTGCCCCAAGTCCTCAAATACATGATGTGCTTTCCTCCCCACCCCAAGTCCTCACACATGATTTTAGGCAGGGCCACTACTGTCTCTGCCCTTTGCCTGGCTTACTTCCGCTCATCCTTTAGGTTTAGGGTTGAAGGACTCTTCACAGGGAAACATTCCCTGACTCATCCTTACTTCCTTCCAGCACTCCTTCAGGATGAGCACAAGGAAGCTGGACAAAGATGGGGGACACAGTGGGGTCACAATGAATTCTTAGAGTGAATGAATTCCTGAACAAATGAATAAAATACGAAACGGCATTAAACACATATTAAAGAATATATGAAATCCCAAGTCAAAGCTTTACTTCAAGAGGGAAAAGTCTACAAAGATGTCTCTTGCTCTGCAAGTCAGGACTCTGTGCTTCTGGAAAATTTCAGGATATGAGTGCTCTTTTTAAGAAACAACTTGCCAGCTCAGATAAAAAGCCTGAGAATATGCTTTCAAGTTCAGGACGCTGGAAAGTATAACCATAAAGCAATGTGACTAATTTCTTTTAATTGCTTAGGAAAATCACAAAGCAGTAATCCAAAACCAGCTCAATCCCCACAGAGCCTTTCAGATTTAGAACAATGTATTAAATTCAGAATACAAACTTTAGAAAGCAATATAAACACAACTCAGCGGATGATAAAAACCGAGGCACCAGACAGATTCAGGAGTCCCACTTTCTACATTCTTGGCATCTTTTGTCCAGTGCCATACAACACTCTGGATATACATTTTATTCCCCCACCGTGAAAACATAGCAGGTCCCATATGCTAAGCATTTGGCTGCAAACAAAAGTGTTTTAATGGATGTTATGGTTGATAGGCTCAAAGAATAGATATACTTGTTAATGAAAGAGCAAAACTGGAAAATTCTCTTGGCTGGATTTCTCTGAACAGCAGAACTATAAAGGAGTGTCTGAACTCCACAGCTCAGTGACCATGAGAAAATGAAGAAAAACTTCACTTGCCTGGTAATGCTCTGTTTCACCTAGACAAATCGCAAGCCAAATTACTGTCACTTAAAGAGCTTTGGTTGAGTCATCCAATAATTCACTTTCATCTCAGGGAAAAGTTGGGTGCTGGCAATACTTAACAGTATTAAAACTTGAAGTACATTATGCCTTGTCATTTAACAGAGGATTAGAAAACATAGAGTATTATTAACGAATATATTTATAAAAGAGTAACTTCCCAATTTAAAAAAATCAATGAAAAATAAATAAATAAATAAAAATAAAATAAATAAATAAAAAAAATCAATGAATGCTTTATTGTGTTATGCTTTACCAGTGACTTCAATAATTAACAGAGATTCTACTTTATACCTGTAAATAGAGAGGTAATGTAGAGTTTAGGAGAGCTGTGCCTTTGTTTCTTTTCCCTATAAGGAATTTTGCCATTTACTATAACTTCTAAACATGCTATTGGACCAAATATCTGGACCAAATATCTACACAGTTAGGCCCAAATCAAATGTCACTTTCTCTACCTTCTCTGGACTTTCAGGAAACACAACAGATATTATAGAAAGTGTTTGTAATTGTGATCAAACAGACCTGAGTTTAAACCATCTCAACTACTTCCTAATTGGCTAAATTACTTAATCTCTCCAACTCTGCAGTTTACTCATTTCTAGAATGAGTACAAGAACTCTAGGTTCTCAGAGTCAGTGTAAGGCTCAGAAGGACCACATTTATAGCTCTCATACTGATAAACTCTCATACTGATGGAATAAAGCAATTTCAGACACTTACTCCTAATTGGCTCAAGATCAATGTGGAGTCAAGAGAATTGTCTGCTGTATTTGTTAAATCCCACCACCTGGGAAAATGCTGAATCATAAATATGTGTGGGATAATATATTACCTCTGCCGCGTATCTCACTCCATCCACCACGTGTTCAGAGCCGTGATCATCAGCAGACCCCCAGTGAAGGTGAAACTGTCGCAAGCGGTAGCTTCCAGTGAGAGGACCCCCACGTAGAACTAAACACCAACACATTTTAAGTTGTTAGCAAGAAAAAAATACTCAAACATGCTGCTACAATCCACATGACCTCCCTGAGTTACTCAACATGCCCGTGTTCTCCCAGGAATCCTTTTTACAAACGTTTCATTCAGTTTGCAGACAGGAATACAATTTTTAGGTACATGACGAATGAAAACAAACATTTTAAAAGGTTGGAGAGTTCACGGTACAGATTTTTATGGGACATGTGGGAAATCACAACAGACACAGTGGTTAGAAAGTAGAAGAAATTAACGGTCCCTAACAGTAAAGAATTGGTCCTTTTACTGGAGGATGTCAGGATCTCTGGATAAGGATGTGATATGTAAAGAGGACTGCCCTAAGCCTGGCCCAGCAGCCCAGCACTGTGGCTGAGAACAGCCTCCAGCAATGAGAAGACCTGGGCTCCCCCTCTTACTGTGTCATCTCGCACCAATCCTAACTTCAAAGCTTTAGCTTTCGCGTCTGTAAGCTCAAGATAGTAACACTCTCTCCTCCTGATGCTATTTTGAAAATAGAGTAAAAAAGTTGAATACAAAAAGAACTTATCACTGCCTGGCACACAATCAGTTTGCTGGACACATTCTCTATTATTACTGTTTTATTCTTGTTAGGATTACTACAAAAATTGGCCAAGTAAGCACATTTTCTGTACTTGAATTCTATCTAAACGGGACAAACAAAAAAATTTAAAAATTAAGAAAAATAAATGGGACAAAATTAACTCTTGTTTTTTTTTTTTTTTTGGCAACAGAATCATATCTTAAGGATAGAGAAAAGCTCCTTATAGAAAGCATAGTTCTAAACTGTCTCCTCCTAATTAATCTTTATTGGGGGCAGCCCCGGTGGTGCAGCGGTTTGGTGCTGCCTGCAGCCTGGGGTGTGATCCTGGAGACCTGGGATCGAGTCCCACGTCGGGCTCCCTGCATGGAGCCTGCTTCTCTCCCTCTCCCTCTGCCTGTGTCTCTGCCTCTCTCTGTGTGTCAATAAATAAATAAAATCTTTAAAAAAATCTTTATTGGGCATGTTTAAAGGTTATGGGGAGATAAGAAAGCACTGGATGTTCAACATACCATATGTGTTACAAATCCCCCATCAACATTCAATGGAAGAGCTAGGTTGTGAAGTGCAGCCTTAATAGCAGTTTGATTTAAATGAACCTCCTCTTCAGAGACAGGAAAACAAAGATACAGAGATAGAGGTATCTCCAAAGCACCAGGAATGGTCCATCTTACATAAGAAACAAAAGATGGCATGGGGTGGCTGGCTGGCTCAGTCAGTAAAACATGTGCCTCGATCTCAGGGCCGTGAGTTCAAGTCTCATGTTGCATGTGGAGCCTACAGAAGCAAAAGATGCTAAGAGGTATCACTAGCAGTTTTCCACAAACAGCAAGGAAGAAAGGGAAAATACATTTGCCTAAAGCACACCTCTCATTGGGCTATACAGCGGGAGAGAAATGATGCAGACGGTTGTCTGTATTAACCAGTACAAACCGAACTCATTTCTTCCTCACTCAGTTTGACTCAGCTAAAGTTGAACGTCAATGATTAAGAGTTAGTGTGGTTGGAATCAGCAAACCTGGAAATAGTCCCAGCTCAGCTACTGAATTATGTGATCTTTCAAAACTCACTTAAGCTTCTGTGGGCGTCAGCTTTCTGTCTACATCTGTGTTCATTTGTCTATTTTTAATTAGGGGATTGGACTGGATGCTCCTCCTTACCTTCTACAATTACCAAAACTACCAAGGGGAAAAAACACTGAGCATATGCAATAAAACATTTTTGGAAGATTGAATGATTGGAGGTTCCTTTGGATTCATTTCAATCCAGATTTCTTTACAATAATTAAGATAGCTATTTCCAAAGCCCTCTGAAAAGTAAAAGAGAAGAAGCATTGACAGCAAACTCTAGGGCTTGCTCTCCTGTTATAAACAGAGTAGTTTTCATGTTCTGAGTCTCCCACTGAGCAGTATTTATGAGGACAGAGACTCTGATTGGGTCCCATCACCTAAGCACATTAACTATCACAGAGCAAATGCATGATAAATATTTGATGAATGAATGAATAAAACATTTGATTTGTCTTTAAACAAGCAATTTCAAGGTTGATTCACAGATAAATTAATTTAAAAGGCACATTTCCCTAAGTGATTCCATACAGCACGGATGCAATGGCATTTCAAATGAAAAGAAATCAATAATTCTTTTTTATTATTTAAATTCAAGTCAGTTAATATATAGTGTAATATTGGTTTCGGGGGTAGAATTTAGTGATCCATCCCTTACATATAACACCCAGTGCTCATCCCAACAAGTGCCTTCCTTCATGCCCATCACTCATTTAGCCCATCCCACACCTGCCTCCCCTCCAGCAACCCTCAGTCTGTTCTCCATAGTTAAGAGTCTCTTACAGTTTACTTCTCTCTCTGTTTTTATCTTATTTTATTTTTCCTTCCCTTCTCCTATGGTCATCTGTTTTGTTTCTTAAATTCCACACAGGAGTGAAATCATACGGTATTTGTCTTTCTCTGATTTATTTCCTTAGCATAATATATTCTAGTCCCTCCATGCTGTTGCAATGGCAAGATTTCATTCTTTTTGATGGCTGAGTAACATTTATATATTTTATATATCCATTCATCTGTCGATGGACATTTGACTCTTTCCATAGTTTAATTATAGTTGACAGTGCGGCTATAAACATTGGGGTGCATGTGCCCCTTTAAATCAGCATTTTCATAACCTTTGGGTAAATACCTAGTAGTGCAATTGGTGGATAATAGGATAATTTTAACTTTTTGAGGAACCTCCACACTGTTTTCCAGAGTGGCTGCACCAATTTGCATTCCTTCCAACAGTGCAAAAGAGTTCCCCTTTCTCTGCATCCTCGTCAATCTGTTGTTGCAGGAGTTGTTAATTTTAGCCAAAGAAATCAACATTTTTATTGCCCCTTTTTTTTTTCTTGCTGTAGCATAAGACCTGAGCTGAAACACAAAGTCATTCCTTCACAGATAAAAAGCAGATTAGAGAGCTTGAGTAATCGATGTGAAATTAACTTTGGGAGAAGATGCAAACAAATTGGCTCAAGAGGAAGAAAGCGATACCAAAAAACACACATTGTTAGGGAAACATCCAAGAATAATGGTTGATCTCTGGAAAGTCTGCTCTGAATCCAGGGTTTAAAGCCAGATTAGCATAGCTCTGCTAGTTAAGCAACAAAGATTGCCTTACACTCTACATATTTGGCTCCACATGTAAGTGTTTCAACTCAAATATTCAAACTGGGACCATGATTAGCAAATATCTACTTGTGAAGAAAATATTCTCTTGGAGCAGAGCTCTTCTGAAACACAGGGTGGGGAAAAGGGAGTCAAAATATTAAGGTTAATTTATCATTGAATTTGAGATAGTCTATAACAAAATAATGAAATGAATAATAGCAATAAAAATTATTTTTAAGGAAAATGACTTAGTGTTTTCAAGTATTAAATCATTCATCTTCCTCTGTAACCTAGATGAGTAAATAAATATTGTCTCCATCTTATATCTGAAAATGAGTAATCATTTCTCCAAAATCACAGTTGGTACACATGTACACTTATCCTTTCATTTGGGATTTTTCTTAAATCTATCTCAAATAAAACACTCATATAAGAGGTCTATGGAGATTAAGAAATCAGAGTCAAATGCCATAAAAGTATGAGAAATTTTTAATATCTTAGTAAAAGGGTCCTTGTCATTTCTTATATGCTGCAAAGACCAACAATGTTATGAAACTAGCAATGTAGATGTTACTCCATTAAATTTGACTTTGTTAGAAATTTGCTAGTCCTATTCATTTTCTGAAATGACTCTGTCATCAGTGGCCTTAAGTGATAAGCATGCTTGCAACAAAATCAGAAAAAAAAATAATTTCAAAGTTAACACACTTGTCTGTGCATGCATTTACTGTCTATCCTACCAGGATACAAACTCTTTTAAGGAAGAGTCTGTCTTGTTCTCTTGTATTTCTAGTGCCTAAGACAGGGTCTGCATCAATAAATACTACTAACAAAAAGTAGAAAAGAGGCCTCACCTGTAGAAGCACTTCTCCATAAACTTTGGTTTATAAGGTGGCTACTGAGGAAGTGACCTGGGAATCACTAAAGAATATGTTCTTATGACTATGAATCTAATGAAAGTTGAAGCCTAATCACTGTATGGTAAACGGTTCTCTGAAGTAAAGCTAAATGAATAGCACATCTGTATTTTGCTTGGAATCTAGGAAAAGAGGAACCAAACAGCACAAATCTGCCAGGATTATACCATGAAAGACTAAAGCCATAAATGTTTCCAGTCCTGAATTCTTTATGGAGCCAGGAAAGTCTTCATTAAGTCCAGCTTCTTTTGCTCTGAGCATATGCACACCTGGTTGCTCTCCCATTGCTCATTCATCCGACAATTCTGAAGAGCTTACTATGGGCCTGTAACTTTGTTTAATACTAAGTACGGCATGATGGGTAAGGTCATCCCTATCGTCAAGTAACTTACAGCCAAGTGAAGGAAACATCATTATAATAAAGTTTTGTTACCTGGGGATCTTGGCTTCTAGGGGGGATCATACAACTAAGTATCCTCCCCCACCCCTATTTTTTTCTGTTTTTGTTCTTTTCTAATGTATAACTTCGGATCTTGTGAATTTGGCTGATTTCAGGCAGTTATCTAGAACCACATAACTAGAACTGGTAACTAGATCATAACCGAGAAATTAACAATTTCTAGAGATGAAAATTAAAGAATAAGCACTGAATCCATCAAGTCACTGGTATTCCTAGGAGGTCTTTCTTAACGAGAAGCCAGCTTCCTTTTGACATCTTTAAAAAATTTCATGGAAAAAAAAATTAAATAAATAAATAAATAAATAAATAAATTTCAGCACAACATATCTCATACATGGAAAGAACACAGGCCTGTTATTTATTATGTTTTATTGTTATTAATTTGTTATTAATAGTTATTAAATGCTTACTATAAGCCAGGAACTCTCCCTTATTAAAATATAAAAATTAGTACAACAGCCTTTAACAATTAAACATCCAAACAATGAATAATCCACTAAATGCTTAAACTACTTGGGTGTCAAATGGTAAATATTAATTGATTTCTGGTGGTTTGTAATCTTATTGGGACTTCACCTATGTAGACCAATATGTCCTGTACCACAATGCCATATCAATTTTCTATGTCTTCCAGAAAACATCGTACCAAAAGATTTTTTGGGTTTTTGGTTTGTTTATTTTTTTTTAAGATTTTGTTTATTCATTCATGAGAAAGGCAGAGACAAGGCAGAGGGAGAAGCAGGCTCTCCATAGGGATCCCAATGCAGGACTTGATCCCTGGATCCCGGGATCATGACTTGAGCCAAAGGCAGACGCTCAACCATCGAGCCACCTAGGTGCACCCAAAAAATGTTTTTAACTTAAACACACATTTGTTGAGTACCTATTGTGTGCAAGGCACCATGCTAGATAGATGAGTGAGACATAGACATTGCTCACAAGGAGTCTTCAGCTGAGTGGAAAGAGAACCAACTGGCAGTTACAATGCAGTGTGGGAAGCTCTGTGATAGGACAAGCCTGGGGTGCTACAGGAGGAGTTGTAGGGCCAGTCAGATGAGATTCCCAGATGTGAGATCCTGTCTGAGTACAGAAAGACCAGTAGCTAGGGTGGAATGTCCTTGTCTCTCCTTATCAGATTATTATTTCCCTTCCACTATGGCCAACAGGAATTCTTCCCAAAAAATTTCATGTCCTCTGTCCCTTTTTTATTTTTTTTTCCTGCCCTCTTTTAAAAGGAGTATTAAAATTCGAATGGGTGGGTCACCAGAGGTTAACCACAGGAAATGCAACTGCCTAGAAAAAGAAGCCCTACAAAGACCATGCGTTTGGTTTCTTGGCTGGTGGGATTCAGAGTTAATTTTGGTCAAGAATGGCTTCTTTACAAAATGGAAACTGTTTTCTTCAAATCAAAGTGGTTTGCTATAGACAGTATCTTTGTGTTGTTTACAGTTTACTAAAAAAAAAGCCAACAATTTAACTATAGTGGTCTCTACTTTTTCACTGATTTAATACCCAGAATCACCATGAAACATTTTATTTATCTTGAGAAAAAAAGAAAGAGAATCATGACCCATATTTATGTGGTTTCTGTCTCAGAGGGGTACAAAGTACTTTACAGACATTTCCAATTAACCCTGGTAATTTCATTGTGATCTAGATAGGAACGAGACCTTCACATAGGGGAGAGGCACACACTACCAATCACAGACACATTGTCAAATCTGGAAACACGAACTGATTCCCCCAGAGTAACCCAAAGTACAGGGAAAATGAGAGGAAGAGAGAAAGAGACAGGGAGAAAGAGGAAGAGAGAAAGGAAAAGGAGGAAACAGGGAGAGGGAGAGAGAGGAAACCTAGATCATCATCAAGCAAATTAGAGTAGGAATTTTTTACGACCAAGGCTGCCTACATTTATAAATAAAAACATTTTGGGGCACTTGGTGGCTCAGTCAGTTAAGCGTCCAACTCTGGGTTGTTTGGTTTTTTTTTAAGATTTTTATTTTATTTATTCATGAGAGACAGAGAGATAGGCAGAGGGAGAAGCAGGTTCCCCACGGGAAGCCCAAGGTGGAACTCCATCCCAGGACCCCGGGATCATGACCTGAGCCAACAGCAGATGTTCAACCACTGAACCACACAGTCGTTCCTGACTCTTGGTTTTGACTGAGGTCATGATCTTAGGGTCGAGTTCAAGCTCCATGCTCAGCAGGGAGTCTGCTTGAGATTCTCTCCCTCTTCCTCTGCCCCCTCCCCACTCATGTTCTCTCTCCCTTTCTCTAAATAAATAAATCTTAAAAAAAAAAAAAAAACAAAGTTTTAGGTGATTAGGTAATTGCTTCTTATTCTAAAACTAGGAGTGGGTTGCCTCAAGTTTTTTTTTAAGACTTTATTTATTTATTTATTCATGAGACACAGAGAGAGAGAGAGACAGAGGCAGAGGGAGAAGCAGGCTCCATGCAGGAAGCCTGATGTGGGACTCGATCCCGGGACTCAGGATCAAACCATTAACAAAAGGCAAGATTCTCAAGCACTGAGCCACCCAGGTGTCCCTAGCCTCAAGTTTTTATGTTTGAGAATAAACAGTACCAAACTATGATTATGGATGGTATAAACTTTATGCTCAGAAGCCTTAGACTATTTACAATGTATCCATCAACCATATCTATTAATACAGATCATCAAACTGAGGCTTAAAGGAAAGACCATTGAATATAGTATATAAAAGGCAAGATCCTCCTTCCCTCAAAAAGTTAAAAATACCATGTGTTAATCTTTCTTTGTGCATTTTTTACAATGCTCTGATGAAAATATATCTTTCATGGATTTGACAAATATGAGAAAAATTTTGTGGGTTTATAATTTTTGGTAACAACATAGTATCACATAAATACAGATTTTATTACTAACCTAAATCTGAGCTTAATGAATAAATGAAAACCTTCTTCCAATTTAGGGTTTTTATAAATTAGCTATATTTTTCATGAATAGAGCAAATACAGCAACATCCTGATATTAAACTAAAATTAAAAATAATTTGTCAGAAGCCTTAAGAAGTATTCCAAAATTTGATTCTCTCTAATCTTCTCTCTCAACTTTAAACTGGATATGATGATTCTTTGGGAAGTGAATATGCTTGAAGAAGGATTAAATGTTCATTTTTAAGGACATTCTCTTTTCCTACTTCATTTAGTTATCAAATTAACAAATAAACTGAAGTTTTATTTGGCTGGTCCATGGCTTATTGACAGCATAAAAGACATTATGCCATGAAATAGTAAAAATAAACCTTTATTATAAGTTCTAGCAAAGTATTAATAAGGAACATATAATGCATAGATATTTTAAATATGAAAGAAAAGAAATCACAGCCCAATCATTCAAGACCCTCACCCCCCCACCCATCAAAAAAAAAAAAAAAGAACCAACCTGATTTGTCCTCCGTGTCATCAAAGTCAACGCTGAAGGAATGGCCACTATTACTGATGATTTTGGCTGAGTTTGCATCATACTTGATACTAAGAGGTCGCAGAGAAGAGTCATATTTCACTTCTTTGGTTTTAATCTCAATCGGAGATTGTTGATCCCCATCAGCAATAGGGAAAAATTTATTCCAATGAATAGGACCTTAAATATATAGGACCAGTAGAAAAAAAAAAGACTAAATAAGTTATTTCCTTTACCAAACATTTGTTGAGTGCAACATACT